>NC_082684.1:7101368-7707857 GCF_949987515.2 Delphinus delphis | reverse complement strand
GCTGGATTTTAGTCCCTTTTGATTCCTTGACCGGGCACCTTTGTGTGGTGTACAACCTGCCCAGCTGCACATGGTCAGCCTGGAAGAGAGTAGACTAGGACCCCCTAGAAGGGAACTAGATAAATGCATTTTCTACTTTTGTGGGACTTAGGTATGTTACACATGCATTTTAAAAGTTTTGCAAACTCTAAAGCATGGCATAAATGTAAAACACACTCATTATTATTGCCATTTTTATCACTGATCAACCTCATTATTAGCCATGATGGCATTAACAAGCCACACAGCTAGCAGGCAGTGCTGACAATATTTAACAATTAGCTTCCAGACAAAAAAAAAAGAAACAGAGCCCTGATTTGTGTCTTTTTCCAATTTCTGTGGTATAAATACTCCTACCATGGCCCATTTCAAGCTCTCTACTTGATGTCACTGAGCCCGGATTCCAGAAGAAATGAGTACCACCATCTCTTGTGAGTGGGAAGGAGCAACTCCAGCCTGTCCTAGAGGATAGGGATGGATGAGGGAACCATTACAGCCTGCTTTGGTGGCGAGGGGTGGGCAGGACAGGAAGAAGGAGGTGACAGAGAGTATCACATAGTTTGTATTTCAGCTCAGTTCTGTTGGACTCAAAAGTCATAATTTTTCCCACCCACTGGGGCCCTGAAAAACTTCCTTGTGGATGCTGTGTCTCTATCAGAGGGCTTTGGGCTTTTGGGCCATAGATGCTACTGCCAACTTGGGAATCAGTGATTCAGTGCAGCAGCTGCTTCTTGTGCATTGTGTATACTCACAGCTCTGTGCTGGGCCCCATGGGTGACCCCCAGGGAAGAAGATTCAGGATGTCACAGCCCGTGAGGAACTGAGGATACAGTGAGAGGCAGACATGCCCATGGTCTGCAGCGTTACCTTCTGCAGATGACAGCACAAGGCACGCGGTTGCACTGGGCAGAGGCTGGTGTGTGTGTGTGTGTGTGTGTGTGTGTGTGTGTGTGTGTGTGTGTGTGAGAGAGATGGCATAATGAGCGCCAAACTGGGGCATCAGGGAAGGCTTCCTGGAGGAGGCATTGGGGGGGCTGGGCCTGGAGGAAGAGAAAGACCAGACGCTCTCCCTGGAGGCTGGAGAAACTGCCCTTGTCTGCTTGAACAGAGTTAAGAGTAGGCTCAAATGTGCCTTCAGCACAGTCAGAATTACAGACCCTGCTCTGAGTTCTCTAAACCCTGTCATCCTCTGACTATGTGATCCTCCCCTTGCAAAACCCCCTGGCCTTCTCCTCCTCTGCCAGGTGCCCCGGGCCTGCTTTTGCACATTCTGTTTCCTACTCCTACAACGAGTTTTCCCCACATCGTCATGCAAGTTACTGTTCACCCTTCCAAATGCAGGTAAGTCAGGTCAGCGCTTTGGAAACAACTTGTAAGCCTCTCAACCTGGGTCATACGTCCATTCTCTGTTTTCTCCTAATAAGCTGTGGGTTCCTCTGCTTTAGCATTTCATCTGTTTATTCATTTAACACATGTTTAGGGCACCCTCGGTATAGTATTCATAACAGTAAATTTTTTGAGCGTTTACTCTGTTCCAAGCACTGCCTTCACCGACGTTTAATCTCTGCAATAACTATGAGATGCATTATTATTCTGTAAGTTTCCTGGATGAAGAAATGAAAACATAAACAACATCACTAGCTGTTTGGTGAGATGCGACTAGGGTTTGAATCCAGATGCAGGGTGGGAGGTGTAAATGATGCTGCCCTTTGTGACTTGTCATGTCATTGGCAGAGGCTCCAAGGAGCACACAAGACAGATGCAGCCAAAGCCTTCTAGGGTATCAGTCTAGGAGGGGAGACAGGTGTGAAGCAGAAGACACAAAATAAACACGTCACTCTATGGTGACAAGTAAGGAAGTAAACCTCTCTGTGTCTCATTTTTCTCATCTGGAAAAGGGGTATAACATGAGTAGAGTCTTCATATTCTTGTGTAAGGATAAAACAAGATAATCTGTGTAATGCACCTGGCATAGAACCTGCAACTAACAAGCCCTCTATCAATACACGTCAGCTATGCTTATTACATTTTATCTTTGCTACCCTCATAGAGGAGCAATGCCCACAGGAAATACGTGGATGGATTGATTAGAAGCTAGAAGAATACAGTGCATTCATCCAAAGGGACCTTGGTATATTATATGAGAATGCGTTTTAATATTCCTACCCTTGCAAAGCCCCCAGAGGATGAAATGTTTTTTGGAGAGCAGACCCCTAAGCCTTACACTCTCCCTCAGCCTCTGAGATAGTTAATGGTGGCAGTTTGGCAGGGTTCATCCCCATGCCACAAACATTTGTCACACAGCCACTTGTGGCTGGAAATGTGCAAACACAATAATGCACATGATCCGACAGAGTGGTGGAAATCTCTATCTAAAGCAGCTGTTTGGGTACCAGCTGCTTGGTAACAAATACATCTTTAATGAAATCAAACAATCCTGCAGGATTTATTGATTGAGAACAATTGCTTTTAAATACAGTCTAGTAGCCGGGACTGTTAAGTCTTTTTCCTTCAATTAGTTCAGTTGGTTTGAATTAGAGACACTTGGCTATTAGCTAAGAAAATAAATCCTATTACCATTCAGCATTAAATCCCTCCTCCCCCTACACTGAGGCATGGCAGAGCCACCTGGCAAAAGAGATGTTTGAGGGTAGTCCAACTGTTTGCAGGGAAGGAAGTCTTACAGGAAACCAAAGTCCAACAAACTACCAAATGGGAGCCCATCTCAACCCACAATCTGCAATGAGGGGTGGGGAATGGAGGGAACTCTTCCAAGTTTCTCACACAGAATCTGACAACTTATACAGTGTCTAGCCTGACACTAGATGTCACTTCCAAAACCGGATTTCACAGCAGGGCCATAGGAAGGCCCTACAAACACCTTTGTAGGAAGGCGTTCCATTTGCCATAGAACGTGTCTCGATGAAAGGAACCACCATCCATCCTGTCACTCAAATGAGAAACCTGGGAATTATCCATGAACTCTCTCCTTTCCTACCCCTCACATCAAATGGGTCCCCAAACTCTGAATCCTATAGCCGGCATCTCTTTTCAATCTGCATTTTCTGTCCATTTTTACATCCTTAGGGAGGGACCTTGTCATGATTTCTTACCTAGATTAATGCTTTCATGTCCTTAATAGACTTCCTTACCTTAATCTCCCTCCTACCCACCAGTCCTGGAAAGCGGGAGGTATCAGTTTGCTGAGCTGCCATGACAAATAGCACAGACTAGGAGGCTAGAACAATGGACATTTATTATCTCACAGTCCTGGAGGTCCAAGATCAAGGTGTCAGTAGGGGTGGTTTATTCCGAGGTCTCTCTCCTTGGCTTACATATGACTACCTTCTCCCTGTTTCCCCAAGTCTGTGTGTTGTCTGTGTGCTAATTGTCTTTTCTTGAAAGAACAGCAGTCAGGTTGGGTTAGGGCCCACCCTAGTGATCTCTTTTCACATTCATCACCTCTGTAAAGGATCTAGCTCCGAATACAGTCATATTTTGAGGTTAGGACTCAAGATATGAATTCGGAAGGGACACCTTTCAGACTAAAACAGGGAGATTCTTAAGTCAAAAACATAAGCGATCCACTCTACTGCATAAACCCTCTGATAGTTCCCTGTGGCCTTCAGGGTAAAGTCAAGTTCCTGAGCTTCACCGAGGAGGTCTTCCAAATTCTGAGACCCTTATCATCCTTCAGCCCATCTCTTCTCCCTACCTTAAAACTGGATTTCTATTTCTGTGCCAGGTGCCATTCTAAAAGCTTATGGATACTAACTCATTTCCTCCTTTCAGAACTGAGATGCAGAAATAGAGCCAGTGGCCAACACTCCAATGAGAAATCCACTGGGCAACCCCCATGTGTTAATTACCTCTCAATCCGCCATACCTAGCACAGGGTGTAGCACCAAGTAGTTGCTCAATGAGAGATTGTTCAATGAAATAGTTTCAAACCAGTGTTTGGCTTTCTACGCAGCTGTGTGTACCAAAACCTATGTGGGACCAGTGAAAGCAGGTCCCTTTGCTATTCCACAGCAGGTGCCTGCAAATGACCACCATGTCCCAAGGCCGAACATGCCTGTTTACATCAGAGGGAGACACTGTCCAGTAGACAGAGTTCATACTCAGCTTGGCACCAAGAGGCAAAAACACCAGGCTGGGAGGGAAAGTGGGAATGTGGAGGCTTTAAATGCCCCGATGGGAAGGAAAGGCAGCTTTCCTTTATGGAGAAGCAAAACAGGATGTCTGGGTAGGTCTTCAAAGTGGTGAGTGCGCAGCACACAGATTAAATTACTGACGGAAGATTTTCTGCATTTGAGTTTACTTTCCCACCTTTTAGGAACCAGACAATGGCATTTTGGGACTGGAAGGGTTCCTCCTTCACAGAGCTGTTGTAAGAGTCTTTGGCATCCCTGACAGCTGGGCTGGGGATTGTGATGAGAATGTTTTCAGCATTTGGTGGTTTGGGGAATAATGCTGATCTTATCAGTCCTTTTTTTCTTATTAATTCTTTCGACTCTTAAATTGTAAGAGGTTCATAAGAGAATTGATTTTAAACTAAGACACTATTTGGAGAAACCATACTTATCTTAATGGGAGATGAACCAGGCTTGTAGCTGCGTAAGGAACCCCAAGTCCCCCAAGAATCAAGGACTCCTCTGATCCAGCCTGAAAAGCATAAGAAATCAGGGAAGAGATTTCTGACAATTTAACCTAAGCATATTGAACTTTAGAATTTTAACTCAGAAAGATCAAAGATCCCATGATCTTTTTAATTAAAGAAATCTTTCTTTTCTCTTTTTCCTTTTTTTCTTTTCTTTTTTGGCCTCACCGTGTGCGGCATGTAGTATCTTAGGTCCTCAACCAGGGATTGAACCTGTGCCCCCTGCGGTGGAAGTGCAGAGTCCTAACCACTGGATGGCCAGGACTTCTCAAAAAATCTTTCATTTCTTTGAGATTCAACTTGCTGGGAGATTTCATTTTCAAACTATACCTTCCCAGCAAGACCTTGATATCGGGAGGGGCTTATATTGGAGTTTGGGCAGCTGAACACTGGTGTTTGATAAGTAGAGTGTCCTCTTCATGTTTCCTTCTGTCTCACCTCAGAATCTCTGATGGAGGTGCAGCCTGGTTGGAGATCACTCAGGACAGGGAGAGAGAAACTAGTTAAGTTCAGACACAGTGGAAGAAGTCTGTTGTTGACCCTTCAGAGCCTTCTGGTGGCAACATCTGAACTGTTCCCCAGGGGTCCTGGGAGCCACGCAGAAGAGCAGGGGTTAATATCAGGCCATGCATGTGGGCATGGCCAATAAGATACACTTTCCTTCTGTTGACCTCCTTCCAGGGGCAGCCGCATCACAAGGTTCTTTTTCAAGCCCACTATGTTGGGAACATGCTCATCTAGGGTAAATCACGGTGATTTCTCTTCCCCTCCTGTTTCGCCTTCCAAGTGGATGAAGCCTGTTAACGTCTCTCTCCTGGCTTCCTGCTTCCTCTTTCCTGATGGGTAAATGTGAGAATGATTAGCATGAAGCAGACTTTTTCCCAGCTCCCCAGAAGCAGGTCCTCCAAAGCTTCTCATCATGGATGTGTGAGCCCCAGCCCAGCAGGGCATGTGGATGGTGGTGAAAGTGGGCCCCTTTCTGAGCTTCTCTTAGGAGACCCGTCTGCCTTTTACTCTGAACTCTGTCCTCTGTCTGAGCTTGATCATAATAAAAGAGGTATGTCATCCTTGATCTGTGTTACCCCTTGTCGTGTTTCTCCACTTGTTCTGAATCTAAGGAGGACAAAGTGGTTGCTTTTTACTGAGCAGAGACCTCAGAGACCTCAGCCCAGTGCCTGTTCCAGTGCAGTTTTCATGGACTCCTAGCACACTCGTGGAGGGGAGGCATTGGGAGGCCCATGTGGCAAAGGAAGGAAGACCCCTCGAGGTTCCCCCTACCCAGAGCAGCTCTCTTTGTTGGGAACCACCCACTCTGTTGTCTGTGTCCTCTTACCAGTCCATAAAAATAGCTACCACCATCATTAGTTGTTGGATACCGCTCTACATGTGTGTTATATCCTTTAATCTTCAAAATAATGCTGGTTGGGTCCTTCAGAAGATGGAGCATCACAGCTGATAGACAACTTGGTTCCCAAACAGGTGAAGTTGGGACTCAATCCAGGTTGGATTTCAAAGCTCATAGCTTGTTCCATCAGAGGCCAGGGCCGCCTCTCCTTCCTGGGACCAGAAGCAGCAGACTCAGGCTCCATCTCTGCCTTTGCCACCTAGATCGTGCAGGCTGGCGCGGTCCCCGAACTTCCGAGGCTCAGAAGTTCATGAAAGGAGGCAGCCTGATCCTCACTCATGGATCTTCCAGAGGTCCAAATGTGATCATGAATATCACACAACATTTTAATCACAAAATCGGAACTGAGGGATATCTTATGGCTCTCGAGGCAAGCAAAGACACAAATTGGAGAAAACTCCTTTTTCCCCTTTCAGTTCTTCATTTCAATGCTCATAAAAGTTTTGGTGTCACAGATGCCTCCTCCAAGCCTTTAGAAGTTCAACTTGAATTAGGGTTTGACAAGGAAGTCCTTTGCTACTGTTTTTCTTCTCCTTTAAGATTAAAAGGAAAGTCTAAATAGATGGCCTTCTGCTTAGCATAGTGCCTTTTCCATATAAGCAGACTGACTGCTCCATCAGACTGAACACAGGCCCAAGCTCCTGGGCTGCTGGCAGCTGAGCTGCTCCCCAGACTGTGCCCCTCAGAGCCCACCTGCTGTTCCCACCGCTCAAGCCAGGGAGGCCCAACACAGCCATGGGGGCTTTGTCTCCTATCAGCTGCTCTATCTTTGCTTAGCTTCAGACCACTTTCACTTTGTTCTCCATCTTCCCTGTGCCTCTTACTTGAAGTCTTTTATTCTGGACCCCACCCTGTGACCCCCAACTTCCCTCACCAGCTCTCACGGCCCATAGGCAGTGTTTCACGTGGGGTCCCAAAGAGGCCGTTGGAGGCCAGCTGTGCAGGACCTCATCCACCCCAGATCTTGCCAAGAGAACCTAGCTGTCAAAGAGTCCGTCCCATGTCCCTCTTGCCTCCAAACCTTTGCTCAGGCTGTTGCCTTTCCTAGAATTGACTCCCCTTCAGGCTGCCTTGCCACTTGTCCAAACCTCACCCTCAAAAGCTTAGGAGACTCCCAAAGCAGGCTTTTCCTTGAAGACCTCTAGGGTTCCCCAAGACAGAAAGAATCTTTCCTCCTCTGTGTTCCCACCTCATTTGATCCACGATTCTACAACCACATCCTTCTCGGCCACCGCTCATCCTCATTTGTGTGATAGCCCATCTCCCAGTAGAGTATGAATTTCCCAAAGGCAGGGACCACTTGGTATTGGAATATATGCCTCCAGCCCCTTCACTTCAGGTTCCAGCATGGTGCCTGGAACATGGCAGGACACAATGAACCACTGGAAATGATCTACATTAAATCCCTGACTGGGGCCAACCCACGTCTGGAGAAATACCACCTGGTGGCTCTTTGGGCTCTGCCACTGGGATGCAGGGTGACCTTGGAAAATTTTAAATTTACTGAAACTCTCAAAGTTGATCTCCACATCTGTAAAGGAGGCTAATAACTTCTGTGGATTCTTGCAAAGAAAATGTGATAATAAATGAGGAATTGTTCAGTACACGATTCAGTCTCAGAGAATGCTGCCCATCACAGGACCTACTTGTAAGGCATTGTCTGATTAGTTTCTTTTTTTTTTTCTATTTATTGAAGGATAGTTGATTTACAATATTGCATTAGTTTCAGGTGCACAGCATAGTGATTCATTTTTTTTTCAGATTATATTCCATTATATGTTATTAAAAGACATTGGGTATATTTCCTTGTGCCATACAGTAAATCCTTGTTGCCTATTTATTTTATGTATATTTTATGTTTAGTTTGTATTTGCTAATCCCATACTCATTTGTCCCTTCCCCTCCCTCAATTCATTTTTAGATTCTAAACTTTTGAAAACAGGATTTTTTGGTCCTCTATTTTTATTTGTCTTTCCTGTTCTATGTCATCTATGCAAGAACTTGAAACTTTTCTCTGGGAAAATATATTAGGAGGAAAAAAATGTACAATGATCTGAAATGACTTAAATTATTCTTAGTTACAGTAATATATGCATAATATAAAAGTTACCATCTTAACTATTTTTAAGTGGTATTAAATACATTCACATTATTGTGTAACCATCACCACTGTTCATCTCCAGACTTTTTTCATTTTGCAAAACATTAAACATTAACTCCATTAAAACAATATCTCTCCGTAACCCCTGCCAAGACCCTGGCACCCACCATTCTACTTTCTGATTCTATGAATTCGCCTATTCTAGTTTCTTCGTGTAAGTGGAATTAGGTAGTATTTGTCCTTTTGTGACAGGCTTATTTCATTTGGCATAGTGTCCTCAAGGTTCATGCATGTTGTAGCCTGTGTCAGAATTTCACTTGTTTTTTTGGCTGACTAGTATTCCACCGTATGTATAGACCACATTTTGTTTATCCATTCATCTGTCACTAAATATTTGGGTTGCTTCCACTGAAATTATTTTTGGATTGATATAGGTTCATAGAAGTAGCTTTCAGGAATCCTCTCCCCTTCTCCTCAATAAGAGAGGAATAAGATTGACCTTGGTTTGCATTTCAGCTCGGTTTTTACTATATCGGTATCTTTGGATCATAATATCTTACCCACACTGAACTTCACTCATTTAATTTCTACTTGGGGATAAGGATGTCTACCTGACCAGGTGACTACAAGAGACTGAGGGCGGCTGTTGTGTTCATCCTGGGCCCCGATGCGCCAGGTAAGTGGTATCTGCTATTTTTAGCTTTCTGGGCAATTGTAACATGAGCGGGCTCTGGGCCCTTCCCCTTCTGGGGAACTCCATCACTCAGGAAGGACTTTCTTGACTCTTGAGGAGCAACATTCACTCTTCACCTTCATTGCTGGGGTCTGCAAACACTTTAGATAATGTGCCCAGGAAGGCATGTGGGTTATGGATTCACTTCTTTGGTGCCACGTTTAATATTGTTTTCTGTGCATCAAAAGGAAAACTGAAAGTGCTTTGACACATGCATTGCAAAGCTGTCTTGTTACCACTTTATAAGTTTCTGAAATGTCTCCTTGTCCGCCCATGTCTTTGAATTTAGCAAATACTTCCTGAGAGTGTACACCCTGGGTTGGGTGTCTTGTCATGATACGGTGCAGAGTGATGAATTGGGCCAAGTCTCTGTCCTCCAAGAACTCACTATGTAAGAGGGGGGCATGCCCAACAGCAGTATTACCTCTACAATACACGACAGAATGAGTTACAAAACCCCGTCCTTCGTTTGCTGTATACGTGGTATTAAATTGCAGGATGTGAAATGAGAAGACCTACGCTTCACTATGGCTGCATGACTTTTGGGAAGGGACTCAATGTCCTTGAGCCTTGGTTTCTTCATCTGTCAAGTGGAGATGTACCTACCTTAAAAGGCTGTAGTGCCAAGAATAAAAAGGAACGGATTACTGGTGCATGCAACATGAAACTTCCCATGTATATGAGGCTAAGTGAAAGAAACCAGACTCGAAAGGCAACATACTATATGGTTCCACATATATGATACTTTTGAGAAAGCAAAACTTTAGGGAATGAAATCAGATCAGTGAATGCCAGGGGCTTGGGCTGGGGGTTGAGGAAACACTGGCAGGTGGAAATATTCTCCATCCTGATGGTGTTGGCGGTTAATGGCCGGATATTTTTGCCAAATTCTTAGGACAGTGTAACTTAAAAGGGTGAATTTTACTGAATGCAAATTTTACCCTAATAAATAAGCAAACAAGTAAACAAAAAGATTGCAAAAGACTAAATGAGATGATCTCTGTGAAAGAGCCTGTCGTAATGCCCAGCACCCAGTGGGTGCCCTGGAGGAAGTTTTTTTCATCTATTCAAAGCAAAGAAAAGAGGATTTTCTCTGAAGTAGAAAGACCCAAGTTCAATGCCAGCTCTTCCATGTATTAGCTTTGCAACTTTGGACAATTTGCTTAAGCTATCTGAAGTTCTTTATTCAGAAAATGAAAATAAAATGGTAATGTTGCAAGGTGGGAGCTTGTGAGAATCCACTTGTATAATGTAAAGACCTAAACTTCAGCGTGTGTTACATGAAAGGTTTTACTTTATTTCTTTAAACACACTAATACTGTGCTTATTGTGTACTAGCCACACTGCTGAAGACTGCATAGGTACTAACTGATTTAATCCTTATCATGGACCCATTTTACAGATGAGGAAACTGATCATAGGAAGGCTAAGTACTGGGTTCCGGGCAACATCTGGGGTGGAGTCCAGAGCTCGCTCTCTCATCACTAGTCAATTCTGCCTGTTTGATTGACTACTCATTTACCATCAGCCATCTTGATGCAGGAAACCGCTTCTGAACCATCCTACGTGTTAAAAGTCTTACCCGGAGAAGCAAGTCTTTTATTCTTTTCAGTGAAGTTCCTTTTATAATTGTTTCCAGATGATGCAACTGGCTTTCAGATGTGCTGAGTGGCTTATGGAGGCAACCGAGCTAGGACTTGATCCCAGACCTTCTGTCTCCAGAACTGGGATTTTCCTTCTCAGCATCAGTGTCTATATAAATCCTGCCTTCCTCGTCCACTTTGCAGTTAGAAATAAGCTCCCAGGCAAAGGTTTCTACGTGAGAACCTAAATAAGCCCTTTCAAATACTGCTGTCAGGAGTGTGAATTGCTAAGGCTTTTCCTGAGGACAATTTGGTGATGTGTGTCAAAAATGCCTTAAAAATGGACTTTCCCTTTGACTTACAATTTTAATTCTAAGGATTTTTCTTAAAGAAGTAATCACAGATAGGCAAAGGTCTATATACAAGGAATTCCATTACATTTTTTACACTGCTGAAATTCTGGGAGCACATTAAGTACCCACCAGTAATGGAGTAGTTAACTCATTTATGAAGCAGCCATAAAATGGAATACTAAGCAGCCATTAAAAATCATGTTTTAGAAGGTTACTTAATGGCATGGAACACGTTCATGGTGTTTTTGTAGAGAAAAAGCAGGATTAAAATAAAATTTGCATATATGGCCGTAGGAAAGAAGACTGGAATAAGCTACATGAATAAAATAAAATACGTGAAAAAGTTTATAGACCTATCAAGGTGAGAAGATTATGGAAGAATTTATTTCTGGCTCTTGGCTTTCCTATATTTCCTAAATTATATATCTATTGGTGTTTGGGAACACAACAAATGTCATTACAACTTTTTTTTTAACTTTATTTAACTTATTAATTTTTGGCTGCGTTGGGTCTTCATTGCTCCGTGTGGGCTTTCTCTAGTAGTGGTGAGTGGGGGCCATTCTTCGTTGAGGTGCGTGGGCTTCTCATCGCGGTGGTTTCTCTTGTTGTGGCACGTGGACTCTAGGCATGTGGGCTTCAGTAGTTGTGGCATACAGGCTTAGTTACTCCGCATCATGTGGGATTTTCCCGGACCAGGGCTTGAACTCGTGTCCCCTGCATTGGCAGGCGAATTCTTAACCACTGAGTCACCAGGGAAACCCCATTACAACTTTCAAAAGCGTGAAAGTGTCTCTTCATCCCTTGAGGATGAAAATATAAGTAGATCATGTTGGGTTCACTATGGTAGGTCAACACAAATAGTGACTTTGTTCCCCAAACACAGTGGACCCTTTGGGAACTTGACCTCTCTCCATGTAGACTACACACAAAGGTAATATTGGATAACACCTCAGTGTTCTGTAAACCCTCGATAGCACAGAAGAATAGAAGTTTAAGGTGGTTGGAAGGGAGCTCTGGGTATCACCTGCCCACTGGTCCCTAGTACAGAAATCTCCAAGTTTTCAGCCTTGACAAGAGGCCCCCTAGCCTTCTCCTGAGCTCTCTCAGGGCCGGGGAGTCCCCATGAGTCAGTGAGGGCTTTCTCACTGCTGTACCGCTCAGGTTGACTGGCCCTTCCACTGAGACCAAATCCAGGACTGCTGCCTCTTGGGGTCATATAGCATGAGTCAGCTCCTTTGCATAAGTGACAGCCCTCCCAGTGTGGGAGGACAGGTCATGTGTCCTCTGAACAATTCCTTTTTTCAGACAGGTGTGTGAAAAAGACTAGGGGGCTTTAGTCACTATAAGCCAGCAGCATTGGTCAACAGACCCAGCTCAACTGTGAAGAGCTTCTTCCCTCAGGAAACCCTCCTAACACCTCAGCAGACAAAAGATTCCCCCATCTGACTCCTACAGCAGCCTGTCTTTCAACATGGGGTGATGATGGAGTCACTTTCCTCAGCACTCTGTGACCTTCTCAAGTCGAGGGACCTTCTTCTCTGCATACCCAGTGGTTTAACAGGGGCATGGGTATCCATGCATTCATTGGACCACACAGCACATATTGATCTAGTGCCTGCACTGAGCCAGGCACTGCAGTAACTCTGAGTCTACAGCTGTAAACAAAACAGATAGGAGCCTTCCCTGGAGGGAGTTCATAGTTCTGGAGGAAGTCAGAATATAAATAGGTGATAAATAGGTACATGATAGACAGATAAAAAGGGATTGGATGGATGACTTGGATGGATGGATGGGTGGATTGGATGGATGGATTAGATTGCATGGGTTGGATGGATAGATAGATAAATCAATAAATCAATAAATGGCAGGTACCAGCTAGTTTACACTATAATACATACTATGAAGAGACACAAGATGGGGGCTCTAAGAGGAGATATAGTGAGTGTAAGAATAATGTAGCAGTTAGGAGCAAGGATCCAGCTCCACCTCTTACTAGTGTGAAAACAGGCAAGTTTTTATTTTTATTTTTATCACTGTGCCTCAGTTTCTTCATAAGTCAAGTTAGGATTAGTTTATTTCTCTGGTGTTGCCTAAAGCATGCAGGCACAAGCAAGTGTTGGTTGTTATTTTTATTGTTAAATATTTGGGTATTGAGGACATATGGAGGGGGAAGGGTAAGCTGGGACAAAGTGAGAGAGTGGCATGGACATATATACACTACCAAATGTAAAATAGATAGCTAGTGGGAAGCAGCTGCATAGCACAGGGAGATCGGCTTGGTGCTTTGTGAACACCTGGAGGGGTGGGATAGGGAGGGGTGGGAGGGAGACGTAAGAGGGAAGGGATATGGGGACATATGTATATGTATAACTGATTCACTTTGTTATAAAGCAGAAACTAACACACCATTGTAAAGCAATTATAGTCCAAAAAAGGTGTTAAAAAAAAAAAAAGATATGTGGGTATGGGTGGGTGTGGTGTCAGGGAAGATCTTTCTGGGGGAATGACTCCTGAGACTTTAAGCATGGGTAAGAAATGGCCAGAAAAGCATGGAGAGTGGGGAAGGGGGAAGAGCTTGAATGAAGACTCCAAGGTGATAAATGGCCTGGAACCAAAGGCCAGGAGACCTAGTGTGTGAGAACAGAGGAGAGATAACCCAGAACACCTGGGAAGTCAGCCGGTCTGCTCCTACAGGGCCTTGCAGGTCACCTCCATTGGTTTAAGTGTGCTGGGAAGTAAGGGAGTGACACATTTTACTTTTTGGTTTCTCTGGCTGCTCAGTGGGAAGGAGGGAGGCTGGGCAGGCCTCAGGAAGTGATGGAGAGGTGGTATGGAGGCAGAGCTGATGCTATTGCCTGTGAAGCCTTGTAAGAATGAGGAAACTACAGTGCACACACGTACAAACACACACACAACTACTTGTCCATGGGCAGACACAGATTGGGTACCAGTGAATAATACGTGGTGACTGGACACACATTGGATTTAGTCTGTTCCAGGACCCCTTTTCAGGAGCCTTTATTAAAGAAACAATTATTTATGACACTTGTTAAAGATGGTAAAGCAGACCATTCAGGACCATCCTGATTGGTATAGGGATGACAGTGATAGTTTTGTAGTGGAAGAAAGAGAATGGGCTCAATTCTAGATACAGCATGGCCAGGTGGGAATTTATAGCCAAGGAACAAGGTAAGGGTCAGTAGATGGAAAATTACAGGGGAAACATCAGGGGCAGGAGAGGATTCTGGCCAAACCTATCTAGAAGGAAACTTGCTGAAGACAGGTTGAAGTGATCAGACATCACCTGGAGGATGATGGAGGAACCTGATCAGATTTTGAGGGGGATCAGATATCAAGAGTAGGGGTTTCTTGCTAAATTGACTTAGCAGAGTTCTAGCTAAAATTGGATTTTACAAGGAAGGGCCCAGATGGACCTAAGAGAAGTTTCAGGATACTGAATCAAGTTTGGTCAAGCAAAAGAACATTGTCACCTTGTACACATATACATACAATATTCCCGTTCAAATAATTGTGTGGCAGAGATGCTGAATGACATTTCCTTCATAGGACAGATGAATGAATGAGTCTGAGGCTGGGTTTGCAGGAAGATGGTGTCTAGGAGGGAAAGGGTGATTCTTCTGTTCTCACTGGAGTTGAACAGAATGGAATATGCGTTCTTAGGCTTCAAAGCATAGGAGAATGTTGACTCTGCACCTTTTTTAGGAACACAAGCAGAGAGATGAGAGAATGGAAGACAGCAGTGGAGGAGGTAGAGCCTTGAGAAAGTAGTTCAGATACCAGGGTCACTCTTCTCAAACATTTGAAGGCCTGCTACTGGGAAACCAAGGTCAGCTGGTGTAGCAAGACTTTGATGAGGAGATGAAGGGCCGATGGACAAAGCCAACAAACACGTGAAAATATACTCAACATCCTTAGTCATTAAGGAAGCTATTACTTCACACCCATTAAGATGGCTAGAATTAAAAAGATGAACAACAGCTAGTGTAGGAGATGATGTGGAGTAATTGGAACCCTTATGCCTTGATGGTGGGAATATGGAGCGGAGTGATGGAAATGTTCTGGAATTAGATACTGGTGATGGTTGCACTACTTTGACTTTGTCAATGTACTAAAAATTAATGAATGATACACTTTAAAAGGGTAAGTTTTATGGTGTGTAAATTATGTCAATAAAGCTGTCATTAATTAATTTAAAGAAATATTTTATATTGGAGTATAGTTGATTTACAATGCTGTGTTAGTTTCAGTTGCACAGCAAAGTGATTCAGTTATACATACACATATATCTTTTCTTTTTCAGATTCTTTTCCCATATAAGTTATTATAGAGTATTGAGTAGAAAAAAATACAAAAAAATTATGGGAAAAAGACTAGTTTGCACTTAGAAGAGAGAGCCAAAAGCACTTTAAACATATTACCTAAACTAGAGGATATTCTGGGTAGAAGGCTACATGGAGCCACTTATTTTCCAGGCCATGCCATTTGCTGTCCCACCAGTAGAACAGGGAATTGACTCCCACTGGGTTTACACACCGTTGGTATGTGTTTTGCTGGGTTAAACAGGTCCTGGTGAGGCTTGGGGACAGGACAACTAGAATGAAGACTCCATTGGACAAGTCATGTTCTCAGTTCTTGAGGGTTTAAGCTTGACCTCCAGCACAAATCTGTCTCTGTACCATGACCATTGGGCTCTCACCTAAAGAATGAGGAAGAAAAAGGACACTTGAGTTGGAGCTAACTGATGTTGAGCCTTTAAGGCATTTGGGGGTGCTGAGGATGTCAGCCCTCAGTCATCATGGACTCTGAGTCAGGCAAATGACATGATCAAAATAACCCTTAACCTCTCCATAATTAATTGAGGATCTATAAAAATAGCATAATTGGCAAAGTGCCGTAAATTAGCATACTAATACGGTGACCCTCACTAGGTAAGCAGCATGGATTTACACGTGGGTGTTGTGCTGGGACCCATGGCTGAAAGGCAGATCTGGTGCAGGAGGTATCCGAGCTGCATTATCCCGTCGTCCGGCTGCTTTCTTCCAAGACAAGGATTAGTGCTAATAATTTCTCCCCAGGGAATCACTATCTAAATCCAGGTTTTTTGCAGAGTCTGTAAATACAGCTAGGGTCCTATTGGGGAGCAGAGAGGAGAGGCACAAGTAAGTAGGTCAATCCAAGTCTTTTGTGCACTAACAATGATGGAGAACATCGAAGTTTCCATGTCGCTTAAGCAGTTCTGTTTGTATTGACCAAGTAAGCTAGAAATCCAGGAGGGAGGTGATTTAAAGTATTAGAAGCCAGCGAGACTTCTGGAGCCAAAAAAAAAAAAATGTGTTTTCACATAGAGTTGGGTGATTCTGAGTAATGGAAGGAACCTTCTGCACCTCTCTCAGCTTGCCTTGTTGGAACTGAACCTGAGAGCTCTCTCCAACCTTTGTGGCATGTTTGGCCATCACCTACTTTGAGAAACGAAGATTCACAAATGGTCATGTTTTAAACGCATCCTCTGATCCAGCTTATTACAAGGACATGTTATTTATGGAAGGAGTCCTGTCTGTAAAACTGCATGGTAGAAAGGAAACATCGTAGGCTGTGGCAAGGGGACTTGGACTCTAGACCCAGGCTGGCAACCGACTTTCTGTGCAGATTGAGGCCAGTGACTTCACCTCCTTTACACATGGCACCATATTTAAAATGAGGAAGAGGTTTCTAGGACCCCTTCTACATTAATAATATAAAGTATCTCAAAAGTCATGTCTGAATACCTTGGGGAGGGATGATGTAAAGACGATTTGCAAATCTACTAATAAATAAAGGCTTACTGATGAAAAGGAATGGACACTTAGTCTGTGCCTAAAGTGCCAGATTCTCTGTCATGTGCTTTTTCATGGAATCCTCAAAACTACCGTGATTTTGGCTGTCATTTCCATCTTTGCAGCTAAGTCAGTTGGAGCTCACAGAGTTTGCAACTTATCTAAGTTTTTTGGCATCTAGCAAGTAGCAGATGTGGGTCCTTATTCTAAAAAGTTATTAGTAGTAGGTAACATGCATCAAAACTTCTTTTATGTGTTTGTTATTGTTATTATTAATTCATTGAATCTTTTCAACAACAACATGAGTTAGGAAGTTTGGTAATTTTACAGATGAGCAAAGTGTTGCTCAGAGTAGGTCAATGGCTTTTTCAAGGTCAATGGGTTAATAAAAAGTTATGAAGAATTATTGCTTTCTGATTGCATGAGTGGATGAATGGATGCATGGATGGATAGATGGATGGGTGGATGGATGGAACAATGAGGAAATTAACTAGACAAGTCTCTGATGAGGCTTGGACAGATAAACCACCCAAAACCCATGGTGGCCAACAACCACTGAGGGGTGATATGGTCATGTGCCTCTTCTGTTTCAAAGTCTTAAATGATTCCACATTGTCTGGAAATAAAAAAAAACTAATAAAAAACGATTCTTCTAAATGGTATATAATAATGCAACTACCATTTATTGTTCATGTAGTATATGTTACAAAGAATTAAGTATTTTCTGCACAAATTGTCTCATTTAATTCTCACAGCTGCACTGTAGAGTAGTAGTATTTATTTTTTGATTTCACGGTAAAGACACTAAAGGTCATAGAAGCTAACTAATTTAGTCATACACCTGGGAATAGGTGGCCACATAATTTGTCATCCTAACTGGGATCATTCTGATAGTGAGAGGGAGGTATGCTGATAATTTGAGGGGTACAACAGGCATAAACAGGGCTCTTGCACACCGACTGGAGGTATTGTCTTTGTAACTTGGCAGTGGAAAACCTGGGGTGTAAAAACTTTCTCATCCCAGAGTCCATGTTTCCAACTTCTACCCTCCCAGCCTTGCTAAGTCTTTTTCCACTATGCTCTCCAGGTTGGGCAGCTCTCACCAGTTCCCACAGGGCTGCTTCCATGCCGCCATGTTTGATGTGAGCCATTGCATTCTACGCTGACTTGAACTGCTCATGAGATTCTCCTCCTTTGCATATTCCTCTGCCTGGTATACCCTCCTCCTCTTCTTTGACAAATTCCCTTTCAGTCTTCAAAACTCCTTCTGTCTGCACTTACCCTGGGAAGACTTCTGTCAATATTGACTTCCCTCTCTCCAATCCCATAATCTTTCTTTGCTGTTCATATCCCTTTTTCCTTCTTTCCCACTCAGTTATGATGTTTCAAGGGCAGACACTCATTGTTGTAACTCCAGGGTCCAGCATGGGACTTACCACTGAATGGGACTAATAATTTTTAAGAAAGGAGGGAAAATCGGAGGAAAAGAAGAAACATGAATATTTGTGGTTCTGATGGAAATTGAAGATGGATCATTCATTCATTCATTCATTCAACTTTTCAATCAACGTTTATTGAGCACTTATCATATTCTAGGTGCTGGAATTTCACTGGTGGATAAAACAGACAGCTAGTTGTTCTGGAGGTACGTGTTTCCTAAAAGGGGACAGACAATACATAAATAACCAAATATCAGTCATGAGATTTATGTCCCGTAAAGGTGTGTCTAAGCATCCTGCAGAAATAGAGAAATCAAGAGAATACATTTCAGATGCAGGAACACTTGCCCTTTACCTGATAGCCTGAATTTTATAGATGACAACGTGTCACATCCTCAAGGAGAACTTCCCAGTGGAGTTCAACCCTCTTTTTGTAAGATCATTTTGAGGAAGGTAAGATGGGTATTATTGTACCCAATTTGCAGATTCAAAGACAGGAAATGAGAGCAATAAAGAGATGGTTCCTAGGTGGTAGAGATTGTGCAAAGGGAGGTGGGATGTGAACCCAGATCTTCTGCTACCACGATTTTCCTAGAAACTCTGATTAATTGGAAGACTCTACCTGAAAAGTGATTAATGATATCATTTTAAAAATCTCATTTATAGTATTAGAATATACTGATATATAAATGTATTGGTTTTCTGTGGCCGCTGTAACAAATGACCACAGACTTGCTGACTCAAAACAACAGAAAGTGATTCTCTCACAGTTTTAGAAGTCAGAGGTCTGAAATCAGTACCACTGAGCTGAAATGCTCCTTCTGGAAGTTCTGGGAACAATCCCTTCCTTACCTCTTCCAGCTTCTCGTGGCTGCCAGTGTTACTTGGCTTGTGGTCATATCACTCCAACCTTCAAGACCAGCATCTTCAAATCTCCTTCTGCTCTGTCTTCACACTGCCTTCTCCTCTCTGTGTGTAGTTAAATCTCCTTCTGCCTCCTTCTTATAAGGACACTTTGGCTGCATTTAAGTCCTTTTCAGGTAATCCAGAATAATCTTCCCATCTCAAGATCCTTAGTTGAATCACATCTGCAAAGACCCCCCTCTTTTTTGTCATATAAAGTAACATATTTACTGGTTCCAGAGGTTAGGACATGGACTTATTCTGAGGGACCATAAATCTTTCAGCCCACCACAAAAACTAAACCCTAATTACACTGTGCTAAGACTTGGTAGGTGATAAAGATATTAAGCCATATTTTACCCAATGCTTATACCACCTGGGAGACACCACCTACGATGGCTACAGGCTCTGAAATGGAAGGGAGAGTTTTCAAATCTAGCCTTCTTAAGCTCTGGACTCAGACTTTTTCCACCCCTTTCCATTGAAGCAGTTTTATTAAAACAGTAGTTTTATTTTTTTATTTTTTCCCCTTTTTTCCTGGACCAAAGTCTCTCATGAGTAAAGCATCCCCGTTTGCAAAATAAGAAACTTTCCCTCTGGCTACGTGTTCCTGGGATGGAAAGCTGTATTTTTCATTTTGCCCAAGTTTGGGATCTGTAATAGCAAACTCTGTATTCTGCTTGTGCAAATTATCCCTGCTGACAGTGATGGGGAAACACTCTTCTTCCAAGAGAGTTAATAGATCCCAGTACCAAGGACGGCATCTCTTTGCCACTTTCCCCAGGAGCAATAGGACTGATTTTTTCATGAGCCCAGTGAAATGCTGGCATAGGAGGGATCCTTCTCAGTTCTCTTCACCTGGGACTTTCTGGTTCCTGGAGCCTATGTGTGTCTAGTCTTCAGTCAATTAACATAAAGTTCAACTGAGGGGGTGTGGGGACACAATCTCTCAGTTCCAGGGTGTTCCAACCTGCTTCAGGCTAATTCCATTGCTATCCTCATTCCAATCAATGCATTTTGTCAAACATAAAGTCAAAGTCAGGTTGCCTTGTTCTGTGAATGATGATTGCTAAATAACATTAATAGTTAAAAGATGCTAATGTTCCCCCAAACGGTCAGGTTTCTGTCTCTTTCTCTTTTTGCTGTCATTTTCATCTTACTGATAGTGTGTGAAAGGCGAAGTCTTTCCCCACCCCAGCTCAAACTTAATACAGTGCCAGCGAGCTATTTGTCCCAGCTCCCCAGAGACATCTGAAATTGATTTCAGAGGCTGAACACTCAAATTAGATATTTAAAGCAACAAAGATGAATTTGAAGATAAATCTACCCTGTTGAGAGTCAGAGGACAACTGATGAAATATTTTTTTTTATTCTTAGCCCATAACGTGATTCTTATTCAGCTTGTCATTTTCTGGAATCAATATGCAAATTAAAGAAATGTAGCTTTGAGTACCTACCTGTAAGGAGTGTGTATCGTCCAGTGTCTATCTAGGTTTGCCTTGAAGCCAAAGTATGTATTTGGCAAGTTGAGTTTGGAACACTGAGGTCTGATGGATTCATGTTGCTTCTAGAACTCCAGTTTCACCTAACTTGTACTGAATTTAATTTCATACCAGCAATGTTATTTCACTTGCTTATGAGTCACAAACAATTGATTTTGTGCAAGTTTGGGAATCTTACAGGGTGTGATACAGCAAGATGCCCTCTTTTAAACTATCTTTTTAAAATTAAAAGCTATGTTTACAGAGTTGTTCATTAGAGACAAAAAAATTCGGAAATAAATGTCCACAAGAATACATCATGGACCAGAGTCTGGATATGAAATACAATGCAGTCAAGGAAAATAAAACATGGGGCTCTCTTCATGTATTCTCAGAATTTCCTTTGACTTTATTTCATTTTATTCTAGTCTATATATTAAACATGTGCACAGTCATAGCTTCTTTCTGGAGAACTGCCTTGTCCTAGATATTTTACTCTTTTTGATGTGAAAATAATTGTAAATTGCAATATTGGTCTGAGAGGTTGGAAAGAAAGGCTTTAGTTTTCCAGTAGAACAAGGCAGTCCTTAAAGATGTAACACCAACTTTCTGCTGAGAGAAAGACTTTTATTTTTCAAGGCAGAGATATGGGATTATGAGGAGAGAGGATTAGAATTTTGCCTTGACCTTTCTACTCCTGAATGAGACCAGTGGAATTAACTTAACCTCCTGAGATGTATGATTTGTTTACTGCTCCTTAAAGCCTACTTGCTTAAATTCTGCAATTAATTATGGAGAGACTGAAAGTTTAGGTGGGTGATGAGAACATGAGATACTCCCAATCAGATTCAGGTTAACTCAACTGTGAATGTCAACTAGAGGAAGTGGATACAGAATGCCATTGTAAATTGTGCTACATAAAGGTAATTCCTGAAGTTTTTAGAGTGGAATTGCAGAGGATTTTGGAGGCAAACAGTCAATGGTTTGATTCTAGGTTCTTTCACATCCTGAGTGGCTTTAGGCTGACAAATTAATGTCTACTTTATTAGTAAAGATAAGCTAGGCTATGCTTCAGTAACAAAGAAGTCCCAAATCCAGGAGGCTCAATAGATTTGTTGCTTGCCATACAATATGTCTATTGGGGGTATGCCCCACATCATCACTGAGGAAACAGGCTCACAAGGGGCTCTCCCGTTTGGAGCCACACTGTCAGAAGGCATGGCTTCCCTAGTTGCCATAAAAGAGGAAAGAAATGAAAAATTGTGTGCCATTTCCTCCCTGCCTGGGCCTGGATATGATGCAAGTCACTTTTGCTCACAGTCCACAGGTCTAACTACAAAGGGGTTGGAAGATGTAGCAGAACTGATGGAATGCTTGATGCATGTCACTGTCTCTATGCCTCAGTCTCCCAATTATGCAAAAAGAAGATAACAATACCTACCACAGAAGGTTTCTCTGAAAATTAGTACTAAAAATGTTAAAGCATCTACTAGGTGCATAGTAAAATTGAGTTATTAATATTTTACAACAAAAGACAACTCCAGTGTGGTTCTACTTGTAGAAGTACCTCAATGAATTTGGTTCTTACAGAAACATTAGATGATGAAGACAAGTCTTATTTCATCAAATTCTTTCGAAGTTATCAAGAACTTTCTAGGTGTCAGGCACTGTGCTTAGAGCTGCAGACTATACAAAGGGAATTAAGATTCAGCTGCCAAAAAACAGGAACTATTGTTAGTCCAGGAAGTGTAAAAATAAGACAAGCACCCACATAACAGATTATGAAAACAATTAAAGTATATGGAATGTTGCTCAACATCATTAGCTATTAGGGAAATCCAAAGCAAAACTGTGAGATAACACTTCACACTCACTAGGATGGCTATAATAAATAACTAAATTACATATATATGTATGTGTGTATATATATACACACACACATACACAGAAAATAACAAATGTTGATAAGGATAAGGGGAGATTGAATCCTGTACTCACTACTGGTGAGAATTTAACATAGAGTTACCGTATGACCAAGTAGTTCCATTCTAAGGCATACCTAAGAGAATAGAAAATATATGTCCACACAAAAACTTGTTCATGAATGTTCATAATAGCATTATGCATAATAGTCAAAACATGGAAACAACCCAAATGTTCATCAGCTGATGACTGGATAAACACAATGTGGATAAGTGCAATATCTGTATCATGGGATATAATTTGGCTAGAAAAAGATGAAGTTCTAATACATGCTACAGCAAGGGTGAAACTTAAAAACATCATGCTAAGTGAAAGAAAGAAAGTAGATTTGTGGTTGCCAGGGACTGAGAGGATAGGAGCGACTGTCAGTGGGTATGGCGTTAATTTCTGGGGTGATGAAAATGTTCTGGAATCAGATGGTGGTGATGGTTGCATAACTCTTATGAATATATTAAAACTATTGACTTGTATAATTTAAAAGGGTGAATTTTATGGTATGTGAATTATATCTCAATAAAAATTATATGAGAAAAAATAAGAATTTAAAGGAGGGGGGGTTGTCTGGTTTGGAGAACCTGGTAAGTCATCTTCTGAGGTCAGCCTAAAAGGATAGCAATGATTTTGCAGAGGAACATGAAAGGTATGCAGGGGAAAGGTAAAGTATATGAACACAACTGAGAAAACACCTTTTAGGGGTTGCTTGCTTGTTTGGTCCTCCCAATTATCTGCCCCAGATGCATAGGGACAGGACCTTAGGAACCATATTTGAATTTCATGATTTCTTATCCATGGTCATAGATGACTGGACCAAAGCAGCCCCATGACTCAAGCTGGGCCAGTTAGATTCTCTCTGTCAAGTTTCTGTTCATAAGACCTGAGATTTCCAGATACTGAGAGATAGAACCTGAGTCCCAGTGATGGCAGAGAGCTAGACGGAAGGTGGTCTTCAACACACGCTCAGGTTGGCTGTCCTGAGTCTCCTCTTTTGAGTCCTGAGTGCTCAGCATTTCTATGGATCCCATAGAGTCCTCTCCAATAAATTCCTATGTTTTGCTTGGGCAAGTTTAAGCTTGCTTCTGTTACTTCAACCAGAAAACAAACAAACAGTGTGTTCAGCAAACAGTAAAAAAATCAGTCTGACCACAGCTTACAAGGAGATGAATGTGGAAAAGTCAGCTGGGACCTTCTTCTACAGCCTTCTTGGAAACCAGGCTGAAGAGTAAACATCTAATCAGGGGAGTCCTTTAAGGCTTTAGGACAATGAGATGTCTTATAGACACCATTTAGGAAAATTGATCTGGCACCAATGAGTTAGAATATACAGATTCTCCTCAGTATTGTTTCCCCCTTTCAGTGACCATGTATAGACAGAAGAAGTTCAGTTATGTATGTTGAATTATAAATCAGAAAACAGCAATTGTTTTCCATATTAGAACATTTCTGGTTTAGCTCATTGTGGAGTTTTAAGTCCAACCTCATCAGTATGTAGTCCATGTATCCCTTCCTATGTTCAAAGCACCATGCTGACTATTTACAATAGTAAGGCATGAAAATGACATTGACAGATGAATTGACAGATGTCCATCGACAGATGAACAGATAAAGAAGATAGGATAAATATATATGTGTGTATACACACACACACACACACACAATGGAATATTACTCAACCATAAAAAAGAATGAAATATTGCCTTTTGAAGCAACATGGATGGACCTAGAGATTATCATACGAAGTGAAGTAAGTCAGACGGAGAAAGACAAATATTATATGATATCACTTACACGTGGCATCTAAAAAATAATACAAATGAATCTATTTACAAAACAGAAACACACTCACAGACATAGAAAACAAACTTATGGTTACCAAAAGGGAAAGGGGGGGATACATTAGGAGTCTAGAATTAACAGATACACACTACTTTATATAAAATAAATAAGAAACCAGGATCTACTGTATAACACAGGAATAATATTCAATATCTTGTAATAACCTATAATGGACAATAATCTGAGATATATATATATATACATATATACACACATTCTGTTATATACATATATAACTGGATATAAATATCACTTTGTTGTACACCTGAAACTAACACAACATTGTAAATCAACTATACTTCAATTAAAAAAAAAACAGTGCTGAAATACAACAGTGATTGTGATTGGGTCTGTGCCTCCAAGGAGCTCTCAGATGAGAGTTTACACATGCCCTAGACCATCACTTATATTGTGGAGCATCTGTTACAGGGATGTCTCCATGGTAGAAGACATGGGATTATACAGTGTTCAGTTATTATACTTGTGATCTCAATTCACTGAGTTCTTATCCTTAAGCAGCATGGTTGGCCTATGTGAAGAGGAGGGGACTCTTCCTTGGATCCTCAGCTTTCTGGAGTTTGCACAACTCTTGTTGGAGACACAAAGGTCTGAGTACCCTGTGATTTGATATTTTAATGGAAATTAAGAAAGGAACTCAATTTGTTAAACAGCGTAGTTATAGAAGAGAACTTAGCATTTAGTCTAAATATCCATTCAAAGTAAATATGTGTGACCTCCAAGATTTAAATTCAGACTTTTTTTTCTTATTTTCTTCCTTCTGTCTTTCTTCTTTTTTTGCTTTTCTTCTAAATAAAGTAAGATGAGTTCCTCCTGCTTTTATCATGTGAGTAGAGTTGAGATACTCTTGGCCTTTAAGTCATGGCAGACATTTTTCATCAGAAATATCTCTTTGTCTAATGTGTTTCTTCACTCTGTATGGAGTAAATTCAAAATGAAATGTTGTGTTAATACCATGACTTCTTTCTGTGGGCTATGGGAAGTGCATGTTTCAACTCCTGAAGCAAAATAAATGGTATGCAAAACTCCACCCCAAGTCTCTCCACATTTACTCATTAAGAAGTTTTCCAGATAAACTCTTGGAAGGTTCTCACATGTATCGGCTCAGAAGCCACACAAGCAGAGAGAGCGGAGTACGAAGGGCAGTGGTGCGACAACCACCAGAAGACTTCCCCAGGTCTGGAGTTTGTGCCAGGCTGTGCACACACTACACTGGGCCTGGGTGTGTTAGCTGACAAAGTTTGGTGCTTATCAAGGCTCTCTTTGAGACATGGATTAGGTACAAGTATTTACTTGGGAAATGACTCAGGTAATACCCTGTGGGTGTGAGAACAGGAGGCAAGAAAAGAAGAGCTCCAGTAAAAAGTGTGTTAGTGATCAGATTATCACTGCAGGCAACTGGGATGCACAGCTCTCAGGAGCCTCTGAGAGGCACATTGCAGGTGCTCCCGAAATGTTTTTTGGAATTTTGAAGGCAGATTTGATGATTATGGAAAATGATAGAACTTGTAGAACGTAAAATATCTGTGGTAGTATAAAAAGAAACAGTACTATGTGCTTTTTAGTTTTAGTCCGTGGCTTCTACCCGTGAGTAATTTTTAACCCCTTCACTGATCACTGAATGCAGTGGTTCTCAATAGTAAATTTAATAAGCTGGTTTTTCAAAGAATATACAAAGGGACTGTTTATTTTAAGATAGCTGTATCCCAGATATAGAAAACAAATTTATGATTACCATAGGGGATAAGGGGAGGAGGATAAATTAGGAGTTTGGGATTAAAAGGTACACGCTGCTATATATAAAATAAGGTAACCAACAAGGACCTACTGTATAGCACAGGGAAGTATACTCAGTATTTCGTAATAACCTATAAGGGAAAAGAACCTGAAAAAGGATACACACACACACACATATAACTGAATCACTTTGCTGTACACCTGAAATTAACAAAATATTGTAAATCAACTATATTTCCATTAAAAAAAAGATAAGTGTATCCAAGACATTGGGAATCAGTTATTAATTGAAATACTCAAAGAAGAGATCAGAGAAAGCGTATAACAGAGCACATCTCACACCGAGAGAATGGAACATCTAATGTGAGTATTCAGCTGTTTGTTATTTCTGCTTTCCGTCACTACCCTGGAGAACGATCTTTTCGCAGCACATGTCTGATCTTGCCATCTCTCACTTAACCATCTGCAGCAACTCCATCTCACCCATGAGAAGAGACTCAGACACCTTGTCCAGGACATCAGGGCTCAGGCTCTGGCTCATGATTCTGGTTCCACCTCCTCTCTCCTCTACACACCCACAACTTCACTTACACCACGCCTAATTACCTAAGCTTATCCTAGTGTTTTACCCTGAGTTTATACTTGCTGTTCCCTCCCCAAGAAATATTTCTTCCCCTTACCTGGGCTTATTCTTGCTACAGGGCTTCCTCAGCTTACGATGGGGTTACTTCCTGATACCCATTGTAAGTTGGAAAGATCACAGGTGAAAATGCATTGAATACACCTAATTTACCGAACATCCTCATAACTTCGACTAATCCTCCTTCAACGTACTTGGAACGTATTGAATATCTTATGTAGTTTGTTGAATATTGTACTAAAAATGAAAAACAATGATTGTATGGGTACAGAATGGGTGTAAGATTAGGGGTTGTTTACCTTTGTGATTGTGTGGCTGACTGGGAGCTGTGACATGCTGTTACTGACTAGCACCGGGACAGAGTCATCCTACCACATACTGCTAGCCCAGGAAAGTATCAAAATTCAAAAAAATACAAATCCTACTGAATGCGTATCACTTTCATTCCACTGTTAAGTCAAAAGATGGTAAGCTGAACCACCATCCGTATATACTTTGTTTACACTTGTGTTATAGTATTGCTCCAATTGCAAAACCTAGTTTATTTAGATTGTTATACCTACTGGACTATACAGACTATGTTTTTTTAATTCATCTTTGCCCCTTGAGCCTACCACCATGTATAGTATATATTAGTAGGTAGGTGCTCAGAGAACTTCTCTAGGAAGAAAAAATGAATGAATGGATGGATAGATGGATGGATGGATGGACAGATAGATGGGTTGATAATATTATCCCTCAGATCTATAGTCATAGATTAAAAGTGCAGGCACAAATTAAAAGTTCATTAAGTGTGTCTTTGTGGTTTTCATTCAGGAAATTGTGTTTGCATTTAGTCCCAAAAGACAAGGAGGAAGATATCTTGCCCCAACTGAAGAGTTTCTGAAATATGTGTATCTCAACCTGTCCTAACTATATCTTCTAGACCTGTACTCACCAATATGGCAGCCATTATCAACATGTGGCTATTGAGAATTTGAAATGCAGCTACTTGGATTGAGGACATGTATTTTTAATTTTATTTGATTGTAATTAATTTTAATTTAAAAACATACTTCATTTAGTTAATGGAAAACCTTATGCTTGAAACAACTTGGATATGGAAATCAACTTTCCCAACTGTAAATTTTATTAAATCTAAATATAGATAAGGTATTTTTGATAAAAATGTAGCACCTGAAAGTATAAAATACATGCTGAATTTCAAAGACTCAGAGCTAAAAAAATTAAAAAATATCTTGTTGATAACTTGTATGTTATTTACAAGTTGAAAAGCTCACATTTTGGATGTACTGACTTGAGTAAAAAATATATATCACTAAAATTAATTTCACAGGTTTTATTTTATTCACTTTAATGTGGATACTAGGCAATTTTGAATTGCTTATGTGGTTTGCATTCTATTTCTACTGCACAGGGCAGCTCTAGATCAGCACATGGCAGAGGCTGGATCTTATCTATTCCCACCTGGATAATATTGATCAGCCTCAGTTTGAACTTCCCCCATGAAAATTCTTTTCAGTGAACCAAGATAAACAAAAAAAGCACTAGCGTTATGGATATCTAAGATATCCATAACTAAAATACTTAAAAAACATATTTTGTTGGCTAATTATTTATTGACTTTCAGCTCAAAAAACAGCTACTAAGCTCTGCTCTGAAATCCTGGGGCTGGGACCTTACAAACCCCATATCCTGAACTGTCTGGTCACTTGGCTGCTGGTAAGTTTTGGCCAATAGAGGGAGGTTGGAAGGTGGGAGGGAGGAAGATGGAACTTCCTCTCTGTTTTCCTGTTCCTGTCAACCTCATTCCCAAAGTAGTTTTTCCCAGCCTCAAGATATTTTCAGCACTCCCAGAAACAATCCCCAGTGCCTGCTCTAGGACACCGGCACAACAGAACACCAGTCAATCCACAGAAATCTGATCACCAGCTCTTTCTATTTTTATTCTGAGCCTTGAGGTGGCAACTACTCCTATAGTTTTTATTGCAGAGTTATCTCAGCTTTTGCTTTGTGCTCTTTCATTTTTCAATACTTGTGTAATTACTTAAATCCCCTCTTGAATTTTATAATGTTGTTCTGTTTTCCTGATGAGAACCTGAATAGTACACATGCATTTGTAAATGCAAAGCACACTTAAAAATAACTTAAACATCAAAGGATAAATCATAGTAACAATCTGAAAATAATTAGGATGAAATTATAATGAACATACTATAATCAAAATTTGTGAGGTGCAGCTAAATCTAGATTTAAAGGGAAAAGTAATAGCCTAATCACCTTTATTAGATAAAAGAAAAACAAAATGAGTGACTTAAGGGTAAAAATGAAGAAGTTTTTTAAAAAACATAAAAGCAAACCTTGAAAAAAAGAAAAATGGTAACAAAAAGTAGGAGAAGAAATAAATTAATAAAATTAAACAAACAATAGAGAAAAATGAACACAATCAAAACCAAACTCTTTACAAATAATATAGTTATATCTGGTGACATAGATCAAACAAAGAGAGAAAAGCTAAAAAAAAAAACACAAAAAAAGAATTTGTAATATAAAGGAACACAACCACAGGTAGAGAAGAGATAGACATTATAAGAGGAAACTATGAATAAATTAATGTAATAAATTTGAAAAACATATAAATGGGAAAATAGTTGGAAATATTAAATTTGTAAAACATGCTTTATGAACATAGACAATCCAAATAGAAATAAAGTAATTGAATGGCCAATTAATGATTACCTAAAAGAAGAAAAGGAACTGTATTTTACATGGAAGTTCATGTCAGGGAAGATTTAATTTTTTCTTTCTCCTATTTCATCAACAGAAGAGAAAAAGTGAGAGAATGTTCCAGACTTTACTTTGTGAGTCTGGAATAACCTTGTCACCAAAACTAGAGACAGACACTATGAGAAAAGAAAACTATAGCAATTTCACTTGTGAATAAATATAATTTCTGAGTATAAGTGAAATAATCCGAAATAAAATACTACAAAATGAATTAAGCAATGTGTAAAATAATCAATTTGTGATTAACCCAGAAACATAAGGGTAATTTTAAATTAAAAGACAAATCAATATAGTTTACCATATTAACAGAATAAAGGAGTAAAACTATGTTGACAATGATGCAGACCTACTGATGAAATTCAAAAAATATAATTTAAAAAAACTCTTAGCAAAGTGAATCAGCTATACATATACTTATATTCCCATATATCCTCCCTCTTGCATCTCCCTCCCACCCTCCCATAAAGCAGAAACTAACACACCATTGTAAAGAAATTATACTCCAATAAAGATGTTAAAAATAAATAAATCAATTAAAAAATAAAATAAAATTAAAAAACCCTTAGCAAACTAGAAATTAATTCTGTTAACTTTCAAAGACCAAGAGCATACTCACTAGTAACACATTTGTATTCCATTAGGAGTTAAATAAAAGACTAGTGGCTCCCCTGTCACTGCTCAGTCCAGCACTGTGTTGGACTAACTAGAACAGAAAGTAAGACAAATCAATGAAAGCACAAGGATTGTAAGGGAAGAGACTAAATCAGCATTATTAACAAAATTAATAAGAGGATTTTAGCAAGTCAGCCGGATACATGTCTGATTTATTCAATGAATTATATTTCTATAAAGAGGCATGATTACAAAAGTTTCTAATACCATTTATAATAGCAACACAAAATGCAAAGCATCATATAATAAATCTAACTAAAATTTTGCAGTTCTATAGGAACTATTATTTTCACAATCTTAACTATGACTACATGTGTGTGCATGTATGTGTGCATACCATGTTCATGTTGCAATGAGGCAATGATGTTAAGATGTCAAGTCTACCCAATTCAACCTATGAATTCAATTCTATTTTGATCAAAATCTCAATGGGAATTTTACAGAGCTTGACAACTCATTCTAAAATTTCCTAAGTCAAGTTCATTTTCTACTGTACCCAAGACATATTCATCTTACTTTTCCTACTCTTACCTTCCTTCATCTCTTCAGAGCTATATGCTCCTTGAACAGTGCTCGCTCTTAACCAAATAGGTCTCTCTTTGGCAGATTTCCCCTCCAGTGAGGCTCGATGAAGATCTTCTTGGTCATCCACGTTAATGACAATATTCTGAGTGTATAAGTCCTCATAAGAGGGACGCTTGGTGACCCATGCTTCCTGGTGGTGCCCACCTGCCAGGCCAGCAGCTGCAGCAGCAGTTGCTGCATGATAGCGCAAAGGGCAAGATCTATGTGGTGGGACTTAACCTCTCAGATGTGAATATTTACTATAAAGTTATCTTAACAATGAGAGAGTGTTAACAGGCACAGGGAGTAAATAAAGACCAATGGAACAGAACAGAAAATCCGGAACCTGACCCATGTATATATGGAAACTTGATATATGGTATAGGTGGCAATAAAGATTAGCAAGTGTTTTATTTCAGAAAGCGCCAGCTGACCTACCAGGTAAATCTTACAATATTTTCATACAATAGAAATTCATTTCTAACTTCATGAGAAGCCCTGATTGGCAGGTGCCTCTTCTAAAAGCTGTAATTCAAGGACCTGTATTTTCAATCTTGTGATGCCAGCATCTTCCACTTATGGTGTCCCTGTCCACCTCAATCAAGCGACACAAGCTAGCGAAGAAACAAACATGGAATACCACGTGCAGGAGTCTTTTTGTGAGTCTGGCTTGGAAGTGTGCACGTCATGCCCACCCATAGGCTATTGGCTAGAACTCAGTCCTACTGAGCCATCACACTTCAAGGGTGGTGACTGGGGGAAAGAAGTCCAGCTTGCTAGGAGGAGGAAGATTGCCACCTGGGCAAGTCTGATGAATAGCATATTAGTCCCTGCCACAGATTGGAAATAATGGCCTATTTGATGAATGGCCCAAGATAATAGGCTTTGCTTTGAGAATAAGAGAAAATGAGAGTTCTACTTAAGACCATTCACAAAAGTGCATTCTAAATGTGTGAAAGACCTAACTGTAAAAGCAAAACCTCAGAAGACAACATCTTTATGGTCTTAAGCAGGGGGTTTTCATTTTGTTTTCTTTTAAATACAGGACACATAAATCTCACATCAAAATGTAAAGACATAACTAAATTTTACTAAATTTACTAATGACACCATAAAAAATTGAAAATGAAGAGCCATAGATATAACCAAGAAGGCATCAATATTCAGAACAAGAATACCTCTAAAAAATAAGAAAAATAGAAGTAATCATAGAGAAAAACTTGGCAAAGATATGAATAAGCAATTCAGCAAGAGGAAATCTGGGGTGTTGAAGACGTCAAAAGATGTACATCATCAGTATAAATCGGGGGGACAAAATATGGCGAGAATGTCAATTTTAAAAAACAGATTGATAATACTCAGAATTGACAAGAAGCTATAAGTGGGACCTCTTAGACACAGCTGGGGGAATATAAATTGGTACACATACTTTGAAAAAGAAATGTCAATATTTAGTTAGGTTGAAGATATTTATGTTCTATAACTCAGCAATTCCATTTCTAGCTACATACTCTATAGCAACTCTCACCATATGAGGGAAACATGTGCAAGAATTTTCAATGGCTTTATTTTTAACAAAATAAAAGAGAAACAATCTAAATATCTATCAACAGGAGAGTCAATTAAAATTCTGTTCACACACCATACAGCAGTTACAATAAATGAACTGGAGATAGATGTAACAACAGGATAAACATCTCAAAATTGCTGTGTTTAGGGGTAAAAAAGAGAGGATTTTCTGGATGTTGTGTATTATATGAGGCAAACGATATAAAATTGAATATGAAGCAAAATAGTATATACTGTGATTATGAATGAAAGGAAAAATGTACAATTCATATGAGAAGGGTAAGGAATGAATGTAATATGGTAACTGGTTGACTTTAAGAAGAGAAGGGGAAGATATGTTTGGGAAAGGAGTGAACAAGAGGCCTTAATTGCATTGATAACGATGAATTTATTTACAAGTCGAGAAATAGAGACTACTATGAATCAATAGATGAATGTACAGATGGTTGGGGACAGTGCTGTTCTTTATATTATTTGCCATCCTTTGCTATATGCTAAATACACTTTATAATTAAAAAAGATTCAGAAATAAATCTTTGATCTTATCTCTCTCCAGGCATCACCACTTCTCTATAAAAAGCCTATGAAAAACCCTTTCCCTAATTCTAATTTCCATTTCCTCTGCCTCAAATAATGACTCTTGACCATCCCATATTAGGCATCCTATAACTATGTTACTACTAGCCCACCTGGGCAAGTGGAATCAGCTTTTTTTTTTTTTTTTTTTTTTTTGCGGTACGCAGGCCTCTCACTGTTGTGGCCTCTCCCGTTGCAGAGCACAGTCTCCAGACACACAGGCTCAGCGGCCATGGCTCACGGGCCCAGCCGCTCCGCGGCATGTGGGATCTTCCCAGACCGGGGCACGAACCGTGTCCCCTGCATCGGCAGGCGGACTCTCAACCAGTGCGCCACCAGGGAAGCCCTAGAATCGGCTTTTGAGAGCAAATTCTTCAAGGGGTACAACGTCAACTCTTTTCTGTTACCAAATCTGGTCAAAAGGAAGAGTTTTCTAAATTCTTAGCTTAAATATGATGGACACGAATGCCTCAAAACCTAACCTGTCCATCGCCAGTGGTCATAAAGATTGCTAAAGAAGAGGAGATTGTGATTGTGGAGCTGTAATCTATATTATTGTAAGGAGCCCCCCCACGTAGGTATCCTGGGCCGGTAGCTTACCAGAAGAGAGGAAAATGCAGCTGATTAGCATGACTGTGACATTTTCTATGTCTCCTATGCCTGTGAGATGCTTTCAGAAATCATTCCTTTGATGAACTAGTGATGATAAAAATAAATAAAATTGTAAAGTCAGGATAAGCAATAGAAAGGCAGAATATTATTAGTCACAAAATTATTATGTATACATTCTTATTATTCTAACTATATTTTCATTGTAATGGCCATAATAATGTACACGTGTACAACATGTTATGACTTTAAGTCAAATGCACACCCTCTGGTATGCCCAGAACAGCCCTGTTTTATCCTGTTGTCAATTAAGTTGGGCTTAAATGTTAGTAGTGACCTGGTTTGGAGACTGCATTTTAAGGCAGATTGATTTAAAAAAATTAGTCTGAGTCCTGTTTTGACATTAATTGAGAGAGCTTCGGGGTATCACTTTGTCTCTCTGAACTGGTTTCTGGCCTGCAACACTGGAGGTAAAAATGCACCTTCCCATCCTTAACTCCTGAGTCCATCTGCCACCAGGTCACACTAATACTCATCTTAATTCTCCCTCTTCTTGAATCTCCACCCCTGGTCGAAGTGGCCATCCTTTCTTATCCTGACTAACTACATAATTAGTAGATCCTAGCGCAAAATGAACACATGGGGCCCCTCATTCAAAAATTAAGAATTTCAAGATGGTGTCAGTAGATCATTAAACCAAACTCAGGTGCTTCCTAAGTGCAAGGCCCTAAGTGTCTGCCACCATCCTAATGCCCACCATCATAGGTGCACAGAAAGACGCTGGGCTGCTCCCCTTACTCAGAGCCGTCCCATGAGTTGAGGATGGTACTTAGTGGCCTCCTGAGGTTCTTTTTTTCCTGGCCACTCACTCACATCCCTGCTTTCTCACCTGTGGCCTTGGCAAAATGACCCCATTTTGTAGGTCTGCATGTGAAGGGGGAGGGCAATACTTGCCAGTCAGGATAATGCCAGGGCTCAGTGAGATAATCTGTGCAGAAGTGTGGAGGAGTCGACCAGCCCGCTCCCTCTGTGATGACCAGCCCTGGCCTCCTTGCTCTCCCTCACTAGCCTTCCAAAGCGCGTGATGTGCTGGGCTCACGGCTGGATCTGGGACCCCATGGTGCACACAGCAGAATTGAACCCTGTCCTCTGGGCTTACAGAGAGGAGGACAGTCAATAGTCAACTGAGCCACCTCAGGATGAGTCCTGGGATTCCCACTATTGTAAGAAGAAGGAGAGAAACACAGCGTCTGTAATAAGGGAACTGACCCAGCCTGGGGAACACGGACAGCTTTCTTGGGCCTGTGACAATTGAGCTAAGATCTGAAGACTAAGGAGAGGCTAAGGAGGAAAAATGGGTGCGGACAATATTCCTAGCAGAGAGTTCAGTGCTAGTAAGGCCCTGAGGCCACATGATGCTTTGAGAAAAGACCAGCAGTGGGAGGGAAGTCACAGCATCTGCTGAAAGCAGAGGAGGGGGTGGCCGGGGTAGTGCTGTTACCCTCGAGGTTGGGGAGCCCACTGAAGACTCTGAAGCAAGGGTTACCATTGGCATATCACAGGGGGCACGTGGGGACTGGATGACATGACCAGAAGCCACTGCCCTATTAGGAGAGAAGCGTGATCTGAGAATTTCTCTCTAAGTAACCAAGGATTAAGAAATCAAAATATCTGTTTCCTCTGACTTGATTTGGGTCTAGCTTCCAAGACAGTGCAGGGATAAAACATCCCTGGGAACAAACTTGGCCACACTTGGCTCAGGTAGGAGCCATGCATCTCTCTCCATGCATCCCCAGGACGGGTCAGGGACAGAGGACCAAAAGGAAGAACCCAGAAGGAGTGTGCCTTCCTGCCTCCAGACCAAGCTTCCGTGGAGACTGGGGTGTTCCTCTGTAGGGCCAGCCCACAGATGGAAGAGCCCAACCCTCTCCCTCTTTGGTAAGTAGACTCTCCCCCTGGAAGCTGGTATTAAATAGACCAGCACAGCATGGAGTGAAGGGCCACCATTGTGAGAGCTTCTCTACTTAGGGGTCTCCTAACCCTGTTTGTGATTTGATCTGCTCTGGGAATGACAAGCAGAGCACACGGTGGGCGCCTGGACAATCAATGCATGTTCTGAGCGTCTTTCTCCCTGCTCCCAATTCATAGAATGCCAGGCCTTCTTGGAAGGCATCTTGGTAATTTACTGTAAGCAATGGAATGCAAACCCTCCATCTTTTCCCCCCAAATAATAGTGTGTAGAAAATCTTAGTATATGAACCAGACACCATGAGGCTGATCTTGTAGAAAGGAGAGCAGGGGACCTAGCTTGTCCCTACCTTGTCCCACATCCCAATAGCTGGGACAGGGTACATCAGCAAGACCCTAAGATGCCGGTGACGAAGCCCTTGATCTCATGAAGAGAGGAGGGGACATCGTCTCTTCACCATCAAGGCTGGCCTTCATTATCAAGGTCCCGAGCTAAGAAAAGTTGTTTGTGGCATTCAGCCAGGGAATTAGGGCCTCTGTCTTGGTCTCGCCCTCTTATTTTCATGGGAGACGTGATGTGCTCTGGTGGAATGGCCTCCAGACCTGGAGTCTCAGAGCCACACTCAGGATGAAGTTTTCCTTCTGCTTCTTCATCCTCCTGGGCAAGTCCCTCCAGGCCCCTGAGCTGTGCCCCCCGACTCCATCATTGGAAGGATGGGGACAGTGAGACTGGAGCTGGCAGAATTGCACTGGGCATTGATTCTTCAATCAAGGGCTTTGCGGATGTCCTCTTGGGGACCACCCTGTTAGGTGCTGCAGGATGGCATTCATTTTCTAGGGCTGCCATAGCCAGTCACCACAATTGGGCCACTTCAAACAACAGAAACGTATTTCCTCACCCTTCTGGAGACCAGACAACCAAAATCAGGGTGCTGACAGGAAATATCTCATTCTGGAGGCTCTGAGGGAAAATCTCTCCCATGTCTCTCTCCCAGCTTCTGGTGGCTGCTGGCAATCCTTGGCTTCTAGACACGTCACTCTAATCTCTTTCTCCATCCATCTTCGTGTGGTCTTTCCCTCTGTGTGTTTCTGTGTCTGCTTCCTCTTTTTTTTTTTTCTAACAAGGACTTGTCATTGGATTTAGGGCCCCTCTAGCCCAGGGCGAACTCATCTCGAGATCCTTACCTTAATTATATCTGCCAAGATCTTCCATGTAAGGACACATTCTGAGGTTCTGTGTAGACATAGCTTTTGGAGGTCACAGTTCAAACCAGTACAGAGATAAAAAGAAATTTAAAACACCATCCCTGCTCATAGGAATCACATGGTCTAGAGAGGGGCACACTCATGAATAGACAATGGCCATCTCACTCCACCTCTCTGAGCCTCAGTTTCCTCATTGCAAATGGGGAACCGCCTGTGTGAACGTGTGGTTGAGGAGAAGGGACGAAATTTACAGAGAGCTCTGGCCTCAATCCACAGCACCAGCTATGATGATCATTTATATTTTTCTGAGTATAGATGGGACTCTGCCAGGGACCCACAGAGAAGTTTGGTCTGGCCCATAGAGAGAGGGTCAGCCCTAGTCCAGTGTCTCCATCTGAAACACCTGGGAAGCACGGTGGGAAGACCATGCCCAGACCCCACGCTGGGCCAACTGAATTGAGACCATCCAGGGTACAGCCTGTGTACTAGGAGTTTTGAACATCTTCAGGTGAGCCTGAGGCAGTTGAGGCTGAGAATATTGGCTGCCTTTAAAGCAAGAGTAAGAGCTGCCGTCTCAAAGAAGATGGACATTCCAGGCAGAGGTCCCAGCTTGAGGGAAGGCCTGACAGTGAGAAACCTCCTGCTTTGTTGGGTGCTGCCGAGTATCCAACAGGAGGGGACAACTCTCTGGGCCAGAGAAGAGCAGGGGCCCTCGTTGCAGAGGGTGAGGGGGGCTTCTCCTGAGGGCAGGGGTACCCAGCGGTGATCGCCTAGCTCGTGGGGTGCCCCATGGACATTTAGTGTCTAATTAAGAGATAGCGAATCTGACACGGCCGAGCAGCAGATGGATCGAAGACGGAGACCTAAGTGGTGTTTACAGGCAAGGAAGGTGCAGCTCTGGCAGCCCCATTTGGCCCGCTTTGATCCTTAATCCCAGCCTCAGGTGGGTGCCCCCTGAGCCAGACAGCACTAATCAGGGCGACAGGAGTAATACAATGAACACAAGTGGAGCAGGGTCAGGAAGACAGAGAGAACAAGAGAGAAGAGAAAAAAAAAAGTCTTCATGGGATAAAATTACCAGCCAAGACAGAAGGCTAAGGGGCAGTGGGGCGGGCAACCCCGCCCAGGAGTCTGCCCTGGCCACCCCCAGTCTTCGCCCGGGCTGAGCCAGCAGATGCTCCCCGTCTGTGACGGGAGCCTGGGGAGAGGGGCCGCCCCGCTCCCTACAGTGAGGCAAAAGATAAGGTCGCGGAGACAGGGGCTTTCTGAATGCAAAGGAAGAATCTGGAATCAATGAACAGGGCAAGGGAAAGAGACCCCTGGCCACTTTGGGTCACTGAAAACTCCATCCCTTCTTTCCTGTGGGGTGCCAAAAGAAAACCAAACAAGACACAGCCAAAGGTTGGCACTGGCGTTCAAAGTTTAATGCGTGCTTCAAAAATGTATCTCAGCAATAATTAAATGAATAAATTATTTTTTCAAAAAAAAAGAGAGAGAGAGAAAGGAAAAGAAAAAAAAATGATGGCCCTGAGATTTATGCTGCCACTCATGCTTGGATACCGATCACTTATCTGGATAATTAAGCAGTATCAGCAAGCAACCAGATCCCCGAAACTTGATATTAATCCTTCCCTCTTAATAGTAACACAGAGCTGCCGCAGTAGAACTCAGCCGAGACCTGCTAATCCCCCTTTCCCCGCGTTCCGGCATCAGCACACAGCATTGCTTTTCCAGAGAGGTTCGAAGCGTGCTATCAGCAGCTTAAACCTCATTTCGGCTTTGAATCAAAGTATATTAGGGAAGTCTGAAAGAGTCAAGATGACTTCAGATTTCATAGGGAGGGAATAATTCATAACTGCTTTGCCAGTGGGCAAGGGGCAAGGCGACTGGCTTTCACAGTCATCTCTCTCTGAGGTTTGTGTTCAAACCAAAGGCAGCCAACAACTGCCTCTCTCCAAAATGAAGGCATCTGGGATTTTGCAGTCTGGGTGCCCTCCTGGGCCTCCCCGCCACCACCACCTCTGGTATCAGACCTACTGACACACTGTGGGCGTCTTAAGGGTGAATCTCCACTGGTGTCCATGACAAGTCTCGGGGTCTGTGTCTGCCCACTTGCTGCCTTCTTTCTGACTATTGGCTTTGCTCTGAATTTCATCTCTCTCCTTCCTCTTTGGATGACACCTTCACTTCTGGTTCCTTGGCTCCTAACTCTGGGGTCTTCCTGTAGGATTCTGGCAAGGCTCTTTTTTTTTTTTTAACTTTTTCTTTTATATTGGAGTATAGTTGATTAATAATGCTGTGCTAGCCTCAGGTGTACAGCAAAGTGATGCAGCCACACACATGCATGCATCCATTCTTTCTCAAACTCCCCTCCCATCTAGGTTGCCACATAACACTGAGCAGAGTTTCCCGTGCTGCGGCTCTTTGGAATTTCAAGAAACACAGACACTCTCAGGTTGATTTAGTCAATAAAGCTCTTCTTATAGCACATGGGGTTTCAAGGAAAAGAGAAAGCAGAAGGAACCCGCACACAGGCAGATCCACGAGGCTTTGGAGTGCTTTGTGCAGCTCCTTCTTAGCACCAGCCTCGCAGATGCCCTGGTGACTGGGCATCCTAGGGCATTATTGCTCCTTTCACTTGAGGCTCCACCATCCTCTTACCTTGGTCACCCTCTGTTGCTATCTCTGTTGCTCCCACCTCCACCAACTGATTTTCTCTTGAAATACATAACAGGGCTTCCCTGGTGGCACAGTGGTTGACAGTCCGCCTGCCGATGCAGGGGACACGGGTTCGTGCCCCGGTCCGGGAAGATCCCACATGCCGCGGAGCGGCTGGGCCCGTGAGCCATGGCCACGGAGCCTGCGCGTCCGGAGCCTGTGCTCCGCAACGGGAGGGGCCACAACAGTGAGAGGCCCGCGTACAGCAAAAAAAAAAAAAAAAAAGAAAAAAGAAATACATAACAAATCCTCCTCAAAAGGGGCTCTTATTGGTTAAGTCAGACTCTACCTGAGGTGAGGGGCACTCAGTCTTCAGGCATCTCATGGGCTCACCTTATAGCTGGCCAGTCCATGGGTGGAAGCCTCCAGGACAGATTCATTTCCATGGGCCACTCAGTTTGGCCATGGGGTTTGAGACCACAGCAGACTGGGCAAGGAAGCTCAAGCCAGCGGAATGACTCAGAACAGGGCTGTAGGACTCAGAGCACCTGGAACTCATTTCCAAGTGCATTTGGAATCAGCCTCCAGCTCCCCTTGCTTCAGATTATTGCAGCAACTACACCAGTATCAGGGACTGCTTCCTGGGATGTGTCCTTGTATGCAGGCTGGTGCTCCAGGTCACTCTTTCAGAGAGGACAGTGCCGACATTGGGAGGAATGGAATAGGCCACCTACAGAGTCCAGAGCAAGGGTGCATAAGACCAGTGCAAACCAGACATGAACTCTAGTCCATGTGGAAAGTCCCTGTAGAAGAGCCTTCAGGAGGCTAGGGAGTCACAAAAGAGGCTAGAAGTGAGCCACAAGCTCTTTATACCCAGGAGGACATGGTTGGAACATGAGGGATGATGCCAAAGTCAGAATTCCAGGACCAACTCCAGAAGCAGAGGGCAGGGGATACCATGGAGCTGGGTTTGGTGCAAACTGTGAATGCTGCTGAGATTTCTCTGGCACTGGTGCTGGTCGTGCATCCAATAAGGGGTCAACTGGTCTAAGGCTCACTCAGTCTGGCTCCATCAGAGGAGAATGATGAATTAGGAGGTTCCATTGGGCCAAAACATCAGGGCAATGGGATCAGTGACAAATGAGAAGGAAATTCAGTGGCTGTGAGTAGAGAGGACACATCTGTTCAGTAGATGTGTTAGCAGGGCAGCAGTAAGTGGGCTCCTGGGAGGGGGTCCCTGACAGGCAGGTGTCCCACAGATGAGTGCCCCCCAGTGCCCCGGTGCTGGGTGCTCTGTGTCCCACATCTCTCCTCCACAGACCCCTTCTCTCTATGTGCCTCAGGCCTTTTAAAAACGATCTTCCCTAGAAAATGCAGTTTTGAAATTTGAGCCAAAATTCACATAACATCAAGTTGACCATTTCAGGGGGAAGGAGTTAGTGGCATGATAGTTGCACAATCTTGTGAATGACGTCTTGCTGGTTGGCCTGTCATTCACTTCCAGAATCTGGAGCGGCTCCTTATCTCTTGCCTGTCTCCCTTCTTCTTCTTCTTTTTTTTTTTTTGCGGTACGTGGGCCTCTCACTGTTGTGGCCTCTCCCGTTGCGGAGCACAGGCTCCGGACGCGCAGGCTCAGCGGCCATGGCTCACGGGCCCAGCCGCTCCACGGCATGTGGGATCTTCCCGGACCGGGGCACGAACCCACGTCCCCTGCATCGGCAGGCGGACTCTCAACCACTGTGCCGCCAGGGAAGCCCTCCTGTCCCCCTTCTTAACTTTGTAAGTATCACTTTCCCCAAGGGACCTTCCTTGACACCATGCCTAGCACCCTGGTGGGAGCAAGAACTGTCACACATTGGGGGGATTTCCAGTACCTCACGTAGGTGTTCAGTAAGCCCTCAGGGGATGTCTGGATGGCAGAGAGGCAGTCTGTTCTCTCCATAAGTGGCAGAACTAGACAACTCCCTTGTACCGAGGTGTGGTCCCTCCCTGGAAATGCCTGTATAGTTCAATTACTCGGGACTTTGCCGGGTGCCTCCAGCTGGATAGGTCTGTTCTCCACGTAGCAGATGGTACACAGTGGACAAACCAGGGGGTGCTGGATCCCCTGTCCAGAAGTAGTGTCCACGATCTGGTCTCTGAGAGGGAGGAGGGGAGAGGGCCTCTCGGGGTACAACTGCGGGAAGGGTGATCCAGGCTTGAAGAAAAAGGAAAGCCAGGGATGAGAGGCAGGGATGGTCACGTGCACTTTTTTTGCCCATGTGAGTCTTTGCAAGGGGAATTCCCACCCTCTTATCCTAATTATGTTCCTGACAACCTGGCATTGGAAAGGTCAACCAAAGAAATGGAGCCTCATCCTTCAACCAGGTGACACTGTGAGCCTGGGGTCACCCAGAGATTCGGAGCCACACAAAGAAACTGGCTTGTGCAGGGAGCACAAAGACGCTTTAGAGTTACAGCCATCCAGACTAGCAAGGTCCTCAGGCAGAGGCTTTAACCTGAACTCCAAGGCCTACGGTGGCTTCTGGAAGTTTGACAAGCCTGCTGGAACTGTGTACAATATCACCTGTGTGATCCCAGTTGGTTTAGGAATCACTCGCTGTTTACCTTCTCAAACTCTTAGCTAGGGCTTGAAATCCCCCACAAGAAAAGACAGGTTCTTCACTTGTCTATCTTTTACCATCATCTTGGCAAAGATAAGTAAGTGAAATAAAAGAAGGAAGGAAGGGAGGAAGGAAGGAAGGAAGGAAGGAAGGAAGAGAGAAAGTTAAAAAAGAGAGAAAAATATGTAGCCACATCTGGGTTTTTATGCTAGGAAAATATGAAGTCTAAAACAAGATGGTCAGCATAGAGTGGGCCTTGAATGCCTAGATTACAAACAAATTCCAGCTTTGATTTAAGACTTCCCAACATTTTTACTGTGAGCAAATCTCTTAAGCAGAAATGCAGAACACAGGATCTGAAAAAATTCAAATATATATAGATACTCACCAAGAAATGTAAATAAATTGCTGGAACTGATGACTTAAAATGATGCCTATTCTGTAGACGAGATTTTGAACGGCAGCCAGAATGACCTTTGTGAAGAACCTGTTTGACCGTGTCCGACCCACTTGAAGCACCCAAGTACCTTTGGACTCATTGCTCTTTGGGAAAGACTGGCATCTTTGAGGGGCCCGCAGAGCGTTTTCCTTCTCATACACATCCCGCCCTCCTCTCCCCCTTGTGACTCTCAGCTTTCATCCAACCTGTTGGCGATGTCTATTCCTCCCCAACTCAAACCGTCTACACCTCTGCCTGAACTCACTTCTTTACACTCAGTAGGTCCTCCTTGTCCCTCAGCTCCCAGTTTAGATCTCTCTTCTCCAGGATGCCTTCCACAGCCCCTCTTCACCAGGACCAGGTCACAGTGGTACCATTCTGGGAACTCACCGGATTGCTCCTTCAAGGTACCTATGAGTAGAGTAGGACCCTGCATGGTTTGGAGTTTAGAGATACAGGATGCAAAAAGGTTTGGGACCATTCCGGAATGCAAAACAGATCTAGCAGCCTGGGTCAGCCCCATCGGCCTGTTCTTCAGATCGTCCCTGTAAGACTTCTGGCCCTTTTGTCTTTTTTACTTCCCACTCCACCCGCAGGATGGACCATCAGCCACCTCCAAGATGAGGCAGCTTTGGGAGGTCAATTTCCTTAGCACGGCCAATCCATGCAGTGTGGAAGCTGGGGCCCGGCTCCATCCCTTTATTTATAAAATAACGATGAGCTCAATTCTCAGTGACAAAGAGAAGGGTGATGGGGGAGGGGCACATGTATTGACAACCAAGAGCGTTGCTACATTTACCTTTTCACTTTTTATTTGTACAAAAACGGTAAAATGTTTTTACAGGCTCAGCCAATGGTGCTACAGAAACTGAATTAGAGCAACCTTAATTAATATGTCAGAATAAAAGAAATGATGAAAATATGTATAATTAAATGCCTGCACTAAATCAGGATTCGAAAATGCGACAGAAATAGCAGCATGGCATTTTTCTTTTTCTCTTTCTCCCCCTCCCTCCTTGACCCCCTCCCTCCCCCTTTCCTCCAGAAAAAAAAATAATAATAATAATAAAAAAGATGTGTTGATGCTGTGGCTGCTGCCACTTGTGTCAACCTCGAAGACGATTGGGTTGCTGGTGGGAACAGCCCGATCACCCCCAAAGTTAGACACAAATTGTGGAGATTAAACATTCTCCCCCAAAGAAGTGAGAGAGTGGCATGGACATATATACACTACCAAATGCAAAACGGATGGCTAGTGGGAAGCAGCCGCTTAGCACAGGGAGATCAGCTTGGTGCTTTGTGACCACCTAGAGGGGTGAGATAGGGAGGGTGGGAGGGAGACGCAAGAGGGAGGGGATATATGTATACATAGAGCTGATTCACTTTGTTACACAGCAGAAACTAACACACCATTGCAAAGCAAGTATACTCCAATAAAGATGTTAACAAAAAATTATTTCCCAATCAGGTGCTAGCTTCCTTATTTTCATACGAAGATGCCTCAGGCTGTGTGCATGATGGCTGGACAGGGTGGCTTTCACACAGCAGTAAGGCTGCTAGACACAGGTGCTTGGAAAAGCCAACATTGGGAATAAACGTACAATTCTACTCGGGAACAATACTGAGAGTTGTTCTTTTCTTTATTTACTTTGGCTCCCAGCATGGCACAGAGGTGTCCCCAGGCACAACCCTGGAGGTTGACAAGGCCATGAACCCAGATTTGACCAAAACGCATGGGGCCCCATTCATCCAATCCAAAGTGTGGCTGCATCCCTCAGGCCCCGATCTCCCTGCATTCAGAAAGTCCTGAGGACAGAACTGCCTGTTTGTCCTCATGAGGGAGAAACTTGGGGCTTCCGCAGACCAACAAGGGACTCAGACACTGAGGCGCAGGCATCTTGTTCTTTGGGGAAAGAAAGGGAAAAATCCATTTCTGGTCCCTGGAGATGGCACATAAAGAAGCTGATTATTTTGGTTTGTCTGAGGAGGGAGTTGGGCCATTTGGGAGATTTCTTTCTGGGGTTTTCTGCCTGCTTTACCCCCACGAATGGCAATCCCCCCACACTGCCCTCCAAGGATGCAAAAGGGAGGCCTTTCTCAAAGGGGTGACACTTCTTATTGGGAACAAGATGCCCCTTTTTTGGGGAAATGAGGTAGGTTATTCATAAGCACCAGGTGAACAAGACCAGTGTCTTTGTGAGCCGAGATCTACTCAGTAAATGTGAAACTAGGATGTTCTGGGGCATCTGGTCCATTACAGGATTTGGAGATGGATCAAGAGTCAAACCTTGGTTTAGTCACCCACTCTGTGTGACCCTAGGCAAGTTACTCACCTTAGGACTCAATTCTCTTACCTGTAAATTGAGGATTATATTACTTGCCTCCAAGCGTTGTAGTGGAAATTAAATAAAATAATGGATGTAAAGACCTGTGGTAGATATGGAGATGGGCTGTCCAGATGGTCCTGCCAGGAAGGGGTCAGCAAACAGCCCCCAGCTCTCAGATCCTCAAGCCTTTCCAGAGACAGCCCACAGCTGGTGACTGAGTTTGTTGGTGGTGGAGAGGTACCTGGGCCTGGGCTTCTGCCAGATGGGGGCACCCTGGCCCCCAAGGAGCAGTGTTCCTGCCAGAACGGGGCTGGCCGTGGCTTTGCTAGGCCCCCATCATGGTACAACTCCTCTACCTGCTCTCCTGTTTCCTCTCCCTTCCTTCCAAGGTATTGATCCTTCTATAAACATCTTGCTTTCAAACTCTATGTCAGCATCTGCTTCTTAAAAACTCAACCTCGACAAGATCTTTGCTCTACTCATAGCTCCGAGTGAGGGCACCAAATGAGGGCTTAAAAATTGCCCTAACAGGTCTCCTGGAGAAGCCACACAGGAGGGGGTTACATCTAAGAAAACTTATGCCTTATCAGTGGTCCTTTGCTGTCCCCTCCCTGAAGAAACACCAGATCCCTGAGGAAGGGCCCTGGACTGCTGGGAGCCTATGTGGGTGCGGGGGGAGAATGAAAGAAAAAGAGAAAGAGAGTTAGAGAGAAATTGTCTGTTCAGCAGTCCTGGATTCAGGAATGAGAGAATTCTAGTCCCTGGAGCAGTGTTCTCAGTGGGGTGAAGACTTTCTCTCTTCACAGTCCAGGGCCAACTATCCTGGTGGTCAACTCACTGAGGAATATTCTGATTATTAATCTGGATTCCTGAGTCCTTTGCTAGTAGGAAGAAAGGGCACAAAAATAAACTACTCTGAGTGCTGGGAGTAAATATTCTTAATTCTGACTCAATACACTGGCATGGCTCCGACGCCAGCTCCACCATCTGCAAATGGAGTCATCTGATCTGTGGGCTTAATACTTCTGAGCCTCAGTTTCCAGACTTCTCTTAAGGAACAAATGAGTGAAACAAACATGGAAAATGCCCAGCACGTTCTAGGCACTGAGTGGAAGGACAGGGCATGGCCATTCCCCTTCGTCCTGCAAAGAGCCTGGCCTGGGTGAGGAGACCTCTAAGTTACCTAAAGGGGCTGCCGATTTTCTTCGACCTGTTGTGCAGCTTTGGACCATCCAGTTGGCCTCTCTGAATCTGAGACATCTTATATCTAAAATTTGTGTCAGATGGTCTATGAGTCCTAGTTACTTCTTCCATCTCTGAGCTTCTTTACTGCCAGCGCCATTCATTCACAAGGACTTGGTACTTCCAGTTCCCTGCATTCTCTACGACACCAGCACACAGTAGGCATTCACCAAATACTTGAGTGCATTCAACAATGTGTGGGACATATCTTTCCAGCACTGGAAGGACTTTATTTTTTTCTGAGTACCTGTGGGCTTTTTAAGTGAGAAAGACAAATGAATAGATATGTTTGTTTAACGTGGCACGCCCCATTTCTTTCAATTCAACACAAATCAACTCAGCCAACACATCCTGAGTGCATCTCATGCTATGTTCCAGAAACTGTGTGTTCTCTAACCTTGCTTGAAGTGTTCTCAGGATCCCCAACCTTCTCATGTCAAGAGTGCTGTCTGCAGAAACCAGTGGTCCCCCCACCCCAGAACTTTCTGTGTTGATTGGCCCTATCACTGCTCAGAGCCACACTGCCTCACCCTCTTTCTTCTCTGGCCATTCAGTCCTCACCACTTTCCCATAACATTTTACCTGTTTCCCCACTGCTCATATGCAAAGCAAGCACTGTCTTCTGTTCATTTACCAAGGCAGTGCTAATGAAAGGTGAACCACTAATGGCTAACCACTTTTATAGAAATACTAGGGAGATACCAAGAGGATTTCAACCCAGGGAAGGACCACTCAAAGTTTGATATCACACAGTATATCAGACACCACATCATAAAGTAAATTGACCATTCCCAGCATGGTTAGTTGCCTCTGGGATGCTTCTCCTTAGACCCGTCACCTCCACGGGGCTGTTGCCCATCCCATGCTCCTATCAGGGACCTCGTCCTCTCTCAGTGGTCTCCCCCGTCATGGTCCAGGGAGGTCCTGGAAACTATCTCTAATCAGTTCTACACTCTCAGAGGAAAGCATCGATTCACTTCACACTATGGACAAAGAATGTCTCCTGCCATGTCAGTAAACAAAGGGTGTTGCAGCCATCGAGACAGCAGCCACTACAGCCTCCCCGACTATGCTCCCTGAGGGGATTTAGGATGATAAAAATCGGCATACTGGCCCTAGATAGTTAAGGTACACATCAAAGGAATGATTTCAATGAGCCCGGACTCTTGCATCTTCCCATATACAGAAAAGTGCTACATTGATTAACTTGAGATGTCTATAATTTCTTTAATTAGCAGTAATCTTTTAATGTTCCAATTACCTGGTTTTTGTTGCACAACCCCCTATATATACTCCTCCCCCCTAACTTCAGAACAATCCCTTAGAGCCATCTGAGGGCTGACTCCCAGGCTTAAGTCCTCAGAAAGTTCACCAAATAAAACATAATTCTCAACTTTTAGGTTGTGCATTTTTTTTCAGTTGACGATACTTATATGCTTATATGTGGTAGAAAAGAAGGATAGGAGGATAGAAGGAAGGAAGGAAGGGAGAAAGGGGGGAAGTTAATAATTTTATTATACAGAGAATTTTCTCCTTATTGTCTCAAATCAATCCTTTAAAAGTAGGCTTTCAGCTGTCATAACCAACAAGCCTATTAAAGTAATTTCTCAAACATAAAAGCAGCCCTTTTCTGAAGACTGATTTTGCCTATTCCCACCCATCCCCCCCCACAATTGGGATAGAGACAGGTCTAAAGATATCTTTCAAAATAGCCTTTTATTTGCCCTCACGACCCAAACACATGCACACAGATATGAGTATAAGCACACTGAGAACTCGCAATATATTCCAAGCTTTTCTAAGAGCTCTCCATGTAACAATTCATTGAAACACATGACAGCACAAGGGAGTTTCCATTACCCCAATGTGACAGATGACAAGACTCACTTAAGAGACTTAAGTGATTTACCTAAGCTGGTAAGTGGCTATCTGGGACCTGAGAACAGGTAAACTGGCTCTAGGATCTCTGCCTGAGAACCAGTCCTCACGTGACATGCGTGCAAAAAGATACAGTCCTGCCGTTTGCTCTTGGACTTCCCCAGTGCTAAAGAAAAGGTCCTTTCTGAGCTTCCATCACACAGACCCTGCTGACACCACTGACACTTGATGCGAGTAAAACCACAAACTCAGACTGGGACTTGAACCCACTGCCTTTTAATTGAGATCACACACCTGGTCTCAGGACTTAATGACGCTCATGTTCTTTATGTCTCATCGCAGAAAGAATTCAGTGAGAGACAAAGTGATAGGTAAGAAATGCATTTATTTAGAGGGATTTACATTCCATAGACAGAATGCCCCGAAATTTGGGGTGGTTAGAGTTTATGGGCTGAATAATTTCATAGGCTGATGAGTGGGAGGATTATTCCAACTATTTTGGAGAAAGGGCGGGGATTTCCAGGAATTGGCCCACTGCCCACTTTTTGGCCTTTTATGGTCAGCCTCGGAATTATGTGGCCCCTGTGGGTCTGTCATTTAGCTAATGTATTACAGTGAGCATACAATGGCTCAACGTCTACTGGAACTTGAATCTTCCATCCTCTTGGACCTAGCTGGTTCTAACCAGTTTATGTCCTATCCTCAAAGGCTATGTCATTCTTTTAGAGGTTGTGTCCTGCCCCCTTCCCTCCTGTTTCAGAAGCAGACCAGGAAGTACTTTTGACTTTGAAGAGCTGCCCAGCATTTGTCAGGAATGCACCCTCCATCTCTCTGCCCCTGATTCCCACCCATGACGGAGCTGGGAGCATCTGCAGGACGCTCTGGAACTCATTCCTGTCCTAGGTCAGCCCATCCAAGAGTCACGTCTCTGCACAAATTTGCTTTGAATGGGTTTGACTGTCACTCCTCTGTACTGACACTGCCGCCAAGCACCAGCCCTCTCTCAGGGGCCATGTGGTAAACCACACCCTAAAGACGAGGCTGTAGTCACTACAGGCAGATTTTGGAGGACATTGTTGAAGAGCCTCAGAAACACTTTCTAGATCCTCTTTTCGGAAACAACAAGACTTCTCTGGAGGAAATGATTTGTTTCGTTTTATGGATGCATGTAAATAATCCTGTTTCTCCAATTTTGGGTAAACCCAAAACCATGTGTGACTTCCAAGAAGGACTCAGGGCCTCATTTTGGGCACTCAATTCATCCCAGAGGAAGATCTTTCTCCCTCAATATTTCCCAATGTTCCCAAATTCTTTACTTATATCTATTTGGCTGTGTCAGGTATATTTTTGCCAGCTTTCTCAAGTGCTTTGGGGGTGAAGTGGTATACATATAAATAATAAAATTAAATTGCAGATACTTGTTGATGGCTTTTGAAGTTTCAAGGATGAGATTTGATGGTTCAGCTGCGTTGGGCTGGCCTGCTCTTGTCCAAGGCCAAGAAGCAAGTTTTTTTGTTTGTTTTGTTTTGTTTTGTTTTGCTGTGAGCAGGAAAGGAGGTAGGTGAATTTGCAATGGACTAAAGAACACATCCTATTAAGCTTCCCTCCAAGTGGCTGGAAGACTCCCCTAGTTTTCAAAGTAGCCAAAGGGCTGCCCCAGAAGGCTGGTTGATCAAACCTTGTTAATAGGCTTGGGAAGCGCTGGGCCCCAGGCTGTCCTCAGGCAGGGAAGTCGCCTGTCTGGGCTCAGAGGTGGGAATCTGGCCCAGCTGCTGGTGGACAGGTGTTCATGCCCCAGCCCTGTACCCTGGCTCCCAGGGGAGCTGCTGAGGGAAAAGGGATCAGATGTTCTCATGGGTGTCCCCTTGGACCCATGAAACCCAAGGTTTGTGGCGAGGGAGTAGGGCTCAGGCTTCATCAGCAGCTACCCTTACAGCTGGGTCCTGTGTAATGTCCACGGTGTGTGTGTGTTGGGGAAGGGGACGGGGTTACAGTACAAAGCAAACTGCACAGCAATGGTGGCATCTTATTTTATTGTATTTGTTTATCATCTGTATCCCCTGCCAGACAGTATAACAGTATAGAGTCCATACGCTCTATGAGGGGATAACATTTGTCTGTCCAGTTCACCAGTATATCCCAAGTGCCGAAAATAGTATTTGGCTTATAATAGTTGCTCAATAAATATTTGTGAAAGGAAGGAAGAATGGAAAGAGGGAGGAAGGGAGGGAAGGAAGGAAGGAAGGAAGGAAAGGAAGGGAAGATTTTGAAGTTCCCAGTATGCAGCTGGTCTGAATTCACCTGAGTGAATATAGGAATGTATACAAATGACAGCAGTATACATTAGGATGTAAAACGTGCCTGATAGAGGTGAAAAGAATATTCTAGGTGAGCTAAAGGAGATAGAGCTGGGATTAAGTCCAAACAGAGCCAGAGAAGTTTTCTCAGATGTGGTAACTTTTTTATTGTGAATTGAAAGATGGAAGATGACCATTTATGTTTTTCTTGAAATATTTTCCTAATTATAAGCAAAATACTTTCTCATTAGAGAAAAATTGGAAAATGCAGATAAGTATAAAAATATTAAGATCTCCCATAAATGCATCTCCCAGTTGAAACCACTATCAGCATTATAGTGTATGTTTTAGTCCAGTCTTGTTTATTTTTTCTGTATCTTTTTCATATCTGAAGCCATCATCTATGTATTGTGTATATTTTAATTAATACCATATAATATGAATTTTCAATATTTAAAACTCTTGGAAAGTATCTTTAATAGTTATATCTAGACCATCACAAGGATATTTCATAATTTACTTGACCATTTAAAAATCACTTTCTATTTATATCAGCAAAATTGTTATTATTATGCTTAATGAGTTGGGAGATATCTTTCTAAAGAATTATTCAATGAATGACAAATGAAAATGGAATTAGTCAATGGAATATACATTTTTAGGCTTGGCTATAAATGAAGGCAAGGAAGGGCAGGAAGAATTTCATACACTTGGAAAGGATCTCCAGAGCCACGCTCCTTTCTGAATCTTGAGTTGAAAGGTGAGATGTGGTACTGGCCACGGTGGCAATGATTATGGAGAGGGGGGTGATGGTTTGAAAATGATGATGGTGGTTGTCATGGTGAGGATGGGGTAATGGTGGTAGAGGTTGCAGGGATAATGGTGGAGGTGATGATGGGGAGTAAGGAAACAGTGGTGGTGGATGAGGTAGTGATGATGGTGCATGTGATGACTTGATAAAGGTGGTGAAAATGGTAGTGATGATTTTGGCATTGGTGGAGGCTGACAGTGGTGATGTACATTTTCTCATTGGAAATGTGACAGCAAATAGGGCTAAGGGAAAGCTTTCTCTCTTTGACTTCTCACCAACCTACCAAATTCAGTTGAGTTAAGAACATTCTGTCAGTAATAGCCAGTGTCGAAATGGAAGGAGCCCCCTGTTTGTCTGGGATTACAAAAATAATTAGGAAAAGCAAGGTTTCTGGACAATGCCACAAATGGTAGTCTGTGTGTAGACCCATACTCTACCTTAATACACGGGGTTGGCCTCAGTCTTGCTTGTGACAATGTGCTTGTAAAATCCCGTTTTATGGAGAAAATATTTTGATTAACATAATTCTGGTGAGTTCAACAATTATGCATTAATCATGCTTTGTAGTCCACACACACACACACACACACACACACACACACATATAATCTCCAAGGACACATAATCTCCAAAATTATGGACCCCCCTCTTTCCTATTCCACATATTTCTCTATATCAGGGGTCAGCAAACTATGGCCTGTGAACCAAATCCATCCCACTGCTTATTATTTGTGTGGCCCACAAGCAAAGAATGATTTTTATATAGTTTAAGGGATAATTTAAAAAAATAATCAAAAGAACAGTAATATTTTGTGACACATGAAAATGATATGAAATTGAAATGTTAGTGTCCATAAATAACGTTTTTTGGAACACAGCCACGTTCATTCAAGGAAGCATTGTCTCTGGGTGCTTTTACGCTACAGTGAAAGAGTTGAGTATTTGTGACAGAGACCATATGGCCTGAAAAGCCTGAAATGTTTACTACCTGGCCCTTTACATAGAAAGTTTGTCAACCTCTGCGCTAGAACATGCCCAGGTAAACAGGATGCCTCCGGGGACCCAGGCATGGATTTATGTTGTTAAACAACAAGAGCCTGGGCCCTGGAGTTTGCTATGACACATACTGCTTATGTCACTTCAACCTCTGAGCTGGGGAAATAGTATTTGCATCATAAATGGGACCAGCAGCATTTTAAAATTATTATTACTGAAACAGAGCAGGACCCTATTGTTCTTCACCCCATGGCCTCAGCCTGCCTTTTGTCTGTGGAAAAACTTTAGCCAAAGAATAAGTTTAATCAGAGAAACGAGAAAATGCAGAAGCAAAGGAAAGCAGTCAAACAAGACCAAATAATCGTAGTTTAGTCATTAAACAAAGTCAAGGATCTTTAGTTCCTCCTCAAGGGCTGCAGATCATATTCTGAGCCATATCCTGTGAGCTGTTTTGTAGATACTGAAGCCCCCACCAGGTGGAAGAAGTTAACTACTTGATGACCAGATTGTAGCCATGACATTAGCTGCTAAAATTCTGAGAACTGGCCTCAAAGAAATGAGAACAAACTGTCCTTGGAACTGAAGATTAACTGTACTGAAAACAGTCAAGATGCTGCTGCTCAAACCACCACACGACCAATTTCAAGATGAATGTCGGAGCTGACAGGGCTGTTTCTGCATGTAGCCCCCTCCGTCCGCCTATACACCCCTGAAACTCTCTTTTAAAAGTGCTTGCCCACTGATTGGCAGTGGGAGACTTGGCCTTTGGACATGAGTCTGCCCTCCCCTCCTTCCCCACCTCTCCCACCTCCCTCCTGTCCCATTGCTGGTCTCCAGAAAGCAAACTTTCCTTTCCACCAATCTTGCCTCTCAACCATTGGCTTTAGAGCAGTAAGGAGCCAGACTCAGTTTTTGGTAGTGTTACTGTGAAAATGTAAGGCATAAGATCCTATCTAATCGAGTTGAATTGAAACTTTTGCTTTGAGCTTCTTGGTAGCTTGATCAAAAAAGGACAAGATGGAGGGAAGGGCTGGGTGTTTGGGATTAGCAGATGGAAACTATTATATATAGGATGATAAACAACAAGGTCATACTGTAGAGCACGGAGAACTATCTTCAGTATCCTGTGATAAACCAGAATGGAAAAGAATATAAAAAAAAGAATGTCTCTATGTGTATAACTGAGTCACTTTGCTGCACAGCAGAGATTGCCACAACATTGTAAATCAGCTACACTTCAATAATTTTTTTTTAAAGGACAAGATATTTATGATTCTCGTGGTCCAAAAATAGTAAAGTTTATATGCGAAACAGACTATTGCCTGGCCTAAACAGCCTAAAGGGAACAATTTTCCCATGAGATTTTGTGAAGGGGCATGTACGGGGTCCTCAACAATACCTCATGCTTTTTGCAGCAATGCCTGTGCTCAGGAAAAGCTGAGGTCAAAAAGTCAAAGGCCATTTGATAAAAGCAATTCTGAGTTGGGCAAAAATGGTGAGGACCAAGTACCAACTGCTCAAAGGATAAACCCCTCAAGAGATAGATTGTCTATGAGTCTTCTGAAAACTCCTTTATTACTATGAACTCTCTTTGATGCTTTTTTTTTTAAAAAAAGAGTTCTCCCTCCTCTTTTACATCATCAGGCCCAAGAAGCTTCATTGTTTTCCTGTGGGACTGAAGGGTGGGCTGCAAAGAGGAGAAACCCAACATGCCCATCCTTGAGCATTTAACCCAACACACAGGCTGATCCTCACTAAAGCAAATAAATCATAATGTACTTTCAATTAGTTTGCACTCCTACTAGCTGCTGTCCTGAATAATTAGGAAAACAATTCACATTCTGCCAGGAGCTGATCTGAAGTGTTATCCCTGGCATAATTATCTGTCTGCAGTTCAGTTTCCTTGCTCCTTGCAGGTCAGCCCGGCTGCAGGAGGACACCCAGAGAGCATTAATGAGCTCTCATTGAAGATGTTAAAAAGCTTGTATTGATCTGTTTGTCCAAGAAGGAGATATTTAAGCCTCTCTGCTGAGGGCAAGAGAGACAGCGAACCCTATCGCAGAGCCTTTTAGCAAGCCTCAGGGCTCCTGTCTTCCCCATCGTCCTCCCAGCAGGACTCCATCCGGAGGTCAGATTTTCAAACTCACCATGTTGTTTTATTCTCTGCTCTCCATGCCCCTCTCCCAGTATCTGTGGGGTGTGTGTGTGTGAGAGAGAGAGAGAGAGAAAGAGAGAGCTGAAGAAAGAAGGAAGGTAGCTCACTGAATGAGTACAAATCCATAAACCTATAATAATATAAATGAATGAACAAATGAATGAGTACATTGGCAAGAAGAGAAAGCTCTTTCTTACCACAGGGTACCAACTAATAAACACAGAAGGAAATAAGGAATTAGCCAATGACCATTCGGCAAGTATCATAGTAAAACTAATCTAGGCACCAAAGTATGATGAGAAAGAGGATACCTAACTTCCATGTATCTTATCAGAGGATCCTTCTCAATTAAAAGGAAAAAAGAGCACCTTTACAGTGCAGAAACCTGGCGGATGCACCTCAACCAAGTGGTCAAAGGTAACATCAACAGTAATGGGACTGATTTCCATCACTAACCTCCCAGTACGATGCATCCAGGAGGACATGGCATTACTTCTGTGGCATTCCTGCCCAAAATGTATTACTTGAATCTAATCACCAGGAAACAGCAGACAAACTCAAATTAAAGGACATTCTGCACAATATCTGGCCCGTGCTCTTCACCAATGGCAAGTTCATGAAAGGTAAAGGAAGACTGTGAGATGGTTCAGATAAGGAAGACCCAAGAGGCAGTACAACAAAATCAAGTGTGGATCCTGGATTTGATCCTGGACCAGAAAATCAATTTTGCTATAAAGAACAGTATTGAGATAATTGGCAAAATTTGAATAAGATCTGTGGATTAGATCATAGTGCTATGTTGGTGTTGGTTTCGTGATTTTGATCACTGTATTATGGTGATATGAGAGTGTCTTTATTTTTAGCAAACACACACTGAAGTATTTATGGGTAAAGGAGATCATGTCTGCAATTCACTCTCAAATGACTCAGGGAAACAAATAATAATGAGTGTGTGTGTATATACAAATCTATGCCTACAGATCTATCATCTATCTATCTATCTATCTATCTATCTATCTATCTATCTATCTATCTATCTATCATCTCTCTGTCCATCTATCCACCTATCCATCAATCTATAGAGATTGTAATAAATATTAACTTAGGGAATCTGAGTAAAGAGAATACAGAAATTCTTTTCTTTCAACTTTTATCAAATCCAAATGTATTTTTTAATATTAAAAATGGAAATGATAAAAGGAAGAAGGGAAAGAGGAAGGAAGAAAGGAGAGAGGAAGAAAGGAAGGCGTAAAGAAGGGAGCAACAACCTGGTTTCCTCTCCAGCAATTCCCCATAAAGGGCACTGGGCTTGGTGAGAAGCACTTCAGCAGAAACCAGACCAGTAAGGACCCCGTGGCCTGAGCTACACTGTACCTGGGAATAGCCTTGAGCTGGGAGTTAGGAGACTAGGAATTTGGCCCCAACCCTGCTATCGAGAAACAGGGTGGCCCAGAGTGAGCCCCTAACCTTCTCTGGGTTAGGGTTACCATGTCCTATCTACAGTATGGCTGGACTGTAGCAATGAAATCTCCATGGAGTCACAGGCTTTCTTTTGCATCAGAATAAGTCAAGGGGCAGGGTAGACCCTTCCTGCACCAGCTCACCATGCTAGCTGGAAGAAAAAAGAGGAAGGCAGCACTGGGGTGGGGAGGGCATTATAAACCCAAAGCCAAAACACCTGGACTTTGTCTCCTGACTCCAGCAAGTATCAGTTGTACAACTTTGGAAAACTGTCACTTCTCCAAGCCTCAGTGTCTGCATCTCTGGAAGGAAGGTACCAATGCTGGGCTGCACACATACACTGCATGGTCATTCACTGAACGACACCTGAACTGGAAGACCCTGAGCAGGGCGATGGGAGAGGGGTCTCCAGGGAGATAAGACAAATGAAGACAGGTTAGAGTTGGTGCAGGTTTTGGAGTCAGACAGGTATGGGTTTGGATCCCTAGATCTGTTATTTGTTATTACTTCACTCACTGAGCCTCGGTTTTCTTACCTGGAAAGTGGAAACCCTATGACCTGTCTGGATAGTTGGGGTTTTCAAGAGAGTGACAAATGCAAATGCTCTGGAATAAACAAGCACTTGGGCAAGGTTGGCTTCCTCATCTCCCACTCCCACCCCACTCTCCTCCTACCCCCTCAAAACAAGAGGTCATCACATTACTGTATTGGCTGGTCGATGTTGGAACAATACCATCTTTGTCCCCTGGTCTTACCTAAGCATCGGATCAGATTCTATTGACGTGACAACCCGCCCCCTTCCATCTGCCAGCTGAGAATATTTCATGTTAAACTGCTGATTTTTCTCTCTCAGAATAAAGGCAGCCTCCCCGCCCCAATCTCTGCATGCTCAGGGTAGATTCTGAGAGGCACCCAGCTAATGGGTGAAGGGTGTAGGAGCAGGTGAGCCCGGAGGCTCTGAGAACACACCTTTTGTCTCCTGAGAGGTCAACCAGCCGTGGCCCTAATTAAGAGCTTATATCAGAGATCCATCTGCCCAACTTCACGATGGCTCTTCATCGGAAAATATATTCCTTTGTCTCTCCCTGCCTGAGTACACAGACCTGTCAAAAGGTCACTGTTAAGGAGCGTGGGACCTGGGGAACCTCAGGAGGGGTGGGAGGGATGCGGTCAGCTTCACTGGTAGGAATGGGCAGCTTCACTGGTAGCACCAAGGGCTAACAAATTAACAATAATAATAATAATAAATACAGAAAACCTACCACCAAGAGCATGTACATTTGGACTAAACAATAGTTTGGAACCTTTTGAGGGGCAGTTCCTATCAAATAATGATGCGTTATTGATATGGAAATTTTTATATTAACAAATGTGTGCTGGAAATTCTGTGATTTATTTTTTTTTTCCTTGGAGGGAAAAAAGTAGCTTGCGTGTGGCATCAATAATGATATGCTAATGACCTGCTTCCAAATTTAGATTTTAAAAAATTTTAATTGGCAAATCTCAGATGGCGCTGAGAAGATGGCATTCTTGGTGGTGACCCAGTTTTAAGGTCCAAATGTAAGGTTTAGTATATTTAAATTCTGGGCCCCAATATAGGATCTTTATTACTAGGATACAGACTTGTTTAGGGGGTGGTGGATTAATTATGCTATTGGATCTGGGTATATCTCAGATTTAGAGCATCCTAGTTAGATAACATCCAGCAAATGTTAACTGGGACCTCCACTTCCCCTTTTCAGCACACGCGCATGCACACACAGAAAGCATAAAAGAGTCCAGGTAAACAGTCAAAAATAGTTTTTAAATAAAGGGTCAACTTCCCTTATTTAAAAAAAAGGTGAATTGCTTTTGTTATAATTTCTAACATAACTTCTGAACCCGTATTTGTTTTCTTTATAACCTGGAATAAAAGATATTTTCTCATACGAGAGAGGGGATGTTATTGATCCGATAAATTACCAGCAAGGCAAAACTATCCTGAGAAGACTGATTGGGATTTTAAAATAACAAAAAAAAAAAAAGAAAAAAAAATTGGATAGTAATGAATAACCCCACAGTCTTCCTCAGATTCATTCCTGTTTCCTTTTTGATCTTTCTCATCCCTTCTTTTGCTCATTCTTTCTTTTATTCTCTCTCCCTGCATTCTTTCCACTTCTATTACATTCTCCCATAATCAATCTCTCATTCTCTCCATATTTTCTTTCTCCCTCCCTCTCCCTCCCCCTCCCCATCTCCTTTCCCCTCTCCCATTATTTCTTTGCACTTTCCACCAAAGCATCAGTATAGTGATACCCTGCGTAACCAGAATACAGCAGAGGCCAGGTGGGGCTAAATCTCAGCACTTTTGATTAATCCATGCAAACCATTCATCAAAGGGAAACCTCTTCTTTGGTTCTAGATGGTATTTTGACCACGCCAAGGGTCAGAGTTTTTTTTTTTTACTGGGAAGAAGAGTCCAGTGAAGAAGCCTAGACTTTCTGATGTGTCTCTTGGAGATACTGGCTTTGGACTCCTATCCCAGGGTGCAGACCCAAGTGTCAGGGAATAGTCCAAAGGCAGCTTCAGGGAGCCTCCTCTGGCCAAGGCTATTTTAACAGGGATGTTAGCTAACATTAGAAAAATTCTGGTGATTTTCTCATTCCCATAAATTTTGGAGTTGGGAAAAAAAGTCAGTGCTCAAAAGTTCCAGTACTTAGAATTACACTAAATGAGACAGTGGCAATGTGTCTAAGGCACCATATAATAAACAACAGCTAATGTTCAAGAGCTTTGTTAAGCATTTTAATCTAAACCCTGAATAGCCTTCTGTTTTCTAGATTCTGGGGTAGATAATTGTCTAAAGGCACCTTACAAGCCAGTGGCCTTGCAGGAAATTGGTCTTGTTCAAAATGTCCACTGAGACGTGTGGTTCACCCCAAAAAGTCCTTGATATTTGCTCCCGTCCAAAATTTCCATAGAGACATTTGGTCCATGCCAAAAAGGTCCTTTAAAATTTAGTCCTTCCTGTCTGAGACATTTGGTCCATTCCAAAATGTCCTTGAAATTTGGTCCTGTCCAAAACATCTATTGAGATATTTGGCCAATGCCAAAAAGGTCCTTAAAATTTGGTCATCTCTGAGACATTTGGTCCACGCCCAAAAAGTCCTTGCAATTTGGTCCTGTCTGAAACATCCATTTGATCCATGATTCCTTAAATAAAACAAGCATTTAACTTTGTTTATGTTTTATTTACATTATCTTTTTGTAATTCATGAAAAATTTTGAATTTCACATTTATTCTTGTCCTTCTTTGTCCTGAAGTTTGGCAGGGTTACTCTTAAATCAATGAACAATTGCTCTCAAGTATATATTGACCTGATTATTAGCTTTGTACAAAGTTGATTTTATTGGTATCCTTGTGAAGTTGGTGTCTGTATTTGAGTGTGACCACAAAGAGCCTGAGTGATAACTTGTTCATTGCTTTGCTTTTTCTCTTTTAATACTTTAATAAATCACAAAATTAAAAGATGATGTACATCAGCTGTTATAATTTACTATGCCAGCTTTCACCATGGTGTCCATCCCGTGATCGCCATTTAATACTGATGTATAAACATTTCAAGTTTCCGGTGGAATCCTGAAGTTTTTGGTCTTTTTCTGCCCCTGACACACATTCCATGGACATATGTTCTTTCAACATAATCCATAAGGTCATCTACATTTTCTTCTGCATACTCTACAAAGTACTCAAAGATTTCATTTGTATCTTCCAAACACACAGATCAAAGTCCAAACAACATGGATGCACACCTGGGAGTGTTACTGTCTGTTGTCATATATTCGGTGTTAGACCCAAAGATAACAATGATTGTGAAAAGTGAAACAAGCATCCTTTCACTTGTATATTTGGTAGGAGTAGTTGAATCACATTCATATGTGCAAATCTGGAAATCCATTATGCACAATGAAGGGTTAATGTCAAGATCTTTTTCCAGTGCAAATGCAAGTACTTTCTCATATGCATACACACACACACACACACACACACATATATATGTGTGTGTGTAGACATACATACATACATATCTATGTATATGTCTTCTTGCCTTTTCATTGTCAGGACATAAATCTGGCATAGTACAATCCAGTACTACACCAGGCACAATAAAACTGAGTGAACTATCAGTGATGTAGGTGTCATCACTGTGTCATGGAATACTGTCACTTAAATATCGAATATTGTCAGAAGTTGTGTAAATAAGAATTCTTTTATCACCTTGAGCACCAGAATCATGTATAAGGAATGGTTCTCCACATCTGGTCACATACTCCTCTGGAATTTCAATTCCATGAAATGAAGTTGGGTCTGGAGGTCGATGTCTGTTTTGAATTCTATTTACTTGTCTCTTTAATGAGTTTCTCTCTGGGAGTATTAACGGAACCTCTTCAGGCTGAATATCATAGGGAGCTTTTGGAAGTCCCTGCAATGGTGTTGCATTCGGTTCTTCTGCATGACCTTCGCACCTGAGGTTTTCCTTCCTTCCCCTTCTAAACCAACATTGGGCTCACGTTTTCTGTTCCATCTGGAATGATTTTAATGTTTCCCAAATCCTGACTAGTTATACATCAGGCATTGCAGATTCTCCTTTCTTCACAGAACAAGTACCTTTTATTCCTGTTTCAGTTAAAGAAATGGAAATGGCAACAAAAATATTCTAAAGTAGCCTTGACTTTCCTTTGTGTGAGTATACTATTTCTGCCATATTACACTGAGTATTTTCAGATAAAGATATCATATTGTCAAGGGACAGAAGAAGAGTGTTTTTATTGGCTTTTTTTTTTTTTTGTAGCTATCTGACCAAATGTAGGGGAAACTTTACTAATGTCTTATGGATTTGACATTCAGTTTGGTCAGGCTGGATCAGCCAGTAGGTAGGCACCAGACAAAGGCTTGGTGGTCCACACTGATTGGCAAGTATGTGTGGGAATCATGAGCACTAAACCCTCTCCAAATAGCAGCAGATGCTCCTTGCAGTCTACCACAGTTGTGCCTCTACAGGGCGTTGATACAAGGGAAACATCACTCATTAACCCTGGGCAATGTGGTAGTTGTAGTGGCTTAATTAGATGCCCAGCATCTCCCTCATGGTGGCTATTAAACCTGTCCACTCTGCGGTAGGAGAGCCACACCTGTTCTCACTCCTCTGAATAATTAAGATGGTCTATAAGGTGTTTACATCAACATGTGCACCAGGCATTTTACGTAGCAGCTTGACCAAGCTCCCCCTTTCAAATTCCACCCTTATTGAATGACCCAGCCACATCCAACTAAATGACTAGTGATGTATTAATGCACCAGGCATCATGAGATCCCATCCTCAACTCGTCACCTTCTGTGCATTTCTCTAACTGCAGGCATTTCCTCAGTTGGCATAGTTAATATAAATCCTGTTCCTCTGCAAGCTCCAAACCCCAACCTGTCTATCTAACCCCATGTGCCATTACAACCTAGGCTACCAAGGCAAGAAGTGTTCCTATTAACAATACAGCCACAACACAATAATTGGACTAATAAAATGTGCTAGTATTTTTACATATATTCACTCTGTAAACCAAAAGTATAAATAAATGTTATGGGTCATATGAACCCAGGAATGTGTTCTATGTATAGAAATTTTTATAGGACCAAATATGAAGGACCATGTGGCATGGTCCAGATATGCTCATGGGCAATTTTGATAGGACAGAATTTCAAGGACTTTTTGGTGTGAACCAAATGTCTGATGATTGGTGAGTGGTGCATTTGGGACACGGCACTTATTTGGCTAATTCCTCAGACAGAACTGGAAAGCTAAACTATACAATTTTATCTCATCTGAGCCTCAAAAATACCTTCCACTTGCATGGATTGCTGGTCCCATTTTATAGAGGAAAAACTGAGGCTCAGAGAAGTGACAGTGACTTTCCCAAGGTCATATGGCTAAAGCTGGTAGAGGAAGGGCAAAAACACAGTCTGTGTATGCCCAAAACTATCCTTTCTCTATTATCTTCCAGCTGTCTGTCCTGAAGCATTGGGTCCGAACCTTGTCTCTCTCCAGCCCCAGCACTTCTGAGGCAGCTGACCAATTCTTCAGGTTTGTACCTTTCCTGGAAGCTTGCCATCATCCTTATGAGGCTAGCTACATCCCCTTCTCACCTCTTTTACTCCTATCTACCCTTCTAACCTCAGCTTAGAAAATTCCTCCTCCAGGAAGCCTGCCTTGACACTCAAAAGCCACATTTAGTGCCCTTGCTCTGCCTCCCATGATATCTGACATCTGGCATCTCTCCCCCACCAAACGTGAGAATGTAATAACACTCTAGTTCCGAGTCATCTTTTGACCTGCCTGTCTTCCTCATTTGGAATGTGAGCAATTTGAAGTCAGGGGTCTTGTTCTCTTAATAAGTTTTGATCAACAAAAGTCAGACACTATTGTTCTAGTGGAACATGGAAGCAGACACTGGACTCAGTTTCTGCTTCTATAGAGTTCACGTTCTCGGGGCTGAGAGGATAAATAGATTGAGATACCATGTTATTGAATCTCCAGGCACAATTCCTGGCACATTATAGGGATTCAATAGATGCTTTTTGAATGGGTGGATCAATACATAAAATAACATGAATAAACAAAAAACAAAGTATAAAACAAAGTAATGTATTACCTTTGTATATAAACTACATGGGGACTCTTAGCCCTACTTACTGATGGGGAAACTCAGCCGGGGGTGAGAATGTGCAGGGAGGAAGCAGGCAGAGAAACCAAGACCAGAAGCCGAGCCCTGAGCCAGAGGCTCTGCATTGATACCTACCCCTCACCTCTCTTCCAAGCAGCCTCTCCAGTTTGGCTTCTGGAGCTCTATCAGTGACCAAAGGGTCTTATTGTTTACATTACAAGCTTGTGTCCGTTAAATGCTTTCTGGTGATTTACTGGCGTGTTGATGAAGCAAACAAGGAAAATGACAAGGTACTTTTTTTCTTAATTCATTTTAATGTCTGGGTCTTGGTTTTCTGGTGGCTGCTCCAAGAATCCATTTGTCATCATGCACCAAATGTTGGAGAGATGATGTACCCCCTGTCCAGGGGGCTGAGGATTGAGAGGAGAGGAGGGTGGGGCACTGGATACGTAGATCAGTGGTTCCTGGAGCAGGGGAACCAGGGAAAGGAAGGAGGGAGGAGGTGACGGCATCAGCTGGCTAAGTGGCAACAACACAGGAGGAGTAGCCCCCCTGCCACTATGCAAGACAAGAAGTAATTGCAGAGACAGGGCAAACATCGTGAGCTGAGAGTCACGTAGGGTGTACGCTTCCCTCTCACACAGCTTAATATTCAGGGGGGGCATCAGGTGCACAGTAAAGAACTCGACTTTCAGCATCCCAGACTCTAGTTCACATGTCACTGCTTCCTGACCCTGCAATTGTGGGCATGTCATTGAATTTGTCTGTGCCTGGCATTCCCCATGCTTACAAATGGGAAAAAAAATACCTACCTGAAAAGGTCACTGTGGTATTAATTGACTAACTCAGTGTCAATGCCCAGTGATCCTCCTTACCAACAAATGAAAAAATGCATTCTTCATCTCCACTCCCCATATTTTACTCCCATTAGCCCTAATATTGCCTCCAAATTTGAGACCTGTGATATCCAGTTAATAACTACTAACATCAAGTAGCTATTGGGAACTTGAATGTGGTTAGTCCGAATTGAAATGTGCCATATGCATAAAATTCACACTGGCTTTTGAAGATTTAGTTCAAGGAAAATAATATAAACAATCTCATCAATATATTTTATATTGATTACATGTTGAAATGATAATACTGTGGATATAGTAGGTTAAAGAAAAAAATATTATGCCTTAGGATATGAAACTCTAACTTCTGCTGCTTACTTCCAAGCTTAAACTCTGGCAGCCTGTGGCATTAACTTCATTTAGGTACTGGATTTCTGTTCCATGTGAATATTGATCTTGTTTTTGATGAATGCCATGTACTCTTTACTTTTCTCTCTTATTAATCTATCTATCCTGCTTTCTGTTTTGAGGTGGTATGGGTAAACTCAGCTACAAAGTGTGAATTCACCCTAACATTTTCCTCTGAAGTCACCATACCCTTTACTGTGGCACCAAAGCTCTTGGACCCAGGGAGAAACTATGCCTTTTGTGAATAATATATGGAGACAGTCTGGATGAATATTAACTGTGAAAGGTGTGCATTATTCATTTATGGTTCAAGGTGACAGGGTTAAGCCTGATAGCATCCTTTTAGTAGTATTAGGCTGTGATAAGGCACCTGGAACTGCTGCCCTGTTATCTGACATCCCAGAAGCTCAATGCAGGCACTCAGGGACCAAGCAGAGGCTCCAGCAAGGACATGAGTACTTAAATAAAATGCATTTAAACATTTACAATCAGGGACAGCCTGAGCAACTTTCACTCTGACTGTCTCACTCACACCCCCTTTGTTTTTCTTAGTGCTGAAGGATAATGAAGGGTTTAATGAATATCTGTTATGTGAATGGATATTTGAACAAATAAGTAAATAAATAAAATGGATAGATGAATAAATGAATTGGTGAATAAATGAATGAGCAAATAAACCAACTAACTTGTGGATAATTTGATGGATCGATGGATGAATGGGTCAATGAATGGGTGAGTAAAATATTGAATGCATACATTTTTCTATAATTGGATGGATAACTTAAAGAATAACTGGCTGGTTAGTAGGATAGAAGGATGATGGATGAAGGAATATATGAATGAATAAATGAGTGAATGGATGAATGGATGGATGGGCAGACGGATGGATGGATGGATGGATGGTTGGGTGGATGGATGGATGGATGGACGGACAGATGGACTGACAGATTGTTGGATGGATGGACGGATGAATGACTGATGGATGAATTAATGGATGGATGGATGGATGAATGATGGTTGGATGGATGGTTGTGTGGATAAATGGATGATGGATGGATGGATGGATGAATGGTTGGGTGGATGGATGCATGGATGGATGAATGATGGATGGATAAATGGATAGATGGATAGATGAATTCAGTATAATGTTTTAAGTGAGGCTTTTTCTGGTATTTTTACCTAATATATCTACTCTTCCCACTCCACATTCCTTTCATCCTCTGCTTTACTTTTTCCTCTTAGTAATTACTACTATCAAATATGTAATATAATTTACTTATTTATTTTGTTAATTGTCTTCTCCAGTACAACATGAACTTCAGGATGACAGAGAATGTTCTCTATTTTATATACTACTACACCCCACGAGCTTTCAATAGTGACACTGCAAGGGGTAATAGAGGTCCAAATGGAAACTCACACTACTGAGTAGATTGTCCTGAAAGCCACTAGAGCACAGGGTGATGTGTGCCATAAGAGAGTGCCAGGGGTTATGAGACACCTGTCCCCATCTGTCTGGGATGTTGAGGAGGATTTCTAAAGGAAAGGGCATCTCAGTCAACATTTCAAGGACTGATAAGAAGGCTAGATGTGTATTGAAGGCAGAAGCTCTGATGTGTACAGAAATCCAGGGATTGAAATGGAGGCCAAGTTTAAAGAGGAGACTGGAAAGATGGCAGAAATCAAATAAAAGAGTCCTGTGTTTGGACAGAAATCACATCATAAAAGGTCCTACACTTCTTGTTAGAGTTTGGATTCTATCTTATTTGCAAGGTTTCTAGGCAGTAGAGTGATGGACCCAGGTATTATATATCCAAGTCCAAAGAGAGTCCAACTCATGGCCTTTGTAACCTGTAGTGTAATGTCCACAAAGTCACATCAAATGGATTCAGGCCACCACATTTTTCAATGGAGAGTAGATCTTGATGTCTGTTCTCAGTATGTCTTCAGTTAACTACTCACATGTTAAGATATAATAAAAAAATAAATATTTGGTCTTAGTCCTCAGTTCCTGGCACAGAGTTCCTAAAACAATTGGAATTTCCTAAGTGATAGGAGTATCTTCTGTTATTGTTAAGATCCCCTCACTATCATACCCGAGTTTATCCTAATGAGGTGACTTAGAGTGGGGGTCCCTAGATGGCCTTAGGATGGGACTGGTCATCAGGAAGACCAAGTGACTAGATGATTGTAACTTGCAGCCCTAATGACTTCCAACCTCTGGGAATAGAATGGGAGAGAGCTGGAGACTGAGCTCTGTAAACCCTTGAATAATGAGATGCAGAGAGCTTCCAGGTTGGTGAACACATGGAGGTGCTGGGAGGAGGTACAACTGGAGAGGGCATGGAAGCTTCCATGTTGCACCTCACCTCCCATACCTTGCTCTATGTATCTCTTACCTCAGGTTGTTCATAAGTTTTATCCTTTGTAATAAACTGGTAAACATAAGTAAAGTGTCTTCCTGAGTTCTATGAGCCATTCTAGCTGAGAATGGGAGTCGTGGGAACTATAATTTACAGCCAGTCAGTCAGAAGTACAAAAGCACGGGTGTCTGTAGTGGGGAGAGTCTTGTGGGACTGAACACTTAAACCTGTGGGGTCTGAGGTTAACTCTGGGTAGTTAGTGTCAAAACTGAATTGAATTGTTTGACACCCAGTTGGTATCTAGAGAATTGGAAAACTGATTATTGGTTTTCAGAAAATATTGTAGACATGCATACATCACTGTTGCCTGTACAGTGCCCTAAAGATGTGATAAGACAAGCAAGTATATGTGTTTTTGACACTTCATTTTATACACTTGTTAATTTCTTACCCAAGGAATGACGTATATCTAGGTTGATGATAATTATTAAAATAATATTTCCTAGCCTGGCTTTGTGGTTTCTCAAAGAGTACCTATTTATCTCAAGAGGCACTGTCTGAACTGCTTCCTAAATAAGTTTGAAAAATATTTTAAATGTATTTTTAATGTTAAAGATTACCTGACCTGACTAGCTGAATAAGGAATAGGAAGCACATGAGAACAAATTTTCTTACTAAGGTTTAAATTACTCTCCTTAACTTGCTCTATGATAAGGTATCTATCAGCCAACTGAAGTTGCCTCATTTCCTCACCTGTACTATTTAGTGTCTTTTATTTAACAGTCATGTTTCTCTTACTGTGCATGAGGAAATTTCCAGGATTGTGGTAGTACTGTATCAATGGTCCGAATTAGTCACCTCTACCTGTATCTGTACCTTTGCCATGTGACTCACCAGTGCCTGCTTACTGCAGGTAGGAGGACTTTCCCAACCCTTAACTTTGGATTTGGCCATTTGGTTTTCCTGTCCAATGGGTTGTTAGCAGATGTGATATAAGCAGAAAAACTTGCTTTCTTGCATCTCTACCACTGTCTTGAGAAGACATGCCTGAGCTTGTTTGATGGTTCCAGAAGGAGGATGAGAGAGCCATGGAAGAGTCACCACATGCTGAACTTAGCCTAGATCAATAAACACATAGCTGACCACAGACACAAGGACGCATCCTGTCCAAACCAGCCAAATCCAGGTTAGATCAGCCTACCCCCAGATGATGGACAGGCTCATGAGTTAAATAAATGCTTCTTGTTGCATCCTGCTGAGATTTTTGTAGCTGTTTGTTACACAACATTTTTTCAACATCAGCTAACTGATGCAAAGATAAGTCATAAAATCCTACAAGTGCCAAAATTCCACAGTTTATGCCTGATGGCCTAGTGTGACAATATTCTGAGACTATTTTTATTTAAAATGGATCTGCTTGTTGTTTTACAGAAGTAGATTGCTATTGATAAATTTGCATCACTAGAAGAAATTCAGTGATGTAATTGTGTGAAGGGAGTTGGAAAATGGTGAAATTACCAATATCTCAAATCCCTCTCAGCCTTGAATGTCCACTTCAACAAATGAGCTGTGTCACTGTGTTTCTGTTTCAATGACTATGAGTTGACCCACCCCACCCCACTCCACTCCCCAACACACACACTCTGAATTGACCCTGGAGTTTTCAGACAAAGAGTCATTTCTTATTTCACTTTTCCCCTTCAAATAGAGAAAGACATTTCCAGGTAGGGCCTAAGAGGTTAGATTGTCAAGATCTTGACCCAGTCTTCTACGAAGGGCTCCCAACCACATAGTCTAAGTTGATGTCTTCAGAGATGTGTCAGGCTTAATATAATACAGTAAATTTACACTATATTTATATGAGATAAACATCATTAAGAGCTTATTGAAAGGCATCTCTGTGTTGATGATGTTCAATGGTCCATCATTTATCATGTGGATCAAGAGACAAGACAGATGCTTCTCATTGGTTGACCCCAAAATCTTTCCCAACCTCCTTTTTAACACATTCCACTGTAAAAGTTTACAAAGGTAAACTTTCACTTTTATGGATTTCCTTGAAGCCAAGCAGGGTGTTATGGGTTTTAACTCTATCCTCAAAAAGATTTGTTGAAATTATAACCCCCAATACTTCAGAATATGACCTTATTTGGAAATAAAATTGTTAAAGATGTAATTAATTAAGATGAGGTCATACTTGACTAGGGTGTGCCCTAATCGAATAAGATCCATGTCCTTATCAGAAGAGAGAGATTTGGACACATAGGCATACATGGAGAAGACAATGTGAAGACACAGAAGGAAGATGGCCGAGTTAGGATGCTGGCAGAGATTGGAGTGATGTTATCACAAGTCAAGGAATGCCTGGAGCTACCAAAGGCTAGAAGAAGGAAGGAAGGAAGCCTCTATTCTCCTCTAGAGCTTCAGAGGGAATGCAGTCCTGTTGATACCTGGATTTTGGCCTCCAGAACTGTGAAACCATAAATTTCTGTTGTTTTAAGCCACCTAATTTGCAGTAGTTTGTTACAGTAGCTGTAGAAAACCAGTATAGATTGGCACACAAAGGTTCGGGTCAATGACAAGAAGTAGAAGCCTACTAGGAACTTCTGAGAAAGGTTCTGGTTTTCTGATAAAAGGGACAAATGTGGCCGCTCCAAACCAGTTCCCCCTCTTTCCACTTTGAATACAGACATGATGATTTGGTCTAAGAGAGCAATCTTATAACCAAGCAGCAGTAGTTGATACACTTGAAATGGAATAGCAGAAAGGAACAAAGAGGCTGATTTTTAAATGGTATTGTTAAGCTGTTAATATTCTAGCCCTTCACTTCCTACATGTAGAATTTTAAGGTGAAAACAACTTCCTAATTGTTTAATTGAATAATTATTGGATTTTCTGTTATTGTAATCCATGGAATCCTTTACAGTAGAATTCAGCTTGCTCTCTCTTTTTGGTATATGCCAGAGGGATATGAATATCTCCTAGATTACTAACCCCTAAAACTTTTAAAAAGTTGTTTAAATAGACAGTGGGTTAACCGATTTATTCATTCAACAGATACTTATTGTGCTAGTCCAATGTTCTAAATGTTTGGGACCTATCAGGAAATGAAATGGACAAAGATCCCTCTCCCTGTAAGACTTAGGGTCCACCTACTCCTTCCCCTCTGTGTACATCATAGATCTTTCATTGGAGTGAATCTGGCATGTTGAGTGTTCTCCCTCATGTGTTTCTCAGTGTCCATACCAAGACCACCATCAATTTCCTCCAACAGAGCCTGCCCCAGGGAATATCGTCAACACCTTCATCAATCACAACTTAAAAATCAGACAAGAAGTAGAAAACACAAAATCTTTGCATTTTCAATCACAGAGATGGCTATCCTGATATCAGCCTGAAAAAAGAAAATATGTGGAATCACATGACCAGCTTTCCCTTCTCCATCCCCTTCTGCTCTGGGCAAAAGAAGGCAAAGGACTGTTACTGCAGAGGAAGGCTTAGAAAACATCAAGATCATCTTCACTATCGTAGCATTTCAACAAATTTTTTGGCCTTTAAATATGACTTTGGGAGTCCTTCTAAATCTTGCCTCCTTGTCTTTCTTGGGCGACAGTGTCTCCTTATCCCACTGTATTATTTTTTCTTCTTTTTCTCACAGCCTGCTGTGGATCTTAAAATATTTTTAGGATTGCTGGCAGGTGTTCAAAGTTTGGATGTGTGTTAGGCAGACAGTCGTATTTATTGGTGCCTTTTCTGACTTGGAAAATAAAAAAGGTCTACATCTAAATTTAGTGAGGAGAAAATATCCTAAGTTGGGTCCTTTCCTGAAAGAGAGAGAGAGGGGGAAAAAAAAATTCTCATCTTTTAATATTATAAATATGTCTTCTCAGATGAGAATTGTTAGTGTCATTTAAAAGAAGCAAGATTCAAGTTGCAGTAAAGGCAAAACTTTTGAAATAAGGAAGAAAAAAGAGTAGAATCTATAAATGGTTTCATTCAAAGGGCTGTTTTTAATGTTGCTGTGGTGACAGATTAAGAAGGAGAAACTTGAACCAGACCTTTGACCAGTTGTGGGGTCAGGGGTTGCCTCTGTCTGTGTTCGGACTCCTTTGACAACTTCCTGTCTAATTTGACTATTATTTGCGTGTCTGGGCACTGTCTGACCCCAGAGTCTGGAAAAATGAGAAAGGCAGCCTGCATTCTGATGCCATATGGACTGCAGTGAGGGAGGGCATGTTTAATCAAATTTGGGTGAGAAACACTGTTTGATCCCAGGTTAGAGGAAGAAGCTTGCATGGGCTTTCCAACAGACTGCAGGAGGAAGGGTCAGATGACATGCATGGCTGTGATTTAGGACACATGGCCCCTGCCAGACGCTGGTATGGCTGCAACTAAATTTTAAATTTGGAAGCAGATCAATTATGAAAGAAGGAAAGAGAGGTGCTGGTGGCATTTCAAATTGCAAGTGGACTTCTGCCATGAAAGTCCAGAAAGACTAAATTTTCAAAATCCAAATAAATGCATTCTAACATAGACTAAGATCATAAGAAAATGGGCCATTTGGGCAGAGATAAAGGATTTTTTAAAAAAATCGTAGGTCTAGGAGAAGATTGTGTCATAGAGAGTAATAATAATACAGCAGTTTCATAATTTTCCATGGGGGTTTTCATTGCAGAAGATTTATATATATAAATCATATATATATAATCATATGTATATATAATTTACTTACTAAAAATATAATAAGTGTATTTCTCAATTTGGGGGACTCAAAAAATTTATATAATAGTAAACCTGAGTTTCTGAACAGCATGAAATAATTTGCGTGGCCATACAAAGTTCTTATAGCAATGGTAAACCCTTGACTGTATAACCTGTAGGGTCTTCTCACGTTAAATGAATATACTCACAGATCTGAGGGGCACTGGGTTTTGGTAAGAAAGTTCCTGGGACCAGTGACCTCACTTGTTACGAAGGATCAAGCGCCATCGTCTTGTTGACACCCAACACAGCCTCCTGAAATGGCTGGTAATGGAGGAGAGTCAAAAGTGGGTCTCAGAAGACACTCTCTGTGGATCCACAGAGAGGGAGTCTGACCAGGGGTCAGTAACCATGGCTGAGGGTTGGAGACAAGAACCAAGGCATCAGTTCAACAAACATAGTGCAAGGCAAGATGAGCAAAATACAATCGGACCTATGGGTCTGTAAGGGATTAGGGAGCAAAGCAGGACCAGCTCAGGGCATGGTTGAGAGGCGGGGGTCTTCTTGGAGAGTACATTGTAAGGGCCTGAGATGGGCCTGGAAGGATGGGTAGACTCAGGGAAGAGAGAAGAAGAGAAGATGAAGAACAGAGGGACCACTCTGAGTTCAGAGCTAGATCACAGCTTTTCAGGTATCACAGCATTTGACCCTTTCTATTTTATAGACAAGGAAACTGAGTGAGGACAAAGTTCAGTAAGTGTGCTCTAAGTTACCTAGTTAGGTAAAAGCACACCTGCGTTCAGTCCCAAGTGATGTGATACCCCAAGTGTCAGACCCTAAGCTCACACCAAAAACAAGGACCCCAAGTCCTATGTTTTTTCTGGTTCAAGTTCAGAAAGAGAAATAATCTAATATCTAAAATGTTTTAAGATCCTCAGGTTTTAGATATGCAATCATGTTTTAGGTTTTAGTGAGTTCATAGGAAGATTAAGTGTCATAATCAGGGAGGTTTGGGTCTTAAATTTCCTCTGACAAAAGTTAGGCTCTTGGCAAAAAAGACTTCTTTTCCTCTTCTAAGAACCATATTAGAAAACACTTTGGTTAATACATTGGAGTTACCCTATTAAAATATGTCTTCTGGCTACTGATTTTTTTTTTCTTTTAGGCAGGAGGGACATTTATGATGAAATATATCTCATAGAAAGGGACTCCATTTATTGAGCATCTACTATAGATTAGAGACTGTTCCATTGTTCATAAATGCATTTGATCTCATGACCAAAACTGAAGATGCATATCAGTCATCCTGCTTTAGATCAGAAGAACCTGAGGCTCCCGGAATGGTGAGCCAGGTGGCTGCAAGCTGCAGTCCCCACCCAAACCTGTCTCCTTCGTGCTCCTCCCACTGTATCCTGCTGGGCCCCAAATGGCACCCACTCCTGGAAAGGCCTTTAAAGAAAGCAGTCTTATTTCCTGCGTGAGCTTGCCTGCATTTTAAATAATTTTTGCTGGAGTTTTAAAAATTTAATATTCTGGCATCATAGATGAGAATTAAAGAGAGGTAGCCACAAAAAGAGAGTTGGAGTCCTGAGATCCATGTTGCAGACCATGTCTGGACCTGAACTATGTTGGTTCTTCCTTCTGGGACTCAATTACTTCATCCAAAAGGGATGCAAAGTGTACTGGAGACCAAATCCTCTCTAAGGATTCTTCCACTGCAGGGAGATCATGTCTTGCCCTTTCTTTCTTTCTTGGCATCCTCAAGAGCATTAGACCACTGCAGGGTGGTGTGGCAGGGGACATCACTGCTCACTTTTCCAAACACTTGAGCCACTTTCTCCTTTCTTATGCTTAGGGACACTGAACCCAGGGTTCATGCCCTGGTTTGTTTTATCCATGGGGGAGGTACTGGGGTCTGGCTTGGTTTTAAGACTCACCTTGCCCCTTGGGCCCTGTGTCCCATTTTAAGGCATGCCGTGGGGAATGTCAAGCCCTTATTAAATATCAGGAGCCCTCCATCTGCCTCTGTCTTTCCTCTGAGATGACTGCCAGACAGCCAAGGTCAAGGCCACACAGGAGGAGGGGAGAGGGAGGGCTGGAGGCTGCCTGTCTACAGGAAGCAGGACACAAAAGCGCTGCTATTCAGAATATTTCTCTGCACCCTGTGAGGATCAAGCTTTGTGCACTCACCACACACACTCCCACACTTTTTTATGTGTTGTTTTTTTCCCATTCATTTCATCATGTGGTCACGTTCACCTGAGAAGTGAGGACCCACTCTGGAGTCAGAGGAGGCAGATGAAGGGGACAGCTTTTCCCCGCATCCCATGGAGCCAGGGATGGTCGGCTCAGCTCTAAACCTTACCCTGGGACTTGAGATCGGGCTTTCACATTATTTGAACCAAATGCTGATTGATCCAAAGACAGAGGTGTGTGCATAACTTCAGAGAAAATGATTACTCTAAAGGAGAATGATAGTGAAGCATTAGGGCAGAAGGAAAGGCTTCCCACGCCCCTGGCTTTTCAACTCCTAGCTGGTGGCCCTGGAAAAGTTACGTCACCTCTCTCTGCTGTGGACAATAATAAAAACTACTGCTGTGGGTTTTGGTGAGTACTGAATGAATGAATACCCAAGAACAGGGCGTGGTCCATGGTAAATGCACAGCAATTGTCTTGCAGGTCAGGGCTCCTAGTTCTGGGTTCACAAAGAGGTTCTGCAACAGCAGCCCATAATCAGAGGAAAAGAAGAGCAGAAATTAGAAGGTGACAAATAAGAAGGCACACCTTGCTTTTTGTCACTTGAAAGTCCTCATTTCAAGACTGTTCCCTTGGCTTCAGGAGCTCTTGTGTCATTATCTCCTGTTAAAAGGATTCAAATGACATTATTTGCATGGAAACTCGCATACCAAGGATGCCGCCTATGCCACAAAGTTGCATTACAATGAAGGGGATGATGACTGTGTCACATGGACTTGACATTCTTTATGCCTTCAAACTGAAAGTCAATACTGGCAGTTCTTAACTGCTCAAGTCCCCTGAAAATACGTCACTTCTAATATGGAAGGCCTATTTTAGGGTGCCAACTCGAGGCTCATCAAATGGTGCTGACCTGTAGTGTCACTGTAAGCCAGGCAAAGATTGCTAAACCAAAGTGGATGTAGGGAGCCTGCTCTGAGACAGCAAGGCAAGATAGGTTAATCAACTACAACCTTTCCCCAACCAACATCATCATGACTTGATGACAGTCTCTTCAACATCTTTTAAAAGCGGTTTCACTTGGAAATGTCTGCAAAAAAAAAAAATAGGGATGGCTCCGTTGATTGAAAGAGGGTGGTAAAGATGGAGGTGAGCTACAGACCCCAAATTACCTCCTATTGGATGGAACCAGATCTGAAGGCTGGTCCGGAAGACTGGATGCTCCTCTGCTGTGTAAAGCAAAATTCAGGGTGGTCCAGGATAAGAGCATTTTGGGAGTATGGAATAGGACAGAAGAAGGGACATGGGAGGTATGATTGCATGTCCTAGGCAGAGAGTAGGGGAGACAACACATATATCCAGAGACCCAGAAGTACGGTTATGATGAGAGATTTCAAAGACAGGAAGAGGGAACAAACAAGAAAGGTGTTTTACCATTGTGAGACAGGACAGGAGAGCTGGGGCCACGGACTTGTCAGATCTTCTCATGTGGGCTAATGCTGGAGACGAGTCACTCTAAATCCTCAAGTCTACCAGGCAGGTTAGGCACATGCAGAGCCAAGTCGCAAAGAAAAGAGGGAGTTCCATATTGATGAAATTATTCAGAATTTTACAGTAAGAAAATTAAGAAAGAGCTGGCAGTAACTCATAGTAATAACAACTGCAGCAACACCGACAAGAATGATAGTGATCGTGATGAAATAAGTACCGTCGATGTTATGGATACTCACCTCTTTCACGTCACACTTTGCTTTCTGGCCTGAGCTGCTGCCTTTGGACATTCACCTCTGGGGTCTCTCTCGCCTCTGCCTCCTGGGCCTTGTGAACTGAATGTATTAAACCCGGAGTCTCTGGCAGAGGCTAGGAGTGGCAGCCATCTCTCTGACTGGGGCAGCCTTAACCTGCCTGAGCTGACCCCAGGAAACAGCCCTGAGACCACAGCTCTTATCTTTGGCTGATGGGACAAGAGTGTCCACCAGATTTTGCCCATCCTGACTAGGGGATTGGAGAATGTGTGCTCCCACCATGCTTAGCTTGTGCTTCTGAGATAGCGGCTACCACCCACTGTTCTAGACAAGGGGATATCTGTCCACGCCTCAGGACCCAGAGCATCTTCAGTGAACAAGTCCCACCTCATGCCCACTGTGCTAGCACTGGGATTGTACATCCTCGTAAGGACCAGAGCAGCCACCTATGTGGTGCTTCACTGTGAGCCTGGCCCTGAGGTTGGTGCTATTTTTATTCCCATTTTACAGTCAGGGAAATGGAAGCATCAAAAGAGACCCAGCAAAGTGCCTCAAATCACTGTGAAGAAGAGATAAGGCTGGGATTGGAAGTGTCTAGCCCTGAGCCATGCTCTAACCATTGCAGTTACTGCCTCTCTTGGAAGGTGATCAGCAACTGGCCTTTTAATTGAATGAGGCATGAATGATCACGTCTTTCAGAGAAGAGTGACAAAAAACCCTTTAGCAGGACATGTTTACCTGGTTCCCAGTGAATTTAAGAATTCTCATTTTCTTGCAAACCAACTCCCTTTCCTTTTGCAAACCACACACTCTGTGACACTATGTCATACGAGGGTGCAAAAATCAAATGTTATAATTAAAATTTTCTCTGGGGGGTTTCCTGCCAAAGATAAGTCCCCTTGATAATCAAGAGACAAAGCATAAAAGTAGGGGGTTGGTGAAAGCTCCCTTAGCTCTTCTTATTTAATATTATTGATATCATTGAAATATAATTGAAACATCCTTCAAAGCAAGCTACACCAGCCACCCTTCAGCTTTGATATGGCTTTTTAATCAGGAGACATTGTTGCCTCACAATGAATATGGAAAGCATTTAAACTATTTTGTAGACGGAGTGCATTGCTTCTGACCTCAGTTGAAAGACCACATTAAAAGGAACTAAAAAGAATTCACTCTGGGTCCTCTGGGATCCAAAGCACTGAGGGTATGTGGAACATGGTAAGGGCTGGATTCATCTGGAGGAAAGGATTAAGCACCACGTTAGTTGGAACATGAGAGATCAGCTTTGCCTCGGGGGGTAGAGAGTGGTTTCTCAGGGCACCAGGGATGTTAAGGAGATCTTGGCCTTGGCCTTTGAGTAGTTGGCCTAATTGCTTTCTTCTGGGCACGTCTTAGCTCAGTGTCTTCCAAGTTGCAGTCAGTGGACCGCTGGTCCAGGGGATGCTTCTCCTTCACCTAATGCCCCTCTGTCACCTGGGTTTGGGAGACATTCCACACTGTGAGTCACCAAGAAGGAATGTGAGTCACATTCCCACTTGGTGACTCACAATGAACACAAATGTATCAAAGGCTCTGGAGAGTCACCCAGAAAAGAAATCTCTGTAAGATTTTAAAAACTTAAAAAAAATTTTTCTGCAAGGCCTTTGCAGTCTGCAGCACATAATTTGGGATGAGCTGCCTGACTCAGAAAAGGAAAGAGTGTAAGGGGTCAGAGGTGGTCTGGAGGGACGTCCCGGTTAGCCCTTGAACCTGTCTGCCCCAGGGAGGGCTGCCCCCTCCAAATCCCATTTCTTCCAAGCTCATCCAATTACACAAGTGACCAGGAATAAATCAAATGTAATTAGTTGAGATTTTTTTTTTAATAACAAGACATAGATGATCTGATCTTATTAAAACGGGAGATGGGAGGGTTTAAGACATAGAAATAAATAAGTATAATACAAAGGAGGATGAAGTCAATACCAGAGGGGGTGAAAGTTTCTCTAGATGGAGAAACTAGTGAAAGCAGGAGGGGATCCATCAGGGAGGTTCCTGGAGGGAGAGGCGGGATGTAAAGTCCACCTTGAAGGAGGAATACAATGTTTGTGTGCTTCCTATCAATAATATCAATAAAAAGTTAATAATACTCTTCTCCAATTAAAAAAAATAAGAGCACCTCATTGTAAAAAAATTAGAAATTGTAAAAGAGAAAGGAGAAAAGTATCACCCATCACTCTAGCACTGAAAGATAATTGTGAAAACATTATTTCATATTTTTATGCATTCTTTATACAAAACACAACTGTCTTTGCAGCACAGCTTATATGTATTTATATATATGTGTATTATATATAATAGAAAGTTTGTGACTTTGTAACATCATTTTCTTTTTTTCAAATTATTGACTTATAATGGCAAAAGAAGCATATATTCCTTCTAGTCATTGTTTCCAATCATTTTCTAATATTTTTCAAGTTGATAGATCATGATTTGACTAAGCAATAATCTCTTATTGGATAATTCTTTTTTCTAATTTTTATGTTTTTAATATTTCCTATAACTCTGCTAAAACATTTTTGTGCACGCAAATTTTTCGATATATCAAGCTATACTCAGGGTAAATGGAGATCCTCGATGTCTTCATCAGCTTATTAGGGTATAACATCAACTATGGCATTGATTTGGCATCTTGATATGCAAAGTGTTTATCACCCCCATGGACATACTCGTTGAATTTCCATCTTTGTACCACAAAGATCTTCATTCAAATCCAGACAGACAGACATAAGTCACCACTGTTTGGGAGGAAGAGGGTCAGATTTAACTCCAAAACCAGAATCATAAGTATGAAATTTTAATCTCTTAGTTGAAAATTCATACTTCAGATATGAGACTGGAAAGTTTGGAAGAGGGATACAGATGGAAGAAAGTGTACTCCCTTGCTTGCCAAACTACTGAAGTCTTTCGAACTGAAGGGGAAGAAAGAGAGAGAGAGAGAGAGAGAGAGAGAGAGAGAGAGCATGTTTGTTGGAGGGAGGACTCTGCACCTTGTCTTCTGGGTCCCTAGCCCTGGTTCCAGACGAAGGTCACACAAACCCTACATTGAATCTGGGAGATCCAAGAGTTAGGAGGAACTGTGCATCACCCATCTCTTCTGGAATTCTCTTTAACAGCAGACCTGTTTTATTGCTATCCCAGCACATCAAGGGGTGAGGACAGTAGGGAAAAGGTGGACAAGGCAACATTCCCCCTCCCCACAATTCACCTGTGAAAGTCCCCGGAGAAAAGAGGAGTCATCCGGAACCCATAACAATGGCACAGAGAGTTGAGGAAGGGCCCAAGGTCTGAGCTGATCTGGTGATTGAGTGTGGATGGTGCAGAGTGAAACGTGGGTGGGGAGGTTGGGGGCTGAAGATTCCTCTGTGCAAGCAATGGGGGAAGGTGTGAACAGGGTGACCAGACCTGAGAGCCACGGCAAGGTGCGAGATCAGAGCGGGACCAAGAGGCAGACACCCCTGCCCACAGCTGCTCTGACCATATAATAAGCCCCTGAGAATTTCAGACCTACACCAAGAAGGTAAAATCCTCAAAAAACAAAGTAATTACATGTAGATTGTACTTTCACAAAGTTAGTTCTAAAGGGACTTCAGATTTGAGATTTGTCTGAACCCTCTCATCTTTTTTTTTTTTTTTTACGATTTTTTTTGATGTGGACCATTTTTAAAGTCTTTATTGAATTTGTTACAATATTGCTTCTGTTTTATGTTTTGGTTTTGTGGCTGTGAGGCATGTGGGATCTTAGCTCCCCGACCAGGGATCAAACCTGCACCCTCTGCATTAGAAGGGGAAGTCTTAACCACTGGACTGCCAGGGAAGTTCCTGAACCTCTCTTCTTGTTCCTGAGGAGCCTGAGGCTCAGTTATTTGCCAACACTCACATGACAAGTAAGAGGAAGGACAGGAAATCAGATCTTTGGACAACCCCTGCCCTCTTGGTGGGGAAATCCACAGCAATTGGTTGACCACATTGGAGTCCAATTTTAGCAGTGTCTTAAGTGACTTATGACCACCAACAGGAGAATCAGGCTGGAAGGCAAGGGAGGTAATGATAACACATGTGTTCAGATAATGATGACACAGTGTGGTCCACAGGAAGGGGCTGAGGCTCCCAGCTCATCCCAGTCAGTCACAAGGGACCAGACAGAGAAGGACACTTTGAAGCTCCCAGAGGCAGTAAAGCAGTGGACATAAGAATTCCCAGTTTCTCTGGGCTTGTTTTTACTTAACATAAACCAGTTGCATTCACTTCTTTTGCTCAGCGTGTTCAGTCATTGAATTTCAGGATGGCGTAGAGACATACTAAGGATTTGTCATGCATCAGACCTTGGTTTCATTCCTGCCGTTTCCACTCTGTAGAGACATAAATCACTCAAGTCACTATAAAAGGGTGGGGTAATGGTTACCACTCCAAACTGGGTATCCTGTGTGAAAGAGCAAGCACAGTAGGAGCTCAATTCATGCTCAGTGGCTGACACTTGTCACACCATGTCTCATTGACTCCTCATGAGTCTTCCTATAAATGTTGTTATTCATTTTATAGACGAGGGAGGAAGGTTCACGAAGTTGGATAATTTGGAACAGGCCATGGAATGAATGTCCTGGCTGTTATGTATGTATTTCCCCTGTGGGGACTATCGAAAATCAAAATTCCTCAGCCCTTAGGCCACAATGATGGGTTCAAAGCATGGTCATGGAACCCAAGTCTAACCCATCACTGGTCCTTTTGATCTGGAGCAGAAAGAAGAGCTCTTCACTTTTCTGATTGCCTACCTGGCATTGTCTATGGCTGGGTCTGGGCGACACAGAGTGGCTGGTTTGAGAGATTCTTTTGTGGTACGCGGGCCTTTCACTGTTGTGGTCTCTCCCGTTGTGGGGCACAGGCTCTGGAAGCTCAGGCTCAGCGGCCATGGCTCACGGGCCCAGCCACTCTGCGGCATGTGGGATCTTCCTGGACCGGGGCACAAACCCGCGTCCCCTGCATTGGCAGGCGGACTCTCAACCACTGCGCCACCAGGGAAGCCCTGGTTTGAGAGTTTGAAGGTGACATAAAATGGAGTCAAGACACAGCAAGAAGGAAAGTCCAGATCACAGGTTTGTTTATCCCTGGGGTAAGCTCCACCCCTGTCCCTCTTGTGATTTGATTCATGGCTAATAACTTCCCTCTTTCTGCTTTGGCTAATTCCAGTGGAATTTCTATCACCTTAAATCAAAAGAATCTTGGTGAATATACGATTTGGACCCAGGTCCATCTAAATCCAGAGGACCCCTATGTTCGCTCCACTCCTCCAGAAGGAAGAAAGGAAGGAGGGAGGCAAACAAGGAAGAAACACTTTCTCCTTAACTTACCAATCATCAAATCAGAGCTCCCCGGGGTCTCTAAAGAGATGGCCTAGGTAAGCTTGAAATGTATGCTTGCATTTTCAAAAGAGCGCCCTTTCTAAATCACCTTATTTTGATGTAACTGCAAAAGGCAGTACTATTTTGGGTTCTTGCTATGATAAAACTGAAGCTGTAAGCTAGGGACTTTCATGAGAGATTGCACCGAAATGTCAACAGATGGCTTGCTAATCATGTTAAAAAATACTCATTTCTTTTCAAAAATGGCATTTCTCCCCCACCCAGTAAGTAGATCAGAAAGCAGTGTTTATGATATAAAACATATTAGTCACAATGCCGTTTAATTACCCTACTTAATCATCAAGGTCATAATGATAATTGTTTCTAAAAATTAACACCTCTTCCCTCAGCAAGGAAGCTTATCCAGAATTCATAGTCAGAAACACAGAACTGATGCATTTAAAAGGATGTGAGCATTAAAGAGAGACAAGAGTAACAACTATAGAGATTGTGTGTGATCATTCACAAAGCATCTTGCAATCACAGTCTAAGGAATACCAAACTATGTGTTGGTCCAATTTTGCCCAAACTTCCTATTTTTCCCCAGCAAAGAGGAGGGAATGGAGTCTTAAAATCATTCAATCATGATTCATCATGGGAGCTACCATATTTTCTTATAAAAACAAATGGGTATCTTTGTGAACCTGCTCGACCCACTCAAACATCTCAAGGAGATGGATTCTTTGCTCTTGCTTCTGACTTGCACTAATCTCTCTCCGTCTGATCTCAGACTCTCCTGCTTTATTTTATTGTTGATCCTTTTCTAGTTTGTTTTACGTGGCTTCTGTTACCCCAATTCTATTTTTTTAAAAAAATTTAAATTTAATTTTTATTTTATATTAGAGTGTAGTTGATTTACAATGTTGTGTTAGTTTCAGGTGTACAACAAAGTGATTCAGTTATACATATGCATATATCCATTCTTTTTCAAATTCTTTTCCCACATAGGTCAGGACAGAATACTGAGCAGAGTTCCCTGTGCTATACTGTAGGTCCTTGTTGAGTATCTATTTTATATATAATAGTGTGTATATGTTAACCCAATTCTATTCTTTTATTTTTAACTTTATTTATTTATTTTTGGCTGTGTCGGGTCTTCGCTTGCTGTGGGCAGGCTTTCTCTAGTTGCAGTGAGCGGGGTCTACTCTTGGTTGTGGTGAGTGGGCTTCTCACTGCAGTGGCTTCTCTTGTTGTGGAGTGCAGGCTTCAGTAGCTGTGGCACGCAGGCTCAGTAGTTGTGGCTCGTGGGCTCTAGAGCGCAGCTCCGCGGCATGTGGGATCTTCCTGGACCACGGATTGAACCCATGTCCCCTGCATTGGCAGGCAGATTCTTAACCACTGTGCCACCAGGGAAGTCCCCCCAATTCTATTCTTAAGTGTCACACGTTCCTGGCTGTCTCACTATTCCTTTCCGAGAGTAGAATCTCCCCGTCCTGTTTCATCCTTTCAGGACCCAAATCCTGGAAGTAGTCTTCTCAGGTCAGCAGGATGCTGACCCCTCCCCACTTCCAGTACTCTTTTGAAGGATGCTTCAAATAACTGTATCACCCCAGCCACTTGGAGTTTTACCCATTAAGCTAGTTCACATATCATATGACTGAAGCTTATCTTTTTAAGCATCTCAAACAACTTTTACCTCTTTAGCCATGAAGTCCTTCTAAAATGAATTACGTAGGCAGGAGAGGAAATGAGCTTCATGTTAATTCTTCTTGACGACTGTACTATCTGGATGACTTCATCAGAGCCACCGAGAGGGAATAGGATCATTTGACCCTACATAAAAGGACTTTGGGTTTTCTGTGCTTTTCAATTCTTGTGTCATGCCATTAATTGCACTCTTGAGTGTCTCTGCCCCTTGATCTCAGGCTGCCATATGTCACTTCTGACCACAGCTCTTCCCTCCCAGTATTGGACTTCTCATCTACAATAGCCTCAGATATGCAATGCTCACCTCCATTGACTTGGTGTCTGAAAGAAACCCGAGGGGTTTTGTTGTAGAGCCGCCACCTCCAGGAAGCCTCCTCTGTTCTCCTTTCTTCCCCTCTGAATGGTATAAGGGTTGGGAGCATTAAGAATGGCTGAGTTCAAATTCCTGCCTTGTGACCAGCCGAGTGACCTTGGGTAACTTATTGTTCTTATGCCTCAGTTTTCTCTTGTGTAAAGTAGGAATGATTATTGTATCTACTGCATGAGGGTGTTCTGGAGATTAAATCAATTAATATTTGTAAGGCACTGAAAGCACTTTCTGGCACTACTATATAGTTACTAAATAACCAGGGTTAATTCTTTCTTTTTTAGTCCCTCACTGTATCATCTGTACTTATGAAACATACAGATGTGAAAATAACAATAATGTTCTTAGGTTTATTTCATGAGTAGAGGAAGGAAAAGGCGTGATGTGTGATTTATCTCTTTGAATGTTTTGGGTGCGTGGTTGCCCATTTTCCTTTTTCTAAATTTTTCACCATTCTTTGAGCTAAATGGCAGCACCCACATCCTCTGCCATGTCCTGTAACATGGGCTGTGTACCCCTGCCCACTCTGTCACAGATGATGAAACCAACCGTGATCATCTGAGTCAAGGCTAGCCCACATCCAGCTATCCCTCTGACCAGAGGCAGAGCTGGGTCATGAGGCCTAAGTCCATGCTATTTGGGGAGCCTCTTTATGAAAAATAATAAAAAGTTTATGTATGACAGTAAATATATATTTAGAATGAGAAAATACATTTCAACAAATTACAGATTTTTAAGAAATTGACAAATATTCAGAAGAACAAAATAATTTGTACTCATTTACTGCCTTAAACATCTCAAAAATTCTTTACCCCTGCATTTTTGGCCACTTGTACATATAAGTAAACTTTTAAAATATTATTTTTTTCCAGAGGAAAAAAAAAAGATAATTCATGGGTGATTTTTTAAAATTATTGTTTGAAAAAGTTTCTTTCAACTTCACAACTCATTGGTAATATGTAGATTTTTTAATTTTTAAAAAATTTTTATATAATTTTTAAAGGTTACTTTCCATTTACAGTTATCATAAAATATTGCTATTCATGTAGAGTCTTAAGATGTGGCCAAGCATAAAAAAACATTGTTAGATATCTTATATGGATGAGTGGTTAAGAATATATGTCTTGTTTTGAAATAGAGGCATGGATGAAGAGAACTAATGTATGGATTCCGGGGGCCATGGGGGAGAGAGGGCCATGGGATGAATTGGGAGATTGGGACTGACATATATATATATACTACTATGTATAAAATCGGTAACTAATGAGAACCTACTGTATAGCACAGGGAACTCTACTCAGTGCTCTGTGGTGAGCTAAATGGGAAGGAAATCCAAAAAAGAGGGGATATATGTATACGTATAGCTGATTCACTTTGCTGTGCAGCAGAAACTAACACAACATGGTAAAGCAACTCTACTCCAATAAAAATGAAAAAAAAAAAAGAGAGACCTGATACCTTGCAAAAAAAAAAAAAAAAAGAATTTAACTGCTGTTTGTAGCTCTACCAGGGGCTTTTGCTTTACAAACCCAATTTTACTTAAAAGAAGGATTATGTTTTTATACCTGAATACACTGCATAGTCTAGTATATTCGTGACAGGATAGGACTTCCATTTCTACCGGTATTACTGAGAACTCAATGCTTTCTTATAGAATTACACATCTGATATATGGAAGAAATGTCCACAAGTAGCTTCTGTCCCTGCTATATCTCCTCCTTTATTCATCTACGTCCAGGGCTGAGCACTGAGGACACATTCATATCCCCACAGGACCTCAAGCCTCACTGCCTCCTGTTACCATGGCAGGTAGGTTAGCACCACAGGTAGTCAATGGTTTCCTGAAGCCAGACCATTTACATCAGGAGAACAAGGAGAATTTAGCTTTTCTTGGAAGTAACTGTGAATGTACAAAATCCAAACTAAATGTATACTCAACTTTCCCTTCTCTAGGTCCCCCAAATGTTCTGGCTGCCCCAAGATTTCCTGGGACGAGGGCCAGTGTGAAGGAGCGAAAGTCAGAGCAGAAAGAGACAGCTGTCTTAACCAATGTGGATAAACTATCTTACTAGGGCAGATTTCTGAAGACACATGACCACAGGAACACATTCCTAGGGTTCCTCCTCAGCCGAGGAAGGGGCCCAAGCAAGTGAAGATATACATCTTAAGCTTCATTAGCTTAAGATGCACATGTGCTTTGGCCAGAGACCTCAAGTCTCTGCAGATTGGCTGGAAAAGATGAGCTGAGTTAAGGAGATCTCTTGCCAAGTGTTTTGGAAGTGGAATTCTGAGCCTGTTGCCAAAATGCTATAGGGATCTGAGCTAAGTCCTGGGTACTCAGACTAGGGAAATGATCAGGGCATTGTATACATTGAAAGAGAAAGATGCTAATCAAGAAGGAGCAGGGGGGAGGGGGGGAATTGGGTGTGCTGCTAAGATAGCCACTGTGGCCTTGAGCGAGAGGCCCAGGAAATGCATAGATTTCCCAGAACTGCTGTGATTACAGCCTTCTCAGAGGTGTGTTTCGGGGGCTTTTTCTGAATCCCCAGGCCAGCACTCTGTATCCCCATGATAAGCCCCATTTCTGGAGCCAGTCTGAGTAAGTGCTTCATCCCTTCAACTGAAGAGCTTGCTAAGGTGTTTCTCTCTCCTGCCTTAGTGCAGTATCTGCTACCTACATTGACTTTTGCTTGAAAAAAAGGAGATGGTTAGGAAGGACCCACGGCCACGAGGGCCTCCAGTATCAATTCAAGTTTCTCAGTAATCATGTTTGTCCCTTTGTTGTCATATGGTAGTTCTGAATAGTCGAACCAATAAGAGTTATTCTTATATGAAGCAAGGGTGTGGACAATGGGGTGTAATTTTAGGGAAAAATTGAAAGTTGATTCATGTCTACCCCAAGTCTGGGGTGGCTCCAAAAAGAAGTTTGTTCTTGGAAACCACATAGGGACACATCTCCAGAAAGAAAAGAAAACTCTTCTCTCTCAAATGCCATGTCCTTTCTGATGTCTTCCTATTTCTTTCTGTTAGTGAGTATTTATCTTAAGCTTAGGATGTAGCTGGGACTGTTCTAGTTACTTTAGAAGATACAAAAAAGAATATGACATGGAGTCTTGTTTTAATTTGTTGATAGCCTAGTAATTACCTTATATCCTTCCAAAACCATTGCCTGTTAAAGGCCCACCATCATTATGATGTTCACAAAGACATTTTCAGAAATTAACCACACTTAACAAAACCACAAAGCCTCTCTCTTAGAAAGTACCATCATCTTATCATTTTGTTCTTTTAAATTAAGACTCTTTGAAATAGACTTATTTGTATAACCCTACAAAAACTTCTCATGAATAAACATGCACATCAAAATGTATATATTCTTGGGACCATATATATTTCAACTTGGATTCAGAAAATATGATCACTTATTTGACAACTAATTAGGTACTCCTTAGCACTGTTAGTTTTCATTCTTTGTATTTTTGCCCCAGTTTCCCAGTTGGACCAGAGTCTCCAAGGACAAGCATTATGTTTAAAATATTAGAGTGTTTCACACTTGTTTTTTCTGCATGTCCTATAAATGGTTGTGAATTCATTTTGCAGTGTTTGGATTATGGGATCCCTCTCTTTATGGGATTATAGCCTTTGTAAAGATTTAATTATTACTTCTTGATTTTCTAATCCAGTCCATAACCTATGTTTGATTATTGCAAAATCTCTCTGGAGAACAAGGAAATATTATTATTACTAAGACACATGAGGGGGCTGCATCTTAGAGAAGTTGCAGAATCTACTAGCCGCAAAAGAGGATGATGTAATGGAGAATTTTCCTGCCACTGGCTTTGTCCTCTTTCAGCCAGATCACAGTGTCTCTCAGAAATTCAATCTCCTGATGATCACCAGGGCATAGAGATGGAAGCAATGGATTGAATGGGCAAATAAAAGAAAAATGGAGATGAGCAATCTCGTGGTAACCATTGCTGGCCCACTTTCTTCACCAGATCCTTGTAGATATTAACAAGTTCATATGTGGATGTCTGACTCTTCTCCAAACCACCCCTACTTTTATCTTTTTGTTAGATGTGCCCATAAGGATTGAGTGGTTAAATTTCAAATGCCTAGACAGGGGAGGAAACATACCATGTTAATTCTGCAGATGCAGAGTCCCTACCTAATGTGGATTCAATCCCATTCTTTTATTAATTCTCCTATGTGTTTATTTATTTGGCTTGGTAGAACAATTTCCTAAGGATGTAAAATCCATCCTCATGTCCCATCACCTCCAGGGAAGAGCCCCCACTTCTTCCCTTGGAGTTCAAGGCCACTATACTGCCGTTTTACTAGCCTCTCCATTGCTGCTGGACAACACTCTTGGTTTCAGTTGTGTGACACAAAACCCAGGTTCAAGGTCAGCCTGACCCTAATGAGATGGCTCTGACACTGATGATGACCACATTGGCTTATTGAAGATCACTCTCTTGGTCGTACCTGGCAGAGCTGGGCTCCCCATTGCCCACCTGATCCCGAGCTGAGATTCTTTCTCTTTCATGGTGAACTTGAGAGTGATACCATACATGTTGGAAAGTGCTGTGGGATCTGATGCCAGAGGTTTTGGACTGATTTGGGAAATAAATGAACTGTATCCTTTCAGTAATAAACTCCTAGTTTTTCCAACAAAGCCCAACAGATACTTCTGGGGTCAAGGGAAGTCCATGCTTCCTCATGCTCTGCCTGGATTTACTTCTCAGGCTGAACTGTCCTGTAGTGGAGTAGCTGGGCTCCTCTGTGTCATCCATAAAAGTTTGGTCACTGACAATAGCCAAAAAGCCTATAGAGAAGGGAAAAGATTCTTGCTCTCAGGACCGCCAAATGGTGGCCATAAATTAAAACCCCTCCATTGTTGAGTTTTTATGTTGGTGTTCTGTTAGCATGCAGGTATATCTACTAGACCTTCTGTCTTCTGTTATTTGTTTCTGGAATATTCTGAGGATTGCCAGAATCCCCAAGTCCATCAGCTACAACTTGGCTGCCCAAACAGTTTGTTGTCCATGTGTGACTGTCACATTGCCAAACTAACATGGGCCTAGTGAGGCTGTAGGTGGGTTTGGGAGTTTTCCCCATGCCTCAGAAAACTAACAGCCAAGTAACGATAGAGACAATGAATTCATCTCTCTCTTTTTTTTTGCTGATATTGCTTTGATTTTAAATTAATGAAATAAACATACTTAAAAAAAAATAAAACAAACTAGGCATTGCATGCGAGAGCCTCAGACTGTCAGCTTAAACCAATCTGAAAGTTATGCCTTTGAATGCAGACATTGGACATGAAAAAGACCTTGCGGGTCATAAAGCTCACCCCCTGCCAATATCAGAGGAGCCCTGGGCTGGTTTGGGGGGTGCGAGCGTCTCAAATTCCCTTCCATCCAAATCAAGGGAGGATTGGGCTGAGTTCTGCCTCTGGTTAGTCACGCCCTGTGGGGTGAGTCGCAGCTATTGCTGGAGCTCACAGCCGCCCTCCCCGGCACAGCCTTGATTCTCAACCTTCTCTGATCAAAGGAAATGGGACCATTACCCCCATCACTACCTGACCCCAGACTCTGGCCAAAACCTTGGGCATAGTCTTTGAGTCTTAAGGATGTGCCATGGGATGTGTAAACAACTCCAAGAGGTTCTAATCCAGGTCCCCCACCTAGCCATGGGTTAGAGAGAATTGCCCCATCTCTGTTGTTAATTACATTTAGCCCCGTGAGGGTCTGGTTGGGGCACAGCCATCCAAGTGTTTATCTCAGCTTCGACTCTACCTCCCTCCTGCCACCTCTTTGTGTCCAGGGTGAGACAAAGCCAGCATCTCCCTTCAAGATCACATGCCTGCATTCTGGCCAGTTCTCATTCTTTGCTTGTGTTGAGAAAACTGTGGGGAATTTCATCCTGATTTTCAAACAGCCTCGTCTCCCTGGAAGACACAGCTTGGTGTCTTTGTCCAGTGAATTACTGCAGCTTGACACACTTGGAGAAATATTTTTGTCATAACCCACTGCTTGCTGCACTGTCGATCCAATTATTTGGAACAAGCAATCTGTCATTCTATTGTTCCTTTCCAATAGTTTGACTTTGGTGGCAGTTGTAGAAAAGAAACAAGTACTTTCAATTTTAAAAAAAGAGGTGAGGAGAGCAACCTAAAAGAATATCTTAAATATGTATCTCTGAGGTTACTAGCGGCCAGGGGTCTGCAGACCTGATCACATCAAAGGGCAAAGAGTGCTCCCCCAGATAACAAATATCCTGGAATAAGGAAACTCAATCACATGTTTTGGCCACTTTAGAAATAACACTCTACCTCCCAAACTCTCTGCCAATGCACATATCTCCCTGCTACCAAAAACCACCAGCTTTCTGGAGCTGTTTATATGGGATGATCTGATTAGTTCTATTAATTAAAAGGGTTTTTGCTTTCTCTAGCCTTACTTGAAATCAGTAGCTGCCATACTTCAAGCACTGTAAAGTATGAAATGTATTGTGGGTATAGACACCTTCTTTTTCAGAACCACAACAGAGGACTCCTGCTTCAGGAACAGATCTTTCCTTTCTTATTTGAGAATTTAATGATTGTAAAAAATATACAAAAGTATAAGAATTAAATATAATCTAATGACAACATTATCCTTATAATATTGAAGGAGAAACCAACATTCGGAACAAAACAGATATGAAACAAACAGTTATTTAAATTAGAACTAATATATAAAAACATTGACCTATCAATTTTTCAGAATTTGGAGTTGACCACAAAGATGAATCCAGCAAGTGTTTTCCAACTTGAGCCTTGTGTTAATTGGCCAGGGCTGCCATGACAAAGTACCACAGACCAGGTAGCTCAAACAACTGAAATGCATTGGCTTAGCTCTGGAGGCTGGAAGTTCAAGATCAAGGTGCTGAGTTGGTTTCCTCTGAAGCCTCTCTCCTTGACTTGTAGATGGCTGCCTTCTCCCTGTGTCTTCACATCACCTTCCCTTTGTGTGTATATGTGTTTAAATCTCCTCTTCTTATAAGGATACCAGTCATATTGGATTAGGGTCAACCCTAATAACTTCTTTTTAACTTAATTATCTCTTAAAAAACCCTGTCTCCAAATACAGTCACATTCTGAGGTTAGAACTTCAACATATGTATTTGGGCAGGGACATGATTCAGCCTCTATCAGGCCCTTCAAGCTACCACAGCCAACTCTGCATCCTTAACAGTTGGCTTCCAGTTAGCACTGTTCTGCAAGAGGTTGCATGGGCCTCATCCTGAAACCCATGGTCTTTTCTAATCCATAATTACATCCAGACCTGCTCACATGGGCCCACTGGATTCTCCCTATTTTTGCATCTTTACATGTGGCTTCTCCTTGCCTTACAGATCCCATAATCATTTGCCCTCCAGCTTTTCTGTCTTTGCTCACCCCGTGTAACACCCTTCTTCCAAATTCCTTCCCATCCCACAGGCCATTCCTTTGTTCAGAGCCTGTAGCACTTGATTTTCAGGCTTCGTTGAAGCTGAGGGATCTGAACTCATGTTACGGAGGAACTTTGTGTGCTCAATCAAAGGCAATTAGAATACTCCGCAAAATCATCCACTTTGCAGGTTTATTTTAATTTTGAATAACTAAACTAAATTCCAAGTGTTAACATTTACACTGGCCTGGTGGATTTTGAATCTCCCGAAGTGAATATATATTTGAATGTGTATTATGGAAGTTATATGCATCAAAGCAATTACTCTAATGTAAAACTAAATAACCAACACATATTAAAACTTCAGAGAAACGTTTCACCATGCTTTTTATTCTGAGGCAAATGAGGACCAAAAGCCACAGAGATAAATCATTAGACATCTGGGAACAGGCCCCAATGCCTTCCAAAACTCTATGTCTTTTGGACACATGTCTTTCAGAATGGATGCATAGGGTTCAAGTTATTTGAGGGAAATGCACCAAGTCCAACAAACATGGAATCCTCAGAATGTGGTTAGCAGAAGGAACAGTTCATACAGATACACTGTCATTCAGAAAGATCTCTGAACGATCCTTGTGATAAATGCCATGGTATGGCTAGTGAGAGCATCGATTGCAGGCTGCAGTGATTCAGAGAAAGAGAAGAACATCACTGCCGGGGAGACTAAAAGGAACAATTGCAGGGATCAACAAACACATGAATACCCAAATATTTGTGGAGTCACAGGGAAAAGTGGATGCCACATTCAACTTCAAATAAACTTGGGTTCAAATTCCAGTTCTTAACCTGCTTTGGAAAGATCGTTAACTTGGTTGTGCCTCAATCATCTTGTTTGTACAATGGGGCTAATAAATCTGCTTCTCAGATAGTATGAAACTTAGAGATGATGCCTGCAATGTACCAGGCCCAGTTTTAAGCCCACAGTGGCCACTTTTTAAAAAAGGGTTCTTGTTAAGGTTTTAGTCCAGTGGAAATTTTACAAAATGAATAGGAGGAGATAAGATTGAGGAGATACTGCAAAAATGTAGAGGCAGACACACAAAAGAAAAAGATCCTAGTGACTGACAATTATCTAGAACTCAGAGTATAAATCATGCATCTCTGTTACATATATGATGAGCATGAATCCATTCAGTGGCAAATCTCCAGGATTCTTCAGCCAAGGACTATAATCGTCAATGGATGTTTTGCATGGGAGGGAATTTTCCTGTTACACTTAATCTGAGACTGTTATTTCGAATGCTTATAAAAAAGATTATATGACATATCTCATCTCCCTAACATACTAAGGCACAGGGGGAAAGGCAAGGCTTTTGCAGAGTGTTACTGGAAAAGCAAACTTTCCTAAATTTCAGGATTATGCAAACTCTTGTGCAAGAAGGATTGGAAGCAGGAGTTTAGATTGTGGTGAATACTGTCTATTTTTAAAGTCTTAACTGTGAAATGCTGTCAAAGATAGTGAAGGAGGACTGTAATCACTTCAGGGACCTGATCAAAGCAGGAGAACCCCCAGTGGAGAATGGTCCTGGATGCAGGCCAAGGTGGGATGCAGAAGAAAATGAGTGAATGACACAGCATCGGATCAAAGACAGCTCTGTCCTGTACCCAGGACGCAGTGGAGAGCAGTCCTCAGTTCATAGTGAGAAAAGATTTGCATTATCAGGCCATGATTTCATGTGGTTTGCACATATAGATGGCTTAAATCTGTAAATGGAAACTGACTTCTTCTACTGTGTAGATTTAGACTTTTTCAGCTAAGCCTCTCTCTTGTCATTATGAATCCTGAATTCAAGATTCCTGATACTTTTCACTAATGAAATGGAAAGAGATGTTAGGAAGAGTGTTAGCTATTTCATATACATGATTTCTTTATATTGTCATAATAATACTGAACTACGTTATTCCACCCATTTCGTGGAAACAGCAGGACAGAGACTAGAGAGAGGCAAAAGAAGGGCCCACCTGCACAACTTAAGGTGGCTTTCACTGTCAGGTGCCAATCCTACACTTGTATAAACTTTAGGGCAAGTGCTTCCTTAAATATGACACCCTAGATGTCTTGCTTGCCTAGCTTTTAGGAAACAGATACAAGGAAGAGAGACCTGGCCACCATTACCAAGTTGGTTCTCCTTAGGCCTTAAACTTCTCCCAGTTGAAACCAGCTGATATTTGTCGAGACCCTGGTGGCCCATGGTGCACTATCCTGGTGAAATGTTCCCCTAGGGACATTTGTCCCCTAAACCACCTGAACAAGATCTATTTCTGATCATAAAATCAAAGAAGAGCTATAGCAGCGTTCTGCACAAGTTCACATATAATAAAAGGCATCGGGTCTGGTCTCCAGGGATACCTGGGAACATAGCCAAATGGAGGGAGATGTTTGGTGCCAGGTGATTGACTTGCCCCAATAAAGAAGGCAAATGGACAAACAGAAAGAAACCACACAGTGGAATCCAGCAAGGCCGGGATAATGGAGGTGGCAGAGGGTGGAAAGTGTGGAACTGGACTCCAAACAATCTTCACCTGGAGCAAAACTGTCCTTACACCCTGGCGTGTGGAGCACACAGTATGCAGGGTTGGGTGGCTTCCCAGCCTGTTCCGAACCGGGGGCCAGCAACCTCCTCCCGAGAGGAGAGGCATGTGCTGTAACTGTTATCTGGGAGGGACATCTGTGATCTCAGCGCTCCAGGCACAGGCTCTGGCAGGGCACCGAAGCCACTCAGACATTCAGCTCGTCCCTTCGTCTGCTGGGGGTGGTCTATAGCCCACAGGTCCAGTCATGGCCACCTGTGAGGCTGCATGTCAGGTGCAAGACAGCATTCCTAGAATAAGATGTCATCTGTCTGTTTATGTTGGAGCCAGATAACAGAAGGTAAAAATACAAAAGCTAGGGGTATTCCAAATGGAGGTCTCCTTGGTGTTCATGTAGCCTGGTGCTGCCTCTTCATCGTACAGAAGAATCCAAAGCCCAGGTAAACTAAATGAGTTTTGCAAGTCCTGGAACAAGAGCAGGATGCTCAGAAGCCAACAGGACCACCATACATGGTCACAGGACCCAAAGATCATGTCCTTTTAAACCCTGAGTTAAGTTTCAATCTTTTTTCATTCATTTAGAAACCTGGATCAAGGACAATACACATATAGGAAGCCCAAAGATAAATAAATCTTGCTACAACATACATTCACTTTGTTTATTATTTGTTTGTTTCATTTTGCTTAGCCCGCCCACTTATGTGTCTAGAACCTGACCCTGACTTAGGGTTCAACTGGGTCTACCTCTTCCACATATGTATGTATGCATTTAATTTTATTGGAGTATAGTTGATTTACAATGTTGTGTTAGTTTCAGTTATACAGCAAAGTGATTCAGTTATACATATACATATATTCATTCTTTTCATGTATGTATTTATATCATAGCTAAACAGTTCCTCTGCAGAGGAATGATCTCAATGATCTGTTCAGAATGCAAGATGACCAGGTGGTAAGCAATCTGAGTTGCCCAGAGAAGAGAGGACACCTGTTTTGCAATAAGGTGACTGTAGGAAAGATGGAGCAATAAGATGATTCAGCATCTATTTAGGAGATAGAGTTTATAGTATTTGCTGATGAGCTGAATTTGTGGCAGATGGTGGAATATTTGAAAATGCTGGTAAAGTTTTCAAATTGTGAGGTTTTCAAAACATATAGCAGTCAAAGAAGAAACAAGTCAATGATATTACTTCTTGGGCTCAGCAAATCTCCCTGACTTTACTTAGACTTAACCTGTTGCTTGGATGACTTCAGTCTGTGTTTTTTGTGGCACTAACTAAACTCTAGGCAAAATTTGAGAGGTTTTAAGGGCTCCCCTTATTTTCCACATCAATATTCTGAAGACCAAAATGAACTTTCTGGATACCTGGATATAAAGTCCCACATTCAGGAGGCATTTAATGGACCCGAGATGAAAAAAAAAAAAAAAAAGGATAAGAAGACATGTTCTCATTTCAGCAAGTCAGACAGATGGGTCCGCACTGGACCATGTCCTGCGATCTGGCTGTGTGGAGGTGTGACCATGAGCCAGGAGGGACAGGGGCAGGAAAAGTGTCTTGAGTTCTCAAAATAGCCTCATTTCCAAGAGGTCAAGGGAAAAAAGGTCATTTCTATTGGAGGTGTCATGGACTGATTGTATCTTCCCAAAACTACTATGTTGACCAAGGATGGGAGGTGATTAGGTCATGAGGGTGGGCCCCTCATGGATGGATTAGTGCCTTTATAAATGGAACCACAGAAAGCTTCCCTTGCCTTCTTTCTACTATGTGAGGATATAAGGAGAAGATAGCATTGTTCAACCTGGAAGAGCTACCACCTGAACCCAGCCATGCTGGCACCCTGACCTTGGACTTCCAGGCTGAGAGAAATAAATTTCTGTTGTTTACAAAGTGCTCAATCTGTGGTACTTTGCTATAGCAGCCAGACTGGACTAAGATAACAGGGAACAACACCTACAAAGGCAGAGAGGCAGGAGGGAAGAGGGGGGAGTATGGAGGGCAGCATTTGTGGATAGAGAAGAGTTTGTAGGATTACAAGCAGGGGAGTAACATAATTAGGTTTCTGTTTATCAAGGAGACCTTTAGTTGGGGTGAACAGAAAAGATCTGAGCATTCAAGAGAAGATATGGTTAGGACTTATTATATTATTCCAGTAGAGAGTAGACAACAATTTGGTTAATGCAGTAGTGGTACCAATTCTTTTGAGTAGAAGTAACAGATTCCCAGATTTGGTTGTCAATCCATATTCATATAACCAAAACAATGTCTGATAGGTATATAATAAGAGTCACATATAATTTTAAGTGTTCTAGTAGCCACATTGAGATTGTCATACTGAGTGAAGTAAGTTAGACAGAGAAAGACAAATATCATATGATATCGCTTATATGTGGAATCTGAAAAAATGGTACAAATCAACCTATTTACAAAACAGAAATAGAGTCACAGATGTAGAAAAAAAACATGGTTACCAAGAGGGAAAGGTGGGGGAGGGATAAATTAGGAGATTAGGATTGACATATACACACTATTATATATAAAATAGATAACAAATAAGGACCTACTGTATAGCACAGGGAACTCTGCTCAATACTCTGTAATGACCTATATGGGAAAATAATCTAAAAAAAGAGTGGATATATATATATATATGTATAACTGACTCGCTTTGCTGTACAGCAGAAACTAACACTACATTGTAAATCAACTATACTCCAATAAAAATTAATTTTAAAAAAAAGAATAAAGGGCATGAAGAAAGTTCACAATTTCCCTTTCAAATAAATCTGTCACTATTTAAAAAACAAAACAAAAAAGAAAACAAAAGAAACAAAAATGCTCTGGTAGCCACATTCAAAAAGAGTAAAAACCAAACAAAACAAAAGAACTGATTTTAATATTTTATTTATCTCTATCTATCCAAAATATCATTTTAACACATAAATCAACATAAAATATCCATGAGATATTTTACATACCTTTCTTCCCCACGAAATCTGGTGGTATTACATGCTCATAGCACATCTCAATTTGATCTACCTGCATTTCAAGTGAAGCACTTAACAGTGATATCCACTACTGGCTACTCTCATACACAGCTTTGATCTAGAATCTTCTAGAATTCCCACTTGAAAACTGAGCCAGTGACCTCCTGTACAGATTCATCCCTGGTGTCCCACCACAAATACTGAACCTGGAGCCTGGAGACTCCAATTCCAGCCTCAGCACCTCTACAAAGTTGCAATAAGGTCTGGGGGTAAAATAATCAATGGCCTGGACTTGAGTTGTCCTTTGTCTACTTGAAAGGGCTGGAAGTAATGATCCCTTTTAGCTCTGAGGTCCAGTGATTGAATAATTTTTCAGTGGTGGTGGTGGGGGAAATTCCAGGAGATGCTTCTGAAGGACTGTAACAGCCTACAGTTTCCGTGTGTGGACATCTTTCTTCTGTGGAGCAGTTTCACCCCAAGCCCTATTCATGTCTGAAACGGGGAAGATGGGTTGGCTGAGTCAGTCATTGGACAGAAACCCTGAGAGTGCATCTCCAGGTCCGTGGGACGCGGACATGTGGTTCGGCTGCCAGGCTTGTCCCATTAGTCAGAACTAAGCAGGATGAAGCCAGTAGGCACTGACAGGTAAGAGACGGCTCGGAGAAAATCTCTGGATTCATCACTTGCTGTCCCAAGTCCCTTCTTGCAAGAGGTGAGGTGTTAACCTATCTGGCTGTATTTCAGCCTAGAAAAAATCATCTCCTCACCTGAATTCCCCTAAAAACTTCAGCTGGCCAAACTTTCTTCCTTTCACCTCCTCCTCTGCAATGGACTCAGCCCAAGAAATACCAAGTTGCAGGAGAAGCTGGGGAGAGATGGGTGTGTAAAAGCATTTCCTGTCGGGCTTCCCTGGTGGCGCAGTGGTTGAGAGTCCGCTTGCTGATGCAGGGGACACGGGTTCGTGCCCTGGTCCGGGAAGATCCCACATGCCGTGGAGCAGCTGGGCCCATGATCCATGGCCGCTGAGCCTGCACATCCAGAGCCTGTGCTCCGCAACGGGAGAGGCCACAACAGTGAGAGGCCCGCATACAGCAAAAAAAAAAAAAAAAAAAAAAAAAATTCCTGTCAACCCGACTAAGAGTTCTGGGTGGTATCCTTTCATTCTGAGTTAAGAAAAGAGATGGAAAACTTATATTCACAAACAGATTGGCAAGTAGATGCATGACTAAGAGAAAGAGACAGAGAGACAGAGAAGGAGACAGGAACAGAGAGGTTTGTTGTGCTGTAAACTTACACTGACATCTTCAAAATTAACAATTGCTCTGAAGTCTCAAATCTCTAGGATGGTGCATAGACCTGATAGATGAGCAAAATATTACTCTGGGAAGCCAAAATCAGTTTCACATATACAAAACTCCTGTACTTTTCTCATTGCAAAAAAAAAAAAAAATCATTGGACCCTAATCAAAGATTATGGGGTATTTCTTTGCGTGTAATTCTCACAGATCTGGTTAACAAAATAATTAGTATGGGTGTGAGTGCTGACTTATAGTGGAAATCTTTCTTTTTTTTCCCCATTTGATTGAGACTGGATTGAGCTTCACTACTCTGTCATCAGCCAGCTAGATTCATCCAAGTCACTGTGAATTCTGTAGCCGTCTGTAGGCGTCTCCTGTGAAGTGCTTCTATGAAGTGCTTAGCCTGAGCTCCGCCCTCCCATGTACCACTCTCCCTACCCTGTCATTCCCTCTGTCTCTGTATTATTCACTTTTTCAACTGAAAATGATCTATGGGAGAGTTTCTCAAAGCAGAGGTCAAGGACCATTTTTATTATAGTTGTGTAGGGTGTAGTTGAAAACAATATTTCTAGATCCTGCCCTAGGACTTCTGAATTAGAATTGGCCTTTGCAACAAGTATCCAGGTAATTCTAATGCTCCTTTAATGTTGGGAATGTTCTAGAAGGGCAGTGGTTTTGTTGCACATTGGAATCGTCTGGAGAGTTTTCAAAAGTATTGATACTTCCTGGGCTCCACCTTCAGATATTCTGATTTAATTGACATGTGGCGTGGCTTTAAAAATACAGGATTTTTAAGAGCTCCTTAGCAATTCTAATGTGTGGCCAAGGTTAAGAACCACTATTTGGGTTTAGGTTAAATACTCTGTACTGTTTGGTAATTTGTTAAAAGCTACTAAGTGCCCTCAAAACACCACACACAAACACACACACATGGACATACACACACATTCATACTACCTGCACTGGTGTGACTTCCCAGCCTTGCCACTTGTTCACACTTCTTAACAGCCCCAGGCAGAATCTTGAAAGTCAATCATACCCTAAGCTTTGACACCTTGAAGTTGAAACTTAATATTATGAAACAGTCAGGAGACTATTCTTTGCATTTTTTTTCAGTTTATTCACTTTGCTGCAACCTTCACTCATTAGCAAAAGAACATTCTGATACACAATTCTCCATGCGAAGAGTAAACATCCAGACATATCCCCCATTGCCCTTCTAATGGCTCACCCAACTTCCAGGCCCTGGCATACTGATGCCCCCTTAGTCCCCATTCCATATCCCAACAGTTATTTATATGATGATCATTTTAAACATCTGATTCCACTCCGTGGTTCCACAGGAACAAAATAGACTGGACCCTGGAGTGGAGGTGACCTGAGTCTTGCTTAACGTTTATACTTGAGAAAAGAAATGCATTTTTTTTTCTTTCCTAGTAAATATCTTCTCCATTGATAGTCTAATTTATTTTCAGCTAGAAAGCCTGAGGCTGTAGTTTCCTCAGAGGCTAAGAAATGAGTTTGTGGATGACCAAGGCCAAGTGGAGGGTATGCCTGCAGAACAGCACAGTTGCTGATATCCAGACCCAAGTGGCTAGGACCCCAGGCTCCTTGTCACTGTCATGGGCACCTGAATCAAAACACGACAGGTGACCTGTTCCTCTGTGATAGTCGCTGCTAGGTGCCCTCCTGGCTGCCCACATTAGCATGGCGGCTGTAAATTTCCTAGGCTATTCTGCCAGGAATCTACATTTAGATCGAATATTTTACAAAGTAGAAAACCTGACAATTTTGGTGCTTTCTTTCTTCTCTCTCCCTCCTTTTTTTTTTTTTTTTGTGGATAGGTAAAACAGTAATTTTGTAACATCTTCGATAAGGGAAGATTACAGCACATATTCTAGCCTATTATAAATATTGAAAAATATATTAATCCTATATTCTGCAAGCCCCCTAAATAAGCTGACAGAGCCCCTGGGATCTGTTAAGTAGACAGATGGCAAGCTCTCAGTTGCACATATCTTCCTTTTAATTTAAAGGCAGTTAACCTCTTCTTTCTTCTGTTGAAAAGTAGGTAAAGAATTGGTGAGTTAATAACTTAGGCCCTTTTTCTTTTTACAAAATTCCCTTTCCCACCCCTCTGTGTCTGGGTGCTATTCTTCTTTCTTTATTCATGAACTATGAACTTTCTCACTTTTTATATGTTAATATTAACATCTATACATGTATATGTATATATATATGAACTTTAAGTAGAACTGAATTGTGACTCAAGACTTAATTAATTCCTTAAGGCTTAAATCACCATTTTTGTGTCTAAAAATAAAATTAAACTTTTGCTTTGACTAGTCATACTGTGTATACAAATGATTACAATGAACTGATCTTTTTAATTTTTTCTACTCTCAATATTTTCATTTGTGTTTGATTAAGGATAAACCTTAATCACAATGCTTCTCATCTATTTTCCCAAACCTCCTTGTTTCAATGTTTAAGACCTATGCCGGGTGAGTCTCCCATGGAAATCGTGGTAGGTAGCCTCCAATGGGCTCCTAGTGAATCACCTCTCCTTATATTCACAATCTTGTATATGCACATTTTCTCCATTGAATCAGGGCTGGACTTCACAGTGAGCAGAATATAGCAGATGACTTCCCAGACTAGATTATAAAAGGCTCTGTAGCTCTGTTCCGCAGTCTCTTGGTCTCCTGGATGGTTAATTCTGGAGTTAAGCCAGTTGTACGTCATAATGACTAGAATGGCTGGATACATCAAATAAAAATACAGGACTCCCAACTAAATTTGAGTTTTAGATACATGATGGATTTTTTTAAAGTATAAGTATGTCCCATGTAATATTTGAGACATATTTATACTAAAACATTTTTCATTATTTATCTAGAAATTAAATTTAACAAGGTATTCTGTATTTTATCTTGGAAGCAGCCCCTCCAGCTCTGATCAAACCTTCAGATAAATGCAACCTCATGAGATATGCTAGCCAGAATTGACCAGCCAAACTCCTCCCAAATTCCTGACCCACAGACACTATGAGAGCTAATCAATAATTATTGTTATTTTAAACTACTTTGGGTAGTTTATGCAAATGCAGTTATAGATAATAGATAATGAATAATTTTTTTCTAACTAGTAGAGAAGCTGTTGATAGCTTGTTTTTACTTCTGTTTTTGTAAAAATTATGCATATTGCTATCAAAGGGGAGTTTTAAGACTATCCCCACTTCCACTGCTCCTGGCAAAGGAAAAGTCAGAGTTGTATGTCTTGATTAAGATGCCTTCAAGGAGAATAGTCAAGGGTTTGTCAGCTAAGGGGCTTGTATTTGAACTAAGAATGATCCCTGAAGGACCAGAAGGATTAAATCTGATCCAGCTTCCTCTGAGTTCTCTTAAGAGTTGAACTGGGGAAAATAAGACCAGTTGACAAACCTGGAAGTCAGGGGTTATCCTGAAAATAAGAGACAAAACTCAGATTAGGAGCCAGGAAGAAGCTGAATAAAATTAATTCCATGGGGACAAATGAGTAAGAAGGGTCTTGGCCAATCTTCTAAGGTGAACCTGAGACTTGGCTTGCCATCATTGACCTTTGGTTTTCCTGAGTTCTTAATACTTTTCGCTACGTGACAATGGTAGCTGAGTCATTTTTTGCACAGGGGCTTAGAAACATCCTAATAAAAGAGTAATCCAAACTCCATCTCTCTCTTTTACAAGTTCAGTATTACTGTAATGTGCTTGATGGGTGGTATGGTCCTTTCCAAAGTCAGCCATTAGGAAAGGGCTTCAAATGTAAGCTCATCTTTAAGGAAGCTGGGCTGGGACATGGTCTTGTCACCAGGGTCCTTGGATTGTGAGAAGAGCTGGGTTGTGCGGAAGTCTCTTTAGACCTGCCCACCCCCTAATCCTCAGCCATATGGCCATCATATGGCTTCAGTGGCTGAGACTTGAGTATAGGCTGATTTGAAAGGTCTGGACCAGCAAGTTAATCTCTACAGAAGAGGATAATTATCCACTGGACCATGAAGGACCATGTCCAATGGTGATTCCCAGTGACACCTAAAGTCCCTCATGGCTTTGCATTAGTTATGAGAACTAACCACTTTAGACTGAGTCTCTGGATTAGTTAGGGAAACTGATGTGTCTTAAAGAGGGAGATACTGACAAGCATGCTAAGTTGGGCAGGTAGAAGATTCAGTAAATAATTAGACATACATATATATATATTTATTTATATTTATGGAATAGGAGGATATTTGTATCTCAGGTGAAGTCATCCCTGTCAGTTTCATGTTCCATGAAAGGTAAGCCTAGAAGGTTGTTTGGACCTGTATTATGTTTAAAAAGGCATATTGAGAAATTTGAGCTTAATGTCATAAGCCAGGGATTCTCCAGCTTTAATGGACATCAGAATGACCTGGAGAGCTTATTAAAACACAGTTGCTGGACCCCATGTCCTAGAGTTTCTGATTCAGTAGGTCTGGGGTGGGACACGAGTGTCTGCATTTCTAACATGCTCCCAGGTGATGCTTATTTTTCTGGTCCCGGGACCACCCTTTGGGAAACATTGCTGTAAGCAGCAAGGTGTCAGTGCTGATGTTGAGCAGAGAAACGATACAAACTGGTAGAAGGCTCTGGTTTAGAATTATGGAGCTGAAACAAGGTAGAAAAATCAACTGAAGGAGCAGAGATTCTAGCCTAAGTGCAATTGTGTTCTCCTTGTGCAGTAATTTAAATCCTTGGGAAAATCCTACAGAACAACCAGAATCCTCCTCCAGTGCCTAGAACTTGCTATTTGATGATAGCTTTGCCATTCTGATAGATATCTGCCTTTTAGTTTTTGTTTTTGGTGTACCATTTTATTCTAAGAAACTATACAACTCATATGAAAGTATAAGGTTGAAGTATCATTACATATTATTTCTGAAGCTCCTTTTATTAGTATATTTGGTAGTCTTTAAGAGTTTTATTTATGTTATCATTTACACAGCCTATCTCAAAAGTTTCTATTCATTATTTTCTGATAGAGAAAAATATTTTATTTATTTATAAATATATTTCTTTACTTAAGTATAGTTGATTTACAATATTATATTGGTTTCAGGTATATAGCATAGTGATTCAGTATTTTTACAGATTATACTCCATTAAAAGTTACTACAAGATAATGGCTATAATACCCTGTGCTGTAAAATATATCCTTGTCACCTATCTATTTTATACATAGCATTTTGTATCTCTTAATCCCATACTCCCAATTTGCCCCTCGCCACTTTCCTATACAGTTCCCTTATTTTACATATCTTTGAGTCACATTCTGTTTGCATATACATTCATTTGTATTATTTTTTAGATCCCATATGATATCATACAGAATTTGTCTTTCTCTGTCTTATTTCACTAAGCATAATATTCTCTAGGTCCATCCATGTTGCTGCAAAAGGCAGCATTTTATTCTTTTTTATGGCTGAGTAATATTCCATTGTATATATATACCACATCTTCCTTAACCATTCAACTGTTGATGGAAACTTAGGTTGCTTCCGTGTCTTGGCTATTGTAAATGGTGCCGCTATGAACATTGGGGCGCATGTATCTTTTCAAATTAGTCAGAGTGGCTATCATCAAAGTCTACAAATAACAAACGTTGGCAAGGATGTAGAGAAAAGAGAACCCTTGTACAATGTTGGTGGGAATGCAAACTGGTGCAGCTACTGTGGAAACAGTATGGAGGTTCCTTAAGAAACTAAAAATAGAACTACTATATGACCCATCAATGCTACTCCTGGATAAATCCGGAAAAAACAAAAACACAAATTAAGTGGTCTCTTAGTTAAGGAACAGTGAAGATATTTAAGGTTATTAAGACTGTAGGCTTTTCAGTGCAAATGTGCCTAATGTCCCACTTTGCTGGGATAGGTGATACCCCTGATTTTGGTATATGTGAAGCTGAGGTCGGAGACCAAGGAGGTGAGGTGTTCTGACTCCAGAAAATTACATGCAGTTTGCTTCCAAACTGACCACTGAAATCTTCCCCTGCTCTACTGAGGAAATGTTCTACTTGAGGAAAGAAACATGTATTTCATGTGTGTGGCAGCGTGTGGTTGGAGGGATGGAACCTGAGATTTTTCTACCTCCACGACCAGACTTCCAGCTCTGTGCTTGCCAGACGCAGTCAGCAGCTGGCACCAAAGACAGAAAGCAATGTTGAGTGGCTTTCTCCTTTTTTTTCCCCTTTGATTTTCTCAAAAGATTTAGACAGATGAAATAATACTCCTTCTGCTTGCTCCTTGCCCCTGCCATAATGCAGTCCACTTGTCTAAATTACAGACAAGCAATTATTTGTGCTTTTTTTCAGATTGAAGGCAAATTATCTGCATTCTGAGTGAAGGTGGCAAAAGCAACAATAGACTCATATGTCACATCCTTCAGCAGAGAGAAGGAGAAATTTATTTAGCCCCCACAATGTAGTACACATTTTGTATATGTTATGTTCTTGGGTCCTCACGTCAGCCTTATGAGTTAGATATCTCCTTGGTCCCATGATTTTAATTCTAAAATTTTATTTTAAATAATTTTAGGCTTACAGAAGAGTTGCAAAGATAATACAGGGTTTCTATATACTCTTCACGCAGCTTCTTCTAATGTTAACATTTCACATAACCACAGTATGGTTTTTAAAATTAAGAAATTAACATGGATAGACCACTATTCTTTCAATTACAAACTTTATCCAGATTTCACCAGTTTTCCCACGGATACCTTCTTCCTGTTCCAGGATCCCATCCAAGATACTGCATTATATTTAGTAGTCCTGTCTCCTCAATCTCCTCTGATCTGTGACCGTTTTTCAACACTTACTTGTTTTTCATGACTTGGACAATTTTAAAGAGTATTTTGTTAAAAAAAGGCTCCTCAGTTTTGATTGGTCTGATGTTTTTTCATGATTAGACTGAGTTTATGTATGTGGGGAAAGAAAACCACAGATGTGAAGTGATTGGCTCCACTCTGCAGATGAGAAAACCAAAGTTCAAGGTGATTTAATAAATCAGTCAAGTCCATTCAGTTCAAACACATTGTCTTCTCAACTTTCTGAGTGAATTCTTCAAAATACTTCCATAGGAAGCATGAAATAAAAGGTTTATCACAGAGACAATGAGAGGAGTTTGACTTTACAGAGAAAGGCCACTTGAGGTGGGGTGATGGCTCTCTCGGAATTATCTTTATTCTTGAGTGTCACCTGGGTCCAGGAAGGGGAGCATTTCCAGGTGCTTTACTTTAAAGTTGAAAACAATACCTAGGAGGACATCAGTTCGGTCATGTGTAGATTTTAGATTTTATCAATTTCTCTGGGCTGTTTTGTTTTGGTTTTGGTTTTGTTTATCAATGCAAACAACATTCACTCAAGCTGTCGATCATCTACTTCACAGTTTATTTGGATGTCTTTCCCATTGATTACCAGGTTAGGGGAAACAATAATACTTCTTAAATGATTTGCGTGTTTTTACAACATTTTTACAGCATAAGTCTCATTTAGCCCTAAAACAAATCATCAGATTTTTTGAGCTAGTCCAATTCCCTCAATTAACAATTGGGAAACAGAGTCTCAGGATGGCGTAGAGGAGTCCATCAGTATATCCTGAGGCACTCATCTAAGGAACATTACTGAACCTAATCTTTAAAGAAATACTTTAAAGCAAGCATTAAAATCTCCATTTGAAATGTGAGGCAGTGATGAGACTCTTGGACCAATTTCATGGTTTTAAATGGTGGAAGCAGTGTTTGAATGCAGCCAGATCTTCTACGCTGCAGCCTAGAGCTTTCTCATTTCTACCATTCTGCTAGTTCAAGTCATACAGCATTTGCCAAACCATGTGATGACCTCACAGTCTGAAACAGTGATGACTCAACATCCAGTGTATGGCCTCATACTAAGGAGGCACCTAAACGTTACCAAGCCTTGGACACATTTGCCTCTATTCCATATTCGAAGACCAATGGGACTTGACATGGGAGCTTAAGCAGGATACTGAAAAGGTTGCCTTGATTTTTTTTTCCCCAGGTGGGTAGACAGATCTCTAAATTTTTTTATTCCCCCATTGATTAAGTGACGTTTTTATTCATTCAACAAGTATAAAGAATTATCTATGTCCAACACATTGTCTTAGGTACTTTGAGAAATGAAACGGGTGAATTGGGTGTGTTCAATCATCAAAGAGTTGGTTTCCATGCTTGTGGTCCTCAGGTTTATTATGGAAAAATTCACACCCTAATGTATAGAACTCTGTGCTAGTGTGCCTCCGCTGTGTTGCTCTAGCAAAGAAGAAAAGATGTGCACCAACGATGTGATAATTCACATATGTAATGTGATCACCAAAACATTTATGGTTAATACCAACCATAAACGGGGTTGTTCAGGAGATTTTTTTTTCCTTGAACCCAGAAAACTCATCAAAGATTTGTGGAGAAGTGCATATTGGATGGGGTCTCTATAAAGAATATTTTTGTTTTGTTAGTGCAGGGCCAATATACCACCCCCATTCTCTCCTCTCTCTTGAGTCCATGTGGTTCTTAATGGAACAGACCCAACCTCAGCTCCAGGGATGGGACCAGGACACAAGCCTGGCTGCTCATATTTAAGGATAATCGTGTGACCTAAAGCACACTGATGAGAATTGGCCATGGGGATTTTCCTGAAAAGAGGTTCTCTTCCTTTGCTGTTATCTTTGCCACAATGATGTAAAGCCTGACTAAGACAGAGACCAGCATAGGGGAAATCAGAGCCAGAGAGGGAGAAAGATAGATTCTTACAGATATCATTTTTGTGACTAGATCCAGCTATGCCTGAAGTCTGCCAGCCCTGGATTTCTTAGTTACTGGAAGCAATAATTAAATTTATCTCACTTGCAACCCAGAGATCCAGGTTACTATATTCTTGTAAGAGGGAAAGAAAAAATTGGCAGTTAATGGTATAGTTGAAGAGAAAGGAGAACAGAAGAATTGAAAGAAATGACAACTAGTTTCCACTGGCTGAAGAGCCTGGCCTTTGAAGGGTTGCTTGGAAAGGCATTCTGAGTTTAAAAGGTGTCTCCCTAAAAGCCAGACATTACATGTTCCTAAGAAATCCAGAGAACAGACTCAGAATCTTATTACAAATTCAGTATTTTGAATGGGTTTTCAATTTAGGAAAATCAATTTTGTTCTTCTTAATTCCATTCTGGATGATTTTTAGAACTAACAGAAAAAAATTAATAGTCACTTCAACCCTTTTAAAGCAAGAACTGCCCTCTTGTCTTCATACCAACTATTCAGTTCCCAGTTTTCCCTGAAGGCAAAAGAGACTGGGAGAAAAAAATTATATAAAAATACATTTTCCTTTATCATCAAAATGTATCACAGCTCCTAAACCATATGTGTTTTGGCTGCTGGGTATAAATGTGTGTGGTTTTATAAAAGACACAGGGAGCTCAGCGATGCAATTCCACACACAGCACAGCTCCGGTGATTTTTTGAATTTCAAGTTGCACCATGGAGGTTAGCTATACTGGAACTGTTCCTGGCAGTGGCCAAATTAATGCTTGCTATCAGACAAATGCTCCTTAATATCTGACAACAATAATAAAGCTTCTATCTCTGAGCACCTACTCTGAGCCAGCCTACTCAGGCACTCAGTTAGTGAGTATTTATTAAACATCTCTCATGTGTCTTCAGGAATCCCGCTTAATCCTCATGGCAGTCAAACGGGGTGGTTTCAAGGATGAACGAAGACAATGCAAGCACCACACCTGGAAAAAGATGGGGCCAAGCTATAGAGGAAACTCCAGGCAAGACCACCTAATATCTAGAGAGATCTGCTAACTCTTACTGACATTCCTTTGGAGATGTGTATAACAGAGGTGAACTGCCTCTGTCCCATAAACATACAAATAGGCTTGTTTCTCTTGTTTTGCACCTGATGCAGCTGCTTAGATGGGCTGGACTTCACCAGTGGAAGATTCAGGCTAATAAAACCTGTTATAATTGGTGTTGCTTTCTCTTTAAGACTTTCAAAGCCCGGGAGTGGCCACAAATCTGGGTGCAAACTGGAATAGAGTTTTGTGTAGTGGAGGTCTAATGACAGAGGATCCCATTTTACTTATATTATACCAACGATGTTTGTGATAATTTGGGGGCAGCCCCAGGGACTGGCAGGAACTTCAGATTCTATTTGGTCTTCTCTGTCCATCCTCTCTGCCTCTCTCCCACTTGCTTAATACATTTCCCAAAACTTCTCCAAGCTCCCTTTCTTAAGACTGTACGTTTTTCAAATGTTCTCCTTGCTTTTTCCTTTTACTAATTAATTACAGTTAAAACTTTCTGCTAAATCTGGAGAATGTGGCCTCGTCTGTGGCAAGGTTTTTCATACACTGGCTCCCAAGTCCCAGATAACTTCATCAGGCTACAGTTTTTTCTTCAAGTGATTTCAGGACAAAGCCGATTTTGGACGGCAACTCAGCAGAAGGCTACAAAACTGTGCATATTTTTTCTTTCTTATGAGTTGTTTTTATTATACGCTCCCCCAAAAGATAATACCAGGACAAAAAAAAATGTCTGGGGAAGGGCGAGGCTTAGTTCTGTCAAGCCTAAAAACCTTTAATCCTCTCCTTCCCTATAATGAGTTTGAGATGCCAATGATTTGGTTTCCCCCAAGCCTTTCTGGGTACAAGCCAATCGATGTTTAATTTCCCAAACTGGCTCTGTGAGAAGATTTATTTCCTTGTGTTTGTCTTGCAAACAATATTTGTTCTAAACTTTGCACAAAACAAGGAGGAAATGCTGATTTTTCTATTTATTTATTTTTTTTAAGAAAGAGTTTTTTACAAAGCAAAAAATTTACTGCTGAGGGAGGGCCAGGGGGTGTATGCTGGAAGGCCAGTTTGGCTTTGGCAAAGCAAGCAAGGTGGAAACCCACTCGACCTGGCACTCTGGGTTCCTTCTGCCACCTTTCTATGACAGCTTACCTTGGATAGAAAGTTCCTGTTGAACTGTTTCTACTCAGTCCTGTCCTGTATTGCATCAAGCTGTTCTTGTTTTGCTGTTTGCCCCTGTATATCCATCCTTCAAATGTCACTGAGCACATCCTTGGGGTCTTTTTTTTCTCCAGTCTAAGATTCCATATTCAAGGCCTATTGCCTTCACGGAAATGTCTTCCTATACCTAAACTCAAGTGTTATCACTTTGTCTATGTTTTGCTGCATCATTAGTCTTCATCTTGTTCGTGCTTCCTTTCTACTTAATTATCTGGAGGAATGGGTCTTCTCATTAGGGCCAGCCCAGAGTGTCTAATATGATGGAGATGATTCATACTCAATAATAAATTATTCAGTTGATAACATTACCCATTCTTGAATTTTGAAAGTCATTTCATTATTTAATAAAAGATATATAGTCTCATAATATGAAAATTTGAGCAACACAAAAAATGTAAAGATAGCATAATTAAATTACTAAAATGCTTTCATCTAAAAAATGACTTTTAATAATTAATATATTTTTAAACCTCTCTCTAATACATACACATATATAAAAAGCTACATAGTTCGATGGATACATAGATGGAAATCATTTTGGTAAAATGTCACATTTACTAGACATACTACTTTTTAGGGTTTTAAAAATAAATGTATTTGCATATAAAAGAAAAAAAGAGCTGTGAAACTGCAATCATTGTTGAACTCGAGTTAAATGTCTTTTAACAACGAGGATTACTACATACTATTATATATAAAATAGATAAACAACTCAGATTAGCCCTCAATACCCAGGTTCAGTTGCAAAAAAATTGTGAAAAACAATTAGAAGTTAGGAATCATTGGCATTTTATTGTTTGATTCTTAAAAGAATTGCTGTAAATATAACTTTTAGACAGTATTCATTGATTCTTTGCCATGAAAGATGAAGACATTTGCAAAATTACGTTTACTTGTACTTTTCTCCCCTCCCTTTGGGTTTTTTCAGTTATATTATTTTTTTTATATTGCTAAGGTTTATAACATGTATTTTTTTTTTCTGTAACCATCAATCCAACAGTTGCCTATTCCTAGCTCAACAATATGATTCTAAGTGCCAGCCTTCTAATTTTTTTTTCTATTTCTAAATTCTTTATTTTGATCCTCCCACCCCCAGGAAAGGCTCATTTCTCAAGTTCTTCACTGTTTGAGAATTTCTTTGCATGACTGTTGTACATGAAGGACATTAGATAATATTGCTAAGCAGGAAGATACATTCTACTGAAGGGGGTAAATCAATTTATAAAATTAGAATTTTTACAAAAAAAATTAATTTTTTAATTTTTTTACACTTTTTTTATTGAAGTACAATTGATTTACAATGTTGTGCTAATTTCTGCTGTACAGCAAAGTGACTCAGTTATACACATATATACATTTTTTTAATATTCTTTTCCATTACGGTTTATCCCAGGAGATTGGATATAGTTCCCTGTGCTATACAGTAGGACCTTGTTGTTTATCCATTCTAAATGTAATGGTTTGCATTTACTAACCCCTAACTGCCAGCATCTTAATTAATATCATAATTTTAATTTCAAATAAAAAATTATCACACTGGCCTCACACAACAAGTTTTCCCAATATCCTTTATGGGTGTGATTTTTAAAACTATGTAAATCACAAGATTAATAGTAAATGTAAACAGAAGAAATTATAAAGCTATAGATAAAATGTTTGAATATTCTAAACAGATAATATCTTAGATTAATATCCCATGGAAATGATAATGTTTTGAACATAAAACCACTTTTGGAGTTAGAAGTGTTTTTAGAGTTAATGTCTCTTCTTTTTTTCACTTTTTTTTTCTAGAAAATTAGAAATTTAGAAATAGAATGTATTGAAACAATAAATGCAAGGAGGGACCTTGAGAGAGGCAGAGAAAATGAGGGAGAAATGCCCACAAAGCCTTATATTCTAATGATCCCATTGATGAGTTCATCCCAAGCACAGCTGGGAATTCAGCTGAGTGGATTAACCTTCCTGGTGAAGGCTGTATTTTGCAGACACCTGTTGCCTATTTTGCTGACCTTCCCTCATTTAAATTTCTTTACAATGAAATGTTACAAGAAAATGGAATGAATTGTATTATGGGCTGGGGTGACAGCATTTTTGGTTTTGTTTTGTTCACCTGGTGAATACTTAAAGATAACAATGATTTGATATAATATTGATGTGATTGGTTGAGCCAGCTCCCTTGTGGAAGATAGCATGGGAAGGAATTTTGGATTGGATAGAGGTTGAGATCCTGAAGGGATGGAATTGGACCACATTGGCCTGTGAATTAGGAATTACCAACATGCTTTCTAATTGAGGATATTGCTAAAGCAAAGGGAATCCCAGGGCTAAGAGATGACAGAGCCTTTACAAATGTGTTTGGCACACTGGTGGTGGTGGTGGTTCCTGACTTGATGTAACTCCCTGGAAGACTCTATATATCCAAGGCATTAGGTGATCAAGGATTCTTAAGACATGCATCATTTCCCTCAGAAGTTGGAAAACACTGCATTCCAGTCTTCTGACATTGGCTTTTGTTAAAGAGAAACTTACGGCTAACTTGCTTACTTTCTTCTTTGTAGGTAACCAGCTTATTATTATTTTTTTCTACATTGATGCCCATAGTTTTCAGCCTTCATCCTTATTCAATAACCTTTATATATTTTGATGCTGCTCACCCCTGACAAATTCTTCCCTGGGGACCAGGAAGACCCTTCGCAGGCGGAGACTGTCTGTGGCGGAGGGGGGAAGCCTCGGAGCTGCGGAGGGGGGCACAGCAACAGGGGTGCGGAGGGCAAAGCAGAGAGATTCCCACACAGAGGATCGGTGCCGACCGGCACTCACCAGCCCGAGAGGCTTGTCTGCTCACCTGCTGGGGCGGGTGGGCCTGGGAGCTGAGGCTTGGGGAGGTCAGATCCCAGGGACAGGACTGGGGTTGGCTGCGTGAACACAGCCTGAAGGGGGCTAGTGCACCACAGCTAGCCGGGAGGGGGTCCGGGAAAAAGTCTGGACCTGCCGAAGAGGCAAGAGACTTTTTCTTACCTCTTTGTTTCCTGGTGCGCTAGGAGAGGGGATTAAGAGTGCCGCTTAAAGGAGCTCCAGATACGGGCATGAGCTGTGGCTATCAGTGTGGACCCCAGAGATGGGTATGAGACGCTAAGGCTGCTACTGCTGCAGCCACCAAGAAGCCTGTGTGCAAGCACAGGTCACTATCCACACCTCCCCTCCTGGGAGCCTGTATAGCCCGCCACTGCCAGGGTCCCGTGATCCAGGGACAACTTCCCTGGGAGAACAGGGTGTGCCTCAGGCTGGTGCAACGTCACACTGGCCTCTGCTGCCACAGGCTCGCCCCACATTCTGTACACCTCCCACCCCCCAGCCTGAGTGAGCCAGAGCTCCCGAATCAGCTGCTCCTTTAACCCCGTCCTGTCTGAGTGAAGAACAGATGCCCTCAGGTGACCTACACGAAGAGGTGGGGCCAAATCCAAAGCTGAGACCCGGGAGCTGTGCAAAAAAGGAAGAGAAAGGGAAATCCCTACCAGCAGCTTCAGGAGCAGCAGATTAAATCTCCACAATCAACTTTATGTACCCTGAATCTGTGGAATACCTGAATAGACAACGAATCATCCCAAATGAAGGAGGTGGGTATTGGGAGCAATGATATATATATATTTTTTCCCTTTTTCTCTTTTTCTGAGTGTGAATGTGCATGTTTCTGTGTGTGATTTTGTCTGTATAGCTTTGCTTTTACCATTTGTCCTAGGGTTCTGTCTGTCCGGGTTTTTTTGTTTTGTTTTGTTTTGTTTTGTTGAGTATAGTTTTTAGCACTTGTTATCATTGGTGGATTTGTTTTTTGGTTTGGTTGCTCTCTTCTTTCTTTCTTTTTTTTTTAAATTACTTAAAAATTGTTTCTTTATAATTATTTTTTATTTTAATAACTTTATTTTATTTTATCTTCTTTCTTTCTTTCTTTCTTTCTTTCTTTCTTTCTTTCTTTCTTTCTTTCTTTCTTTCTTTCTTTCTATTTTTTCTCCCTTTTATTCTGAGCCATGTGGATGACAGGCTCTTGGTGCTCCAGCTAGGCGTCAGGACTGTGCCTCTGAGATGGGAGAGCAAAGTTCAGGACATTGGTCCACAAGAGACCTCCCAGCTCCACGTGATATCAAACGGTGAAAATCTCCCAGAGATCTCCATCTCAATGCCAAGACCCAGTTCCACTCAACAACAAGCAAGCTATGGTGCTGGACAACCTATGCCAAACAACTAGCAAGACAGTAACACAACTCCTCCCACTAGCAGAGCGGCTGCCTAAAATCATAATAAGGGCATAGACACCCCAAAACACACCACCAGACATGGACATGCCCACCAGAAAGACAAGATCCAGCCTCATCCACCAGAACACAGGCACTAATCCCCTCTACCAGGAAGCCTACACAACCCATTGAACCAACCTTAGCCATTGAGGGCAGACACCAAAAACAATAGGAACTAACAACCTGCAGCCTGTGAAAAGGAGACCCCAAACACAGTAAGTTAAGCAAAATGAGAAGACAGAGAAACACATAGCAGTTGACGGAGCAAGGTAAAAACCCACCAGACCTAACAAATGAAGAGGAAATAGGCAGTCTACCTGAAAAAGAATTCAGAATAATGATAGTAAAGATGATCCAAAATCTTAGAAATAGAATGGAGAAAATACAAGAAATGTTTAACAAGGATCTAGAAGAACTAAAGGGCAAACAAACAGTGATGAACAACACAATAAATGAAATAAAAAATTCTCTAGAAGGGATCAATAGCAGAATAACAGAGGCAGAAAAACGGATAAGTGACCTGGAAGATAAAACAGTGGAAATAACTATTGCAGAACAGAATAAAGAAAAAAGAATGAAAAGAATTGAGGACAGTCTCAGAGACCTATCGGACAACATTAAACACACCAACATTTGAATTATAAGCGTCCCAGAAAAAGAAAGGGACTGAGAAAGAATTTGAAGAGATTATAGTTGAAAACTTCTCTAATATGGGAAAGGAAATAGTTAATCAAGTTCAGGGAGCACAGAGAGTCCCATACAGGATAAATCCAAGGAGAAACACGCAAAGACACATATTAATCAAACTATCAAATATTAAATACAAAGAAAAAATATTAAAAGTAGCAAGGGAAAAACAACAAATAACACACAAGGGAATCCCCATAAGGTTAACAGCTGATCTTTCAGCAGGAACTTTTCAAGCCAGAAGGGAGTGGCAGGACATATTTAAAGTGATGAAGGGGAAAAAACTACAACCAAGATTACTTTACCCAGCAAGGATCTCATTCAGATTTGACGCAGAAATTAAAATCTTTACAGACAAGCAAAAGCTAAGAGAATTCAGCACCACTGAACTAGCTTTACAACAAATGCTAAAGGAACTTCTGTAGGCAGGAAACACAAGAGAAGGAAAAGATCTACAATAACAAACCCAAAACAATTAAGAAAATGGGAATAGGAACATACATATTGATAACTACCTTAAATGTAAATGGATTAAATTCTCCAACCAAAAGACATAGACTGGCTGAATGGATACAAAAACAAGAACCATATATATGCTGTCTACAAAAGACCCACTTCAGACCTGGGGACACATACAGACTGAAAGTGAGGGGATGGAAAAAGATATTTCATGCAAATGGAAATCAAAAGAAAGCTGGAGTAACAATTCTCATATCAGACAAAATAGACTTTAAAATAAAGACTATTACAAGAGACAAAAAAGGACACTACATAATGATCAAGGGCTCCATCCAAGAAGATATACCAATTGTAAATATTTATGCACCCAACATAGGAGCACCTCAATACATAAGGCAAATACTAACAGCCATAAAAGAGGTAATTGACAGTAACACAATCATAGTAGGGGACTTTAACACCCCACCTTCACTAATGGACAGATCATCCAAAACAAAAATAAATAAGGAAACACAAGCTTTAAATGATACATTAAACAGGATGAACTTAATTGATATTTATAGGACATTCCATCCAGAAACAACAGAATACACTTTCTTCTCAACTGCTCATGGAACATTCTCCAGGATAGATCATAACTTGGGTCACAAATCAAGCCTTGGTAAATTTAAGAAAATTGAAATTGTATCAAGTATCTTTCCCGACCACAATACTATGAGACTGGATATCAAGTACAGGAAATGATCTGTAAAAAATACAAACACATGGAGGCTAAACAATACACTACTTAATAACCAAGAGATCACTGAAGAAATCAAAGAGGAAATCAAAAAATACCTACAAACAAATGACAATGAAAACACGATGACCCAAAACCTATGGGATGCAGCAAAATCAGTCCTAATAGGGAAGTTTATAGCAATATAATCCTACCTTAAGAAACAAGAAACATCTCAAATAAACAACCTAAACTTACACCTAAAGCAATTAGAGAAAGAAGAACAAAAAACCGCCAAAGTTAGTAGAAGAAAAGAAATCATAAAGATCAGATCAGAAATAAATGAAAAATAAATGAAGGAAACGATAGCAAAGATCAATAAAACTAAAAGCTGATTCTTTGAGAAGATAAACAAAATTGATAAACCATTAGCCAGACTCATCAAGAAAAAAGGGAGAAGACTCAAATCAATAGAACTAGAAATGAAAAAGGAAAAGTAACAACTGATACTGCAGAAATACAAAGGATCATGAGAGATTACTACAAGCAACTATAGGCCAGTAAAATGGACAAACTGGAAGAAATGGACAAATTCTTAGAAATGCACAACTTTCCAAGACTGAACCAGGAAGAAATAGAATATATGAACAGACCAATCACAAGCACTGAAATTGAAACTGTGATTTAAAATCTTCCAACAAACAAAAGCCCAGGACCAGATGGCTTCACAGGCGAATTCTATCAAGCATTCAGAGAAGAGCTAACACCTATCTTTCTCAAACACTTCCAAAATATAAGTGAGGGAGGAACACTCCCAAACTCAATCTATGAGGCCAACATCACCCTGATACCAAAAACAGACAAAGATGTCACAAAGAAAGAAAACTACAGGCCAATATCACTGATGAATATAGATGCAAAAATCCTCAGCAAAATCCTAGCAAACAGAATCCAATGGCATAATAAAAGGATCATACACTGTGATCAAGTGGGGTTTATCCAAGGAATGCAAGGATTCTTCAATATACGCAAATCAATCAATATGATACACCATATTAACAAATTGAAGGAGAAAAACCATATGATTATCTCAAAAGATGAAGAGAAAGCTTTTGACAGAATTCAACACCCATATATGAAAAAAAACCCTCCAGAAAGTAGGCATAGAGGGAACTTACCTCAACATAATAAAGGCTATATATGATAAACTCACAGCCAACATCATTCTCAATAGTGAAAAACTGAAGCCATTTCCACTAAGATCAGGAACAAGATAAGGTTTTTCACTCTCACAACTATTATTCAACATAGGTGTGGAAGTTTCAGCCACAACAATCAGAGAAGAAAAAGAAAGAAAAGGAATCCAAATTGGAAAAGAAGAAGTAAAGCTCTCACTGTTTGTAGAGGACATGATATTATACATAGAGAATCCTAAAGATGCTACCAGAAAACTATTAGAGCTAATCAATGAATTTGGTAAAGTAGCAGGATAAAAAATTAATGCACAGAATCTCTTACATTCCTAAACACTAATGATGAAAAATCTGAAAGTGAAATTTAGAAAACACTCCCAGTTACCATTGCAGCAAAAAGAATAAAATATCTAGGAATAAACCAACTTAAGGAGACAAAAGACCTGTACGCAGAAAATTATAAGACACTGATGAAAAAATTGAACATGATACAAACAGATGGAAAGATATACCATGTTCTTGGATTGGAAGAATCAACATTGTGAAAATGACTATACTACCGAAAGCAATCTACAGATTCAATGCAATTCTTATCATACTACCACTGGCATTTTTCACAGAAGTAGAACAAAAAAATTCACAATTTGTATGGAGACACAAAAGACCCTGAATATCCAAAGCAATCTTGAGAAAGAAAAACGGAGCTGGAGGAATGAGGCTCCCTGACTTCAGACTATACTACAAAGCTACAGTAATCAAGACAGTATGGTACTGGTACAAAAACAGAAATATAGATCAATGGAATGGGATAGAAAGCCCAGAGATAAACCCATGCACGTACGGTCACCTTATCTTTGATAGAGTAGGCAAAAATATACAGTGGAGAAAATACAGCGTCTTCAATAAGTGGTGCTGGGAAAACTGGACAGCTACATGTAAAAGAAATAAATTAGAACTCCCTAACACCATACACAAAAATAAACTCAAAATGGATTAAAGACCTAAATGTAAGGCCAGGCACTATCAAACTCTTAGAGGAAAACGTAGGCAGAACACTTTATGACATAAATCACAGCAAGATCCTTTTTGACCCATCTCCCAGAGAAATGGAAATAACAACAAAAATAAATAAATGGGACCTAATGAAATTTAAAAGCTTTTGCACATCAAAGGTGAAAAGACAACGCTCAGAATGGGAGAAATATTTGCAAATGAAGCAACTGACAAGGATTAATCTCCAAAACGTACAAGCAACTCATGAAGCTCAATATCAAAAAAACAAACAACCCAGTCCAAAAATGGGCAGAAGCACTCAATAGACATTTCTCCAAAGAAAATATACAGATTGCCAACAAACACATGAAAGAATGCTCATCATTAATCACTGGAGAAGTGCAAATCAAAACTACAATGAGATAACATCTCACACTGGTCAGAATGGCCATCATCAAAAAAATCTACAAACAATAAATGCTGGAGAGGGTGTGGAGAAAAGGGAACCCTCTTGCACTGTTGGTGGGAATGTAAATTGATACAGCCACTATGCAGAACAGTATGGATGTTCCTTAAAAAACTAAAAATAGAACTACCATACGACCCAGCAATCTCACTACTGGGCATATACCCTGGGAAAACCATAATTCAGAAAGAGTCATGTACTACAGTGTTCATTGCAGCTCTATTTACAATAGCCAGGACATGGAAGTAACCTAAGTGTCCAGTAACAGATGAATGGATAAAGAAGATGTGGCACATATATATAATGGAATATTACTTACTCAGTGAAGTAAGTCAGAAAGAGAAAAACAAATACCATATGCTAACACATATATATGGAATCTGAAAAAGAAACAAAAACAAATGGTCATGAAAAACCTAAGGGAAAGGCAGGAATAAAGACACAGACCTACTAGAGAATGGACTTGACCATACGGGGAGGGGGAAGGGTAAGCTGGGACAAAGTGAGTGAGTGGCATGGACATGTATACACTACCAAATGTAAAATAGATAACTAGTGGGAAGCAGGCTCATAGCACAGGGAGATCAGCTTGGTGCTTTTTGACCACCTAGAGGGGTGGGATAGGGAGGGTGGGAGGGAGGGTGATGCAAGACGGAAGAGATGTGGGGATATATGTATAAGTATAACTGATTCACTTTGTTGTAAAGCAGAAACCAACACACCATTGTAAAGCAATTATACTCCAATATAGATGTTAAAAAAAAAATCTACCAAATGAAAATTTTGCTTAAGTGATTTAAAGAAGAAAAAAATTCTTCCCTGGGACCTTGGGACCTACTATGTATTTTTAATACCCAGATTCAAGTCTTTATACAAACATTAAGCTTTCTTATAGCATTGGGTATGTTCCTGTGGCCACTTAATTGACCTCTTGATTAGCTGTGCTTAATACCATCATGCTGATTCTCCTTCCTCATATGAAGTAACTTCTCTGTGGTCATTTAAAATGTTTTTTTGTTGTTGTTGTTTCATTTAAGGTACTGTCATTTTCCCAAGAGAATTTCCTATGCCCTTATCTCTGTTTTAGTTTGTTTATTCTTCCATTATTTTTTTCTGGTTGTTTCTAATGTACCTTTTATTTCTTTTCATTTTTCTTTTGTATGCCTTTTCCTGACCTTGATTCCTTTCTATTTAATCCTACCATCTATTCTTTAATTTGTTGCATCTCTTTCTTGAACTGTTTTCCCAAAACACCAGTTGTCTTTAATTTCTCCCTACTCTTCCTCTGTTTTCAGGTTTCGTTCTTTCTTAGATTTATGTTTCTTACCTGACTTGTTCTCATTTCCCTCCCTCTGTTCTTTCCTTTTCTCAACACGTTTTGAACACTCTGATACTTGATTTCTGTTATTCACTCATCTTCAGATAAGAGCCGTCCTTTCTGGGCTAGTATCTTGTCAAAAGATAGAGGGAAGCTGGGTTCGGCTGAGGCTGTTTGTGTTGGGGTAGATATCTACATCGATTTCTGGCATTCCGGTGGCTTGTAAGAATCCCATGGAATCCCACGACCCACAGCTTCTTGTGCTATGATGTGTCCACTGTGGATTCCTCTCCCTTAGACACCTTACTTCGTCTCCATCAATACTCCTTGGTGAGGAGACAGAATCTCAGAAAGTGAAGATGGCACGTCTGTGCTCCACCTTCACCTCTACCAACCTTGATGTTATGTGGCACAAAACTGGATCTAGAGAGGCACTCTTCACCTGTTCCCTTTATTTCTTTTCTCCATTTTCCCTCTGTGTATAACCCACAACTCTGGGTCTAAGGATCTCTGGATGGCACTTGTAGGGATGTGAGAGCAACTTTTAGGGAAAACTGTACTCTGTCTGAGGAGATCTGTGTGGGCTCTTTCCTACTTTCCACGTTTGGATTCACATTTTATTATATTTGGCAGAAAATCTTCATATTTTGTGGTTTGGGGTTGTGGCCATTTCCTTATTGCATTGAAAATGTTCTCTTCTTTAATTTTACTTTTAGTGTGTGTGTGTGTGTGTGTGTGTGTGTGTGTGTGTGTGTGTTTCTCAGAAGAGAGAAAGACATTCTAGCTGGAATTATATCCTCTGACCATGCTTACTGCATTGTTCCAAAATGTACTCATGCTTTTTTGAGATGCAGGAGAGAAAAAAAATTTATAATGGTCATGTTGAATTGTCTGATACTCTTTCTTTGTTCACTAATGATTTTCATGAAGAGAAAACTCTAATGGGGCAGAAGGTTGTAGTGATAGCTTGTCTATCCAGAAGTTAGTGAATTTCATGACAGTCAAGGCAATTCTGAGAAAGCTGTCTTTAACAGGCTTTGGCTACTGGATTTCCAGGTTGCTTTGCCAAAAACAGTTCTACTTTTGGTCCCCGGCCTTGGAAGCTCATACAGGGAATAATAGCTAAGAATGGAAGCAACAATATCTCAGATTTCTAAACCTGGCTTTGTCCTTACTAGCTGTACAATTTTGGTGACATTATGTAACTTTTTTAAAGGCTCAGTTTTGTCACCTGTGGAATGGGTATTTGTGTTAATCAAATGAAAATGCATGTAAGAAAGAACTTTTTAAACTGTAGGGCCATTTGCCTGAGACAGGATTATAATAATGGCAGGAGAACAGGTAGAAAGTCTGAGAGACATGGCTTTAAATAAGAATTTCTCTCCTGAGCTGTGAGATGTTTATTTTCACTGACCCTCAATTTCTTCATCAATAAAAGAGATAGCAAGTCTATGCAAATTACTGAAAAGATTTATTGAGATGATCACATAAGTGGAGAGTAGGGAGGCAGTGATAGGGAAATTGTTGAAACTCAGTTAATAACTGGTCCCTCTTTACATTCTTGCTAATATACTTTATCAGGAAATTTCAAGATATCTATGGATGTCAGAAATTCAGAGGAACTTTTGCAGACCCCTCCCCCACCCCCTGTCCAATCAAGGTCAATAATATTCTTGTTTTCTGAATACTTTCTATCTACAATGACCAATGGAACCACCAACACTGAGAAAAAAAAATAACATGGGGAGAAGGCAGACTTTGCACCAGGACTTGGACTCGCTGCAAACGTGGCTGCCTACTCTCTGGGACCACCCTGGTCTTTCTTCCTCACCTGGGTGGCCGATTCTGGGATTGACCCCACTTCTCTGAAGTTGCAGGACTCCCATTCACGAATGGTTCCACTTTGACTGTTCCATCTCTTACCAGCTCTCTCTGGCAGCAGAATCTAGAGCCATTCTTGCCCTGGCTAACCCTTGCTATCACAGTCTCCACTCGTCCAAAAAGCATCACCAATTATGCACCTCATTTCCATGAGTATAAAGTGATAGAGTTAGGCTAGATCATTTCTAGGATTACTCTAGAATCCAAGAGGACAAATGCATGGTGAAGATTCTCTATCTCCTGGGCCAATGAGGGACAACTCTAACTAATAACCGTACCCTTTTCTATCTAGCCTGGAAGGGCCTCTGAATCCTGCCATACTAAGGTCCGGCTTGTCAGCATCAGTTGTAGGTGAGTTCCAGTCTCTTCGCTGTGCATAGACCAAGAAACAATGGAGAGCAGGGATGATTTCTCCTACTTCCCTAAAAACCCAGTGCCAAGCATGGTGCCTAGTACAGGTGGCTGTTGAATGGGTGCAGAATGAATGAGTTACTCTCAGCAATCAAAGCTCTGACTCCTACATCTTTGAAGCTAGAACTGAAAAGTGATGTCATCTCTCTGGGAAGGAGCATTGAACACTCCTTTATTTATTTGAGAGAGAAGCGGCTGCCTCTCCACGTCTTGGAGATGATGTAAGTTGGGCAGAGGACAGACCATTCTCCAAAGGGAAGAAACATCATTAAGAGCAATGGCAGTTCCTGCCTAGTTGGCTTCTTCTCAGAAAGCAAAGAACAGTTACTGTAAGGAAGCTGCCTGTCTGGGCCAGCAGCTTTATCAATGAATAATTTCCTGAAAGGAAGAGAATCTGTAGAGACCGTACAATATATTTGATCTCTGTGTGCACAAGGCACACAGGACTATCTTTGACTCAAAGGAAGCGAGATAATTGTTTCCCAAACAGACTCTCGCTGGAGAGGCGCGCTACCTCCCATTCTGGTGACCCACGCACCAAAAGCCTCAGGTCTGCCCCAGACAATTATCCTGTTTTGCTAGGGAACAAATTGCTCTTTTGGGGTAATTCTGAGCAAGTTTGCTAAGTTCACAGTGATCCTGGGGGAGCCTCTGGGGGAAAAGCACTCTCCAAATCCCCTCTCCAGCCCTTTGACAGGAAAGCAGGTCATTTTTTAAAGAATTCCAAAGAAAGCAGCTAATTCTGAATGATCCATTCCACCTTGCAAGAGGCCTTGGGAGCAATCTGTTGAGTTCCTAGTGCTGGTCTGATGCTAGGGAACCAATTTCCTATGCAAGCAATTAGGCATGCAATTAAGTAATTGTAGATGGAAAGGAAAAAGAAAAAAAAAAGAAAGAAAAAAGAGGACAATGCCAAAAAAGAAGTTGTGTGCATTTAACTTTCAAAAGACAGCCTGTAGGACATGGGAGTTGAACCCAACTTGGATTTGATTCTTGCAAAAGACTGAATAAAATCAGGAACTTGGAAAGAGTAAAATGTCAATCTGGTGTAATGTAGTAGCTAAGAATATGGACCCTGAGGCCACCCTATGTGTGTGCAAAGCTTGGGTCTGTCATTTGCCTGCTGTGGGATTTTGGGCAGGTCACTTAAGCTTTCGGCACCCCCCCGCCCCATCTCTATAAAATCAGATTAATAATTGCACCAGCATCACATGGTTGTCAAAGCTGAAATAAATAAACATATGTGTGTATATATATATATATATATATATATATATATATATATGGGTTATATAAGGGGGTGTGTGTGTGTAGTTTAAAACAGTGCCAGGCCCTGTACAATTGTTAACTATTATTACAGTTTAACAGATGACATTTCATATAAGTTCTGAGCAATCATTTTATAAGACAGCTGAGATACTCAACATTGTTGATGATTCTTTTCTTTTGACCCTCACCCTTTAGTATTAGAAAATCAACCCAACAGATAAAGGGTAAAGAAGTACAAAGTGCTTGGTTTGGAAATGACAAAAAAATAAGTGGCTTCTGATTCCGGCAGGCAAAGGGTCAAGGCCACAGCACCCCAGGACTCCCCAGAGAATGAGTGTTGTTTACAGTATATGTTTAAAATAATATTCTTGCTTAGTTGGGCCCCCCCTCCGGACAGTGCAATTTCAACAGTAACTGAAGATTAATTAAAGTCCGTCCTGCTGGTGAGGGTGGCGACTGGGAAAGCAGCAGAGGGGTGCACCCTGCACCCCGCTACGGCTCCCACTCTACACCGGGAAAGGGCCAGGCCTGCTGGAAGTAATTAGTGCAGCCCCGGGGCCACCTGACACTTTTGCGCCATTTGTATGATTTTGATTAATACTTTCACTTCACCTCCTTTGAATGCAGGAGAGGCGAGAAATAAATAAGGAAGATGGAAACTCCCCAAACCAAACTCAATAAAGGCTGAATCCCTTCTCAGGCCACCTTGAACAGGGTTACCTATGTTTTAGACCTTCTAGGGAGCAGCCTCTGGATGGATCATACCTGTGCTATGAGTGGTGGACCCCAGCAGTTCATTTTTGAAAACAGACACAAAGGCACACCCTGGGGGCAGGGGGTCAGCTGGCTTGGAGGTTCGGTGGCTGCAGGAGGGAAAGGAGACAGGCCCCTTTATGCTCCAGGAAACATCCACGGGTCATCCGCTGTCTGCTGGGCCAGCTCGCCCCATGCCAGCGCTCTGAGACTTAGGCTGCCGCCTCTTGGACTAACCAGCCCTGCCTCACTCCAGGCAACCTTCCCTGGCTCAGAGAGCGGACTTCCAAATCAGATATGTGACTGCTTCACCGTCCTGGTTCAAATCATCCAAGAATGGACTTCCTGGGGTCCACGATCCTGTCTGGCAATTGTATGCGAGGTATGGATGGGAGAAAGAGTTCATAGCTCCCTGGCCCCTAAAAGGTTGAGAACCACTGCTCCTCAGTATGACATGCCAGACTCTCCAGGATCTAGGATCACACCTCTCTTGGCAGTTCCCTCCCTTTAGCCCCATAATTGGAGTTTACCCCCCAAGACTAGAGCCTCTTTAGAACCTAACTCTGTCCCTCTCAGCCCTGTTCAGATGCAGATCAAGCATTCTTGGATAACCCCCAGCCCTGCCAGCCCTCTCACCCTGTGCCTGCTTCCAGGTACCCCCGGAACCAGAAGGTGAGTTTCAAAACGGGGACCCTGTGCGCTTATGCCTGCATTTGGTTGGGAGGAGAGTCTGACAAGGTATTGGACTGAACTAAGTAATTAGTAAGAGGTTGTTGGGTATGGCAAGCCGTTCATGGCTCTATGCTTTGAATACAAAAATGGTGACAATCAAGTGAAATCTGTTAAAAAGGAAGATTCTCTGGAACTCTGGTTTGATAGTCACTAACCATGCGTGGCCATTTAAATTTAAATTAAATAAAACTAAACATTCCATTCCTCAGTCACAGTAACACTTCTAGGGCACTCAGTGACCCTGCCTGGCTCATGGCTTCTGTATTATTCTGTGTTATGTAGTGGATTGTACAGTGTATATACTTGTGTAGAACATTGCACAGGATATTTCCATCTTTGTGGACGTTTCTGATGGACAGCTAGGCTCTAGGTAACTCAATTGCTCAAGGCTGGCACTCTGGAATTATAGAAATCTGTAAATTCCATAGCTGTTTGTTCTCTCTCCTGCTGACCCCAGGTCTTCCTCTCAAAGTGACTGGGGTCACAGGGAAACTAGCTCCCCATTCATCCAGCGTGCATTCCCCACACTTGAATTTGTTGGATCAGAGGGGAGAGAGCAGGAAATGGAAGAGCTCTTACCCTCCTCCCTTGGGAAATCCAAACCCTTCCCTATGCTGCGGGTTACCAGCTGGGAGAGATGGGGCTCCTGGGGTCCTTGTGGAGTAGACACATCTCAGGGTGGGGCTGGAGATGGGGGTGTGGCCCGTGAAGTAGACATACCTTCCAGCTTCTCCAAACCTGGGCTTTTGGGGTTGGGCTCAGGGACAGAAAATTTCACATGTTAGGGGGCGGGGGGTGGGAACTTTAAAAACTGAAAGAAATGTTGGTGGATTTTTGGAACAAGACTAAAGTACAGAGTTTTGGCAAACTGTGTTCCCAAGCATAGGAGGCAGAGGCAAGCTCTGGCCAAGGAGCAGGAGAGATTCATTACTGTGCCCCTTTGCCACCAACTCGCAGGTGACCTCTGGCAAGTCATGACCTTCTTTCTGGGCCAGCAGGTTCCCCATCTGTTTATTAGGGGTACAGACAAGAGCTCTCAAGATCTGTGACTCCAAAGTCGGGTGCCCAGCTGTTAGAGCAGTGCAACTGGGAATTCCATTGAGGGCCATTTTGGTCCTTGGATGCAGTCTGCTCTCTTGAGGGTCCTCATGAAGAAAAGACTCAACATCAGACTCACATTCACCACTCCAGCCCCTTCTGGCTCTCTAAACTGGTGGAGGAAATGAGCTACCTGGATGTGTGGAAATCTGTTTTCCACGTCTCCCCAGTGCTTGGGTGATGTAGTCCCCATCCAATTAGAAATGGATGAATAACAGCCCCCAGACTCATGGTCTGCACAGGCTTCACGCTGTCACATCCCTTCCCAGACAACTTCTCCTTTAATATTCTCATCAACTCCTCCAGGAGATGAGGTGGAAATTGTTGTTGTGGCCACATTACAGAGGCAGACATTAGAACCCTTCAGCATAGCTCAGCAGAAGTGGCAGAGCTGGGTCTCAACTCAGGGCCTTTAGCTGAGGCTGGTCTCACTGGTCAGCTTGGCTTTGGAGCCTCCTCTTTTTGGAGGGTAGCAGGTGAGTCCATGAGCCTGTGAAGCTACATGCCATTCTGGCCAATGACTGGTCTGGAACACAACTTGCCATTGTACACGTACAGTCATGGACCACATGGAGGTGCTGAAAGAATCAGCAGCTGAAACCAGGTTCATCCTTCCTTTTTCATGTAAAGCCAGAACTTGGGCAAATTCACCTCCTGCAGGCTCAGTTCCTCCTTTGCAAAAGAGAAACGATTCTCTGCGCCCACAGGCTTGTTTTGAGAACAGAGTCATAGTCTTGAAGCACTTAACACAACATAGATTCCCAAACTGTCTTTTTCCCTTTCCTTATGCAAGCTTGCAAGAGTGGTTAGAAACAGACAGAGAGATGGACAAAGCTACTTGTTCCTGGCCCGGGAATGAACATGGAGGCTAGTAAGTGGATGCTTTAAAGAGGTGTGAGACTGGTTCTCTCCAGACTGTTTTGGCTGGTGAAACCTGCAGGAAGTAGGGAGGCATCTTGGCTGAGGCTGTGAAAACCTGCATGGAGGCCCCAGAGCCCGAGCGCTGAGTCTTTCTCATGCACCCCATCCACCAGGCCCTCTCCAACTCCTCTGTTCACCCGTGGCATCCTACCATCCCTCCAGCCAAGTAGGCCGTGGGGAGGTGGTGGGTTCTTGCTACTGAAGGAAAGGGGCCGGGCCTTGTCCCCCTGCATGGTGGGGTGGGTGACTCAGGGTTTTTGTGTAATTTAGCAAGAACTACGTGAAGCCACTCGTCTTCCCAGCTGGCAGTCCCACTCACTCTACATGAGTTTCCCAAAGGTGGTGATGAATTTCAGAGTTGGGATGAGGACAAAGCCGCCAAGTACCCGGGACGGGGCAGAGCCCGCAGCGAGCATGGCCCGGCCTCTCCCGGTCAGAGTAAACAAGAGCAGCTGTCAGGGGACTCTGCCCTCAACTGACCTCTTGTCCTCTGGCTCTTTTATCTTCTAGAAAAAGGAGAGGCAGACAAGGAACCCACCGGGACCTGGGAGCCGTGGGTTCTCACCCCACTCCTCCTTAACTCTCTGTGTGACCTGAGGTTAGGGAACTCAACTATAAATTAGGAATTATGACCTAGTGTCAGGCATTGGTGACTCATCAAATCTAAAGCAACATTGGCTCATGCTCTTTTAAAGAAATTAGCCCCATTTTCCCAAGTACTTTTGAAGGGGCAGATTCACACAGCGCTATGGGAGCAAAGTCTCTGATCCACCCATTGAAATAGAAATGTCCTTCTTAGGGTTGGTGTATTTCCTTTTTCTCCTTGATAGTCACGTGCCTTTCCTGCCACTAAGAATAACAACAAGTCAAGCCCTGTCTGAGCACTTTACCTGCCGTTTTACTTAGTCCTAAGCAGGTCCACCAGGCCGCTGTGATGTTGGTGACCATTTACAAAGGAGGTGACCGTGGTTCAGAGGAGGGAAGTGCCTGCCCAAGCCCAGACTCTCAGTCACTTTAGAGCCCAATTCTGTGGTGAGCTGCTCTGCCCCCTGGGGCTCGCTCTTCTCTCTAGAGCACCCAAGCCTGGGGTCAGCCTGAGATCTCTCCCTCCGGTCATCTGGGCTCACTGTGGAACTCCCAATCTCACCACATCCCTGCTGGACTCCAGACTCTCACCATGTGGGGGACCATGGAAGTTCTTCTGACCTCTGGGGCCAGGATCCTTCCCAGCAGGGGCTGCTTCCAGGAGCTGCTTTGGTGGGGGGTCGGACCTGTGACAATCTCCCCCAGGGTCCTGGAAGTCACCGGAAGGCACCGAAGAAAGTGGGTGGGAAGGAGGGAAAAGGGGAGGGAGAAGGAAAGGGGTTTTACATTGTATCCAAACACAAACATGAGTACCCCAATTTTAAGTTGAGACTAAAATGCATCCGGGAAGGAACATTTGTCCTGGCTTCCAAAATGCAATGTCACCAGAGAAGCAGAGTGAGAGCAGACACTTGAGGATGTCCCTATTTTGAACATCAATTAAGTCAATATGCTCAATGAAGAAGAAAAAAAAAAGCTTGGTACCTGAGATTATTACTGAAAAAACTGTGTTAACTCCTATATCCATCTACAAGCAGATGCCAGAGGACTCACAGTATTCCTTAAAAGATGAGGCAAATGGAGGATCTAAATGTAAATGATTCAGATTATAATAATTGTCCTCTTTCCTTAGACTGTTAAACTTTGCAATGTTTTCATTCTTCCAAGAGGATGGGATGCATCTGGAGACTGAATAGAAAGGCAGCCCTTCTTTCCAAGCGGGACGCTCGTGATGAAAGGTCCAGGGTGGGTGGGAGGATGCATTAGATGTTGGCCAAACCTGCTCTGAAAATTTGACACTTCTGTTTCCTAACTCTCAGCCTCCTGAAAAGCTGCTTAAACTTGTCTGAGTTTCCTTATTTATAATACAAATTACTTTAAGAAGTTCTTGACTTTTCTGAGGACTCAATGCATCTAAAGAGTCCAACTCAGAGTCTGAAACACAAGGATCACTTAATACAAGTGCTCTTCTGTTCTTCCCTCTCTGCCTTCTGCTCACTCTCCTTCTTTCCTACCATCTGAGGGTCAAGGTTGTGGCGTCTAGAAAGGGATCTAGCATCTGCTGTGACCTGTGGCAGAGGGGACACCAGCATCTGTCACGGGCATCCTCCAGTCTGTGCAGAAGAGGCAGCACCCCATGGGAGGAGTGCTGTAGAAACTTCCAAGAGATGTTTCATTGCAGTGGGGTGTTGGGTGGCAAAGTCACCAGAAGTCAGATGCCTTCGGTAAAGAAGTTCATTTGTATCATTTTTTAAATTAGATGAAACAAATGAACTTCTTTACAGAAGGCATCTGTCTTCCGGTGACTTTGCCATCCAACTCCCAATGAACTTATTTAAAAAACAGAAACAGACTCACAGATCTTGAAATCAAATTTATGGTTACCAAAGGGGAAAGGTGTGTGTGTGTTGTGGGGAGTAATAAATTAGGTGATTGGGATTGACATATACACACTACTATATATAAAATAGATAACTGACAAATACCTACTGTATAGTACAGGGAACTCTACTCAATATTCTGTAATAACCTAAATGGGAAAATAATCTGAAAAAGAATGGAGATATATATATATATATAAAACTGATTCACTTTGCTGTACACCTGAAACTAACAAAACATTGCAAATCATCAATACTCCAATAAAAATAAAAAATAAAAAAAGTAGGCAGATGCCTTTGGGATGCCTTACCCAGTCTGTCTGTAGCTTCTCCACAGCTGTTTCTCATTTCACCATATTCTCCAAGCTCCAGCTCCAAAGGGACAGTCCTGTGACACCTTCTCTGAGGGAGGAGCAATCTTCCTTGACTTCAGACCCCTTAGATGGCCCCCATAAGGGCTACAATCCAATAGCCTCCATCCTGCGACTTCTTATTTCTGTGTCTGTGTTTTAGGAAAGCCTGTGAGCTGGCAGAGAGGGGACTGTCCCTGTCCTCACTCAATGGGGGCACCAGACACAGTGCTGGGCATGAAGCAGCCACCCTGGATGGAGAAACAAACCAACTGGGCAACAGGACATATTTCAGTCACTTGTCTGCTTATAGGAGGTCCAAAATCATATCCCATGTCTTCACCGGAGACAGATGAGCCCTTGAAGACCTAACATTGGACTCTTATCAGGCACAGGAGTTGCCTACCTCATTCATTCCGTCAGTCATTCAACCAGCTCTTAGCCAGTGCCTCCCATGCTCTATGCCCTGCTCAGCACTGGGTAAGCAGTCATTGGACGGGGCCATCTCAGCTTTCATGGAACGTATGGGGCAGAGTGGGGGGAGTGGCATTAAATAATAAACACACATTCAGAATATAAATTACAATCTGAGATCAGTGCAGGTCTTCTAAGAGTGGCAATAATGGTGGAGAGTCGGCAATTTTAGATGGAGAGGTGGAAAATTGTAGTTCAGCCATACTCTAGTGATGGGCTTAGAGGAAGAGTTTCTGGAATACTACAGAATCTGAAGGTTCATATAATTCAGCCTCGGTGTTTTCTTAGAAGGAAGCTTTTGATCCCATGTGAACCCAGCCCTGTATGGAAGGAGGGTTAGGGGGTCAGGAGAGGTGATCCTACCTATCAGCCCACCAGGGGCCATAATACTTCACTGGCTTTCACTAGATTCTTGAACTACTGAGATGTCAGTCAAAGGAAAGTGTTGGGCGTCCAGAATGACACACAGACTTGCTAAACCTTGTCTCACACACGGTTCTCCATCTATCTCTTTATCCAGATTGTCTTTATCTCAGGCTGAGTCAGAAATTCAAACACCAAGGCTGTGCTAAGAGGATGGGGTCCATCAAGTGAGCAAAGACCGGACCAGTCAGCTAAGGACTCTGGATCCATCCTTACTACCTTTGAGCACTAGGGAAAAATCACTTTATCTCCCCATCCCCAGTTTCCTCATCTGTAAAATGGATTTGATAAAGCTGATCTCCTAGGGCCATCATGAGGTTAAATGTGATGAAATATTCAAAAGTCCCTATCTAACTAAAGTATAAAAAATATCCTGGCAACTTGTGTATATTTGTAAACAGACCTAAACTTTGTGTTTTTCATAGATGAACTTCCAACGTGAGGTCTGTGGGAACCAGTCTATGTTATGTATCTCCCTTTCTCAGTTGAGCTTTTAAGACCAGGATTCCATCATTCATGCTCCACTGTGCAGATGGAGAAGCAAGTCAGAGGGTAACAACTTGCCTCGGGGACATGAAGAACCATTCTGAGAGCTGAGGCGAACATCCATGGCTCCCAGATATGCCCCCTAGACTCCTCTATAAAGACAGCCTCTTGCTGACATAGAAACTCATAAGCAAAACTTCGAGTCAGCCAGGATTTATCCTCAAGGTGGGCTCAAGTTCAACAAACATAAAAAAGAAATACCTTTAGTTATCCTCCTGAAATCTCTCTCATCTTAGGCAATTCCTCCATCTTGGAAGGCGCCAAGAAAATAAAAGTGACATCACCCAGACTCAGCTTCCCATTGAGCCCTTGGGCACCAGAAATTACTTTCCTGCACCTCACTTCCTCACCTCTGAAATGGGAATAATGAAAAGTCTTCCTTTAGGGGCCAAGTGGGCTGAAGTGTGTAGAGTACCTAATGAATACCCCGGCTGTACCTATTTTCTGAGATAGTCACATTTTCCCCAGGCTGTTTGACTTGAGATCAGAGAACTTACCCTGAAGATACAGAAATTCTCTAACTTGAATGTGCCTAGGAAGCAGCAGAGGAGGTTTGTTGACATGCAGATTTGGACTCCGTGGTCTTGGGCAGGACCTGAGATTGAGATTCTGCATTTCTCACAAACTCTCAGGATTCTACTGGTTCATGAATCCCACTTCGAGCTTTGGTGGACTCCTGAATGAAGGAAGGTAGAACAAGGGAACAAACAGCCATGGGTTTGGTTTGTCTTCAGCCCCCATGGGCCCTCCTCCATGCATGCACACAAGCACAGACCCACTCCTGCAGACACATACACACATATCCACAGAAGTGTGCCCTGGGGCACACTCAACCATGCACAGACTCCCATCACCCACTCTGGCTCTCAGTGGAGGACCATGCTGCATCACAGTTTACAAATGTGGGTTCTGCAAGAAGATCGTTAGTTTCACACTAAATGGTCTTACATTGACTCCATCCTAAAACCCGTATCTCCCCTATGCCTTACTCCACCTTAAGTGACAATGCTGAATCTGTGACTTCCATGGCCAGTGCCTGTGCTCTGAATGTTGACCAGCTGAGGAAGGGCACCCACTCCTGGGTGTGAAGACCTCACTCTTCCTTACCACTCTGCCTCTGGCTGAAGAAGAGAAGGGGGACCCCCACGGCCTGAAGCCTGAGGTTGTGGTTCACTATGCAGCCCCATGTGCTGGGACAGGCCCTGCCCTTCCTGCCCCTTTATTTTTATTCTGCAATGATAAGTATTATTGTAAAAGAAGCTACATCTTATTGAGCACTTCCTGAAGGCAACATGCTAAACATTTTACATATTAATTTATTTGACCCTGACCCCATCCCTGTAGATAGGTCTTATTACTGCACCCGTTTTACAGATGAGGGAAGTGAGGTGCAGAGATGTTTAGGTAACCTGCCAAGGCCACACAGCCAGCACCCCAGGAATAGCCAGAGCTGGCTCCTAAGTGTGCACTCAGGTCTTGTACTAGACCATTAATTGAGAAATCGCTTTTACCCTACCTATTTTGCCCTTTCCTCCTTGTCTTTTTTTTTTTCTTTTTCATTTTTTTTTTTTTGTGGTACGCGGGCCTCTCACTGTTGTGTCCTCTCCCGTTGTGGAGCACAGGCTCCGGACGCGCAGGCTCCATGGCCATGGCTCACGGGCCCAGCCGCTCCGCGGCATGTGGGATCTTCCTGGACCGGGGCACGAACCCGTGTCCCCTGCATCGGCAGGCGGACTCTTAACCACTGCGCCACCAGGGAAGCCCTGTCTTTTCTTTTAGTGTCTTCCTTTCCTCCCTTCCTTCCTTCCCTCTCTCTTTCTTTCTTCCTTCCTCCCCTCTTTCTTTCTTTCTTGTCTTTTCCTTTCCTTTGCATTCATTGCTTTCTTGTACTTTACATTCTTCTCCTTTCTTCACTCTTCTCTTCTCCCACAGGGTCCTTTGCTGGTTGCTGCCTTCCTGCCTCCAACTGCATTGTCCTGGATGCCTTGCAGGCAAAAGAAATGAATCCTACCTTAAGATGAATTTAGTGCCCACAGTTTTGCTGATGCGGGGAGGTAACACTCAGTGAGATGGAGACAGCAGATGGCCCTGAAACACTTATCCAAGTGTCTGGCTGATGAGCCTCCACCAAGCTGACCGACTCAGTCCTCCTGGTCAGACAGAGTTCCAGCTCCTGTACCTGCTGCAGTTCACTGAGCACAGGTTGATGCTGGCGATTTTATCCGACTTCTTTCCTCTGGACCTCAAAACAGCTTTAGTGTTTGGGTGTGACAAAGTTCATCTCACAGGTGAGAAACCCGAGTGCCATAGACTTAGTGCTTGAGTTTCCTCAAAATTCATATTTGGAAATCCTAACCCACCCCTGCCCCTCACCGTGAGACAGTATTAGGAGGTGGGGCATTTGGGAGATGATTGGATCATGAGGGGGGAGCCCTCATGAATGAGGTTAGTGTTCTTATAAAAGAGACCGCATAGGGCTCCTTCCCCACTTCTGTCATGGGTGGTCACAGAGAGAAGACAGATATCCATGAACCAACAAAAGGGTCCTCCCCAGACACTGAATCTTGATGTCAGACGTCCTTGATCTTGGACTTCCCAGCTCCCAGAACTATGAGAGATATAAATTTCTATTGCTTATAAGCCGCCAGTCTGTGGTATTTTGCAATAGCAATATGAACAGATTAAAGTACCAAGTCTCAGGGCCATGAAGAGAGAACCCAAGGCCGTCCAGGGGTAAGTGGTGTGTCAGGAGTCGTCCTGCCCTGGTTGACACTTTTTACTATGTTACTTTGTCTTCTAATTTATACAGGAGCCAAAAAGAGGAAACTAAAAATAAATTTTTAAAAACATTCCAATGTGAGAAGTATAGATGGTCATAGTGAAGGAGAATTTGTTTCAGAGATGAGAACTTGGGCCCTGGGAGGAGAAAAAGCTTGACTGATACTTGAAGGCCACACCAGGGGGCTTGCCACCCACCCTGACATCACTACACCAATCCATGGAATCTTCTCTAGGCTGGTGCCCTCGTGGAAACTGGGCTGCAAGTCCCTGCTCTCAGCTCACAATCTTTTATCATGTAGCACACGTACAAGCACACACACACACAATCGCACACACAGTTGAGTAGTGGGAAGTATTGGGTTGATTCTACTGCATTTAACTTTTATAAGGCTGCTATTTCAGTCTGTAGTCCTCTGGTTGTCCAAATTCAACCCCTAATTTCACTATTTGCAAAGAACCAGGGTTTGTTTTCATGCAGGTCTCACCATGTTACTCACGTAGGAAAGTTCATGGAACTCAGTATTTTGGGTGCCCTGGTGTGATCTGGCTTCACACTCATACCCCCTGTTTCATTATTCCTTTCTTAGCCAAGACTGATTTCTCAACAATACAGTCAGGTGTGGACTTTGAGCAAAGGGATTGCTGTGAGGAGGCAGACGGCCCCCTGATGACATATTTATACAGTGATATCTCTACACACGGTCCCCCAAATTCATCTGTGTCATGATGGAAAGCACCGTGATCCACCCCTATTTGTCCTGTTGTCTTATCTCTTTTCCACTCCTCGGCATCTCTTCTTACAGCAGTATGGCTTTCTTTACTATTCCTGAATTGAGTCCTGATGTTTTTAGGCTTCTGCTCCACCCTTTATCTATTTGTTCTGCTTGGGACATCATCCTCTCATTTTTTAGACAACTCAAGGACCCCCCTGAGAAGGCCACCTGCCCCAGCACAGCTCACCTTTCACCCAAAAGAACTTATCTGCTCGCCTTTCCACCACTTTCATAGGCTTCTACCTTAGCCCTTTTCTCCATCTATTAGAATGATTTTCCTTGAGCTGCATCTCCTCCATATGCTCATGAGTTCCTGAAGATGATGAAGGTGCTTGTTCTTCCCTGTAGCTCTAACACAGAGCATAGGGCCTGGCATGGGGAGGCTTCCATGAGGCTGGTTGGATGAATGGGTGAATGAAAGGATGGATGGATGAGAAGGTCAAGGAGGGACAGCTAGGTAGATGTTGAGAGATATGCTCCACCATAGCTCTGGGTGTATCCTCAATCTGAAAAGATGCACAGATCTTTATCTGCCCTGGCTCCTGAGCTCTGGCCCTCAGGGGTGCTTGTAATGGAGAGGGCATTACTGTCATCACTTCTCTCTCCTCTTCTGCTTCAAATGGACCCAGAGATGGATCAGGTCAGAGAAACCCCCAAGACACCCCCGATCCACACCCAGGGTGCCATTGCTGAAAAGTGTTTTGTCTACAGAGCCCTTATCCATTCCAGTGTGTGCTCGCCTTGAATCCATGCTGAGTGCACTGCATTTTCTTCAATGCAACAGCATAACACAGCGGGTAATTGTTCAAATTCAGCTTGGACCGCTTCTCAGCTGCATGCCACTGAATATGTTACTTACCCTCTCAAAGTCTCAGTTTCCTTGTCTGTAGAACAAGGAACTGTAATCCAACCTCATAGGTATTTAGAAAAATCAAGTGAAATAGTTGATGGAACATGCCTGGTATATAGTACATACTCAATATTTACGGTGTGTGTTTGATTGAATAATGATCAGTGTTGGGTCTAAAGGCCTCAACCCATCGACATTCAGCCTCGTGAGACCCTGAGCAGAGGACCCAGTAATTGTGTCAGACTTCTGACCCACAGGTCTGTGGGCTGATACATGGGGGTGGTTTTGTGTTGCTAAGCTCGTGATGATTGTAATGCATCAATAGAAAACTGATAAAAGAGCCTGAGGGAGGCTTTCACAGACTGGAGTTGGAGGCAGTCTCAGCTTTGGCTGGGGGAGGCATAGATGGGTCCAGGGAGGTGCACACTCTATGCTTTGCTCCTGGTGACAATGTTTCAGAGAGTCCTAGAGCCAGAGGTAGTCATGAAGATCCCTGAAGGAGGTCAACTCTTAGGGAGAACCATTGGGTTAGAGGTGTGATGACAGTCCCCATAGGGGGATTTTCCAATCAAGGCCAGCTCTGAGACATCCAGGACCGACTTTATTAATTAGGCTGCCTTCATGGTCTGTGACAGAGCCTTTGAGAAGGAACAGAACTGATGTGTATTGTGTTCATATTATTTGACAGAGGGTATGCTTGTGTGTATTTGTTCACTTGTGTGCATGTGTGTGCACATGTTGGGGGTGGTGGATTAAGGGGAGAGATGAACTAATCTGCACTTTTCAGAAAATAAGTGAGAGACAACAATTCGAATCTCACAATTGTATTGGTTTCTAGCATGGTCTTGTGTAAGTTATTTTACCTTGGACATCATTTTCCCAACTGCAACATTGGAAATCATAAATGCTACTTTCCAAGTGATAGGCCAAACTTAACTGCAATTTTTTTTTGTTTGTTTTTTTTGTTTTTTTGTGGTACGCGGGCCTCTTACTGTTGTGGCCTCTCCCATTGTGGAGCACAGGCTCCGGACGCGCAGGCTCAGTGGCCATGGCTCAGTGGCCATGGCTCATGGGCCCAGCCACTCCGCGGCATGTGGGATCTTCCCGGACCGGGGCACGAACCCGCGTCCCCTGCATCGGCAGGCAGACTCTCAACCACTGCACCACCAGGGAAGCCCTTAACTGCAATTTTTAAAAAGAATATAATATGAAGAAAACCTCCACCAGGCCAGAGACACAGACGGAGGAGAGATGCAAAGGTTTCAGTTGCATTGATCCAAACCTCCCCAGTTTCCCCAGAGGAGGGGCCAAGACTGACTCCATTTCAGTCTTGTGAATTCCATTCAAGACCCTGTTATCTGCCTGCCTATGCTGTTGGTGGCAATGTAATTTGGTGCAGCCACTATGGAAAATGGTATGGAGGTTCCTCAAAAAACTAAAAATAGAGTTGCCATATGATCCAGCAATCCCACTCCTGGGCGTATATTCAGACAAAACTGTAATTCAAAAAGATACATGCACCCCTATGTTCATAACAGCACTATTCACAACAGCCAAGACATGGAAACAACATAAATGTCCATTGACAGATGAATGGATAAAGAAGATGTGGTACATATATACAATGGAATATTAGCCATAAAAAAAGAATGAAATATCATTTTCAGGAACATGGATGGAACTAGAGATGATCATGCTAAGTGAAGTAAGGCAGAAAGAGAAAGACAAACACCGTATGATATCACTTATATGTGGAAACTAAAGTATGACACAAATCAACTTATCTATGAAACAGAAACAGACTCACAGGCATAGAGAACAGACTTGTGGTTGCCAAGGGCAAGGGAGGGTGGGGGAGGGAAGGACTGGGGGTTTGGAGTTGGCAGTTGCAAACTAGTATATATAGGATGGATAAACAACACAGTCCTACAGTATAGCACAGGGAACTGTATTCAATATCCTGTGATAAACCATATTGGAAAAGAATATACAAAAGATTGCATATATATGCATAACTGAATCACTTTGCTGTACAGCAGAAATGAACACAACATTGTAAATTAACTATACTTCAATTAAAAAAATAAAGTTAAATTGTAAGAAAAAATGACCCGGTTATCTGAATATACTGAGTTTACAGCATCAAAAACCACTCCCATCTGGCCAGCTGCATTCCCTAATGCAGGATGAATACGCTGTTAAAATGTGACTCCATGAGAGTATCTCTACTTGTTGACTTATATGTTCCCATCACTAATGAGGAATGGGGAGATGGGTTTGATAAAAGTTAGGAGTGTGGGAAAAAATCAGGGGGAGGAAGTACTACAGCAAAGCTTGGAGCTAGAGATTTCTTCCTGTGACTGGAGAAGATGAGGAATAAAAGCACCTGTGATATTGGGGGCAGAATGGTGAGCAAGCCCACATAGGAGAAGCTCTGAGAACCTGAGCAAAATTAGCAGTGAGGAGTTAATATACACCACTTGTGCAGGAAAGAGATCAGAGCAGAGCGGTCCACAGGAGGAATTACAACTACTCTACCTCTCTGCTCTCTTCTCCTGCCCACGCTCCCCATTGCTCACCACACTCCAGCTCAAGGGACATGGCCCTGCTGCATGCCCCTTGAGCACACCAAACCTGAACTCCTCTTCTATTAAACTGCTCCCCAGAAGATATTCTGAATCTGGCACTTCTACATTGGGCTCCTTCTTATCACTCAGGTCTGAGCCCAGATGCCACCTCCTTGGAGACATCTCCCCATGAGCCCTCACATAAGTAGCCCCCTCCCTTGCACACCACCAGTCCACCACTCTCTACTATATCACCCTGGTTTATTTCATTCACAGTACTTGTCACTGCCTGAAAATACCATGTTCTTTTTTCTGCTTATTTATCACTTAACTCCTCCAGTAAGAGTGTGGCTTTTCACTGGCTTCAATCGGTTTTATCTTGTCTTCAGTACCATGATTACCGGGCATAAAACAGAACTTCAATCAACATTTCTTGAATGAGTGGATGAGTGAATGAATAAAAAATGGTTAAGAAGACAGGACATCAATTAGGAGGCTGTGCCAGCCAATAGCCTTAGGCAGAGGTGACAAGAGAGGAGTACAGTGGTCATTGAATTGACTGGATGTGGTACTGTGTTTCAGTCCCAAAGGCAAAGAAGGATCTGATAACAGCCCCAAGATCCATGCTTGAAGCAGAGAGAGGACAGAGCCTCCGTGGCAGAGAGAGAACTCCAGGGAATCAGCTTTGTGAATGAGAAAAAGGGGATTGCAGGAGGAGACCAGTTCTCTTTATTTGAAGAATGGATGCATTTCTGGGTGTGATCAAATTGGCAGCTGGAAATATGGGACGGGAGTTAAGGAAAGAGGTTTGGGGCTAAAAGTAATCATTGGGCTGCTATTCGTTCATTCATTCATTCATTCACTTACGATCTGACACTTGATATGATCCAACTATGAGCTGAAAATTTACTGAGAGAGGTATTGAAGAAGCAAAAACAAAAACAGCGACCCTGTACCCGAGGAACTAACAGTTTCCTTGGTCCTTCTGCCTACAGATGACCTTGCATATCTTCAGACGAGATTTCCCAGGGTTTGGGTAAAGCTAATAAAGGGGAGAGAGTTTGCCGTCTGCTCTGGGCAATTCACTTAACCAGGGGCAGGAGGAAAAGAAAGCATTAGAAAAAAGATGGTGGAAAAAAGAAGACAGGAGAGCTTACTGTAACAGAAGATAAGGAAGACCCACCAAAAAGATTAAATTCTTTCTGTTTGTGAATGGTTTCACTGTATTTGATGATACAGCACATTGGAGGTTCACAGAATTGATGCTCCTCAAGTAAGGCAGCCCTACACTGGTGTCCCAGTGCATCAGTGATCACTCCTGCTTCTAGAATGATATTAACACTTTTATAATCTTCCTTTGGCCCATCCCTGAGCCAGAACAGGAGATAGAAAAGGGAAGAGGACCAGGTCTTTGCCTTCACAACGGCCACTTTTGGCAGATCAGAAGCTGTGCCCATTTGCTGTCCCTGCTGAAGTCTTGAGTCTCATAACCTGAGAGCATCCTGGCACACTTAGCCCCATGTGATCTTGCATCCTTTCTACTGAAATTATGTGAATGAATTCATGAAAAGCTCTTGAACCAATGCCTGGTATACAGTAAGTTCTTAAAGATCGTATTACTCTTACCCTTATTATTATTCCTTATCAATGAAATCTATGTCTATCTCTGAGATTTTTGTTAAGTCCCCTAGGATGCTCAACCAGCATGTCTAGTGGTCAAGTCACACTGAGGAACTCGCTTGCTTGAAGGACCTCGTTGTGATCCCAGTGCAAGTCTCTGATAAGTTCTGACGCACAGAAAACTGTTTCAGCCAGTGTGATCCACACCTATATAATTTTTTTTAAATGCATATAATGACTGTTGACCTCTATCAGATAGAGGGTTTTACATGTCTGGCAATTGTATTTCTCCTTTTAATCCAATAAGTTTTTTTCCTGAACTCTGCATAGATGGGACATCTCTCGTTTATCCTTTAATGCCAGAGGAGGGAAAGGGATCATTTTATTAGCAAGAGTGACAATAACACGTGCTCTCTGTACAGCTTTCTAGATCTCCTAAACGCTTTCAAACACACTTGCAGTAATCACGTGAGGTTAGTATTAAATGTTCCACTTTACTGTTAATGGAATTGTGACTCAGAGAGGTTGTGTGATTTGCCCAAAGCCACAGAGCTAGAAAGTGATTGAATGGGGCATATGCCTCAGTTGTTTCATTTCATAAACTATGTTCTTTCAAATATTTCCCGGTGCTTCTAAAACTAAGAATTCCAGGTAATTTATAAATTATGAGTCATGTTCTCTGCATACTTAGACATGAAAATAAATCCCTACAGGTGTTCTATGTAATGGAAATAAACCATGGTGTGGCCCACAGAGGGGTCCGTGTAGGTGGTGATCTGAGGGTGGGGACTGTGTTCATGAGTCCTGAGCTTAGGTGCTGGAAGATTCTCCCTTGGAAAGAGGAGAAGACGCCCAGAGCTTCAACAGATGGGTTGTTTCCCTCTCACTGAAAAGAACAGTATTATATCAGAGTCTGCTGGGGTTTTACAAAGGCCAGATAGAGGCAGAGGTTGTGGCATAACCCACAGGAGAAAAATTAAGCGAACTAAAACCTGTCTTTGAGAGTGCGGCTTCCATAGGAAGATTGCCACGTGGTTGTTTGTTGGTACCTCTCCTGTCCTCGATGGCAGGATTTCACCCGACACCCCCAGCACCTTGTCCCCGTGCTGCCGTGGTGGGGAAACTCCAAAGCACACAGAGCGAGCAGCCCTGTGCTCTCGGCCCACAGCTCCCTAAAAATAACTTCTTGCTCTCTGAGCCTCGGGAAGAAAACAACTTGTTTCGCTCGAGGCATTTGGGTTGCGATGCTCCTTGTGGTTGTGCTGTTGTTGTTTTTTGCTCACTGAAAAGAGAAAGTTAACATTTGTTCCTCCCCACAAGTCTCTTCTCCATCTGGAATCAATGGGGGGGGGGGCCCTCAGCAGATCACCCCTGAGGACTGGCTGATGTTTATAAGATCTTAATCCTGGGGGGACAGGCTGGCTGAGGAGGCTGGTAATGGGATAAGAAACCTCTCTTCTCCAGGGCACCAGCTGGAGCTCAGCCCAGGCTCCTAATGACAGGAAGTTTCCAGCTATCAGGAGGCTCACTCTGTGAAAGGCGGTGGCGGGCTGAGTCCAAGGTGGCTTCTGCCCCATCCCCCACCCCATTCCTGTTTCAGGTTCAATGTCAGGGATTTCCACTCAATATCAAGGAGGCATAGGCACACAAGCATAAGGTAACCATTGTAAGTTTGGCACAGATGAGAGGCAGGGGATATGGGAACACGTTTCTCCACCAAAGAGAACCTACTGTGTGCCAAGTGCTGTCCTAGGACAGAGAACACATTGTTCCATTTAACTCTCAGAGCCATCCTCTGCAGATGGCAGTGGTATCCTGCTGGTGCGGAGAGGTGGAGTAATTTGCCCAAAGTTGCACCGGTAAAATGCCTTTCCGATGCCAGAATCTGTAGTCTTTTCACTATTTACAATGATACTGAGTCTTCTCAAATGTTGAAAGGTCTAGCCTGGAAGCATCCTGCCCATGGACAGATAGGATACACACACACCTACACACATGCTCACACACACACATACACACACGCGCACACTGCTATCAGCAGCAGCAGCAGCAGCATTCAAACCATGCCACAAAAATATACGCACAAAATGATTTGGTGTTCATGGCTTATAGCAGTGGTTAGAAACTGTTTTTTTCTGAAAAAGGCCAGAAAATGGTAAGGAGTTTCTGCTTCTTTGCTGGTCATACCATCTCTGTCATAACTACTTAACTTTGCCATCACAGCATGAAAGCAACTACAGACAACATGTAAAAGAAAGGAACTCTCTGTTCTCTAATAAATTTGATTTATAAAAACAGGTGTTGGGGTAGACTTGGTCTATGGGCCATAGTTTGTCAATGCTTGACTTAGAGAAATCCTTCTCCCATTAGGATAACTGAGGGAGGACTACCTGGAGGAGGTGTCATTTAAGGTAGGTCTCAATGAACAAGCAGAATTTGGAAAATGGAATTAGGGAAAGGGGTGGGTGTTGCGAAAAAGATATTGGAGTGGGTGAAAGCCTGGGGTACTGAGTGACTCTGGAGATGGAAAACGCTCCAGCATGGGGGCAGATCCCTGAATGGACAACAATGGCAGTGGAAATATGACCCAGAGGAAAGGCAAGACCAGCTTAGCAAGAAAAGGAATGCCTGCCAGAGGGGCTCTTCACATGGTCTACAATCTCCACCAGTTTATAAATATCCCAAATCCAAGTGGAAAAGAGATTAGGAATCGCATCTCCAATAATTTGAAATTGAGTTACAGTAGGGGAGAATAAAAACACATATATGGAGCCACATGAGAACATGTGCTTCTGGAATCAGGTGAGCCTAGAGGGCCTGGTTGTAGAGATGGGAGATGAAGGTCCAGGGCAGAGAGACATGGAAAGCAGAAGCCTGAAACACATGCAAATTCTAAGATCATCCCGACCTTGGCAAAAACATACAGCTCTAGCTGTGGGACCTCAGACCAGTTATCTAACCTCTCTGTATTTGAGCTTCATCCTGTTCTCTGACGCTGGGTGAATGATGTGTACCATTCAAGGCTGTGGTAAAGGTGACAGGAGGTGGTACGGATGACACATGTGACCCATGTCGGAGGCATATTAGGACTTTAACAAAGCACAGGGAGACTTTCTCTTGCCCAAGATCAAGGCGTGTGCTTCATTCAGAACCCTGCTGTGGAACTTCTCCCTTGACTGCAAGGTCAGGACATTCTACCTTCAATTAGCGTAGGTGGGGATTATGCAGGTTGGCATGAGGGCATTTCCGTTTTACTTGGGAAGCCAGGAGGAGAAATGGCTCCATATCTACACCACATTTTCTCTCTGCACGTCAGCTCTTAACTCTTTCTTGAACACCCTAGGTTCTCCTGACCCTCTCAGCAGGTGCATGGCCTTTCCCCATTTCCAGAAACATCTTTCCTTTCTTCTCTCCTCTGCAATCTTCCAAGGCCTGGGCCCAAGGCTACCTTCTTGGTGAAAAGTTACCTGGGCTTCACCTCTGTCAGTCACAATGGTCACACTCCAATGTCATTGTTGGTTTACAATGGTCACACTCCAATGTCGTTGTTGGTTTATGTCCCTGCAACCACCCGTAAAGCCCACATTTCTCAATAGCAGGTTTTAGTTACCTTTGTGAAAATAGCCACTAACCTCTCAGTGTTTTGTGCAGATTAGGTGTAAATGATGGCACAGACTGGAGAATGAACAGAATTAAAGATATAATAGCCACTGCATCTTGGTTGCTATATATGACCCCGGCATCATGCTAGGAGTTTTGTGTTATCTAATATTTACAGCACTCCATCAGCAGGTGTCATTTTCCTCATTGACAAGAGAGGAAACTGAGGTTCAAGGTGACGGAGCATCACAAAACCTGCACTCAGATCTGCCTGTCTTTAGAAGCCTAAGTCTTCTGCCTCCATTCCCAGGACCTGGAAATAAAGCACACACACAAACAACTTTCTTGGCACTGCTCTCTCGCACAGACCATTCTGAGCGGTGTCCTTGGGGTTCATTGTGGCCACCCTGCCCCATCAGGCAGCCTTAAATGTACATAGAGGCTAAAAGCCCTGGCAGAGTTGAATTTCTCCTGCACTTGAAGGCTTCTGTTCCCCGACAATGATGAATCTGAAAATGGAGACATCGTCCAAAGGCACACATTTGAATGGGTTGGGAACAATAGTGTCATCCTTGAACCAAGGGGCAGACAGAGCAACTGCTTCAAGTGTCTGGCTTTTATCCTGCGTTTCAGTCCTCTCAACGCCACTTGTGTACAAAGGCGCAAGAAGCTGCTCTCTGTGTGTGCTGTCCAGCTGCACGGTGCAGAGGACACCAGGGAGGCCCCACCCTGGGAGACAGCAGCTGTTCGGAGAAAGCCACTGAGCCTACGTGATGAAATCCTGTGATGGGCAGGATCAGGGCTCCCCAGAGATGCCCCCATCCTACTCCATAGAACTCAAGAATCTGTTACCTTTGGCGGGAAAGGGACTTTGCAGACATAATTCAGACTTTGAGCTGGGGGGATTCTTTTGGATTATCTGGTTGGGCCCTAACTGTGATCACAAGGACCCTTAACATCAATGAACCTTTCCTGGCTGAATTCAGATCGGGGGGGAGAAGTAAGTACAGAAGGCTCAGAGCGACGCAATGTTTCTTGCTTTGAAGAAAGGGGAAGGGGCCCATGATCTGAGGAATAGGGGAGACCTTTATAAACAGAAAAAGGCAAGGAAACATTTTCCCCTAGAGGCTTCAGAAAGGAACAGCCCAGTTGATACTGTGATTGTAGCTCACCGAGACTAGGTTGGATTTCTGTCCCAAAGAACTGTGAGATGGTACCTTTTTGTTGCTGTAAGTCACTCAGCTAATGCTAACTGGCTAAGGTAATAATAGAAGGGTCATACGAATATCCACTCTTTGGTTTCCCCAACAGCAAACCAGCAGCCCATGAAAGGGCAGCCAGCCCACCTTAGCCGTGGCTTTCTAGTACCATAGTGCTTACAGCCCAGGACACTTTTGACGTCTATGGAAACTCTCCAGAAGGAAGTAAGGTAGAGAGGCCATATAGGGATGGAGGCATGAGCTCATGTGATTTAGCCCAGGGGACATTTTTCCCCTTTATGATACACAATTTAAATAACCAGCATTGGATCCCAAAAGGCAGCATGGGATACGGGAACATTCCTGAGTCTTTCAGTCAAACCTGGGTTCAGATTCTGCTCTACTCATTCACTGACTGGCTACCTAATCTTCAGTGACCTTGATCAGCTTAGTTTGAAAATCACAGCATATAACTTCTGCTTATTTTGGGGATCATGCAACGTGATGAATCTATTATCTAACTGTTGCCACTGGAACCTAGGAAGTTCTCAATAAACTGTATTATATTTATTATTTTGCTATTTTCCTTTAGATTATGCCTTTATTTTTTCCCAAATATTGGAACTAAGTCATTCACATACCTCATATGAGTGTCAACTGATAACTATCAATGCTATCAAACCACAATATTTCCTTTGATGAATTTCTGAAATTTTTGTTAATGTAATTGGTGAATATAGTTTTAAAAGTCAAATGATAACACAAGAATTACCACACAAAAAAGGAGAGTTCTCTACTTAATCCAAACTCCAGACTCTTGCTTTCCAGGGGTTAACACTTTTCATTTTGATAGCCTTTCTTTTATGATATTTACTTTTAATTTTATAAATAATATCCTTATAATACTGCTACATGTTGATTTTCTCTTTTAAATATTATTAACTTCCTAATACAGAATATGATTTAGCTCTCTGAAAATACACACACATACACACACACTTCTTCCCATGTAGTTTTAATAGAATTTTTTGATGAATCAGAAGTGTTTGAATAAGTCAAATACTGAGCCACATAGTGACTATAATTACATATTGTTGGTGGTGAAGATATTTTCCCTGGAGTAAATATTTATTATTATTATTTAGTTTGTTTAATTTTCTATATAGCTACTATTTATCTATTATTTAATTTATTTATTTATTTTTGGCTGTGTTTGGTCTTTGTTGCTGTGTGCAGGCTTTCTCTAGTTGTGGTGAGTGGAGGCTACTCTTCATTGCGGTGCACGGGCTTCTCATTGCAGTGGCTTCCCTTGTTGCACAGCACGGGCTCTAGGCAGACGGGCTCAGTAGCTGTGGCTTGCGGGCTCTAGAGCACAGGCTCAGTAGTTGTGATGCACGGGCTCAGTTGCTCCACAGTATGCTGGATCTTCCTGGACCAGGGCATGAACCTGTGTCCCCTGCATTGGCAGGCGGATTCTTAACCACTGCGCCACCAGGGAAGTCCCTTATCTAATTTTTATCTTTAAAAAAATTGTAAGTGGCTTACAATATGGCCAAACACTAGTAATTTACTGGAATCCTCTTTTCTTCAGAGATATCCATTCTCCATTTCTCTGTCCTGCTTCAATGAGATGGGCTGTTTCCGAGGCTGACTTCTCAGCTTTGACCTGGGAACTTTTCTTCACTCTCAGCTCGACATTTCTCTGTCCCTTTTTTCATCACTTTGTCCTGAATATTATCTTTGTTATTATTGGCTTCGTATCTTATTGCCTTGGAGAATATAATTTAGTAACTTCTTAAGTCAGGTCATGGAAGTTTAAACTTCAATCTATTAAGTGTCTGAAAATATCTGTATTTTATCTTCACACTTGATTAGGAGTTTGCATGGAAGCCATTTTCTCTCATAACAAGAAAGGCATTGCTCCTCTCTCTTCTAGTTTCCAGTATAACCACTGGAAACACAATTTTCTTATCATTCATTATCTTTATTTTGGTTCTGTGAATGCACAGGATGCTATATTTATTCCATGTGTGGTGAAATGCCATGCTGATGTGCCTTGATATGGGTGTTGTTTTTATTAACTGTGCCGACCACTTTGGAGAGATGGAATAGCTTTCAAATGGAAATCTATGTTTTTCATTTCTAAGAAATTTTCTTGTATTATATCTTGAAAAATGTTCTCCTGTTTTCTATTCCTGGAGATCATATGGGCCAAATATTGAGTTTCTTAGGTTTATCTACTTATCTTTATTACATTTTTATATACTTGACTTTTTGTTATTTTTCCTGAAGATTTTCCCAAACTCATTTCCTAATCCTTCTATTGGATTTTTTTCTGCCATTATACTTTCTAAACTCAAAGAGATTTTTCTTATTCTCTGAATATTATTTCATTGTATTCTAATGTCTCTTGGATACAGTATTCTTTTATTTCTCTCAGGATAGTAATTATAATTGTTTGCAGCTTTCTTCTGGTCAGTGCAGTCTTTATTTCCTTTGATTTTGTCTGGCATTTGTTTGTTTGTTTTGGTGAATGTGAATCATGCTAAGAGTTTTCATCAAACATCTGGAGATACTTGGTTGTCAATTCTGATTTGAGAGCCTGTGACTAAATATCTAAGAGGAAACGTATGCTTGGATGGACCCTGTCCAACACTGGACCTCACTATTGCTTAAATGGAAAGCCCCCAGCACCTGTAGTCTGTTCTCTTGAGTCAGTCAGTTTCTCCTGAGAGGTTGCCCAGGGATGATGGCTGATTGCCAGTGCTGGGAGTCAAGCATGACAACATGACGTTATTTTTCAAAAACCTCTGGTTGACATTCTTAAACCTTCTGAGACTTGTTACGTTTATACTGAGACACACAACCCAGTGTTTTCCTGGTTTGTTTGTTTCTTTTCCGTGAGAAACTTCTATTCCCAACACCTTCCTTTAGGGTACCTGTATTATATTCAACAGGCGTGGCTTCAAACCTTCTCAAGAGTCCAAAAAGATAAGTGGTTTTTCCTTCACACCAATCTCCTGTGTCAAGGAGGAGGAGATTGAGGTATCAAGGCCATAGATGGGTACCAGAATTTACACTGGGCAATGTGCCTGCATTCTCCCTCATTTGGTTCTTTCAGTGACCTATGGGAATTCTCATTACCCCAATCAGACAGAGGAAGAAGCAGAGGCTATATGACCATATGGTGAGGTCACCTGTCCAGGGCTGCATGGCTAATCAATGTCCAAACCAGGTTCCAAAGGAAGGTCTGGCTAATTTTCTCTGCTCATGACCTACCCACTACTCCATGTTCTATCCTTGTTACCACAGCAGGTTTACTGAAGATACTTGCCCACATCAGCAGTTGGAGTTAGGAACCATACTTATCATCATTTTAGAGCTGCGAAAACATTTATTCACATGGAGACATGATATAACTTGATTAAGACCATGCCACTCATCATGATAGAATTGGAATTCAAATCCAGACATCCGGTTCCACAAGCTGCAATCTTCATGCTTTACCCCTGGGCCATAATCCATCATATCTCTTTTCTTTACTTAAAAGTCTGATATGCTCATTGTTTAAAGAATAAAGTTCAAACTCCTTAGCAAAGCATGCAGAGTTCTTTATCTCTGGTCCCTACACATCTCTTGTCCCCCTTTCCTATGCATTATAAATGCATCAAATTCCTTTTAGATCTGAGAACCCAGCACACTTTCTCTTTTTATAGATTTTGCTTATGTTGGAGCCTTTAGAGCACCCAGTTCACCCATACCTCTCAAGCTGCCTGGGTATTATTGACTTATCTTTCAAGATTTAGTAAGAATGTCAGCTTTCCTCGGAAAACTGCTATGACCCTCACTTGTTCCAACTGTGGATTCAACCCGAGATGAATTGGAGGCTCACAGTAGGCTCCTAGGGAATCCAGCATGTGCTTTGTCCTACACACATGTATCTTTCCTAATTCTCTTTTATCGACTGGCTATCTATCACCCCATGCTATAAGGTTGAGAACTGTCTGGTCACCTCTACTTTCACCACTCTAAACACACACTTTGACACTTAGAAAGTGCTTTAAAATATCTGTGAGAAAAAAAAAAGAAGAGAGAGAGCAAAGGAAAAGACAAGAAAAACAGAAAAAATAAAACATAAATGTGAGCTGCAGTTGCCTGGCTAGTCTGAGTCCTTTTTATATTCATGTTAACACGCATATATAAATACTGGGAATTCCCCTTGCTAAATTCAAGTTTGCAAAGCTTTGGTCTTTCATAAGATTACGTCATTGAAGAGGAAATCACTACATTTTTTAAAGAGGAGCCAGACCACTGAGAAGTGTATAATGGGAGAAAAAATAATAAAATCCAGAAAGCCATTGCCACAAATGTAATATTCACCTCCCCACAACACACACACATGCCAAAAATGCTCTGCTTTTGCTGAATCTGCAGTAGCTCAAGTCATTAATTAAAACCATTTCCAAATCTATGTTGATCAGGATAATAATGCTGATGAGATTAACCATGTTAATTGGTCTTTTATAAAAACTCTAAATACAAAAATATAATAACAATAATAAATCAAATGGAAGAAGAAAACATAGGCAGACATATCCATCTAACCACTAGGAGATTTTAGACTGAAACTAAAAAAAAAATAAAGAAAGAAAAAGGAAAACTTCCAAAGTGGTTGAACCAGTTCATCGTGGTCTGTGAAGGAAAACAAGCTTCTTTTGTGCCAATAGGAAGGCATTTCTCATGGTATGGTCTAGGCATTCTCTCCAAAGCATGCTGTGTGAAACATTCTCAGGCTTTATTTAACATCAGGCCATTCTCCTCCTTCCAAGGTTGACCATTTGCTATAAGAACTAATAGTCCCCGAGCAGTTTGTTCTGAGATGGGTCCACCCCTTTAAAGCCAGGATGGAGGATGTTAAGTCAAGACCAGCCAAAAACATGGAGGGATGAGTAGAATTAAGGACCCCTTTCTGCAAATTAAAAAACAAAACAGTCTAGAGATGGTTGTCCTGCTACGATTGGTGTTTTTGCTGCAGCTCCCAAGCCAAGGTCTAGGACAAATCTTAGACCTGTAACTCTCTTGAAGTCTTGGAATCCTCATCATTGGACACTTCCTGTATTTAACTTGCCTCCATAACATGATGTGCCCTTTTACAAACCCTTTCCAGGAGGGGAAATGGAAAACAGGGCAAGGTTTCAGGTTTGTGTAAAGTCCTGCTGAGAGAACCTAACATCTGATGCTTCCGGTTCCATGAAAGAATGTTTGAAGTAGATTCCATGTACTGCAAATTAAAAAAAAAAAATTCTGATTTTTCCTTTGCATGGAGGAGTGAGGTAGGGTGGTTACAGGAGTCTGACTTTGTGTCTGCGTGTCTAGTACTATAAGAAATCTTGAAGTTTTGATAGACTTAATCCCTACCACAGGAGGGTATAAAATAGCAGAGTTAAACTGCCAACAAAAACCAGGACCACACCAGGAAAGCCATGGGTTTTCAAGTGGTTTCCCGCCAGGTCCTGCCTGGCAAGACCCCAGCTAATCAGTGAATGCATAATATCCCAATCTATCAAGCTGGACGTGGCTTTGCCCCCGTCTGGGTGAGGTCTGAGGTGACCATCACTGCTCAACACACTGCCTTTCGTGGGTGAGAATCTCTACCCTTCAGAAGATATACATGTGCATTTCCAAATGCCCCGTATGCTTTATCGGTTCTTCTCTGTGTATGCGTGTGAGTATGTGTGTCAGTATTTTTCTCCTACCAAAATTTCTTTACGAATTGTGACAACTCACAGATCTTTCTTTGTCTTTTCCTAGTTGCGGCCGTTCAGACCGATTTTCGTCTTGCATATGATTTTAATACAAGCTAGTGTAATATGATTACATTAACTGTTGAGCAATATCGCCTCAGGAGAACCAAACCACAGAGCTTTTTTTAACTGCACTGGGAATGCTGGGACTCTATCTATACTTTTAATTCTCCATTAAAGTACATTGGGCAGATAGGCTGGGTTTTAAGCCATGTGTAACTATGTATTTGGATGGCTGGGTGTAATGGCTTAGGAGAAGGACATGGTGTGGAGGTAAATGGTGCTCATTTTTTTTTGGAGTCAATTTTCCTTCCTCCCTTCAAAGATCCTAGTGACTTCCTGGAAATGTGCCTTTTTTCAAGTTTGGCCTTTGGAAGTATGGCTAAAAGTGGCTTCTTTCTTTTTACCAGTTTTCCAGAAGGGAATTCTAGGAGATCTGTAGTTCTGGCTAATGAAGAGAGGAAAGGAAAATCTTCTACTGTGGTTTATAGGAAGAAATACCTCTGAATAAGATTTTGAAGGTAAAATTATGATGATTATAATGACAATGATGATGATAAAGAAAAGAGGAAGAGAAGGAGGAGGGGAGGATGATGGCTGGATTCCATTCACATATATATATATATATATATATATATATATATATATATATATATATATATTAGAACTGTGTGTGATTAGTATACAAAATATATGCCCCAATTGCCTTATTTGGTTATTTCTGGAACAGTGTGATGTCAGAATTTCCATGCCATTGTCTTTAAGAAAACAAAAATGATTCTACAATTCCACTAATGACAGAATAAAAAGTGTAGCCTATACACTGCCTCTTGACATGGAAATATTCCAAGAATTGATTTTGTCAGACTATGTACCTAGAATTTTTCTTTTGGCTCAGAAAATATCACTGTCCTGTCATTGAGGGAAAATGTGTGTGTGTAGAGGGGTTCTACACTGGAGGTGACAGACATAACCTAATTTATCTTCTGGTTAAGAGAACAACACAAGCCACTCAAAGCTGCTGGTCCATTCTCAAACCCTAAAACCCAAATGGATGGGACTTTTTTGTTTATGTTTTTTTGTTTCCATTGTTATTTCTTCTCAACATATTATGAGCATACAAGATATGAATGTATTTTTTCTGTGTATTTTTGTTCCAGGTTCACATCTGATGTTCTTTGCTTAACTTAGAGATGATAGATCTGATAAGGGTGGCAAAGGTATCCCATCCTTATAACTCAAGAGCAGATGTTAATGATTTTGATGATTAAAAAAAGAATTGTTCATGGATCTGCCGTTAACAGTGATTTCCTTCTTTCCCATCCTCCCCACTTCTTGTCCTTTGATATCAGGGCAGAAGGCTCTTCTGCTCTGAGCTGATGTCATCTGGAAATACTCTCCTTCCTTGCTCTGGAAGATGTGGCCTGATTCCAGAAAATAACACATTTCTGAAAACTCTTACAGGACTTCTGTTGGCAGTGACCCTGGTCTGCCCAGTTGAAGGGGACTCTGGTTTCCAGAATTTTAAGAACAGCCTGTGCCAATGACAAACCAGGTATTGCTGTCCAGGGGCCCATAGTCAAGACCTGTTGGAGAGGCCCATGGTTTTAAAATGCCCTTGGGGGATGATTTATGTTAAAATATCCTTGAACCTGCTTTCTTAACAATGCCTGCTTAGACTTCCCAAAAAGGTCAAGACTACCTCCTTTTAGAGTAACCTATAATAAGGTTACTCTATAATATTTTCATTTGCTAACATATGAAGACGAGAAGCAGAGGAGCAGTGATGTGCCAGTAAAGCTTAACAACCGGCTCTCTGGGGGAAACAGCCTTGAGTTGTAGCAGTTGCTTATTTCCGTGGTGTAAATACTCGCATCACAGCCAATTTCAAGCTGTCTCCCTGAATGTGGAATTGGGAAGAGGTGCCTGTAATTGGCTCTCACAATCCAGGACCAGCTCCAGCCCAGCCACTGCTTTAGACTAAGGAATAGCAGATGAAGAGAGCACAGAACTTGGAGAACAAAGACCTGGTTTGGATTCCAGATGTGCTCTTTCGTAATTTAGGTAGGTTACTTTTGGATTCTCTGTGAGTGCCTCTAAAATTTAAGAGAATGAGTGCTTTTCTAGCTGAGTGTGAACCAAATGAGGAAACACGTGGGGACATTTGCTCCGGCAAGAGCAGCATTATCTTCATCCCCAACTCACCTGAAAGGTGTGTGGACTGTACCATGGGCACCACCGGATTCCTCTCATTTCATCCTACTGCACTTTCTCATGTGTAAGATATCCTTATTTTACAGAATAAAAATAGTCTTGGAGAAGTGGAGAAATAACCTCATAAAAGATACCAGTCCCTGTCTGCGTATCTATACAGCCCATTCATTGCACCCTCTGCGAGATGCTTAATGATTTCCCCCCCTTTTTTTTTTTTTCTTTTGCAGTACTCAGGCCTCTTACTGTTGTGGCCTCTCCCGTTGCGGAGAACAGGCTCCGGACGCGCAGGCTCAGCGGCCATTGCTCACGGGCCCAGCCGCTCTGCGGCATGTGGGATCTTCTCGGACCGGGGCACAAACCTGTGTACCCTGCAACGGCAGGCAGACTCTCAACCACTGTGCCACCAGGGAAACCCAATGATTTCCCTTTTAAACTGGGAAAATATTCCTTGTAGACTGATGAATAGCCCCTAGGAATCTCAAAATCGGGACAGATCTCCTTCAGAGAGGGAGGTAGTAAGACCCCTGTGCTATACCAATTCAAGTATCATCCTTTTATGTCTTCCCACCCATTAAAGAATGATGCACTGTGTACAAAAGATATTCCTGTGTTCTCTGAACACAGGATCGATTGCTCTTCAGGAGCTGTGGAGACCAGCTAAGCCATATCATTGACTTATTTACATTTCACTCCTTAAGGAGGTAAAACAAAAAGATCACAAATTTGGGACTGCAGGGTCCTGGCTTCTCTCCCATTTCTTCCATTTACTAGATGGCTGACTTAGGTTGAGTTCCTCCCTTCTCAGTGTATCAGAAGTTCCTCCCTTCCTCTCAGTGTATCTCATCTAGAAAGCAAGGATATGCATAAATTTCTCATTAACTCTGTGTGTGTGTGTGTGTGTGTGTGTGTGAGAGAGAGAGAGAGAGAGAGAGAGAGAGAGAGAGAGAACTCGGATAATTTAAGTGTAAGCTCCTTGAAGGCAGAGCCTGCCTCTCCCAACTTTTCACCTTCAGAATGTATTCAGTGGCAATGTTGTCCCTATTTGAAGAATAAGTGGGTCATGTGTCTGGAACAAAAATCACCACCAGAAGTCACTTTATAGATGCCAGTGATATTGAATCCAGTCCCAAAGAGCCTATAAAAACCTCTTCAGACTTTTGGAAAATGACAGCTCTATGGTTGTACAATTTCCAAATCAAGACAAGACACATATTTCTGCATTGTGAGCTTACTTTCAATGTGAAACGACCTCTCCAAAGCAACCACCACAAACAGCTAATAAATCGGGAATAAATAACGTATAATGTTGCAAGTTGCATCCACAATAATCTGTCATACATACATCTGCTAAGGATCGTGCAAGACAACCATACCCCTTGATTTAATTGGACCAAAGAGAGGTGACATATGCAGTATGATGGTCCCACTGACATTCTTTTGCACCCAAGGAATCAAATCAATGCCTACTTGCATATTAAGCACTATGAGGTCCTTTCTCCCCTGGAAGTGAGCATGTGTTGCTATTAGCCTGGCCTTGGAGGGGTGGGAAGAGAACCCCAGGGTGCAGTGGGGAGGCCAGGCAATATCCTACTGATTTCAGTGGGACCATGTGTTCTTTGAAATGCCCTGCAATGGTCCTGGCCGATCTCTTTCTAGGTCCGGCTGCAATGTTAATAGAAGTTTAATTCTAGCTGCTTCAGTCCTGGTTCTCAGAGAGCAGCGTATTAAAGCAGTGCTGAGACAACAATCAGATCGAATACATTTTGCACCGTCCTTCCCCAGAAGAGATTAGAGTGCTGGTCTCTCCAATTGGAGGGCAGGGCAGGGAACGGAATCACCATGTGGCACAGGGGTCCTCAGGAAAGGGAAGCACAGAAGGAAGCTCTTCCTCCTTCTCCAAGGGCGGGTTGACTGTGTCCAGCAAGCCCATCTCCTGATGGTCATGCCTGCCCCCACCTGCATTATGCAAATCAACTTCTCCTACAAGCTTCTATTCACTGGCGGGCTGGAAACCCAGCCTTCCCGAGCCCTGGAGCCTGGAAGCTGAGCAGCTCTAGGCAATTATCTGTTTTGAAGGAATACACTGATTTGACATTCTTAAGAAGTCACAGACGTCTGATTTCATAATATAATTTGTAGAAGTAAAAAAGGCAAGTTAAACATTTGCTTACACATATCATGTTTACATGTGTTCAAAGAACTTTCCAAAACTTTGCAGTCTCATCCAACTGCATCTTTTTTAAGCTCGCTTCGCTCTTGTAGGTTTGCAAACAAATTCCACAGCACATTCAACCGCAAATTGATTTACTTTTGGGGAAACTCCTTGAGTTTTGCAACTTTCTTCTTGCTGTTTAACATACACACAGATGCAAAAAAGAAAAAACAATCTCCTAACACAGGAACACAAATCTGGCATTCGGAGGAGTCGATTTTTTCATTTATTCTCAAAGTGAAGGGAAAGCAGCAATGGATGCGATCCAGATTACCAAGGAGTGTGCAAATGACTTCTTGGGCCCCGCTGGCAGTGTGAGTGACAGCGCATCTCAGGGCAGGGAGGCTGAGGGAGAGAGGAGCGTCCCCTTGCGAGGGAAGACCATTCATTTAGCACGTAACCTGGATGTCCGGCTTTCCATCATTGAGTGAAGGGCATCACCACCCTCTCAAGCCTTCAAGACTGTGGGCCATCTTTAACTACGTTGTCTACCATACCTCCTATTGGATAATCAATCCCTGAGGTTGAGTCCCACTGACTGGAACCCTCTCATGTATCCTGAATGTCCTTATCTTGCTTATCCATTCCTACTGACCTATCACTTAGTACTTGGACTCTGGCAATAGCTTCCCCGACATTTTGCAGATCCAACCTCCTTCTGTCCCATACATGCTCTTCATTGCTGCCAGAGGGAGAAATACAGACTGTCCATCTGATCCCTTGTTAAACTTACAAGCACTCTCCTTCCTTCAGGATAAAGGGTCAACTCCTTAACTTTGGAAGTCTTTTATGATCAAGACCCTGCTTTCTTAAGAACCTGGTCTCCATGAGCAACTCTCAGGTTCCAACCAAATTCTGCTTATGTGCCACTCTGGCCATCCCACAGGGCCTTTGCACATGCTGTTCCACTGACCATGAGCAGCCTCTTAACCATTTTCACCTGGAAGACTCCTACTCGTGCTTCAATATCAGCTCAGATGCTATGTCTGGAAATCATCCTTGAGCCCCCAGGACAGGGTTAAGACTTTCTTCCCCTTGTTCCTAGCATCCTACACTTCTCTGCTGTAGCATCTGTTGCCCTCAATGATTGCTTGCCTCTTTCTTGATGCATACCTCACTAAAATTTAATTTTCACAAGAGTTGGGCTGTATTTATTATGAGCTTTGCAAAACGCTATCTCCTTTAGAACCACGTTTTGATCACCTCTGTACCTACAACAACAAACACAGTTCCTGGAATGTGGTAGATGCTGCAGAAAGGTTTCACATGAATGAATGCATACATGAATTAATTAGATAATGAAAATGTACAGGTGTGTAGTAACCCAGAAGGCTAAAGCTCAGACCCTTCTACCTGGCAAAGGTCCCTCACAAAGGAACGAAAATTTATTACATAAGAGTCAGGCCACTGAAAGTAGTAGACTCCGTGGACAGTGGGTAGGAAAACCGCTACCTCAGGGGTCTGAAAAAAAAGCTACATCATTGCATCGGCCCCTCATCTTTAGACCTTACCCTCGTTCCTTCCCATTTATTGCTGCATCTGATGGTTTGACTTTCTGAAGATGCTGGAGAAAGTGTCAGAGAAGGTGAGGGTGTAAGGAGAGTGTTAACACCTGGAGGGGGTCACACAAGAGAGCCAGAGATGGAGAGAGGGACGGCAGGGGGCCTCTTCCTGCAGCTGAGCTGGCCCAAGGCTTATCTGGCCAAGGATCTCAAATGCACCAGGCCAGCTTCTCCTTGGCTGGAGTTTCAGAATATCCCATGCCCTACAGCCTGTGTCCTGAGAGGGGATGGAGACGGCAACCTCTGATGAACAGGCTCCGTGGAAAGCAACAGCCATGGCACACAATGAAGGAGGCAGAAGTTTACCAACAGATAGGACTTTCAATCTGCCTGATTTCTATCCCGGAATAAAGGAGCATCTGTCCAGCCTCCCGCATTCCAAGGTTTTCCGTTTTGCTTTTGTTTGTTTGCTTTCAAGAAGTTTGTACGTAACCCAGTGTCCAGGCCATAAAGGGTGACTCCGGAAAGATCTCTTTGGATTGTGACCTGGTTGGCAGCTCGCTGCCCCAGGGCAGTCCTCATTCCCAGCCAGAGCTCTGCCATTAAGGCCTGGAAACCCACAGACATAATAGGAACCAGGCAGGGAAAGTGAAGCTGAAACCAGGAATGTGTGGCCGAGGCTTCCAGCTCTGCTCAGCTGTGTGAGGCCCGCTTCAGTCACGCATTGCTGCAGCTGGGATGCTCCAAACGAGTGTGTTGGCAACGGGGCGCCTGGGCTTGGGCTTCGGGGCTTTCTGGGTGCCTTTGTCCAAGCTGACAGCCGCCAGGGACCCCTCCCTGGTTCCTAGGAGCCAGCCTGGTGTTGAAACCCTGGCCCCGTGGGACTCAGCCAGAATGTGAGCAATGGATTGGAGACTCCCAGTCTATTCTTCAGCTTGGTCCTCCCAGGTTTTTGGAGCAAAGGGGGAGGGAGAGGCCTGGATACAGTAGAATTATGTTGGCAAAGGGCTCCCTCCTATAGGCCTGCAGAACTCGAGGTGTGACTCATGGACCAGAAGGAAGCAGGCGTGGACACTGTCTTCCAGGGTGGTCACCTGAAGGAACCATGGACAGAAAATTAATTGGAGGCTATCAATCTAACTTCAAAGGTCCCCACGCAACTGTACTTGGAAGAGAAAATGAACAGCGAAGATGGTGTTCAGCAAGACGGTGGCCTGATTCTCCCTCATCTGTTCCAATATTTGCCAAGAGGCATGAGCTACTAACCTGGCTCCTCTCTGCCACCACACGCACGCCATCTCGGAACTTCCAGGTTGCCGAGGGGCTCAGTGTCAATGCTATTCAGAAGCACCATCTTCTAACCTTCAGTCTCCCTGCAGATCAGACAGCTCTTGCTGCAGGCTGCACTGCCCATCACAGAAGCTCCGTGCATCCAAGGCCAACACAACTGCTCTGGGCAAGGTGTGTCAAGGTGGGAGGTGGGGGACTGGGGCGAGAGCTTTGGAAAATGCTAATGTGGTTCAGATCATGACTAGCCCTCAGGACCTGAGGGCAGCAGAGGCTGAGGATGGAGACGGGGGTGTCTTCAGGGCCTGGCAACATACGTGACACTAAGTTACGTGAATGGTCTACCCGTAGCTGGATTTTCTCCTTTTTGCTTCGTGTCTTTTACTTTGGGTTTGTTCTTCCATGGAAAAGCTGGTGTGATTCATAAAACAGAGTCATCAAGTGAATTGACAACATGCATATAGGTGCTGTTTTATTACCTGCATGCTTGTGTATATGTGTATGTGTATGTGTGTGTAGAATGGATATAGATTTGATAGGTAGATAGATAGATGATAGATTTCTAATCATTATATAAAAGAATTGATTCTCATTGTAGAAAATTTGGAAAATATTGATAGGTAAGAAAATGCAAATCATTCATGATTGCATCACTCAGAGATTAAAAACGATTCACATCTTAATGTACTTCATTCTTTTAGCAAATATTATTTTACATATTTGAGATCACACTGAATAAACGATGGTACCTGGCTTTTTTCAATTAATGTTGTAGTGTAAGTAAGTTTTATTTTCCCCCTTCCTTGAGACCCTAATTTTGTTTCAGGTTAATTTTCATTTTGTTTAATAAAGACAAATAAAGAAAGAAAGATTTTTCATTATATTTGAGAGAGCAAGACAACAGAATTCCTGAATTACTTTTAGATGCTTCAGCTGTTGCTATTTGCCCACTCTCTGGGTTTCTACAGCCTATTGGTAGTTTGAGCAAAAAACAAATCACATGGTATCCATGCCCAAGCTATAGGTCAGTTGTGTGAAAGGAAATTAGCCATACTGAGCTGAAAGGTAGTCTGATCTCCTTACAGAAGAGTCATGTGATTCCTCTGTCAATGGAAACTTAGGTTGCTTCCATGTCCTGGCTATTGTAAATAGTGCTGCAGTGAACATTGGGGTGCATGTGTCTTTTTGAATTATGGTTTTCTCAGAGTATACGCCCAGTAGTGGGATTGCTGGGTCATATGGTAGTTCTATTTGTAGTTTTTTAAGGAACCTCCATACTGTTCTCCACAGAGATGGTATCAATTTACATTGCCACCAACAGTGCAGTTGGGTTCCCTTTTCTCCACACCCTCTCCAGCATTTGTTGTTTGTAGATTTTTTGACAATGCCCATTCTGACTGGTGTGAGGTGATACCTCATGGTATGTTTGATTTTCATTTCTCTAATAATTAGTGGCGCTGGGCATCTTTTCATATGTTTGTTGGCCATCTGTATGTCTTCCTTAGAGAAATGTCTATTTAGGTCTTCTGCCCACATATACACAATGGAATATTACTCAGCCATAAAAAGGAGTGAAATTGGGTCATTTGCAGAGATGTGGATGGACCTAGGGTATGTCATACAGAATGAAGTAAATTGGAAAGAGAAAAACAAATATCGCATATTAATGCATATACGTGGAATCTAGAAAAATGGTATAGATGATCAAGTTTGCAAAGGAGAAATAGAGACACAGACGTAGAGAACAAATGTATGGATACCAAGGGGGACAGGGGAGGTGGGATGAATTGGGAGATTGGGATGGACATATATACACAATTGATACCATGTATAAAGTAGATAACTAATGAGAACCTACTGTATAGCACAGGGAACTCTACTCAGTGCTCTGTGGTGACCTAAATGGGGAGGACATCCAAAAAAGAGGGCTTACATGTATATGTATAGCTGATTCACTTTGCTGTACAGCAGAAACTAACACAACGTTGTAAAGCAACTGTACTCCAATAAAAATTAATAATAAAAAGAAAAGTCATGCCAGGCCCATGAAGGCAGAGGAGTCTGATGCCACAAACATCCAGGGAACAGAAGAAGCCATGGGGCGTGGGAGCCCCTGCTTCTGACAACTCTGGGGGGAGGTTGCCCGCATGTTTAACTTCTCATTAGCTGTTTTATTGCTGTGTTTGTTTGTTTACTCTAGTATGGAAATCCGCAGGTAAGTGATAAACTTGCATTCCAACTGTAAGTAAACGCGGTGTTTCTTAACCAAATTGAAAACATTCAGACCACGCCCAGATAGAAGTTTGGTGAGGTGTTTTCAGTTGGTCATGCCAAAATGAGACAGGGACATTTTTTTTTCTTCCTTGTTGTATGTGTGTGAAGTTTGGGAGAAGGATATACAGGGGGTGTGGGGTAGTCAAGCAAAAGGAAAACTTAATCCTACTGTGACATCAAACCTTTATTTCATTTTGCCAGAATTGGTTTGAAAAACAAAACACAACAAAACAAAAAAGCCCTCTGCTTGGTTGAGCACCCAACTTGCCAATTTGTAGATCTGCCCACAGATGTGCAGATACATAATGGCTCATTTTATCCAAGAACACTTGGGAACATTTCCAGTGATATTCTTTCAGGAGATGCTCAGTGTTGTACACCATGCCAGACAGGTGCTTCCAAAGACGAGTTACATCCTAGACCTGCACCCAGGAGCTTTGTAACCATGTATCAGTGAAAAAATGGGATAAATGGTGGTCAGCTAAGGCAGACATATAAGGAGGAAATGATTTCCATTTGGGGACATCAGGATAATTTCTTATATATCTTAAGATAATTTCTTAATTATCCTTGTATATGCTAAAGGATAATTATTAGACCAAGAGATGTTAGTGAAACAGATGTGGATTTTGGTGTTACTTAGCTGGGTGACCTTAGACAAAGGCCTTCCTCCCTCCATACCTCAGTGTCCCCATCTTTAAAGTGAGGCCAGTGCTAGTTTCTGCCTGTGAGGCTATTGTGAGAGGTCAATGCGACCATAAGTATCCTACCTGCATATATCAGGTACTCACTAAAGAGCCATCAGAAAAAAAGCCATAGTTGTCATTAAACCAGTGAAGGACTCCATGTGACCATAGCATGTCTCATTCTACTTCACAATTGTCCTGGTGACATCTCCCATATGTGGCTGCCACAGCCCAGGCATCATACCTGAAAAGGAGAAAATCATCACAACACCTGCACATTGAGCATCTTCCAGGTGTCACTCTCAATGTATTTTTCTCTCACTAACAGTTTGAGGTGGCAGAGGTTTGAGAGGAGGACCTACCTGCCCACACGCACACACAGAGCAGGAAATGAGTCCAAACTGACACCAAAGCCGGCGGAAGTCTGGTCCTATGTTCTGGGTGCCACACCGCACTGATTCTCATCCGGTCTCTCGCTGGATTGGTAGTGGATTCCATGAGACAAGGCATGCAAGGCAGCCAGGGGAGGACCAGCTGCTGCTTATACCTACCAGGCATTCTTCCCTTCAAAGTTACTGGGCACACACTATGGGCCAGGATAGCTACTGGGCACTGGGGGGTCAGAATCAAATAAATCCCCATCATGTTTTAAAGGATTCCGTAATCCAGAGGAGTGAAGTCTGTGTAGACAGTAAACGAAGCACAATATAATGCGGATTGGGGGAAGGATGCTTTATACGTCTCCCAACCACTTCGTCTTTTGTCCTGGTTTAGGTCACTCTTCTGCGTCTCACACCTCTTGTGTGTGAGATCCTTGTTTGGATAGAGAGATCCTTGTTTGGATAGAGCTTTGGGCTTTCAAGTCCCCTTCGGCCTTTTCCCACAGCATTCTCTGCTTACTTCTGTCCACAGGACACACTGAAGTCCTTCCTCCGGAAAGATTTTCTCCTTCCTGAAATTCTAGTGAGAAGCTATACAGCCCACTTTTGAACATACACGTGCCACTTTGCTCCAACAGTTGTCTTGCACCTCAGTCTTGTCTTATTCTATGGTTCTGTTGATGATGTAAGGTTATAAAACTCACGAGTTTCTGTTTCTCCCAGCAGAGTCATCAGTGCACAGTAGGCAGTTAGCAGGTGTGTTTTGATTTACCAACTCTGAAACCTCCTGAAAGGGAATCAAGGAGGTAAAGGCACCTCTGGAGATCCAGGAGCTGGCATTGTAGAGCCCAGCCAGTCGAAGTCCACAGATCTCGAACAGCTTGCATGCCAAAAGGGGCTGCTGAGATGTGCTCAATCAACGAGTCAGATCCAATAGAGTCTTCAGGACTCCGGATGAGCCCTGTTCAGTGTGGCGTAAGATGAGGGACAAGGGCAAGCCTGCGGTGTGTTGGAAACAGAATTCATCAATGCAACCTCTCCAGATGAGCAGATCAGCCCTGTGTTGGGATAGAATGTTGCCGAAACAGTCTCCTCTGTCTAGGTGGCCAAAATGATAGGGTTTTATCTGCTGATACGGATCAGATTTGAAAGCAGATCCCTTTTCGCCCTTATTGACTGATGCATGTGTTTTGCAGACTCATAACGTTTCTTGTACGGTCAGGTTGGCTTGGTGAATCTTTGACTGCCAGTCTCCATCAAGGGAACAAAGGGTACTCCCATGCTAGTGGCACTGACCCTTAAGCAAACGGTTGCTTCCTCCATCAGCTATGACTCTGGTCTTTTCATATCCAGACTCAATATTTTTACCATTTGGGCACTGACTCATTTGAAAGGGTGAGACTTGCAGACTTTGCCATTAGCCCAGGCTCTAGGAAGCACAGAGGTGCAGTGCCAGTTCAGAGTCTTGGTGGTTCTGCTTATAACCCAACTGACAGAAAGAACAAGATTATTTTTTTAATTGAAATATAGTAGATTTAGTTTCTGGTGTACAAAAAAGTGATTCAGTTATACATACATATTCTTTTCCATTATGGCTTATTACAGGGTATTGAATCTAGTTCCCTGTGCTATACAGTAGGTCCTTGTTGTTTATCTATTTTATAAATAGTATTTTGCATCTGCTAATCCCAAACTCCTAATTTATCCCTCCCTCACCCTCTTTCCCCTTTGGTAAACATAAGTTTGTTTTCTATGTCTATGAGTCTGTTTCTGTTTTGTAAATAAGTTCATTTGTGTCATATTTTAAATTCCACATATAAGTGATATCATATGGTATTTGTCTCTCTATAAGAAAGATCTAGATTAATGTTGGTGCCTAGAGATCATGGTGGTCCCTTTGGAGTGAAAGCAGTGAATATGTGTACAGATCTGGTTGGAGGGCATATATATTCCCTTTGAAAGGGAAATCTTTCCCTTTGAAAGGTTTCTCTTGGCAAAAATAAAACCATAGGAGGGAGTAATCTTGTGCCCATTCGTTTAGCACAATCTGCTTGCATGGCAGATGTGTCAGGAACCATGTGGAGGGTTAATTAGGAATCAATTTATAGGGCAAAGACTGTCCTTAAGATGCTCAGGGCTGGACATTAATCCCAAACTCTTAAGTTATCCCTCCCCCGCCCACCTTTCCCCTTTGGTAATCATAAATTTGTTTTGTTTTCAAAGTCTGTGAGTATGTTTCTGTTTTGTAAATAAGTTAGTTTGTGTCATTTTTTTTAGATTCCTCCTGTAAGTGATATCATATGATATTTGTCTTTCTCTGTCCGACTTACTTCACTTAGTAGGATAATCTCTAGGTCAGTCTATGTTGCTGCAAATGACATTATTTCCTTCTTTTTTATGGCTGAGTAATATTCCATTATACACATGTGCCACATCTTCTTTATCTGTTCTTTGTCAATGGACATTTAGGTTGCTTCAATGTCTTGGCTATTGTAAATCGTGCTAGTGAACTAGCACGATTTACAATAGTGAACATTGAAGCAACCTAACTAGTAGTGAACTAGTAGTGAACATTGGGGTGCATGTATCTTTTTGAATTATGGTTTTCTCCAGATTTATGCCCAGGAGTGGGATTGCAGGATCATATGGTACTTCTTTTTTTAATTTTTTAAGGAACCGCCATACTACTCTCCCTAGTGGCTAACAGTGTTACTATGTATAAAATAGTCAACAAGGACCTACTGTATAGCACAGGGAACTCTACTCAGTTTTCTGTAATAACCTATATAGGAAAAGAATCTGAAAAAGACTGGATATATGTATACTTATAACTGAATCACTTTGCTGTATACCTGAAACTAACAAAATATTGTAAATCAGTTATACTCCAATATAAAATAAAAAATTAAAAAAAAAAGATATTGAGGGCTGCCCACCAAGCTTGGGATGACCATACTACATACAATAAAGGAGGGTTTTATAGAGCCCCATGAGGTATGGAGTGGTCCAGGCTTTGAGGTCAGGCAGAAAATGGGTCCCAAGTCCCCGTCTACCCTAATTTAGTTATTTGTCCTTGGGCTCAGTTTTGCTCCCCAAATCTTTCTGAATTTGAGGGTTTTTTTTTTCTTCTGTAAAATGTAATATTATGTAAGGTATGCCAAGCACTTAGCACCTAACCCAATACCCAATACCTGCTAAACATATGTGAGCTTTATTTTTACCATCATTATTTTATTACTTTCATTATCATCGTCATCATCATCATCATCTTCTCTAATTGGTGGATGAGAGATGGCTTCACAGTAAAGAGATAATCAAGTAAGATTTTGAAAGACATGCAGGGATTGCTAAGGTGCCTGAAGGCAGAAGCGCATCCCAGAGAGAAGAGTTTGTGCAAAGACTCAAAGGTATGGGGGGTGGGGGGACTGGGCTACTTTCAGAGATAAGCACCAGTTGAAATACGGAAGCAAAGGATGGATTTCTGGATCACCTGGGGCAAAAGATGTTGGCATATAGGTCTTTGAAGAGGTGAGGTGTAGGCTGATAGATGGTGATCAAACCATGAGAAGTCTTGAATGGGATGCTAAGCAACTAAGTAGAAGTTACTGATGACATTGGACCAAATCTTAGCATGGTGGTCAGAGTAGAAACTGGGTTGGAGGAAACTTGGAGATAAGCTCATCTAGACAGATCAGGAAGAAATGGTACCCAAGGAATGCAGTTAGTACTAAAGGCAGCCAGCCATCAGAAATGCAAGACAGGTGGCTAAGGTTTATCTTCAAAGGTCATGAGATGGATCTCTTACCCCCTTGCACTCTGAAAAGGCCTTTGCCTTCTTTAGTTCATGAAACAATTAAAAAGCTTCAATTTGGATTTTTATTTGCAAAGCAATCTATGACTGCAAAACTGACAACATTTTGTCAGATTTGAATTGCGATTCTTTCTCCTGATCTCTCAGTTTGGTGGCCACGGGTGAGTTGAATCCCATATAGCTAAGAGAATCTGCTTCCAAGATAATCTGCTTTCTAGCAAATGGCATCTGTCAGTCCATATCTTTTAGAAAGCCTGAAATAATTATTTTGGGGTAAGAAAAAAAAAGAAAAAAGAAATAGTATAGAATTTCTTCTTTAAGTAATGGAATCTCTGGTTCTATTTAAAAGAGATTTTAATTTAAAAATGCATGATCCCAACTTTTCAGGAAGATTTCTACTGTGTAATGTAACAAACCCCTGAAATATCGCTTCTAGTTTATTCATAACTGGTGCTAGGAATATAGAGATGAAACGAAAAAAACGTTGTCCCTGCCCTTAGGGGCCCAATGTCCAACACAGGACACAGACATGAAAGTGCTCGAATGAAGGTGATACAGCAGCCAGAGTGGGAGCCCAGAGAAGCAGCCTCATCTGCCTGGGAGAAGAAGGCAGAGCTTTTGTAGGTAGATGAAGAAAGCCTTCTATGCCATGGTGGTGGAGATATATTTGCCATATGGACACCATATTTTCTGAATCAAAATCGGGATAGATGATCTGACACAATGTCTGTCGATGGGACAGAGTATTTGAAATCAAGGCTGTCCAAGGAAACTCAGGACATATGGCCACCATAACCGATCATTACTGTGCATACGGGAGGGCATGGTTTGATCCACAGAATAACCAAAGCCAAGATTCAGGCAGACAATTTACATTAATGTTTAACTGCAGATGTGTAAGAACTATATTTCCTGACCTTATCTATCAGAGCAGGCAAAGGGTAGGGTGCTAATGAATTCATAGCAATCCTAAACAAAGCCAGGCATGCCAGAATGTTAGAATGACAGGGCTGGAAATACCCTTAATGACCACCTGGTCTAAACTTCACCCTGCTGCTCAACTAGAGAAACTGAGGCTCATCCCTCAAAAGCATGTACCTGCTATGGGCCAGAGCTGGCATTGGGTGTTGTCCAAAGCTCACCGAGGTGCTGCAGTTCTTTAGGGCTGAATTTGGGGATATTCCAGAAAATCCCGTGAATTATTAGAAACCCCCAAATGCTGGCCTTGACCCCACCAAGTTGACATTCAGTAGCATACCACCTTGGCAAAAAACCAGGGTGCCATATTTGATGACCTTGAACTCACATCTCACCAGGATATAGATGAGGATCCCAAGCTGAATATCAACACCAGAACATTTAAGATGCAGAGGAGGTGGTTGTGACAAAAGTTGGCAATGCCACAGAGTCCCAAGGACACTAATTATCTTACATTTTGCTGACAATTCTCCATTGGTGATGAAGTAGTAACAAAAAGAAGGTTCATAGCAAAAGAGTGGAGTATTTACTTATGAGGGTTCAGGAGTCAGGAGTTCAGTCTCAGCTGAGCAAGTAGAAAATCAAAAGTCCACATGTGTCTCTCCAAGATGGCTCCAGGAAGTATAGGTACCCACTCGATAACTAAACCCACTGATCTCTAATCCCCTATCTTTCTGACTTGGGAAGGGGCTGAGCTCTAGAATTGCATGACCTTGTACCTTCACAGTCCCTGCAAAATGTAAGATGCCTGCCCAGCATGTGAGAAGTGTAGACAAAGAAATGGCTTTTTACCTGGGGCTGACGAATATCAGCCCAGAGCTCTGAGATTAAAATGCATGGCAGACATTCTCCTCCTAGTGTGAGTTTGGGCTGGAGGAATGGTGATTAAAAAGGACCAATGGCATGGTCTGTGCTTGGGCTACATGAATCTTCTTCTGGAATTCCAGAACAATCTCACCTTGGGGATCCAGATCTATTTGTGGGCATGTGGTACAGGCTGGAGACCACCAGTACATTTTTTTCCTTTTCCCTTCTTTTATCTTCTCTGCTTTCCTTTCCTTTGCTTCACTTCACATCCCTTTGCTTTTCATTGCTCCTTATCTGGACTGACATATACTACTGACTCAAATTAAGTATACATTGTTCCTCGGCCTAGGTGCTGTTAGGATCTAAGATACTCTCTAGATACGTTGATCATTCTTAGCCATCCATCTATGGGTCCACCATCTACTCATCTACCCGTCCATCTCTTACCATCCACCCAGCCAGGCATGTATTCACCCTTACCTTCAGTTCAGATCAGCAGGCATTTCCTGAATCACAGTTAAGTGTTAAGGACCCATGCAATCCCCTCTGGCAACAAAGATAAATATGACCTAGACCTTGATTTAGAGATGTCACTCATAATCTAGAAGGCTGACTTGTAGTTATGTCTTGATAAGTGCTATAAGGGCTTGATAAGGACAGTGACTGGGGTGTATACTGTGCAGCCTTTCAGTGAACAGAAGTTGGCCATTTGAAGGGAGAGGGTGGGCAGGAAACACTAACTTGAGGGTTGGTGAAGCAAAAGAACAGAGATAGGTAAAACTACAAGTTGCTGGACATTTCTAGAGGGAAGTAGAGGCTGACAGTGCCAAGCTGGAGAGCTAATATGGGTCCATGCCAGAGCAAAAACTATAAGCTACCAAACATTCCAACAAGTGTGGCTTTTTAACCTCATCCTGTCATACACTTAGGGTGACCAAATGTCCTGGTACCCTTGGGACTAAAGAGATTCCCAGGATGCAGGACTTTCAGTTTCAAAGCTACTGCACTCTCAGGCAAACCAGAATGATGTGTATGGTGGGAAGATTAAGGACCCCCAAAGATGAGCAAACCCTAATTTTCCAAACCTGTGCATCTGTTGCTTTCATGGCAAATAAGACTTTGCAGATGCAATTACATTAAGAATTTTGAGATGGGGAGATTATTCTGAGCTACCCTGGTGGGCTCAGTGTAATCACAAGCATCCTTAGAAGGGAAAGAGGGAGGAGGGTCAGAATCAGAGGAGATATAATGATGAAAGCAGAGGTCAGAGTTATGCCATTGCTGGAAGGGGCCACAAACCAAGGAATGTGGGCTGTCTCTAGAAATTGGAAAATGCAAGGAACACATTCTCCTCCAGAAGGTACACAACCCTTCTGACACCTAGGTTGTTGCCCTATAACACCCATTTTGGACTCCTGACCTCCAAAACTATAAGAGAATAAATATGTGTTGTTGTAAGCCACTGAGTTTATGGTGATTTGTCATGGTAGCAATGGGAAGCTAATACACTCTACTTCTCAAAATATATGTCTAAAAGGTGGGTGCAAGTGGTGACTTGCTGATTTTCCATTGCCACTGGCAGACCCTGGTTTCTCCCAAAGTACTATTATTTTATTAAGTACAGGGAGATATTGCAGGAAAAAACCCAGAGCACTTTGAAATGCCAACCATTTACTGATCACCCCGGCATGGTGGGAACACTAGAGTGGGATTCAGGATGCTTTAGTATCTCTCTGGTTCTGCCTTTCCTGCCTCTGTGAGCTTGGCCCACTTCCCTGGATCTTCTGGTTCTTATTTATCTCTAAGACAAAATAAATGATATAGGTCTATCATTTCAAATTTATAAAGTTTTTACATATTATTAAGTGACCATGAATTCATAATGTAGTATTTGTGGTTGAGCATGTATTTTCAAGGGAAAGGTAACATTACTCCCAAATGGGCTAAAACTGGTTCTTGGGGGAATAGGGAAATTTTACTCTACATTTAAAGTACAAGTATACAGACAGTACATAACCAGGTATATAGTATATCTGTGGTATTAATATTTCATGCAGGGTGATTAGGAAAAAATGTCAAAAAAGTCTCTTTCTGAGTATTCTAATGAAAAGAAATAATATCAAGAACCTCCTATCTAGTGAATGTACATCACATATTGCTATTCATTGACATGTACACACGGCTATATTTAAAATAGATAACCAACAATGAGCTACTGTATAACACAGGGAACACGGCTCAATATTCTGTAGTAATCTAAAGGGGAAAAGCATTTGAAAAAGAATAGATACATGTATATGTATAATTGAATCACTTTGCTGTACCCCTGAAACTTATACAACGTTGTTAATCAACTATGCTCCAATATAAAATTAAAAATAATTTTTTAAAAGTATTTTAAATGGCACAGGGAAGATGATGGATCAGATAAGCTATGGAACTTTATTGAGTCAGACTAATATAAGTTTAATTTCATCTTTTCACATAGCTATGTGGTCCCCACGAACTCTGAGCTTGGTCTCTTTATCTCGGAGAGAAAGAATCTGCCTAGGATTGTTGTTGGTGGTCTTTAATTCTATAACATAGATACAGAGATAGATAGACTGATGGCTATAGAGTGGATTGATAGATACAGATATAGATGATATAGACAGACATAAACACACAACTGCACAGAGTACAGCCCACAGTAATGACCCTCTCCTTTTCCTTCTAATATTTTTTCTCCTTAGAAAAATGTCCTCTTGGGACTCTTCCCTTGCTGTCCCTCACTGATGTCCACTGCCACATATGTTTGCCCATAAAGTGAATCAACAAATGGAAACCACCAACTTCATTTGAGCCCAAAACATTTGTGTTAGATTATTCCAGAGCCCAGGAAGCAGACAGCACTGGGATAGGTTGACCCCCTTGACCAATGATGAAAAATAAAGCCCACAGGGTGCCGTGCCCAAGCTCCCCCTGTTGGTCAGTCCCAGTGCTGCAACATGGTCCCAGGGTTTTTGACAATGACCTAATCCAATTGCAGCTGAGGGTTCAGCACAGAGGGTCTGTTTTGCCTCATATCCTTGTTGCTTATGCTTCCAAAGACAGACTTTGTGTGGAATCTTCACATCTGCCTGCACCAAGAAGTGATAGAAGAATGGACACCCTGAGGCTTGTTGCTGTTAAAATGACGCCGTGTCATGACACAGTGTTCCCTTTATGAATACCCACTGGAGAAAAATACATATCCGAACCCAGTATGGAAGGGATAGAAAGGCATCTTAGAGACATATTTTTCTCCTTTAATCTGATGACCATAATGGATCGCAATTCATCCTGTTTCCCTCTTTGCTCAGGCTTCAGGAAACTCAGAGACAAATTTGTGTTACATCCCTAACATTTGTGCAGGGTTATCCTGTCTTTTATCTTATTTTGTTTTTCTTTTCTTTTTTTTTTTTTTTCTTTATCTGTTCTGCTGTTCCTCTATCCTTCTGAGAACCTGATAGGCTAACTTGCTCTCTGGACAACTAACTCCAGCATTCATTCCTGGTAGAAGACTACACTATTCTCTCCATTCGACTTCATTTCTGACTACATCAAGGGTTGTAGACCTGCCTTTCCACACCAAGGATCGATGTTACACTTAGATGGTGACCCAGAAGACATGGCCCAGAAGATCCCACTTGGACCTTGCTTTTTACTTGCACCTACCTTCAAGGATTAACTATTCAAAGCTACTTGAAAGAGAATGCTGGATTGAACTCAGAGAATTAAAGCCTGGTTTCAAGTTCAGACCAACAAATATATCTTGACCACTTAATGTAGGTGCTTTTGAAATGGAGCTGAATGGACCCTCTAGTTTTGGAGCCCATAGGGTCGTTGGTGGGCAAACAGTTCAGTGCAGTCTTACAAGTGTCATGGCAGGAGAGGTGCCATGGAGCTCTGGGGACACAGTGGAGGGGCATGTTTGCAGCCTGAGAGAATCAGGCGACACCTCCTGGAGCTTCCCCCAGGCATTTGAGCTGGATTTTAAAACACAGGAAGTTGCAAACATGCATCCACATGAAAACCTGCACACCAATGTTTATAGCAGCTTTACTGATCACTGCTAAAACTTAGAAGCAGCCAAGCAGTCCTTCAATAGGTGAATGGATATATAAAACTGTGGTACATCCCTACCCTGGAATACTATTTGGCAATTAAAAGAAATGAGCTGTCAAGCCTTGAAAAGACATGGAGAAACCTTAAATGAATATTACTTAGTGAAGGAAGCCAAGCTGAAAAGGCTAAATACTGGATGATTCCAACTATCTGACGCAGAAAAGGCAAAACTATGGAGAAAATAGAAAGATCAGGGGTTGCCAAGGTTTGGTGGCAGGGAGTGTGAGATCAAAACAAACCAAAACAAAACACAGGCAGGAGTAAAAAGGTAGTCAGGTAAAAAAACATTCCAGTTGTTGGCGACAGTGGGAACCAAGATACAATACTGGAAAAATGCAGAGCCTACTTCCATCAGGATAGGAAGTGTTGTGTTGTAGAAACTAAAATATCAGGGAGGGATATGGAGGGTGGGGTAAGGACAGTGAGAAAGTGAACCAGACCCTAGGAACCTGGATTTTATCCTTTAAGACAATGGGAATGTTTAAAAGAATTTAAGCACAGATGTGAATGGACACACTTACTGTCACCTGCCCACCAAGAAGAGGTGGATTTAGTATAAACCCTCAACTTTGACTTCCTGCTCTGCTCTTCCTCTCAGCATTGTCAGTATGAGAGACCTTAAACAAATACATGTTTTCACATCTATTCTCTGAATTATATGTCACCAGAAATGCCAGTGGTTGGTGGGGCAGCCTAGAGCCAGGCAGTATAGGAGTCAATAAGACCAAACATATAGCTTATGGAAATCAAAAGTGTTTATTGTGAAACTACTATGTGCTGGGAAATTGCACATCCTCTCCCCCGACTCCTGACCTCAAATCAAATCTCTCTCCACTTCTACTTGAACCTCTTTCAAACTTGGTATTCCACCTCTATCCATCATATTTAAAATCTGCCAGCCTCTGCCCATGAAGCTGTTTTTTGGTGCATGTAATACCACTGCAGGAAGGGCTAAGTACAGGCAGGACACTGATTATTAGGTCACTACGTTTATTTAGACTTCTGCAACCATAGTCTCTCAACACTATAGCTCATTATTAACCATTTGGATTAGTTTCCTAGGGCTGCCATAGAAAATACCACCAACTGGGTGGCTTAAAATAAGAGGACTTCATTATCTCATAGTCCAGGAGGCCAGAAGTCTTGAAATTATGGTGTTGGCAGGGTTGCTTCCTTCTGGAGGCTCTGGGAGAATCCCTTGCATGCCTATCTCCTAGCTTCACGTAGCTGATGACCATCCTGGGCACTTCTTGTCTTGTGGCTGCATCACCCAGATCTCTGCCTCCATCTTCACATGGCCTTCTCCTCTTTGGGTCTCTTCTGTGTCTTTGTGTCTCAAAGCTCCATTTCCATCTCTTTTCTCTTACAAGGGCCCCAGTCACTGGATTTAGGGCCCTCTCTAAATCCAGGATGATCTCATCTCAATATCCTTCACTTAATTATCTCTGCAAAGACCCTATTTCCAAATAAATTCACAGGCACCAGGGGTTAGGAGCTGGTCATATCTCTTCAGTGAACACAATTCAACTCACTTCACCATTTCATAGATGACCAAGACAAGGTTCAGAGTGGTTAAGTGACTGGCCCAAGCACACAGCTAGTCAGCAGAACAAAGTAAGACTGGAAGACAGCTCCTTTAATTAAAAATCCCATCTCAGAAATGATTATCTCTGGATGTGGCAACTGGCTCGGAGATGTATGCATAGCATTCAGAGCTAGTGAGAATCAAGGTTGTGTCAGCTGGAACTTCTGGGAAAGAAAAGCATCCTTTCTCTTCTCTGTGAGTGTACTGGTTATCTATCGCTGCATAACAATTTCTCTCAAACTTATTGGCTTAAAACAACAAACATTTTTTATCTCACAGGTCCCACGGGTCAGGAATCAGCTGTGGCTTCACTGGCGCTTCTGTTTCAGGTTTGCCCACAGGCTACCACGAACGCGTTGGATGGGCCTGCAGTCATGTAGAGGCTTGGCTGGAGAATGGTCTGTTTCCATGTTCACTCGTGGGCTTGTTGGAAAACTCAGATCCTTGCAGGCTGGTAGACTGAGGGCTTTGGTTTCTCGATGGAAGTTGTCCAGAGACCATCCTCAATTCCTTGTCACAGGGGTTTCTCCATGGGGAAGCTCACGTCATGACAGCTTGATTATTCAACAGCAAGTAAGTGAAAAGAGCCAGAGAGGATGTGTAAGGACAAGGGAAAAGTCACCATCTAGTATAACCTAACCTTGGACATGAAGTCTCAATCCTTAAGTCACTAAGTCCAGCCCATATTCAAGAGGAGGGAATTGCACAAGGGCATTAATACCGAGAGGTAGGATCCTTGTGACCCATCTTGGAGGCTGTCTGTTAGAGAGACTCACTGAAGCAGACCTTCGATGTTCTGTGGATGGTGCTATGAGGGGGAGGACTAGGCAACCGTTTTGCTCTGTTGAGGGGAGAGCTACGGGGTTCCCAGGAACCATGGCATAGGGCTTGGCAATGCACCAACATCAGAGGACACAGAAAGAAGAGACCCAGAAGAACCAGGTCCTTGGCAATATGATCAAGCCTCTTTTTTTGTTTGTTTGTTTTTGTTTTGCGGTACGTGGGCCTCTCACTGTTGTGGCCTCTCCCATTGCAGAGCACAGGCTCCAGTTGGGCAGGCTCAGCGGCCATGGCTCACGGGCCCAGCCGCTCCGCGGCATGTGGGATCTTCCCAGACTGGGGCACGAACCCGCATCCCCTGCATTGGCAGGCGGACTCTCAACCACTGCTCCACCAGGGAAGCCCGGTCAAGCCTCTTGATCAAGCCTCACCTGAAGTCAGAAACCTCTGAACTTTTCAGAAGACACTGAGTCAATAAATTTAATTTACAGAAAGTTTTAACAGATGCATGACCCTGCATATATATACAGTCAAGGTGCAGAAGAGAACTCCCTGAGTTTATTTGCCTCTTTAGATAGGTTACCAAACACAACCCTGTTTCATCATTTGTTATCATTTGCTTGCTAATTACCCACATCGGTTTTGTGAGCTGAACCTGGGTGGCCATCAGCAGCCTCGTGCTTGGGTTTTTATCTGCATCTGTATTCACTTTCCATGGAAGGACTCCTTAGAGTATATAGGGAGCCCCGAAGTCAGGCAGCTGATTAGGTTAAGGGATGTCTACACCCGAGCACAGAGTCAACATCCCCCCCGCCCAGGTCCCAGGGACTATTTCTTTTGCTGTGTTCACAGGTGGGTGTTTAACAAAATTAGTAATGAGATCTCGCCTCCAAATCCCTTCTCCCTGGTGAGTTCACTGGGGGGAATCAGCTGGTCTGAGGAGTGCTCATGCGTTTTTCAACTGATGTTGCAATTCTACCATCTCCCTGTTTTGCACCTCTACCCACCCCCCCCCACACACAGCTAACCAGTAACCTGTCTCTTCCTGTTTCACTGAAGAATTTGTCAACAGTGGCTTTGCCCCCCATCCTCTCTCTCTCCCTCAGACTCCAAGCAGCACCGACTTGTAGCAAGTCACAGGGCCATTATGGAGATGTATTTGTGATGTGGTCCTTTTTACTTCTAAAGAATCTTACATGGATCTTTAATCTTAATATGAGTTCCCCCTTCCTTCCTCTTACCCAATAAACAGTGTCAAATCTAGAGGCTTCAAGTTAGTTTTCTGATGAAAATTACAGATGATGGAACCACACTGTGCGCTTTGGGGACCGTGACCCTCTCCCAGGTGGACACTTGGCTCGCCCACAACCTGCTCCGCCTTGATCAGAGAGGTAACAAATAACTGTTCCCCAGACATGTAGCGTGTGACTCACGAGAAGATAAAGTACGGGGGGAATAACAGGAAGGGTGTGGATTTTATTTTGTCTTTCATTTTTTTCTTTTCCCATTTTATTTGTAGAATTTTAATGACTAGCTAGTAGTCCCTTTTATTTATCTACTTTCAAATTTTAATGAATTCTTCTGGCTATAATCACCTAATTTCTGTATTTTAAATGACTAGACTCGTACAGTTTGGAGAAAATTTTATCTTAACATGATGGTATCATATAGTATCAAATACTGTGTAGGTATGGATCAATCAGTAAGCAAATTCAGTTCTTGTGAGCTGAAGTTAGTTGTTAATTAAGAGGCATTGACAAAAGGAGGACTAGGGTTTATTGCTACTCTCCCAGGATAAAAATCTACTGTGAATTGGCTCAATTCTCCTGTTGTTTCTTTATTAAGTAGGGAAATGGCTTAATACTGTTAGGAGTGACCGTTACAAACAGGCTCGCCCCCTGTTTCAATGGATTTCCGCTTCTCTACACATCATATATTTAACACGGAAAAGGGGGTCTTAGTGTCCACTCAAGCCATTTAATTCTGGAAAGTTCACAGAAGATAAGTATCAGGGACACCACTTCTGACAATAGTGAAAAATAAGATCCTTCCCTTATGTGGATGTGGGTAATAGGATTGGGCATTTCAACTTCTAAAGTTACTTGGCTGTTTAGGGTGACAGCAACATCCCTCTAGTAGGTACCACTTTTTGGTTCTTTGCCTGGTGCTTCACTCCCATCAATCTGGATCCTCACAGCATTGCTGCAAGGTGTGGGCTAGGATGCCCACTCCACACCAACTTGAGAAAACTCAAGTTCTTTTTTTTTTTGGCTGCACTACCCAGCATGTGGGGTCTTAGTTCCCCAACCAGGAATCGAGCCGTGCTCCCTGCAGCAGAGTCCTAACCACTGGACCACCAGGGGAGTCCCGAGGAAACTTAAGTTCCGACAGATCATATCACCTGTTACAGTCACATATTTAGTCAAGATCTTAAGCCAAAAATGTCCAATATTTATGCGTTTTTGTCCCCACTGCCTCTCTATTACACTATTGTTTATTAATTTTCCCTTTTGTAATACTCACACCAAATCTTTCTCACGTTCTGTTAGGCAAGGCTCACTGGATTAAGAAAGACAGTTGCTTGAATCTCCTCATCTTTTCCTGAGGTTTAGGCAGAAGCAGGCATGGACTTCTTGAGACTGGGACGCCCAGGTACAGGTCACAAGGGTCCAGGTGAGACCAGAAAGGGCAGGAGGTGAGGTGACTAATGGACTCCCACCATCCGCCCACCGGGAGGGAACCCAGGGGGCCCAGGGGCTTGGGGTTGTTAGCCAGCCTAAAAGAGCATTTTCAACTATCCCAGGGGAGAGTCATTTAACCAGGATAAATAGGCTGTTTAAACTGACCATATTTTGTGTTAAAACCAAGGGAATTCCTGGTTCAGCCTACCCCATCTTTCTTAAGCTCACTGGGTAAAGAAGATGAAGAGGAAACACAGGAGTCTCCAAGTGGCCTTTGTGACCAGAGAAGCTGCCAGAAAGGGGTTCCCGGAGAGCCCAGTGGAAGGCTTACACTCAGGAGGAGGGGGGAAGGGAGAAGGGTGTACAGGGCAGGTAATGGTCACTGAACCCAAAATGATGAGGTTATAAAAAAGGTGAAGAAGGAAAGAGGAGGGCCACAGGGTGGGATGTAACCATCAACCACAGGACAGTGTGAAGGCTGCTTCGATAAGGCAAGTTCAGGCCACTCTGAGTGACCACCTGGCTGGGGAGGAGAGGGGTTGGGGTAAGGGTGGTGGACAAGATGGCCCGTAGCTGAGGCTAGAAGGCTGCCAAGTGCCAAGGAGTTAACAGGGCCAAGACGCAGGGGAGAGATTTTTAGGAAGGGGGGGGGCAAATGTGCAGTGATCTCTTTAAATCTTCATTTAAATTTAATTTAAAATTAAAATGTAAATGTAAAATAATTTAAAATTAAGTTGAAATTGAAAGAAGAATGCCTTTATGAATTTTCAGGGTCACATTTTTAGACTCTCCATGACCCAGATGGAATTACACCTCCTCCAGGAAGTCTTCCATGATGCTCCACATCTCATTCTCCATCTCTCAGCATTCTCTGGAAACTCACAAATTGTATTCTGATTTCTATCTAGACCCTCTTGTTTGATGTGGGGGTGATAGCCCCAGCTCTATAGTGAGGTCTTGGGGAGCCATATTCTTACTGGTTTCTCCCAACAGATTTTGCTCATAAGAGCAGCTGAACTTATGGTTCTCAATGACTAACTCTTTAAAAATACTAGATTTCCTGTTATAAGAAAAACACAACACAAAATCTCACTATGACATATTTGAAATTTCATTTTCTTTTAACCAAATTTCCTCTTCATTTTTAGTTTAACAATTTAAACTCTTTAGAAATTGCCTCTATATCAATGTATAAAAAATCCTAAACCTCAGGTTTCCAAGATTTCTGAAGTTCATCTGATTTATTTATATAGCACGTTCAAGTTTATAGGAAACTTATGGAATCATTTTCAGTTTTTCCTTCACAACAGACTGGATTTGTATTTTCTACCTATTTCATAGATGAAGATGCTGAGGCATAGAGAACGACCAACGGTGAGCTCAATAAACCACAGGAGAGGAAATGGACCCAAGCTACCTAACATCAAAATCATGCTCATTTTGCTGTAATACACTGGCTCTTATTTCGTCAAATTTTACTATAAAAGCAGATACAACCACATTTATTTTAAAACATTAACTGGAAGCCCAGTGCAATGTGGAAAGACAGGCACCCACTGGGACTGAGTGATGCATGAAAAAGCTGTGTTGTCTTGGTGGAGGGGTGCAGATGCATTTCTCATCCTTTCTTCTCCCTTTTATATTTTATTACTATTATTTTGGGGAGGTTAGGTTTTTTCCTTTTGCTTTTCTTTTTTATTGAAGTATAGATGATTTACAATGTTGTGTTAGTTTCAGGTGTACAGAAAATTTATATATATATATATATATATATTTCAGATTCTTTCCCATTATAGGTTATTACAAGATAGTGAATATAGTTCCCTGTACTATACAATAGGTCCTTCTTTCTCCTCTTTTAAGAAGAAAAATTGTGTAGCGAGGTATTGTGCTTTCCTTACACTAAGTTCAAGGTGTTGCAAAGAACTATTTGGAAAGGAACAAGGATGGTAGAACCACCTGTAATTTTTATTTATTTATTTTAACATCTTTATTGGAGTATACTTGCTTTACAGTGGTGTGTTAGTTTTTGTTGTATAACAAAGTGAATCAGCTATACATACACATACGTCCCCATATCTCTCCCCTCTTGTGTCTCCCTCCCTCCCACCCTCCCTATGCCACCCCTCTAGATGGTCACAGAGCACCGAGCTGATGTCCCTGTGCTATGCGGCTGCTTCCCACTAGCTATCTATTTTACGTTTGGAGTGTATATATGTCCATGCCACTCTCTCACTTTGTCACAGCTTCCCCTTCCCCCTCCCCCACCTGTAATTTTTAAATCAAAAGGTGTTAGCCATAAAATGTTCAAACCTGCAGACCAAAATCACTGTTGAGACCATGATGCTTTCAAGTAAAGAGGAAACATGGAAAGAAAACTCACGAGGAGAGTGACCAACAGTTGGCACTCAAGTTTCAAAGTAACTTACCAGCTGGGAAGGACAATGGGATTTGAGGTGAACAGGCTGAGCTGGAGGTGACAGCACTGTCCTGAGTCATGCTGCCTTCTGGGAGAGGGACAAGGGCTGTGAGCTCCTGAGCCAAAGGGGATCTTTCCCGGCTTTGTAGTTCTATTGAGATGGCACCTGGACTAAGTCGTGCCGCTTTGGGGTGCATGGCAAGAGAAGGATGCATGCAGATTAGAAGGCATTCAGCTAAGGGATCCAAGAACAATTAAAAGAAGAGTGAGATTACCTTTCACGGACAGATACAGAGACTGACTGTACTTACTCTAAATGACAATAGCAGGAGACCAGAAAGATAACTGAAAGATCCTGAAGATCGAAGGGCTAGAGAATTTGCTCTCTCTGTCATGAGGGTCTAGAATTGCAAAAACCAGGACAAATGTAGGATGCTAAAATGCAGGTTGCTTGGCAGAAACAGGGAAGTTTTAACAAAACGGGGAAGTTATTTTCCTAGGAAGAGCTCAGAGTTAGGGAACCATTCAAAATCTATTCTTAGAAACTCAGAAACTGTATTTGTAAGGGAGGAACCATGTGTGGATCTGCTAGCATAGATCATCATCGATTTCTATGACAATGCGACATAAAATAAAAAAGCTCTGTGTTGATCAATCATGTGTGCATTCTACAACCAGAGCTTTGAGAATAGAAAAAGGGCACCTAAGATTCTTACAGCCATGACAGAATAGAGAGTATCTCTTTGGAAGAAATTCTGGCATAAGCTTCAACGTGAATACAGGTACATTTCTGGAAGTGTGAACTCAGGGATATTCAAAGAGAGAAGACGAGAGAACAGATTGGTGGGGAAGAAGACCATGTTTTGAGGCAAAGTCCTGCCAAATTAATTCTGTAGCCAATCTCAAGAAAAACTGAGACCTTCAATAATTTGTTCAAAATACATATTTCCATTCATGTTGCACATCCCTTCATGGGACTGGGAGTTTAGTGGTGGACAAGGGAGAAGGAACTTTCTAAGAAGTAAACTGTATGCTGATGTCTGAAGTTTGGCTAGGAGTTAAAGAAGGTTGGGAAGAGAACAGCATATGGGAAGGCTGAGACACAGAGAACAGAGCCCAGTGCAGAATTAAGAGGAGTCCAATAGCGCTGCAAGGCCCAGAGGTGCAAGACACGCAAACCCAGAGTTTATAACTCAGGTCAAGATATTTGTGAACCACGCAGAGGCTTTTGAACGTTACCCCCAAACCAGCAGGGGAAACACTGAAAACTCTCAAATAGAAAAATGACATGATAAACTTGGTATTTTAGAGCAAACATCCTGGCTAGTAAATGGAGAATGGGTGGGAAGGGTAAAATACTAGAGGCAAGGAGGTAAAATAGGAGTTTGTTGAAGAAGTCCAGAAAAGAAACAATGGTGGCCTAGACGAAGAGATGGAGGATGGTGATGGATTGAAGAGACTGAACAAATTTGAAAACTATTGTAAAGGAAGCACCCAGAGGCCTTGCTGCTTAATCAGATGGGCAGGCTTATGTCCAGGGAGGCCTCAGTAAAGATGTCTAGGTTTCTCATTCGGATATTGAGCATGTGGTGATTCCATTCATGAGAAAACATTGAAACGGAATAAGGATTTAGGGGTGTGTAGAGAAAGAAAAGTAAAATCAGTTTGAAGCTATTGAGTCTGAGGGCTCTGGGAAATGGCCAAGCCTCAGGACAGGCATCGCATCTGTGAATGGAAAGGTCTGGGGTGTAAAGAGAGGCAAGACTAGAGATGCAGCTCTGGGAGGCTTCAGCACATGACTGGTCACTACTGCCTGGAGAGCAGAGGGATGACCAAGACACAATGTAAAGAATTACGATCATGACAGTTTAAAATGATATACAGCCAAGCTTGAGGAACATCAACACCTAATGGCTGGTAGAGGAAGACAGTCCTGGGAAGGAAGGAGAATGAAAAGCATTTGGAGATACCAGAAGGAGCCCAAGATCCAGTGGCATAGGTACAAAGACTCTATGATGAGTCATGCTTGCTTGACACAGAGATGAATCAGACAAACGTAGATTCTTTCACTGCCCAGAGAAGTTGAGAAGTCTTCTGAGAGAAAGTGACAACTGGTCTGTGTCTTGAAGGCCGAACAGAAATTGCTGGAAAAGAAGTCGTGTCCTTCCCAAGGGACTGAGCGTGCAAAGTCAGAGAGTAATGTGTGGCCCAGCGTGACATGACTGAAGCACGAGAAGCAATTGCATGTTGCACGTGCAAAGAGTTTGTGGTGAAGAGATGTCTGAGGGGACACGGATGTACAGGGGTTTAGAGCAGGAGCCTGTGCTAAGGAGCTTGTTAAATGTAGGGGCCCTCAGAGCTTTAATAGATGGTAAGGAGTGCGTCCTCCTGGTTTAGAATCATATGGTTGGAACTGCCTAGAGACTACAGAACTATACAGAGAGGACATCTATTTAGGAAAGAGAATCAGTAGCTTTTGCTCTGAATGCAGGAGTGGAGGATTCTGCTTTTCTGGGAAGACAAGAGGGGGCCAGTTTTAGAGGTTGACAGGGAATCATTTAATTAGAGTGAACCTAATTGTGACCTTTTCCACGCATTTGTGTATTTCCATAAAAGAGAAAAATTTAAAAATAAATAAAAACTAGTAGGCAGTACTGTTGGCTGGCTGAATGCCAGGAATTAAGAGGCAATAAAAAAAGATCCTCAAATCCTGGTGATGAATTTTTATTTGACTTCCCTAAAGTTAAGCCAGAGATCCCAGACCATGGCTCAACCTCCATCAGCTTCGTCAGTGTTACAGGGTCTTTGGAAGGGAGGGCAACTGCCATGAGATCAATCCATGTTCATGCTGACACTGAATTTGCCCTCAGACAGGTTAAGTAACTTGCCCGTGGTCAGAGTTTAAACATGGCTGAGTTGAATTTCTAGCCCAACTCATTCCCGTTCCCAAGGGGCTTTTTCCTTCTTTACATCAGCACTCTCTTTGCTCATTGATCACACTTAGAATTGAGCAGTATCCTGCAAAACAGTTGGCTGACCCTACTGCTTTCTGACTTTTTAGCTGCTGAATTGCCATGGACCAAGAGGCTAAAAGTTAGTGGCGTGGGGCAGAGGGAATCAGTATGCTCATTACCACGGCGGTGGTTCCCGCTGACATTAATGAAAACCTCATCTATGTGGGTGGTGAGGTTATGCTCTAATTACCTTTGATTTTTATCAGTGAATAAGCACCTCTCCTTCTAGAAGCCCCCATAAAACTCCAGAGCAGAGGTAGCAGTTGGGATGGGACCACAGGCATTCCTCATTTCCCACCCCTCCATATTTATTGAGCACCTCCTGGGTGAAGATGGCATGGGGCATCCTTCTCTTTCTTCTCGAGACGATTAGGCAGTTATATCCCTACATCCCGACAGATAATGAAAATGAACCTTAAAGACTACATTTTTCTAAGGTCGCATCTCAACCTGGGTTTCCATAGAAATAATTGTATCCTTCTGAATAATAATTTACACATCTGTCTTCTCCATGATACAGTGAAAAATTGACCGGAGAAAGAGAAGTCTTCCGTCTCAGAGTCCCCAGTGCTCAGCAGTTTTGGTGCATGTAGTTTGGGCTCCATGCTCATGGCTGCACAGGCAGCAATGAGAAGCTACGATTTGTCAGGCCCTGGGGTTCCAGTAATGATGTTAGTCACTCTTGTAGAGTTTCCTCCCCCTGATTTTGTGTTCCATCCATTGTTTAATTTTAATGGTCTCTTCCTTGTAAAGAAGGTCGTATTATCATCCTCGCTTTTGCGAATGTAGAAACTAGGAACCTAAGAGTTTAAAAGACCCACCTCCGTTCACAGGGCTTGCTATGTGGTAGACGGGGAATTGAAGCCACAACTTCTGATCCTGAATGATGTACACATCTCTCATGCAGCCACCAAGATGAATAGGACACCATCTGCACCCTCAGGAAGATGCTCATCTCAGAAAGGTGCTCTCAGGAGATAAAGTAGGGATCTGTGTTTCCCCTTCTCTGTTGCTTGGGGTGTATCTGTGGGCTCCCGTCAAGCATCCACATGTTTGAAAGGGATTAATTCTCTGCTTGGAGAGAAAAAGCAAATAGGTCTCAGACCTGTCTTGAAAAATGGTTAAGTCATAATTAGAAGACTGCTTCTTTGGTGGTCAGTGGTTTCCAACTTATCTCTTTTCACCACAGCAGTTAAAAAGAGGCTGCCAGCCAACCCCAACCAGAGATGATCCAGGAGATCCTTGCTCCACGTGATGTCCTAGCCATGGCACCCCTGGGGAGAGGATAGGAATTCAGCGGTGAAAAATGCCAGTATGGGTTATTGCCATAATTGCTTTCTGGAAAACAACAAATCTAATTCCCAGTAAAATATTAGACTTTGCCAGGTCCTCTGATGGGGAAAATAAAGTGCCCTTTCTAGAAATTTCTCATGCTCTGTGGTTTCTAGAGAGATTCCAAAGACGGCAGAGAAAGAGAATGTGGTGATACGATTTTGGAAACTATGTTTCCCTGCTCTGTCAAAAGTCTGTGGACTCTTCATAGACAATGAATTATAAAGCCCAATGTGATTTTTTTAAAATTTCTATGGGAATAATGGTTCTAGAGACACTCAGCCTGGGTTCAGTCCTGCCATTTAATGAAGGTCATAAAGCCCTAATTTTGTTGTCTCTAAAATGGGGCTAATACTAGAATTTTCCTCATAGGTTTGACAGGAGCTTTATATGTTAGTCCTGGTTAAGCACTCAGCCTTGTGCCTGGCACAACAAGTGTTAGCAAAGATCATGATTATAGCGCTTGTACTGTTTCCTCTTCTTTCTCTTTAAGCTAGGGTGTTGCAACTGAGCTGTTTTACTTAATGACTCTTCTTTCTTCTGTGTCATCACTTCCTTACTGAATTGATTGACTTACTGTGAGTGGAGAACTCTCCAAAGGTAGTTTTGTGTGCTCAAAACACCCAACAATGCTCGGGGATAATTTCTAGCACTGGTTAAATGTCCATGGCCCTGAACTTTGTGGGGAGAGGATGGGTGAGTTGGGTGCTGAAGTACACAGCAAGAATACTCAATTCGTTTCTTGTGATAATTGAAATCGTTTCAATTCATTTCCTTGTTGGTTGGCCAGAAACATGTTTTCAATAGTGAGCAAATCTGGAGGGAATCCACTGACCTGAGCAGTCTTATAATACATGAAGTTAATGGACAAAAAATGATATTCATCTCCAGTTTATAATAGCATTTTTTCCCACAACACCTAAACTTAGGGGCAGCCCGGGATGCTATTGGAGCAACAACGGCACCACTGGTGGATGGATGACCTTTGCTGTATCTAAAAATAATTGGATCTATGGTGAAATAAAATAAAAAGCAACCCAAGTTTTGACACTAAGATAATAAATTATAAATTATGGAAGTCTACGCCACTGAGGATCTTGTAAACAACAGGCTGGTATCTTAGCAACAGACCAAGGAGATCAGACTGTTGATAGGAACACAGCAGGCAGGATTGTTTGGCAGGGATTACTAGGAGGACCAGGAACAACATTTTAACACCGGCCCAAGGCCCCTTCTCTGCCCAGAACTTCTTTCTCCAGTGACCAGTCTGGGCCACGAGCAAAAGTTGTCCTAGGATTTCAGAGTCTCTTCACCACCAAGCCAGGTGCCAGACCCCATAGAGAGGACAAAAGAGGCACAGGCTTAGGAGTCATGGGGTGTGGTGAGGATGCCCTACACGCAAGTGAGGGAATCAGAAAGGGAGAAGAAGGAGAAATAAATACATTCTCATTTGACGTTGTCTGCAGTTAGAACTCTATAAACAGGAAATCCTTTTCTTCCCCTTGTGCCCAGCTCTTTTGGTTTTTAAAATCTCACTTAAGGTGGTTGTCATGAAGAAATTTAGACAGGACTTTGACAATGTTCCAAAATGGTTTATTTTTAAATGTTGTTCCTGAAAGCACCAGAACATTAAGTTAGAGCAAATGTTGCTTGGAAGAGTGGTGGGGTGGTGGTCACACAGACATTGGAGGGAGGGAGGGGGGTTTAAGGTCTGTAGACTTTAATTATCAGAGGTGGTTGGGCTAGACAATTCAGTTGCCTGGAAGCATTTTTGAAAAGTGTGTGTGTGTGTGTGTGCATGTGTGTGTGTGTGGGTGTGTGTGTGTGTCTTTCTAAATTGCAGGACCTTTTCAGGGTTGGGGTGGAGAGAGAGGTTTTCTTTAATTAATTAGATGTTTACCTGGAACATCTTCCCTCAGTGGTTTAGACAATCACCTGCCTACATGTTAGGAATGAGATTTGATAAAGTTTCTTGGAGTGTACTTTTCCTAAAAAAGAAAAAATCTTAGGATGCTTAGTAAAAAACGGGTTCTCTCTCTGTGATAGAAACAGCGAGTTCTATATTATCCATCCATGAACAGAGTGACGTGGGTGCCAACTCAGGATATTAAGAAAATATCAGCCCCTAATTGTACAGGTACCACATGACCTGCATCTCCCTCTATAGTACTCACTTCATGCATTTTATTGTTTCAGAATAAATGTGACTGGCTAAAGTATGATGACTTTGGGTGTATTTGGCATGTCATTTTAAACTTTCCATACATATACATTTACCATTTAGAAGAAAGAGAAAATTCTCTGTGGTTCCCTGGGGCTTCCTTTTATTCTCAAGCTCCCTCTGATACCATGAAAAGTGGCTTGGTGACACCCGAAGTGATTAGCTCCCGTCCTGAGGTTTTAAAATATATTTGTGCTTAGAAGCCATCTTCTGGGATGAAATTCTATCCTGGGTAGTGCCCTGGCCCCAGTGGAGAGGGGTCCTGGGTCTGTAAGATGTCTGTCATGGCCCCTGGGTCTGAGGCCCTTCGCATCTGTATCCTTAGCACCCAGGGAAGCTCCTGCAATGAAGGTACCATGACCTCACTCTGCAGGTGGGGCCTCAGACACCAACAATGTCAGCTAACTTTCCCAAGCTTCGTTCCAGAGTCCACATTCCAGTCCAGGACTGAGTGACCTCGAACTTTTCCATGCTCTCTCCACCACTGGCCTGATGGCCTGCCCTGGAGACAGGTCATTACCAGGTTCCCTACCTGGTTCAGTCTTGCTCTTTCTTCCTCTTTTTTTTAATTAAAAAAGAAATGCGTCAACACATATTATCATTAAAAATCAACAATACACAAGACTTAAAGTTAAAAGGCAAAATCTCCCCCATCCCCTATCCTAGCCCTCCAAAATATCACACCCCCAAAAATATCTTAGCAGATCTTTTTAGAACTGAAGTTTCACTGTTTGCAGGGGAGTCTTCCTGTACAGAAAGAATATGATCCCTTTTCTTCTGTACACATTTTGAGGAAATAAGAAGTAACCTCTATCTTTGATGTGTTTTAGTTTCACTTATCTTGTCAACATACCATGGAGAAGGTCGAGCTCTTTGAATCACCCCCCTTCCACCACACATTGTCTCCAACTCTGAATCACCAAGGTGGACCTCTCCAGAACCCACCAACCTTGAATCCGTGAAACTTGGAGTCAGAATTCACAGCTGAGCACATCAGCGGTTCCGGTAAGTTCGATCTTGCCAAAATGAGTTCTCCTCTTTCCCCACTGAATCAGAAACCTGCCTGTTCACCAGATTCCCCAAGTGATGTGTATGCACAGTCAGGTCAGAAAAACCCAGCTCTGGGCTCCGCTTCTTTGGAGGGAAGACACAGAACAATTAAGAAGCCACCGAGAGAAGCTCAGACTTACAGTGGAAACTCCTGGAACGCGATAGAAATGCACCACGAGACGGCTGTCAGCTCAGACCCTAGCTGCTCAGAGAAAGTTGAGACTTGTTTCTCCTCCGAAGAGGCCGGATTTCAACTAAATTGTAGCAAAAGCTGTCAGGACACTTTCCCACTTAGTGCCTTGCAGCCCTGCCTAGTCTCCGAGATGGCCTTACTTGTCCTGCCTCACTTTGGGAAGAGCTGGGGCTCGGGCCCAGGCAGAGAGCAAGACCTTCCTTTGCAGCGGGTTTTCTCGGGGGTGGCTGGGTTCCGGGTCCTGCTCTCTGCCTGGTGCCCTGCAAGCTCGTTTTAATGCAGCCCCTCCAGGCTCCCTGGCTCCACAATGCAGCGCACCGGCTGGCAGCAGTTCAGCTCCACGCTAAACACTTGGCCCCGTTTCAACACGGCTGCCAAGATTTGGCAACCAGAGAGGTGCAGGGAAGCAGCAGGCTGCTAAACCCTTTCACATTTTTAATTAGATCCACACACCCATGTCTTTGAGCTATCATAAATATACAGATGACATAGAGAGTATTATTCCAACTCTTTACCGTTGTCTATCTTACCTTATTAAAAGAATTGACCTATCGCTAGTTGCGGGGATGAAGAGGAAAAGAGAGGGTAGTGCTATTTGCTTGAGTAAAACTCTGTCTGCTTGAGAGCATCTACCCAGGTTTCGGAAAACACAGGTCTCCGGCCGCCTGGCTTGCTGTCATGCCGGGCTTTGAAAGCATCACCAGAAGGGGGCGTTCTTGGCAGCCGCTCAGCCTCCCGCAGCCTGGAACTCGCTGGGGCGGGGGCGGGGCGGGGGGGGGAGTGTCGTAGGAGTTGTCAAGGCCACCCCGTCCTCCCTTTCTGGGTGAAAGCCTCCCCACCCTGCAGAGCGATGCGGTTGGCACTTCTGTCCTAAAAAGCAGTCAATTTTACCTTCAACGTGGCTGTACTATTTCTACCACTTTACCTCTTCTGCTGTTTCGTCTTTGGGTATCGTTCACTGTGGAATATTATAACCGCTGCTTCTTATTTTTTCTAAATTTCTTGCCACAGTAAGCATACCCAGCTTCTTTCCCTCGGATGCATGCTTCCCCCTCCACTCAGTTCGCGGCTGATTCTGCAGTGGTGGGAGCGATGGGACAGTAACATCCTGAGTCCCGTCATCCTCAGCTCCAACGCCGGCTCTGCCATATGGCTTTGGACACACGATTTCAAAGCCCTTCGCTTTGGTTCCTTCATCTGAAAGATCTGCAAGAAGTCTGACCTCAGAGATTGTGTCTGGTGGTTAAATGACGTCATACACGTGAGGCTCCTAACGCTGTCGACCCCCAGCGCCTGATCTTTGTTACCGTTGGCAAAACGCACAGCAACACACGTGGCTTTCAGAGGCTCAGCGGACCAACGGCAAAAGGACAGCCAGGGTTGGCTCTTCTTAGAATTTTCCACTCCTACCCGGTGTCCCCTCTCTTTGGTGACAAGGACCACCTGTGATTCTCAGACAACCAACTGTAGTTGGGCTAATTGCTGCGATCTGAAGGCGAACAGGTTTTGACTGGGCCTCGGCAGGGGTATGCATGTCCTTAATTTTAAAACACGTGAAGAAGGGGCTTCCCTGGTGCCGCAGTGGTTGAGGGTCCGCCTGCCGATGCAGGGGACACGGGTTCGTGCCCCGGTCCGGGAGGATCCCACATGCCGCGGAGCGGCTGGGCCCGTGGGCCATGGCCGCTGAGCCTGCGCATCCGGAGCCTGTGCTCCGCAACGGGAGAGTTCGCAACAGTGAGAGGCCCGCGTACCGCAAAAAAAAAAAAAAAAAAAAAAAAAAAACATGTGAAGAAGGAAATGAAACACTTGAAATGCCAGGAACGAAGTCTCTCTGGTCGTCCTGTCTGAGAGCACAAAGCGTATAGAACCGTGGAGGCATCCACCACATGGCTGCAGGGAGATAGCCAACCCAGAGGCAGGTTGCTGTCGCCCTTTTATCCCCAACCCTTTGCCGGATGTCATGGACATTCGGCAGGATTTGGTCTTTCCTCTTGTCTTTCTTTGATTTAGTTTTTTTGTGCCAACATTTCCTTTGTATTTTTCCTGCACACAGGACAGTCAGACAAACTGGAATGACCAGGTCCAGTGAAATGGGCTGGAGATATTTCCAGGCCCAACATGTGCCTTCCAGCAGACTCAAAGGCTGAGGACAGACCATGAGCAGGGATCTGGGCGTCTCATTTTTCCCTGCAACCCTTCATGGAAAGAAGTTACCATTTTCCCTGCAACTCTGCATGTCCCCAAATCCTTACCTCCTTGTCCCCAAAACCCACCAGCTACAGGGAATTCCCTTTAGTTAGGAGAGAAAGGTTAGAAGACACGCACACAGGTAATGAAAATGGAACGCCTGCATGAGGCACGTTTCACCAGGAAATGCAGAAGGCGGTGATCTCTGCCGTGGCTACAGGCCAGCCCAGGTTGAGTACCAGGTATCTCCAAGGTCCTAATCAGGTTCTGATGGGGAGACTATTGCTGCTCATTATTAGTTATGTATACAAGAAGTAGCAGCTAATTTCCACGAGGGGAAAACAGTGCATAATCTGGATAATGCCCTTCCCGGAGCCAAAAGTGTCAGGCTGAAGTCCGTTCTGTTGCTGCTGCCACCGGCATGTCATTCCCACCTGTGTACAAAGGCAGTGGGCACAGAGACACCCTGACCCTTCCTCTGCCCTGGGTGGGGTGGAGTGGGGGGCACATGAATGAATGCACGCGTTGAAGGTTTTTAAGGCTGTATTCGGTGGCTTGGGCTGCTATAACAGAGCATCATGGCCTGGGGGGGCTTAAACAACAGAAACGTATTTTCTAACATTTCTCAAGTCTAGAAGTCCAAGATCAAGGTTCTGGTCAATTTGGTTTCTGGTGAGAGCTCTCTTACTGGCTTGTAGATGGCCATCATCTCCCTATGGCCTTTCCTTAGGTCCATGAAGGAGGTGGAGAGGTAGTGAGGAGAGAGAAAGTGGGAAGGCTCACAAGATCTCTGGAATCTCTTCTTAAAGGATACTAATTCTATAAGACCAGGGCTCCACCCTTTCGGCCTTATTTAACCTTAATCACTACCTTGGAGGCCCCATCTCAAGTCACAACCACACTGAGGGCTACGGCTTCAACATGTGCATTTTGGAAAGACACAAACTTTCAGTCCATCACAAAGGCATCTCATGTGCTATGAGGAAGGAGATGGAGTCAGGCAGGGATGCTACACTCACTTTACCACCTATTAGCTGTGTGACCTTATGCAAATCAATTAGCCTCTCTGAGCCTTGATTTCCATGTTTGAAAAATGGAGATAAAAATGCTTCCCCCAGAGTCTGATTGTGAAAAGAACGGGTGAGGTAATGCACACACGAGGCCTAACCCAGGGAGGTACTCAAAAAAGGAAGCAGTTGTGGTGGTGGTGATGTTGTTAGTTACCATTTGATATCATTATTAACACCACCCAGGCATCCTTGTCCAAAATGCTGGCTTAGAGTTTTGCATCCTCTGTACTGCTGCTTATGTATCTTACCCTTTATTACCGATGCTCACTGGTGTCAGTGAGACAAATAGGAAGTATAATAATGTGTAACAGTGTTTACCATGGAATCCAGAGGAAATAGAGAGCTCAGTTCCAGGGGAGGGGCTATATAATATATAATTACTTAACTATTAGAGAATTATGCATTTATTGTTGCTACCATTATGCATGAACACAATCATGGCCCCCTTGTTTGAAACGTTTTTTTTTAATTTTTGAAGCAAACAACTTTTTACTGAAGCATGATTGATTTTTAATGTTGTATTAGTTTCAGGTGTACACATATGTATATATATACATATATATACATATGTATATATATATATAATTTTTCAGATGCTTTTCCATTATAGGTTATTACATGGTATTGGATATAGTTCCCTGCACTATACAGTAGGTCCTTGATGTTTATCTATTTTGTGGATAGTAGCATGTATCCGTTGCTTAAAGCAAAAATCCTGCAGGAAAAAGAAACATAAATATTTTCTACATTGGGCATCTAAAGCTAAGGAATCCAAGCTCACACTGCCAAGAAGAGGCAGAACCCACGTTCAAACAAAGGACTATGCAATTCCAAAGGCCACGCTCTAAGCTTCACAATTCTGCCTTAGTCAGCAGTTGCAACAAAAATGCTGCAGAACAAATCATCTCAGCCCAGTGCTAGCAGCAGTAAATATTTATTCTCATGCTCCCTGGCCTCAGGTTCACCACGGTTCTGTTGAGCGAGGCTTGGTTCACTGCAAGGCTCTGTTCCAGGCTGCGTGTTGGCTGGATGTGGTCTTAGGCTGTAGATTGGATTCGTGTCCACTCAGTGTGTATCCGTTCTGGGTCCCAGGCTGGAGGGGCGGTGGCCACACCAGGCACATTAGGACACAATTCCAGAGAAGGGCAAGCACATCTAAGGAGTCTGATTGCATCATGTCCACTGACAATCCAGTGGCTAAGCCCAGTCATGGCCAGGCCCAACATCAGGGAGTGAGGAAGCAAAGTATGGGCACACCCATGCTGGGAGGGCGGGAAGAGAGTAAAGTTTAGCTGCGCCACAGTCCAAACTAAGAGTGCCCTGCAAACAATGACAAACAGAAAACCAGAATAGTGACAACTGCCACCCCTCTGTTTTCAGCAGGGTTGCACATCCCCAGAAGGCATTTCTAGTGGTTTACAGCCAGCATCCATTCTGATTTGGAGTGTCAGCTCTGACTGATCAGTGCCCAAGCCTTATTGACTTCAAGATATTTTGACTCTCACCCTTGATTATGAGTATCCAGTGATACCAGAAAACACTAACTTCTAGGGCCTGCGACCACCAGCCCCAATGAACCTCCACTCAGAACCCTGATCATTCTAAAGGCAGAGCCCAGCCCTGCTGCAACTGGCGAGTGGACATGGATTTCAGAGTCAAGGAAATGGGGATGAGAATCACGGCTCTGACGCTTCCAGAAAGTGGGACCTTGGGCAAACAAAGTGACCTCTCTGGATCTCAGGTCCTTAGGGATGCAGTGTTGTAAAAGGTAAACGACTTGATGAGTCTAAACCGGCTAACACAGGCATACATTAGTGCACGTACTTGCTAAATGATGGCTCTCCTCCTGTGGTTTTACTGTTAGGTTGAACCTATGGAATTGTCAAAAATAATCGCACCCTGGCAATATCATATTGCTCAGCCTAACAGATTACAAAAACTTGATGGGCAAATCTGATGTTTTCTTTAACTCTATCCCCTGCCCTCTGAGTAGAGTAGTGAGTCAATGTCAAGCTTTGTGGCAGAAGCCACCCTCTCAGTCTTACTTTCATTGCAGTGGTCAGGATGGAATGGTGGGGTTGTAGGGAGGTGCAGATGGAGGGAAGAACAGACAAAAGTTTGCCTTCTGCCCAATGGAAAGGGCTACATAGGAGCAGTAGTGTAAGGACGGGATGGGGTTCTGCAGAGGAGGAGGGGATTGGGCCCATGGGGGAAAATCTGTGCCCATGTCAGGGTGTGGGAAGAAGATTGTGTGCTTTGGAATCAAGAAGATAAGAAGGTTTGAATCCCAGCTCTTCCAAAAGCAACTATGAAATCTTGGGCAAGGCATTAATTTCTCTGAGCTTCTTGTGTATAAAAATGGGATAGTTGTCCCAGGAGTATCGCAGACCTTATCAAGATGCTCTAGACACCACCTAACACAGAGCGTACTTCCCAGGAAGGGCTCAGCCATCTCAGGGATCCATCACACTCCATCGTCCTATTTTTGCTCCAGGACAGTCCTGATGTTGGAACAGAGAGGAGGGAATACTGAATGAATGCAGAGCAACAGAATTCCAGGGCCTCTAGACCCTCCAGGAAGGTCTTTAAGATCCCTCTCACCAGAGGGATTTACCAGGAAACTAACTGGCATTCCCAGAGCAAGGTTTTTAATTCACCACGCTGGTGCTAGGGCAGCCAGAAAGTTCACTGCAGTCCTGCCCCCTGGGCCCAGCGTAAATAACACAAGCAAGATGTAAGCATGGGCAGTACCTGGGAAGATCCAGGGGAAAAGTCAGCTCTACAATGATGACTATTATTATACCTGAAAATTAATTTGCATTATTCTTTTTAATTAAAAGATGAAAAGCCCAGAACAAACTTCAGGATCAAAAATAGATCCCCTCTAACATAGGTAGAAGGTGGTGGGATTAGCATTACCTTTGCTTTTAGACAGAACAAAGCATTCAGCAGTCATACTCTGTGCCAAGCACTAAGCCAGGGCACGAGGGCCAACAAGGTGAAACAGGAAAGGTCTCTGCCTCCCAAGACCCTCATTCATCCTCTGTGCCTGAACAGAGAGGAAGGAAGGATGGATTGTATCAGGGTGCTGTCTCCACCTGTGGAATGAGGCCAAAGGAGGCATAGTGTGATAAAACAGGAACGCTGATGCCCAGTGAAAGTATGGCCAAAGCATGACACCCATCAGACGTCTGCTAAGTGTTCAGCAATTAATAACAGGCATTAAGCATCTTCTGTGAGCCCATCAATGTTCTAGAAATTGCAGGCAGTAAAAAATCTTTCCCCTTCTCTCCAGAGTTTAGAGTCTAGCTTAAAAGATTATTATTAATTATAATAATCATTATACACATATGAAAAAAAAATCACAAAGACAAGACAATATTGTCTTTAATTCCATAGCCCACCTCTTTGGACTGGGGAAAATGTGTGAAGGATTCTCATATAGGTTAATCAATGAATGACCGAAAATGGAAATTCAATATGGTGAAAAGGAGGAGGGGAATGTAGCATCAGCTCACCACCAGGGCTTTTATAATGACTCCAGCTGTTGGCCAATTTGCCCCTGAGTTTCCTGGCAGCCAAGGTGAAGGGAAAATATAGTCAATGGTAAACGTGTGTTTTTATTTTTGTTTTGTTTTTAAGAAAAGAGGGCACACACCAAATCCTCTGGGGAGAGCTAGTTAGCATCGTGGACAAAGTCCAAAATACTAGCTTCTAGAATAAATGCATACCCAATTTCACATGACTGTTTTCCATAATGACTCTCAGTAAACAACAAAGATGTAACAAAATACAACTCAACGGAGGTGATTTGGCAAGGGACTAGATAAAGTGGTCCAAGTCGGTAGCTTTCCAGGGATTTGGCTTGATAAAAGACCTTAACTCAACATAGCAACTTCCATGAGTGGATATATAACATGTGCTTCACATAGTTTTCTTTATCATTTCTCCAAGTACGGGTTTTGGTAAGAGTAGGAGGGTAAGAGTAGTAGCTGTGTTGCTAATTGCTGGAAAATCAACACAATTTGGAAAAGCAGATAAGTGAGCGATAGTGTAAAGGTTTATTATAAACAAATTTATTTGGCAACCAATCAATGGAGTAACCCCATAGCTATATATGGACCATCATCTTAGTCTCTCCAATATCTGGGGTGTGGCCCTTGGTGTTTAGTAGGTGCTCAATGACGCCTTTTGAAAGGGATTCCTGTGAAAAGAGAGAAGCTTAGTAGACAAACCCCTAAAGAGTTTGCCTGCCTTTGAGGGTCACTGGTGGCTGCCAGCATCCCACCTTCACCTTCTTCAGGGCTGTCCCCACAATTCTATCTAGACCACAGCACCCGGTTAGGATGCTCAGGCTGAGAGTGAGGATTTGGCAGATAAAGAAGCTCATGTTGGACATGGAAGTTTCTTACCAAAGGGCCTAGTGGTGGAAGTCAGTTAAATCCCAGAAGTTACTGCGCTGTTTGTAGCTCTAGTTGTGGAAGAAAGGAAACGACCAAGCCTTCATTTTTCCAGTGACATCATCAGGGGCTGCTTTACATACCTACGCCCTCTTTGTGAAGGGGCTCTTTTCCCTCACTCTCCTCACTTACCGTATCTCAGGCACTTTTGACCTTTGTGAGCCAGAGCAGGCAATGGTCAGATGATTCCTCAAAGCTAAACACCTTCCTCATCCTGCCAAGAAAAGCAAACGCCCATGCCCTAGGGGTAACTCTGCTTTTGCTCTCTCTAACATAAGCTCTTTGGGGGTCTGAGCCCCTCAGTCTCTCCTTCGCACCCCCTGGGGTCTCCAACTTACTTCACCCCAGGGAGCTGGCTCACCCCATGTCTGACCTGTTGCCCACCCTGGATCAGAGCTCAGCCTGGCCTTCCTGGGCCCTGGAAAAGCATCCCCTTGGACTTCCTTCTCCATCTTCTTCACAGATACTCTGGTGATGCTTCTAACTTTGAAAACTGACCATGTTACTGCATTGGTACCCATTGATGGTCATCCAATCACTCCAGGCTTAAGACCCTCTGTAATCTGCCCCTCAGACCACTCCTGACCTCTCCCTGCATACCTCAGCAACTGTTACTTGTTTTGAATGGTTATTATGAATTTTTAATTGTTATACAATCTCACCTCCCCAGACAGGGCTTTCCTGACCACTTATCTAAAACAGCAAATCACACTCCACCCCCAACATTCATTTTATTTTTCTCTGTAACTGTTATCTTTCTTTTAAATTACACTACCTCTTTCTTTATTGCCCGTTTTCTCTACTAGAATGTAAACTCCCAGGGGTCAAAGACTTTGTTTTGTCCTACACAGTGTCCCCAGAGCCTAGGACTGGGCCTGGCACACTGTGAAATGTGTCAAATGTGTGAATGAATGAACACTTCCCTACATATAGTATGCTATAGTTTTTCTCTTTAATTTTGTCATTTGTTGTTGTTGCTGTCTCCCTGTTTTTGTTCAAGTCATTACCCTCTGCAAAGAAAATCTCCTTCCCCTACATCATCCAGGTCATCTCATTTTATTTATTTATTTGTTTTAAAAGTTATGCCATAGAAGTTTTGTTGATTTACAATGTTGTGTTAGTCTCTGGTGTCCAGCCAAGTGATTCAGTTATACATATATGCATACATTATTTTTTATATTCTTTACCATTATGGTTTATCACAGGATGTTGAATATAGTTCCCTGTGCTCCAGAGTAGGGTCTTGTTGTTTATCCATTCTATGTATACGAGTTTGCACCTGCTAATCTCAAACTCCCAATCCATCCCTCCGCCATCCCCCCCTCCCCCTTGACAACCACAAGTCTGTTCTCTGTGTCTGTGAGTCTGTTTCTGTTTCATAGATAGGTTCACTTGTGTCATATTTTAGATTCCACATATAAGTGATATCATATGATAATTGTCTTTCTCTTTCTGACTTCACTTAATATGATAATCTATAGGTCGATCCATGTTGCTGCAAATACCATTATTTTGTTATTTTTTATGGCTGAGTAATATTCCATTGTATATATACACCACATCTTCTTTATCCATCCATCTGTAGATGGACATATAGGTTGTTTCTATCTCTTGGCTATTGTAAATAGTGCATCTGTGAACATAGGGGCGCATGTATCTTTTTGAATTAGAGTTTTCTCCAGATATACACCCAGGGGTGGGATTGCTGATCATCAGGCCATCTCATTTTAAACTTTTATTTAGATTGCAGGCACAGTCTCATTCAGAAAGGTCTCCTAGGCCCCTGTCCAGCTGTCCCTTCTCTGGGAGTCCACAGTCCCCTGAGCTTAACTCTGCCAGTGCATTTGCTCCACAGGGCTATAATTATCCCTTGGAACCATTATTTCCCTTATGATACATTCATTCACTGAGGGCTGGACTCTGCAGTCCTGGTGTAGAGCACAGCACCCAATACGTTGTTTTATTGGACTTTCCGTAGATTATGTAACAGATTTCTCCTGTCCTGCTCTTTACAATGCATTAGACATCATCTATTCACACTACTGTCATCACCTTATGAGGCCCAGAGACAGGGAATGGCTTGCTTGTAATCATGGGGCTGTGTGCATGTTGATGACTTATGCACTGCAATCCAGATTACTCGCATCCCGGTCAAATATTCTCTCTCTGGTACCATAGGACCTTTTGGTTGACTCTTAGTTGTTTTCCATTTAAATCCTATCATTACATCTGGACAGTAAGCTCCTTAAGGACAGAGATTGTCTTCTGCCTTTCTTATATGCATATAGGACACAGAGCAGTGCTTTACACACATTAAGTACTTAATGAATATGTGCAGGCTGAATTTTTAGCTCCATAACAGACTGCCAGAGAGTTTCTTACTTGAATGCATGAACGTACACACACACACTAGAATATATTGATATTTAGCCACTTTCTTGCCACCTTAATTTTATCTGTATTGCATATATATTGGCCTTCTCTTGGAAGGAGTAAAGGTACAAATCAATTCATCTATCAATTGAATCAATTAATTTATAATGAATTACTATATTTTATAATGGAAACTCTTTTCTGTTTTTGTTTTGTTTTTTCCAGTCCAGCTAAATGGTTCCTCCTTCTTTGTTTTTTTTTACAAATAAGAAAAGGAGACCCCTAAAGTGCTATCTGAAGACCATGGTCAGCTGGGGAGGTGGAGGGGTACTGGGTCGCCATCGTTGGCCCCAACAAATGACTTTGGATTATCATATTTCTAAAGCTGAAATAAGACTCAGGAGGATCTTGGTCAGAGGTCAGCAATTTCTTATAATGGGGCAGACGGTAAGTATTTTAGGCTTTGTGGGCCATATAGTCTTCATTGTACCTACTCAGTCCTACTGTTGTGTAGAGTATAAGTAGCCACAGACAATACACAAATGAATGACCATGCCTATGTTCCAAAGAAACTTTATTGACGGACACTGGAAACTGAATTTCATATACTCTTCACCATGTGTCATAAAATAGTATTCTCCCTTTGACTTTTAAAACATTCATGTAAAAAACATTTTTAACTCATGGGCATCATGCAAAAATAGGATTTGACTCACAGGCAGTAGTTTGCTGACTGCTGACCCAGGATTACCCTCCCTCACCTTTAAACCCCTGAGAAAATGGAGGAAGAAAGTTATAAAGGGAAATCATGGCAGTGCTCCACAAATAACCCACGTCTTCTGATTCCATCTCTAGGTTTCTGCCCAGTGCATGGGATCTCTGTCTGTTGACTGTTCTCCCGCCACACACTGATATTCTTCTAGGAAGTAGAAGATACATTTTTCTGGATTAATGTGTGACAAAGCCAGAGCACATTGCCAGATTGTTCTCCGAGACAAGCAAGATCCCCAAAGGATCTGGGCACACACTTGGCACATCTTGTCAAGAAACCAAATGAGAAATCCTCCATCTTACACCAAGGTAGGAGAGGGCCATGAAACTCAGGCCAGAGCCCCAAGAACTGGAGTGTCAGAAAGCTCTGATCCGTGCAGTTCTTGTAATGTGATGCAGCAAACTTTGAGGAGAAAGAGGATACATGTCTTCAATTATATCACAACATACCTCCCTGAGTAGGGTAACCTTAAAAGGCATGCATAGCAGAGTGGGGACTGGTAAGGGAGTCACTCCACAATATAAAGGGGTGACAAAAAACTTGGTAGACAAAATAGGGATATTAATGCAATACATAAAACATCAAAGTTAATGCCCCAAGTCAACAATGAACAAAATATCAGAAATTTAAGTGAAGACAGGATGTAATCCTGTACATGCAGGACTCACCTCTCTCACCTCACCCTGATTTACCCTGTGGATCCTGCCTCTATTGAAATCTTTTAATATTTTGTTCATCATGCATACTTTTTACAATAATTTCTAATTTTGAAAATATTGGATTGTCCAGGATATATGGTACAGAATTGAATTTAGGGTTGACAAAAGGGAACTTCCACTGTTCTCATCTTTTAAGAAGACGCAAAAAGTACATTTACTTGACAAAACATGAGAGAATCCAGTTATGATCCATGGATATTGGGATCTGTTTTGGTGTCATTCCACTAGAATTGTTCAGCATCTTATAGGGAAAATACACTAAATGGGTCTATTTGGATTTAATGTCAGGCTAGTTGCTTCTGTAAATTATAAAATGTTTGATTGTAATATCTCTTTCATGATGAATTGGCACGTTTATCTGTCCACTGCCTTGAAATAACCCACGCTGAGGGAAAGCCAATGCTATAATAAGTGTAGTGATTACAGACCTTGTCATAAGCTCCGACCCCTCTCTGCTAAGAGTCTGCATAATCCTCAAAATACCAACTGAGGCTAGAATGCAGGTGTTGATGTATTTCAGTAGCAGTAATGCTTAGTACCTATTCTGCAAAAATAGAGCTTTTAAAAATAGCATAAACCCATTTTTTCCTTAGAATCTCCAAATATACATTCAAAAATGGCACTGACACTTCCTCCCCTCCTTGCCAATAGAAAGCTCACTTATCAGAGTGTCCCAGACAAGAGGCTGAAAGTAAGTTGAGAAATTTCTAAAGAATCTTAATTCTGACCTTGTTTCTGAAGAGTCATCAAATGTGAATCCTTGAGGCTGCCTACATACATCCTCTTCCCCTCTGTCGCTTGCTCTGGGCCAACTATCTCTACCATTAATGACCCCTTTGCCTGAACCAAAGAAGACATCTGAAAAAGCAAGCCAGGCTTCTTCCCAGATCAACTGTTGACAGCCAAAAACCTCTCTTTGATGTCCCCAGATGAAGAAGAAAGGAGAAGGCATAATTAGTTGGTGTTCTAATGTGTGTGGTATTTTTCACTTTCTCTAATTCTTTTTTGAGCTAAGGTTTGAATTGTTGAGTCAAAGAACCCTTTGGCAGGAGGAGTGATTATATGTTTCAGAGGTCAGAAGCCTGGCCTTTTGCTGTGAAAGTGCCTGAAGGTGAAATTGAGCCAAGTTCAAAGGGAAGTCTAATTGACTGCCCTTGGTCTAACTTCCTTGAGAACTGTTGCCCTTGAATGATCAAGCTGCTGCCTCGGGGTGTCCAGGGTGGTCCTCAAGGGATGGTCTTTAAAATGTCACAGGATGATACCACACTTTAGATACAAGATAGCTTTTAGAGTCCTCCTTGAGCCCAGCTCATTTATTCATTTAACAACAAATATTTATTTGGCACCTACTTACTGGGTGCCAGGCACTGTTCTTCCACTGAAGTTATGCTCAAATTCTTTATTTGGGGGACCAATGCTGCCTAACATCAGAAGAAAACATGCATTCTTTCCACTGTGTTAATGCCATCTAAAGAATTTGCCTTTGCAGGAACAACGACAGATCATTTATATAAATCATGATTAGGGGCCCCGCCAACCCACAGCATCCTCCTGTTGATTTTTACTAAGTACTCCCCCCGCACAAGTGCTAAAATTCCCTAGTTTCCTTTCTCCTCTCCCCTTGCTTATTTTTCTGTATTGAACATTCTGTCCTGTTTGGTCCCTTCTGAGGCTTGGTCTCTGCCCATTGCTTCACAGAACAAATGCCCAGGAGAGGGGATAAAGTGTTCATCTCTTCTTCCCTTGGAAAAGTCCTAAAAGCAGACCAAAGAAAACCACCAAGTGCTAACACCCATGGTTTTACTTTTAATTTCAACATTTTTCTTCCATCAGGTAGATAAATGATCAGAGATCTGGACAAAGCAAATTCGATTAGGTTTTTTCAACTGAATAATAAAGACGTGGGGGTTATCATAATTGCAAGATGGGAAGTCCCTTGGGAGTCCATAGGATCCAACCCTCCTGTTTCAAGTGTACATGCATGCAAACTACCCTAAATAGGAAGAGGAGATGGCTCATGACACTGGCTGTTACTGTTGTTGTTCATTAAATAACTCTAAGAAATTAATCTATTGGGACATAGTGCCTGTGGATCTTCTGCGTAGACATTTGCAAGGCCTATTGGAGTCAAATTCACCCATATGATAACTAAATGGACTACTTGGCTACCAATGTATGGAATTGTCACCATTGGACTCTACTTGTTCTTTGCTCCTGGTCAGCACATTAAAGCTGTCCTTTACATGACTGATGATATTATCTTCCTGAAACCACGGGCCAGATCAGCATTGCCCTCCTCCTGATTTCAGAAGCCTTCAGTAGCTTTCCATTGCAAACCCAGTGAAGTTCACAGTCATTAGCAAAGCATGCAAGACCTTCCACTATCTCTCTGTACACCTGGAGAACATGGCAAAAGGAGAGATGGGCTTTGGAACGCATAAGAATCAGGTCTTAGTTCTGCCATTTACTACCCATTCCTCTTTGGGATTAAGCCTCAGTTTCTTCATCTGGGTAAAATGGGCATTAGAAGCTCCATCTCCCGGTGCTGTCGTGAGGACTGAATGAGACAAGACATGTACAATACTGAGAAGAATGCCTAGCACACAGCAGGTACTCAACAAACACTGTACGTAAAGTTGCAAAGGCTCTAAGAATCTCTCTCTGAGTTTCTCTCTGATTTCCAAATTTATTTCTTATCACAGTCTTCCGCCCAGTCAGAGCTCCATTGTGACATTGTCTCTCCACTTCCTGAACACACTCTACTAAATTCAGCCTTCCATGTGACCTCCTATTTTGTCTCCTCTACTCCGACCTCACTCATTCTCTCAGTATCCACTCCTGGATGAAGTGGCACTTATAGCCTTTAGCCAATTTTTAATCATCTACTTTGAGCTTGCCCACTACATTGCAGGTTCCCAGAGGATAGGGATTCTATTTTTGTAACTCTGTGTTCTCCAGAGGCACCAATAAAGCAGTATAAGTCAGCTTTTACTAGGTCAGGCTGAAGTAACAAATAGCCCCCAAGTCTCAGGAGCTTACTACAATGGCTTATTTATTTATTTGCGGTACGCGGGCCTCTCACTGTTGTGGCCTCTCCCCGTTGTGGAGCACAGGCTCCGGACGTGCAGGCTCATCGGCCACGGCTCACGGGCCCAGCCGCTCCGTGGCATGTGGGATCTTCACGGACCGGGGCACGAACCCGTGTCCCCTGCATTGGCAGGCGGACTCTCAACCACTGCGCCACCAGGGAAGCCCTACAAGGGTTCATTTTTTGCTCATATTGATGTTAATGGTAGGTCAACAGCAGCACCCCTCCTTCTACCTTTGTACTGAGATCCAGGCTGAATATGCAGTCCCTCTCTGGCGCTTGACCTTCTCGAGACAGAGGAAAAAGAGTGATGACAAAACCCTGTAGTGGTTCTCAGGATCACTTTCATTTTATTGGCCAAAGCACATCATGTGGCAAAACTTGGTATCAGTGGGATCGGGGAGCATATGTTCTTATGGGATGAGACCCTGCACACTCCATGGCAGCAGGCAGGGACAAGGAAGGACAGTAAATATTTGAGCCCATTATTGCAGTTTACCACACTTATACATCAGAGATGCTCAAGGGATAATGTTTAAATAGAAGAAAGTTATATTATTTAAAATAATCCTCTGAAACCTATAATCCGATTGTGATCAGGATATTACTAAAGACAGTGTTAAGTACAAAATGTGTGCTTTGTGAAGAACTAGCAATGCGATTTCTCTCAGCTCTAAGTACAAGAGTAAGTGTTCTTACACCCACCTTCTCCCTATCAAACGCTGTCACTTATTTCATTGGCTGCTAGGAAGCTCAAGCTCAAGCCTCCCCCCTCTCTTGGTGAATTATTCAGAAATGTACGGCAAACTTTTCCAGAATTGACCTCCAGCCTGGCATCATTTTATTTCACTTTCATCCTTATTTATCCAGCCATGCTGTATTTTCCATAAGCTACTTTAAAAAATGTGGATTATAAACAAGCGAGCTTATCTTAGATAAACCCTTTGAGACTGTTTGAAGCTTGTCTGCCCACTGGACTTCATTGTATTCTCGCTTAATGTTTTAGCTCTGCTTTTGAGGAATAAATGAAAACACATGTGCAAGACAAATCACTCCTTGTCCTTCCAAATATGCCATGAACTGCCTGATCAAAGGGAAATGAGAAAAGTCACTTCATAGACAGGGCCCCAGGGGTCCCTGAACCAAGCCAGTCTCTCTGGGGCTGGGAAGGACAGATCCCCCAAGTCTGCTCTGGTTCCCCAAGGCGCCTGTCTGACCCAGCACCTTTGCCCTCATCATCAAGGAGAGAAAACATACATGTAATCCTTTATGCCTGGTGGGACTGTGGGAAATAATATTATGGACAGCCCCTGGACTTCCAGGAGGTGTCTCCTTCAGATAACAGGGAAGTAGATGAATTGCAAATACCTGGTAGGTGAGTCTCTAAGACAAGTCAGTCTGACCCTGTGGACATGTGGCTGTTCTGCTTTCTGTACATAGGGTTGGAGCAATTTCACTCCTCATTCTTGGCTCCCAAAGTAATCAGTCCATAATGCTAGGCTGACTGCTACACACACTTTTATGAGTGCCATGTGTGGCTTCGTAATAGGTTTAGGGTTAAGGATGAACTACTAAGCTTGGTTTATGCGCCTCCAGAAGCTGGCTCACACCTGCTCCTCTTCCCCACTCCCTCCCATTCTCCCCAAGCTCATGGTCAACCAACGTCATCAGAGTGTCTTTGGTTCCTAAAATTGTTCATCCTCTTGCTCGAGCTCATGCCTTTTCAGTTACTGTTTCCTTGGACAGAGATGCCTTTCCTCTGCCTTTAAAATGATGATAATGGTGTTGACGGTAATACTAATAATCATAACAATAAGCCAGCTAAGTCCTCATCATCCTTCCTACTCTGCCCAACACATCATTAGGGAGCTTTCTCTTTTACCCCTTAGGATAGGTTAGGTTCCCCTGCTTTGTGAACTCAAATGATGCCTTGACCTACTATAATATTGTGTTTGTAAGTCTGCTTTCTCAACTTGTCTATGATTCCTTGAGGCCAAGGGTCAAATCAAGCTCATCTCTGCATCCTCTGCCACTAGTTCAGTAGCTGGTATTTATGAGATGTAGAGTAAGTCTTTGCCAAACAAATGAGTGGATGAGTTAATCAGGTTGCAGCCAGTTACAATGGTTAAGTGAGTCACAAAGAACAAAACCGCGTGGAGACAGTCAGAGGAAACAGGAAGAGGAAACCACTCTTTGAACTCAGGGTGTTTGCACCATCTCAGGTCCAAGGTGATGGAGACTTACTTCATTTAGCAAAATGTCCTCCAGGTTCATCCATGTTGTTGCAAATGGCAGGATGTCCTTCTTTTTAAGGCTGAGTAATACCCCATTGTATGTATACACCACATTGTCTTTATCCATTCATCTCTGGGTGGACTTTTAGGTTGCTTCCATGTCTTGGAATTGTAAATAATGCTGCAATAAATGTGGGAATGCAGGTATCTCGTTGAGATCCTGATTTTAATTCCTTTGTATATTTACCCAGAAGTGGGATTGCTGGATCACATGGTAGTTCTAAGTTATATTGCTGGATCGTATGGTAGTTTTTTGAGGAAACTCCACACCGTTTTCCGTAAGGACAAGTACTGCATGATATTGTTTATAGGATGAATCTAAAATAGAACTCATAGAAGCAGAAAGTGGAATGTTGGTTTCCTGGGGCTGGGGGGAGAAGGGAACAGGAAGGTATTAGTCAGAGGGTACATGATTTCAATTATGTAAGAAGAATGAGTCCTAGAGATCTATTGTAAAACATCATGTCCAAAATATGCTAAGAGGACAGATCTTATGTTGCATTCTTATTATAAGTGATAATAATAATTGTTATACACAAAAGGTCAAGGAAATGCTTTTGGAGGTGATGGGTAGATTTATGGCACAGATTGTGGTGATGGTTTCACAGGTGTCTAGTTATCTCCAGACTCATCAAGATGTATGCATTCATTATGCACAGTTTTTTATATATTCAAAAAAACAACAATGAGGGAGAGATACAGGGCATTTCTTCAGAAGAGTTGGAGGAAGTAGAATGAGGCTGGCTTGAGAGTGTGATCTTACCCTCCTCTGAATTTGATCTTGGGATGGCTACTCACTGAAGACAATCTCCAGAGAATTCTCCATGACTGTTCATGGGTGCAGAAACAGCCTGACACGGCAAGCAAAAGTACGTTGGACAAGAAATCTTATGGGTGCATTTTGTAAGGAAGAGAACCAATGAGAACACAGAGTTTCACAAATTACCCTAATCATTACACAAACTATTATTACTGTCACTACAGAAAACTCTGTGGGGAGTAAAACTGAGACAGCGAGGATGGTGGCAGGAAAACAAAACAAACAAACAAACAAGAAACAGAGATGGAGTATTTTTCCTGAAAATAGAACAAAGAGAGAGAGAAAAAAAGATGGGCTACAGCTGTGCTATTCAATATAAATATAATGAGAAGCCCATATGTAATTTTATATTTTCTATTCACCACATAGTCAAAGAACATAAAATGCAACAAGTGAGATTATCTAATAATATATTTTATTAAACGCCATTTATCCAAAATATTATTTCAATCTGTAAACCATCTAAAATCACGAATGAGAGATTTTCCATTCTTATCTGTGTGCTAAGTATTCAAACCCCAGTGTGCATGTGTGATACTTCCGGTGCATCTCAATTCAGACCAGTCACATTTCAAGTGCTCCAGAGCCACACGTGGCTCGTGACCACAGTACTGGAGAGGACAGGATTCAGAGGAACTGTTTTTGTGTTGTCCCATATCTAGTGGGTCACTAACCTGGAGTAAATGTGAAGAAGCACCCTTGAGGGCAAGAAAATGCCATTTGCAGCACCATGGATGGACCTAGAGATAATCATACTAAGTGAAGTAAGTCAGACAAAGACAAGTATCATATGATATTACTTATATGTGAAGTCTAAAATATGATACAAATGAACTTATTTGCAAAACAGAAACAGACTCATAGACTTCAAAAACAAGCTTTTGATTACCAAAGGGGAAAGAGGGGAAGGGATAAATTAGGAGGTTGCGATGAACATATACACACTACTATATGTAAAATAAATAACAAAGACCTACTGTATAGCACAGGGAACTCTACTCAATATCTTGCAATAACCTATAATGGAAAAGAATCTGAAAAATAATAGATACATGTATATGTATAACTCACTTTGCTGTACACCCAAAACTAACACATTGCAAATCAACTATACTCCAATATAAAATAAAAATTAAAAAATAGAAAAAGACACAGACCTTGAGTTGGGTCACCAGTGAGAGGGGTGTGACTTCTGTTCTGGTGGTCCTGGGGCTGACATGAGATTGCCATGAGATCTCAGATGAGCTCCTTCCCCTCTCAATGAGTGGAAGGAATCAGCACCTGCAAAACAAAAGGGTTAGACCAAACATGACGGTCTCTTAAAAGCACCTCCACCAATGTCTCATAACCCTAACAACCACTCAGAGTTGGAACTAGAGCCCTCATGGAGAGATGGAGACCCTGAGACTCAGGAATATCAGCTACGGTATCAAGGGCAGGCCTCAGAGTCAAGGGGGGAGGCCAGTGCTATGACCAAACCCACTGGCTTGTGAGCAATGTTTATTCTATAAAAAGTTACTGTAACTCTGAAGGGTGTCTGTACATAGAAGATTTTATTTGCTGAATTGCTGCAAGTGGCTACATTACTGCGTAGATAACTTCTGTTCTGGGCTACTTCCTGCCTTCTCGATGACAAACTTTGCAGGCTTCCTTTCATCCTATTTAGGTTAGAACAAAAACACATTTCAAACAAGGCTTCTTCCCTCTACCTCTCTCTTATTCAGGCTGATTTGGGCTCTTGGGCATTGACAGAGAAAGTTCCCTGTCATTTTCTCTACCTTTTTTGAAAAGACAAAACTAGAAAAAATATCAAAACACTAGGAAGGTTATTGCAGCCTCAGAAATCTCAATGGTGGTTTGGTTAAGTCTCTGGTTTCATGAGAAGCAGGAGCATACCTGTAATGTATCCTGAAGCTACACACCTCCCAGCAGGTCTTCCTCCCCGCTTGGCCCCAGACAGCCCATAATCACTTCTCTTGCCATCCTCGGACTACTGAGGTCAAGAAAGCCCATGCACCAGGGCCCTGTCCCAAGGTGGGACCTAGGAGAACAGTTACCAACATAGATTTTTCTTTCACATTGACTTGGGTTCAAGTCCCAGTTTCCCACTTAGTATGTGACCTTGGGAACATCTTTTATTCTGTCTTCCTTTCAATTATATCACCATAAGAGTTATATTAATAATAATACTTATTCCCAAGGCAGCTCTGAGTATTGAATGAAACTGTGCAAGGATAGTGCCTAGCAGGTACTGGCACATGAGGAAGGATCACTAAAGCTATTATTTACAGTTATTGAGGTAAGAGCAATGCGGATGTGATGGATGTCCCAAGATAGACCTTAAAATCATGAAAGCACTTGTCACATACTCTCCAGAAGAGCTGACTTACCATAGATTAACAAGAAATAGCTATTTTGCTGAAAATGTCATGGGAAGATAGAGAAATGTTTTTCATTGGACAACATGTGGCAAAACCCCATAAAATCCTCCTTGGAGGATATTGTCCTCACCCCAGATTTTCTCTCCTAATATCGGCTTCTCTTTACCATCCTCTTGTTTTCAATGGCCTCTGTGGGCTCCACTTTTGTTCTGGATCTCAGCTTGGTCCACATCTGGGATAACAGAATGCCAGACAGTGTCACTCCATCTTAGAAAGCTGCTGGGCACCATTCAGAGTTATTCAAACACATACCAGGCTGCTTATCATGATTAGTAATACACTCTTCCTGACCCCAAGGAGTTGGGAGTCTAGAAAGGAAGACAGACATGCAAAGAGGTGAGCACCCAGGATAAATGTAAGGTCTTTATGAAGCGTACAGCAGGACCCCAAGTAAGCCTTTTGAAGCCTGAAGATGTCAAGAAGAGCTTGACTGAGAAGGTGATGTCTGAGCCCTCAAATGATGGAAGTGAAGGAATATTCCCAACTGAAAAGGAAGGGCATTCTAAACAAAATAGAGTACACTAGGGCACAGACTGCTGGAAGAGGGTGGAATGTTTAGGAAAATGCAAATTGTTCCATACTATTTATGAGCACCCTGCCCTTCCTGGAAGAGAGGACTAGAGAGGGTGGGAGTGGGAGATGAAACTTAAAGGAAGACTTGGCTGGGCATGTTAATGAATTTGAACTTGGTGTTGAAGGTAATGGGAGGGTACTGAAGGATTTCAGGCTGAGAGATGACATCATGATTTCTATTTTAAAAAGATAAGTCTGGCTGCTATGTTGGAGAAGAAATGGTGAGACTAGAGGAAGAGACATGATTTTGTAAGCTATTTTGGTGACAAGATAAAAGAATGATAGAATGCCATTCATCTCGAAAGCCCAGCAAGTAAGATAAGTGAGCTTGAGCAACTAGAAGGCAATGCACATGCTTCACTTGTAAGCAGAGAGATGAGGCTTGGCCTCCGGTAGTTTCCATTCCATGTTGTAGCTCTGAGCAAGTCAATTCCCAAATACTATGACAGGATGTCACCCAACAGACAAAAGTTTATTTGATGGCTTGGATGTGGCCATCCTACACTGGCATCCTTGGGGGATGACCAAGTGACATCCCGGGTTCCTTTTAGACACCAGTGTCATCACACTCTCCCATGTCATCCTGACTTAGGCTTGGAATTCTCAACTTCACCCTTTGATGTTGCCAATCATCATTTCTCTGGGTTTGTTATTATTCCCTTTCTCCTGTTCTCTCTCATCACTCCACTAAAGAGGAGAGGGACAAAATGCGAAACTTGACTTATTTTGTGATTAGCAGCACTGGGTTCAGATTTATTAGTCCCAGGAGCAGAAGACTAAGGAGTTAAATGCCCTGATTAGTTAAGCCACCTAATCATTCCAGCTTACATAAATTCTCACCTGATCAGTCCAGCATATCTTAAATACATTATACCTGCCACTCTGCAGGAAGGCCGAGAGCTAGATCCTCAAAATATCAAGCAGATCCTGGTCCCCAAGCACTGAGCTCAGAGGTGTAGAAGAGAACCAATCTGCCCTGTCCCAATACCTGAATCTTTCATGGCCTCAAATGTGATGGTCTGCCAAAGATAATCAATGTTCAGAGCAGCTGGCTGCCTCCTGGGGTTGGTAGAGTTACACCTCCATGATCCATTACTCCACTCTCTGCAAACCTGTCTTATTCCCAGAGAGGAAGTCCATTGCAGTGAAATAATTCGTGATTTGGGTGTCAGGAACATAAGATTGAGTCACTTACTAGCTATGTGATCCCAACAAGCTATTTAACCTCCCAAGCTGCTATGCTCTTATCTGCAAAATAAGCACTGCAGCGCCAACATCACCACCTTGCTGTGAGGGTTAGAGAAGGTAATGGACCTAAAATGTATGGCTTCCGTAACTCACCCCTTTTATTATTATTAGCCAAGGTACAGAAAGCAGAGATGCACCTGGACATTTAAGACGTATGCTGCAGCATATTCAGGGGAGGAAGGATTCCGTGTACTCCAACAATGGCAGCACTTTGGCCACTGAGCTAGAGCTTGGTAAGCAGCATGGCTAATATCTTCAACAATGTTGCAAGACGGGGTTGCAAAATTTCCCAATTTAAAGTGAGGACAATAAAGATCAGAGATTTAAAGTTATTTGCTCAGCGGCGTAACTAGTATGTGTCAGATAAGAATTGCAACTCTAGTCCATTGATATTTTTGACGACACACGTTACTCTTCCCTTCCTGGTTTTCTCACTCCCAAGCCCAGGTAAATAAAAAAAATTTAAAAAATAGAAAATGTATTACAAGTAGGTAGACAAGAAGGTGGGGACACTGGTGATCATAGGGCATAATCAGGAAGTGGAGAAGGCATAAAACTATGTAAAACAGATTTTAAAAGAATGCAATGTGGTGCCATTTGATAAATAAGACAAACGGAAGTTCTCACTACAATCCCTTTTACAAGGGATTTTTACTGTGTGCATAAGGATAGCCCTGAATCATGATAAAAATGGGATGGTGTTCAGGGACCTCACTTTCAAATGACAGAAGACAGCATGGATATAGCTTTTTTAGAAAGTTATTGTTTTGGTTGATTTTATCAAACCTGTTGACATAAAATATTTGGGGCTTCAAGGGAGAAACCTCTGTGCCACAGCGTGTGGCAAACAGCAAGCACTGAAAAGAAGAGTGTTGATTGAAACCATGAAGAAAGAAAGAATGAGCAACTTAATAGTCATAACTCAAGAATTCCAGAGAAAGAAGTTTTGGATAACTATGACCCCTGAGGCTCTTTATTTATCATTGCCATGTGGGTGACTAGCAGGCTAGGTCTTTCTAAATTTGTTCTGAGATCCACATATTTGCTTTTCTTGAAGACACAAGATCCAAGAGCATGCTTGCTATGCATGATGGAGTGGAAGAGAAAGCACTGCCAAGGAGGAATTCTCTTACTCACTGAATATCTAAGAACATGTTCTGGAGATTACACTGCATTTGGAAGCACTTTAACTACCTTTTAGAGGTCTCTCCAGGAAGACTCTGAGTTGTATCAATGAGGAATGGAGACCCTCAGCCCAAGCACAAACACTTGGCACATCAGATGTCAGTAGATGGTGCCCTTCTGGAAGACTGTGAAGAATGAAAGGCAGAATTCTCTTCAAGTGGTGCTCACCAAGCACACACTAAGCTCTTACTATGTGCCTGGCACAGAGCTTGGGGAACCAGAAGCAGGGTCATTGTATTCAAGATGCTCCAAGTAAGCTGGTCAAGTACAGAGTGGCTCCAAGAGTGAGGTGTCACATTAATATTTATAACATCTCTGCAAGTGTAGGTCATCGTGCCAATTTTCTAGAAAAATAAACTGAGGCTAGAAGTTATACAACTTTCTGTTGTGTTCAAAGAGCTAGGAAGTGACTGACAATGATACAAATAATATTGATGGATACATATTTCTTCCATCATAATATAACAATATAATATAATATATACTGTACATAATGTAATATATAACTTTACATAATGATGGAGGAAATATATATCCATCATTATTATTTCTCTCTGTTTCTATATATATCTATAATCAATACCATTTGCAAAAAGTCTCTGATTCCTTATCTCCCTGAAAGAAAAGCCAAGAACATTATGAACATTTATATTCAGTTAGGATATTCTTGTCTCTGCTGTTGCATATTCTACAATCCTCCCTTTCTGAAAATGTGATTGTTTTATTTAAATAATCTGCCAATGACAAAAAAAAAAATGTACGTTACCTTAAGTTTGAAGCCACTCCCCAAGCCAGTTCATTTTGGAAGGCTGAGGAACCACCCCTGCTTCCCATAAGGTCAAGACATGTTTCCCTGTCCAGGTTCCTAGACACCCCACAGGCAAATTCTCTATCAAACTCTGACACTTAAAAGATTTTTCCCCTCCGGATACCATTTGTTCATTAAAGTCAACATTACATCTTCTTGTCCCAGAGACCCCCAGGCAGTCCTCAAATTTTCCTGGACTGGAGAATAAGCAGCCATAAATTTAAAGACCAAAGAGTGATCATCCTCTAGAAAGGATGGAGGGAGGGATGGAAGAAGGAAAAGAGGGAAGGAAGGAAGGAAGGAAGGAAGGAAGGAAGGAAGGAAGGAAGGAAGGAAAGGAGGAAGGAAGGAAAAGAAGGGAGGAAGGAAAGGAGGGAGGGAGGGAGGGAGGAGGGAAAGAAAGAAGAAGCCAAAGCAGGCATTCTCCAGCTTCACCTGTACTGTGAATTCAGATTCAGGATTGAGCTTACAGAAACTCCACCCTCTGCTTGTTATCTTATGTGTGTGCATACTGGGGACAGGTTATTAATTTCTGTTCCCAATAGGGCATCCTCCATTATGGAGCCATAGAGAGGAGTATGATGCTGTTTGGTATGATTCTCGTATTTTCTTCTTTTTATCACTTTTTGGTGTGAACATTCAGAAATAGAGTCTTGGCTTCTTTCGGTATTTCAACATGTATTTTTCTTAGAGCAGCTTTATTTAGTTGGAAGAGTGAGTAATGCATTTTTTATCCATTGTAGAGGAAAGCTAGGCTAGGGGAATCACAGATCAACACATATATTTAATTACTGCTGAAATCTGTGGGCCTCATAAAGTCTCCTCTCATTCCCCCCCATCTCCTCATTGAAATATACAAACTCCTACCCTGCAACAGAAAACATAACTACAAAGATGTAGAGAACAAATATATGGACTCCAAGGGGGGAGAGTGGCGGGGTGGGGTGGTGGGATGAATTGGGAGATTGGGATTGACATATATACACTAATATGTATAAAATAGATAAATAATTAGAACCTGATGTATAAAAAATAAATAAATAAAATAAAATTCAAAAAAGAAAAGAAAACATAACTAATGCTCTCATTGATCCCAGAGACCATTTTCTTACTGGGGAGACTGACATATCTAAGGGACCCAAGGCATGGGAACACAGGTATATGAAGAAAGGGAAGATGATTATATTTCAGGTATTAATCATTATTGAGTCAAATTGTCATCCAATTGCTATGATTATTGTTTTTCACATTCACCACATGCTTTCCTAGGAAGAGATAAGAACAAAACTGAAATAGCAAGGTAAGAAAATGGCAAGAGCAGAATTTCTTTTTTTCTTAATCTAGGTGACATTTCAATAATGGCAGAGTGTACAATGCTCAGGATATTAAAGTCTTATTTCCCAGGCAAATCAGAGAAACGTGACTCATCTACAGAAATACAAGGTGAGGGGCTAATAGAGATGGCTGTTTATCTAACTATATCTATCTGTTTAGGCCAGGGCATATTAGCAGTTTAAGGAAAGACATCCAGAACTCTCTATGATAGTGGGTAGAAATCTAATATCCTTTAGGTTAGGAAGGTAACACAGATGAAGACTTGGGTCAGCTAGGACTTGGGGCAAAGCAATGAATCCATTCCATGTCAAAGGAGGGAGCCACTAGACAGATACGCAGCCCCTGTCAGTGATGATATGGGAACCTATGGGACTGCAGGCTTTATAGCTCTTCCAATTTTTAAAGAAACTTTACATATAGTCTCCTATAAAATCCAAAAACACCATTCTGAAGGTCAACCAAAATCTTTGCGTGGACCTGGCGGTACTCATGGCCAGCCTTTTGGAGATCTCTGCTCAGATAATAATAACCATTATTAACAAGCAATACATAGAGCTAGATGCTTTATAACAAGTTGTGTCACTTATTCTTCTTGGGAAGCAGCCCAGAGTGGTGGGTGGAAGTTCAGACTTGAGATTAAGGCTTTTACAACTCACTGAGTGACCTTTTCTTAATTTCCTTGTGCCTCTCTGCTGAGGAAAATCAGAATGAAGATACCACCTGCTTCCTTGGATTGCGTTGAGGACTACAGGTGTTGATGTGACCAAGTGCTTGGTGGAGGATGTAAGACAGAATGTAAACTTAATGGGTGTTAGCTATTATCATTATTATTGTGTTGGTGGCCATTTAGATAAGAAGAAGGAATTACCCATTTTACCTTCTAGGAAACTGAGACTTGGCTGTAAGCTCTGTAGGCTACTCTAATAATTAAAATCAATAATATGATCTAACTTCTCAGTTAGCCAGGATTGCACAACACACACACACTCACACACCCCTACACTAGCACACATTTTAGAAAATGGTTCAAATTCGTTCAGAACTCTATTGAGTGTAGTTTCTGTATTGCCTTGTGACTATTTCCTCTGTTAAATAATTAGTCCAAATAAATCAAGATCATAGTATTTTGGAAATAAGAATTGTCCCTTAGTTACCACTCTTTCATTTAGCGCTTGCAACAAAGTGGTCATAGACTCCAGCATTTTTTAATGGAAAGGATTTTATAGATTGCTTTGCTTAAACATCTCCTAGCCTTGCAATTAGGGAAACTGAGATCCATAGAGGCCAAAATTCCTAAGGCAAATAGTCAAATCAAATGCCTTCCAATATTAACAGATATTTCCATGCTACCTTCCTAAATACTGTATGAAAACTTTTTAATCATCTCTAATGGAATTATTGAGATTGCAAGATTCTTATCACATCAACCTGACCTGTTTGCTGTGTGACCATGAGAAAGTCTATTCATCTTTCTGAGTTTCTCATCCAGAAGTGAGGGATATGATCACAACCTCCCCCAGCTCCAGAACAACTTAGGTTGCACCACAATCATTTGTATTTTTGTAGTAACATGTGGACTACAATCCCTTTAACCACAGTGAACCAAAAAACTTGTCAGAGTGGACTGTCCATCCAACCATTGTCAAGGTCCCTTGCCCAGATAAGCAGCAGAGAAATATTTTCATCTTGTGAGGTCATCTGCTTTTCCTTCCAACCTTTCTCATCTTTGCAGCTATTTTTTCTAAATAATGTACTATCTCTCAAAGAAGATGAAGGGCATCTAGAACATCAGGAAAAGCTCCAGGAAGGCAATGTGTGGTGTGATTAAAAGCCTAAAAGCCAAGAATGATATTTTCTATGGAAAGAAACACATATTGGTCCAGTTTTTTTGTAACAAATGGCTCAGTAATACATGTATATATACAGCACACACTTGCATTGGCAGAGCCGTGCATGTGTGCCCACGTGCCTGTCCCAACTCACCATCTTTCAAGGCCAACGTCATCTCCTCCATGTTGCCTTCCTTACTTATTCATCTAGACTGTCTCTCTTTCCCATCCCTTTGTCCCCAAATCCCAAAAGCTTTCCCAGTTCTTTGCTTTTGTCTTCAACATTGATCAATTTTGCAACTTGGTCTGTATTTCATTAGAAAGTAATACGGTATAATTAAAAGATTGTGGATATTGCATCACACTGACCTGGTTTAAATCATGGTTTTGTCACATAATGTCAACCTAAGTACACTTGGGGTTCTCATCAGAAAAATGGGAATGATAATATCTGTCTCTTAGAGATCTTGTAAAGATTAAATGCTAAAAATGCCTAATGCATTATGGGCTTCAAATAAAGCTACTTTACATCCATATTCACCTTTTATATATGTTTCATCAACCCTACCAAGTTATAGACTCTTTGATGAAGTTTGTGTCATATTCATTTCTACTTCCTACAGTACCGTGCTGTAGAGAACAGGAGACATTTTCCATAAATGTTTGTTAAATGAACGTGTAACTATTTTGCTATACATTTCTAATTTCATGTTCACTACCTTTAGAGTCAAATTGAGTTTTCAAGGTTCTATCCTCCACTATCTATGATGTGGATAGTAAAATAAATTGAATGTAAAAATATGGGAAAATTAGGCAGAAGGACTTATGTTACTTGGGAATGAAATGAATCATATCAAATTTTCAAGATTCTATCCATGAATTATCTGTGATATGGGTAGTAAAATAAATTGAATGTTAAATTATGGGAAAATTAGGAAAAGGGCTTGGTATAGCTTAGTAATGAAAACGGATCCTTTAGTACATGAACATAGAAGTGATGGCTGTATCTGAATAATGTGTGTTGTTTGCTTTTTCAGTTGTGCTATCCTTAACCCCTCTCCCAACGTTTTACTGGATTCTTGAAAGCCATTCTCTGTGCATTTACACTATTTCAAAACATCTGCTGCTTTGGGGTTCAAGCTGTGCATTAGGGTTCTGAGAATTTGCAGAGAAATTTCAAAGCAGGTCTCTTGTCTGAATAACTCGGTAGGAAATGCAGTAGAAGCCTGCTCTTTTATGAGAGTGCTTATAACTGCCTTGAAATGTTTGAAACCCAATTCCTTCACAATTGCCGTGTCTTGTTATTTCCTACCAAACTATATTTTTGCTATTTACATCTCTTTATGGGACACTATGGTCCAGCTGAGCCAAGGGACCCAATGTACACAATTCAGGTCTCCTAATTGCAAGCTTAGATGCTTTCTTTCTAACTGTGGACCACATACTGTAGTGGCTGAAATTGTCTGATCATCTACGAAGCCACCATGTCCAACCCCATCTCATATCCCATCACACTAGGAGATAGGAATTGATGAACTCTCATGACTTATGACACTGAGCCCCTGGCCCCAGTCCACACCACACATTTTCTTTGTGATGTATGCCCATTTGGCTTTGATCTTTATGTACTTCCTGATTATAAGCCTCAATACTACTTCAGTTCCCCTACCTGTCTTCAGTGCAAATCCACTATCAATTTATATCTGCCTCAGTCTGACCTAGAAAACCTCATTACCTGCTCCCTGGGCAAACTTTCCATGTCACCAGAGGCTCTCAACCTTGTCCTCTTGAATCATCCAGAGTCCTGACAGCATGAACCAGAGAGAAATTAAAAGCTTCCTTTAAATAATATTACTAATGGTGAATGTAAAATAACATAATTTGAATTAATCTCAGGATTGATTTGGAATATTTTATGTGGCACTAGTAAGTGTTAAAAATCTGGGAAATTTCCTTCCTTCTATATAATGGTTATACTACTCAATCAAACATAGACAGCAGTGCAGTATAATGGGGCTTCACGGAGAAAAGCACACACACATGCACATGCACACAAAAACAAATACCACTGACTAAATGAAGGATGTTGGTCTTTCATTCTTTTTTTAATTATATATATATAATTTTTATTTAAAAAAGCTAAAAAGGTTTTTTGAATGACAGCAAAGAAAATAAACACATAATGTAATTCTCTTTGCCCTCATTAAAATTGCAAAAATGAAAATGTTTATTAAGACTATGTATGAGATAGAGTATGGAAGAGTAGAATTATTTATATGTGAATTTTAATTTTTTGTAATGGGTGGAAGATCTAAATAGACATTTCTCCAAAGAAGATATACAGTTGGCTAAAACCACATGAAAAGATGCTCAACATCACCAAGTATTAGAGAAAAGCAAATCAAAACTGCAATGAAGGGGCTTCCCTGGTGGTGTAGTGGTTGAGAGTCTGCCTGCCGAAGCAGGGGACACGGCTTCGTGCCCCGGTCCAGGAAGATCCCGCGTGCCGCGGAGCGGCTGGGCCCGTGAGCCATGGCTGTGGAGCCTGCGCATTCGGAGCCTGCGCTCCGCAGCGGGAGAGGCAGCAACTGTGAGAGGCCCGCGTACAGCAAAAAAAACAAAAACAAACAAACAAACAAAAACTGCAATGAGGTAAGGGGGCATGCAGAGGACCCTGCTTTTCTCCAGACACCCTGCTTTTGCTCCCAGCTCTTCAGAAGTGGCACTTGAGGGTTTTTTTTCAGTCTTTTTATATCTTGTCTATAATTTGCCCCAACTGTGCAACCCTTCTAGGTTCTTTGTATTTTGTTGATGGAGGAGCCGTTTGTCCAGGTGCAAGCACTGCAGCAAAGGGTCCCAGTCTGTCTCAGACCAGATGTGCTCAACATTCTCTCCGAGCTGTGAAATGACTCACTTGTACGATACTGTGATGCCATGTAGTTTCGATTCCCCCATCCACTGAAGTTAACTTTTCCTAGCTAGCAGAAAGCTGTCCAAGTACAATGAACAAGGAAGATGTTTTATTGTTGTTGTTTTTGTTTTTCTTTTCCAAGAAGCAAACACTTTTAAAAGCCTTCTTTTGCACACACCTCTGGAAGGTGCTGCCTGTTCCACTGAGCGCCTCAAAACCAGGAGGAAAAGTCTCTCTATTGAACTGCTAATGGGGGAGCAAACTGTATAATAAGATTGCATCCCCTTTGGGTCTACATATAATTTACACATAAAATAAAATTGCACATGGCCTTGTTTCATAGCATATTTGTTTAATTATCTACTTTTTATGATGCTTTTTCTTCAATTAATTTTCAATATTTAAAGGAGGAATAAAAATGTCAGTTTATCTGCACACCTGATAATTAAACAGAGTGTGGGGAATAATTACATTATCTAATAGTGGAAATTTGTCCAGCTCTAATAACTAACGTTTAGCAAGGGCTTTTCTCTTTTCCTTCCCTTCTAAGGATGGTCGTTGAATTTCTCTCTCCCTTTCTCTCTAAGGAAAGAGGATCAGGTTCAGAGAATGGAAAATGCCACCCCCTTTTTTCCCAACATTTATGGACCTTATTTTACCATGAAAAGGTGCTACAGGAAACTCTTCTAGAAGAAACTCCAATTTCTGCTTGATTTGCTTTTTTCCCCAAACTGAGCAGTTGGCTAACATAAGAACCAATGAAAAAACCCAGCAATTCACTGTTCCACCATAATTCACACCTATGTCACCTTTGAGTTAATAATAATAATAACAACAATAAACCATTTATTAAAAATAATAATAATATTTGCTGATAATAAATAAAAATAAATAAACTGAGTGCTTACTCTCTACTAGACATTGAAATGCCCTCTTCCATGGGTTTTGTCATTTTAAAAGCCTGGGCTCACAACCGCTTCTCATACTAAAAGTATTGGGCATCTCCTTCTAATATTTTCATACTGGGAACTTAAGTAAAGCCAGTATGTTTCTGCACTGGTCTCAGGTACGGAGAAAAAATCTTTTTTAATAAAAATAACTAAAAATATTAAGACTAGAAGGAGAAAAGAGGAACATTTGTTCAATGCACTCCTCCCTTTCTTAATTGAAGTATAGTTGGTGTACAATTTTATATGTCACAGGTATACAATATAGTGATTCATAATTTTATAGTCCATTTATAGCTATTATAAAATATTGATTATATTCCCTGTGTTGTACAATACGTCCTTGTTGCTTATCTTATACATAATAGTTTGTGCCTCTTACTCCCCTACTCCTGTATTGCCCCTCCCCACTTCCCTTTCCCTACTAGTTTGTTCTCTGTATCTATGAATCTGCTTCTTTTTTGTATATTCACTAGTTTGTTGCATTTTTAAATTTCACATATAAGTGATATCACACAGTGTTTGTCTTCCTCTATCCGACTTATCTCATTTAGCATAATTCCTTCCAAGTCCATCTATGTTGCTGCAAATAGCAAAAATTTTTATTCTTTTTTATGGCTGAGTAATATTCCATTACACATACACACACACACACACACACACACATCACATCTTCTTTATCCATTCATCTGTTGAGGGATGCTTAAGTTGTTTCCATACCTTGGCAAAAGTAAATAATAATGCTACAAACATTGAGGTACATGTATCTTCTCAAATTAGTGTTTTTGGTTTTTTTGGATACATAACCAGGATTGCTGGGTCATATAGTAGTTCTATTTTTAGTTTTTTCAGAAACCTCCACACTTTTCCACAGTGGCTGCACCAATTTACATTCACACCAACAGCGTATGAGGGTTCCCTTTTCTCCACATCCTCACTAACATTTGTTATTTGAGTTTTTTAAGTGATAACCGTTCTGACATGTGTGAGGTGGTATCTCATTGTGGTTTTGATTTGAATGTCCCTGACGATAAGTGATGCTGAGCATCGTTTTACTACACTCTCCTTTTTTTAGATACTAGAGTTTTCCTTTCAACTTTAACACACACACGCACACAAACACACACACCACTGAAATTTTTTTCCCCTTCATTCTCTGGACATTGATGAGCTAAATCTGCACTGTTATCTGCCATTCATTATTATTTTATATTCTAAAATATTAATAGCTCCTTGTATTTATTTATTTATTATTTTTAACATCTTTTTTAGAGTATAATTGCTTTACAATGGTGTGTCTGTTTCTGCTTTATAACAAAGTGAATCAATTATACACATACATATGTCCCCATATCTCTTCCCTCTTGCATCTCCCTCCCTCCCACCCTCACTGTCCCACCCCTCTAGATGGTCACAAAGGACCGAGCTGATCTCCCTGTGCTATGTGGCTGCTTTCCACTAGCTATCTATTTTATGTTTGGTAGTGTATATATGTCCATGCCACTCTCTCACTTTGCCCCAGCTTACCCTTCCCCCTACCCATATCCTCAAGTCCATTCTCTAGTAGGTCTATGTCTTTATTCTCGTCTTGCCCCTAGGTTCTTCTGACCATTTTCTTTTTTTTTTTTAGATTCCATATATATGTGTTAGCATACGACATTTGTTTTTCTCTTTCTGACTTACTTCACTTGGTTTGACAGACCCTAGGTCCATCCACCTCACTACAAATAACTCAGTTTCGTTCCTTTTAATGGCTGAGTAATATTCCATTGTATATATGTGCCACACCTTCTTTATCCATTCATCTGTTGATGGACACTTAGGTTGCTTCCATGTCCTGGCTATTGCAAATAGTGTTGTAATGAACATTGTGGTACATAACTGTTTTTGAATTATGGTTTTCTCCAGGTACATGCCCAGTAGTGGGATTGCTGGGTCATATGGTAGTTCTATTTTTAGTTTTTTAAGGAACCTCTATACTGTTCTCCATAGTGGCTGTATCAATTTACACTCCCACCAACAGTGCAAGAAGGTTCCCTTTTCTCCACAACCTCTCCAGCATTTATTGTTTCTAGATTTCTTGATGGTGGCCATTCTGACCAGTGTGAGATGATATCTGATTGTAGTTTTGATTTGCATTTCTCTAATGATTAATGATGTTGAGCATTCTTTCATGTGTTTGTTGGCAATCTGTATATCTTCTTTGGAGAAATGTCTATTTAGGTATTCTGCCCATTTTTGGATTGGGTTGTTTGTTTTTTTGCTATTGAGCTGCATGAGCTGCTTGCATGTTTTGGAGATTAATCCTTTGTCAGTTGCTTCATTTGCAAATATATTCTCCCATTCTGAGGGTTGTCTTTTCGTCTTGTTTATGGTTTCCTTTGCGGGGCAAAAGATTTTAAGTTTCATTAGCTCCCATTTGTTTATTTTTATTTATTTATTTATTTATTTATTTATTTATTTATTTATTTATTTATTTATGGTACGTGGGCCTCTCACTGTTGTGGCCTCTCCCCTTGCGGAGCACAGGCTCTGGATGTGCAGGCTCAGCGGCCATGGCTCACGGGCCTAGCTGCTCCGTGGCATGTGGGATCTTCCCAGACCGGGGCACGAACCTGTGTCCTCTGCATCGGCAGGCAGACTTTCTACCACTGCACCACCAGGGAAGTCCCCATTTGTTTATTTTTGTTTTTATTTCCATTTCTCTAGGAGGTAGGTCAAAAAGGATCTTTCTGTGATTTATGTCATAGAGTGTTCTGCCTATGTTATCCTCTAAGAGTTTGGTGGTGTCTGACCTTACATGTAGGTCTTTAATCCATTTTGAGTTTATTTTTGTGTATGGTGTTAGGGAGTGTTCTAATTTCATTGTTTTCCATGTAGCTGTCCAGTTTTCCCAGCACCACTTATTGAAGAGGTTGTCTTTTCTCCACTGTATATTCTTGCTTCCTTTATCAAAGATAAGGTGACCATATGTGTGTGGGTTTGTCTCTGGGCTTTCTATCCTGTTCCATTGATCTATATTTCTATTTTTGTGCCATTACCATGCTGTCTTGATTACTGTAGCTTTGTAGTATAGTCTGAAGTCAGGGAGCCTCATTCCTCCAGCTCCGTTTTTCTTTCTCAAGATTGCTTTGGCTATTCAGGGTCTTTTGTGTTTCCATACAAATTGTGAAATTTTTTGTTCTAGTTCTGTGAAAAATGCCAGTGGTAGTTTGATAGGGATTCCATTGAATCTGTAGTTTGCTTTGAGTAGTAGAGTCATTTTCGCAATGTTGATTCTTCCAATCTAAGAACGTGATATATCTCTCCCTCTATTTGTATCATCTTTAATTTCTTTCATCAGTGTCTTATAATTTTCTGCATACAGGTCTTTTGTCTCCTTAGGTAGGTTTATTCCTAGATATTTTATTATTTTTGTTGCAGTGGTAAATGGGAGTGTTTTCTTAATTTCATTTTCATATTTTTCATCATTAGTGTATAGGAATGCAAGAGATTACTGTGCATTAATTTTGTATCCTGCTACTTTACCAAATTCATTGATTAGCTCTAGTAGTTTTCTGGTAGCATCTTTAGGATTCTCTGCGTATAGTATCATGTCATCTGCAAACAGTGACAACTTTACTTCTTCTTTTCTGATTTGTATTCCTTTTATTTCTTTTTCTTCTCTGATTGTTGTGGCTAAAACTTCCCCAACTATATTGAATAATAGTGGTGAGAGTGGGCAAACTTGTCTTGTTCCTGATCTTAGTGGAAATGGTTTCAGTTTTTCACCATTGAGGACGATGTTGGCTGTGGGTTTGTCATATATGCCCTTTATTATGTTGAGGAAAGTCCCCTCTATGCTTACTTTCTGGAGGGTTTTTTATCATAAATGGGTGTTGAATTTTGTCGAGTGCATCTTTTTGAGATGGTCATATGGTTTTTCTCCTTCAATTTGTTAATATGATGTATCACGTTGATTGATTTGCATATATTGAAGAATCCTTGCATTCCTTGCATTCCCACTTGATCATAATGTATGTTCCTTTTAATGTGCTGTCGGATTCTGTTTACTAGTATTTTGTTGAGGATTTTTGCTTCTATGTTCATCAGTGATATAGCTCTTTGTATTTAAGCAGTGATTTTGCAGTTCTCATGGTTCAATTACACAGAAATCACAGGCAAATACAATAGACATTACAATATTTTTCTAGGAAGCAGGTAGGTTCTTTAAAACCTTCATAAGTCGGTCCCTTCATATAGATAAGGAAATCCAGCCAGGAACCACAAAGTTTAGACAGATTATAACAGGTCTCCCATCTATTTTTTTGTTTTGTTTTGTTTTGGTCACAGCAACTTATGAGCATTAACATTTATAGGTTAGGTTTACAAGGATTTTCCCCCTGCATAACAAATTTAGTTCTTAGGTAAATTCTGTGAAGTAAGTACTGTTTTCCTTATTTTAAAGATAATGAATTTATGGTGTTCAGAATTAAGCTAATTTTAAATATGGCCAAACTAGTACTCCTGTGTTTTCCATTTCATAGATGGCAAAACACGACTCAGAGAGGACGGTACCAATCTCCCTCGGCCCCACCCTCAGCCTGTTTCTATCACTCCACATCCCCTCTCTCCTAGGGTCACTGGTTTTGGTGTATCTTGATTTCCCCATTTTGTCTTTGGGGTAGGTAAATTCAGAGAGGACTTGTCACCCTGAATGAACTGGAACATCAGCTATGTCTATTTTCTTGGAAGTGGGGGACATTCAGAGGGTATGTTCAAGCATCAAATGAAAAACCAACAATGTCCATCTCTGGAGTCACCCCAGACCAGCTCTGCTGGACAAGGCCATGGCCACAATGCTGTACTTCCCTAACAGGTAATTCACAGCTCTGCCACCACTAGCAGCACAACTGTCCTTCTCTGCCTTGTTTCATAGCCTGCAAAGACAGGGGTGCAGTGTCCAGCTGTCCAGTCTGTCCAGTCCACACTATGGCTTAGGCTCCACAGGGGACTGGTCCCTGTAGTACCACCTCAATGGCAGGGGCAGAAAGGGGTCAAGAAATTAGTGTAATAGAAGGAGAAAGCCTGAGCTAATAGAAGCTTACACATCAGGGATTTATTTTTCTCTTGTAAAAGAATTTTCTCATCTAACAAGAAATCTGGATTTGGTTAGCTCCAGGGATGATTCAGCTGCTCATCAAGGACCCTGGCTGTTCCCACCTTTCTGCTACACTATACACAACATATAGATGGATGTCTCCTCATGCTCTCAAGGTGTCTACAGCAGCTCCAAATATCACATCCTCTTAACAGCAATGTACAAAAGCAGCAAGAAACAGCAAGAAACAGTTTCTCTCTCCCTCTCTCTCCATTCCCCCTTTCTTTCTTTTTCTTTCTTTCTTTCTTTCTTTCTTAATATATGACAGCTGTTAATCTAGGGGCATTATCCACAACATTTTATCAGTTCTCTTGACAACCCACCATTTTTCTCTAGAAGAGATGAATCAATCAATCCATCCTCCCATTCATCTATCCATCCATTTACCCATACACCCATCTATCCATCCATCCATCCATCCATCCAACCATCCATCCACCCTCTCAAGAACACACTTCTACTATACTCAGTGTTAGACCTTGAGGATTCACAGATGACTCAGTCAGGTTTCCTTTTGCTCCCCTGGTCCTCATACTCTTCTGGGGCAAGGTGATGAATGGAGACAGATCAGCTAATGCAGCATGATATGTGCTATATGTGTGTGTCCACTGAGCAGCTGGAAGCCAGAAGGGACAGTGCTGGTTCTCTGAGATCCAAGAACTTAATGAAGATGGTGACCCTTCCTAGAGTAGGACAGTTTACTGCTCCAGTATTGCACGTGACTTATTTTTCGAATCCAATCTTAAAGGAGCATGGCTCTGAGCAAGCTTTGAACTCCCTTATAGATGTCTAAAGCTGACATTCAAGTCATTATCCCAAACTATCATCACACACCAAATAAGGAGCTTGCCACTGTCAACCCACCTTAATTTCAGAGATACACAATTTTTTTTGTTGAGTCATAAGCTTTCTTTCTTTCTTTTTTTTTTTTTTTTTGCGGTACATGGGCCTCTCACTGTTGTGGCCTCTCCTGTTGCGGAGCACAGGCTCCGGATGTGTAGGCTCAGCGGCCATGGTCACGGGCCCAGCCGCTCCACAGCATGTGGGATCTTCCCGGACCGGGGCACGAACTCGAGTCCCCTGCATCGGCAGGCGGACTCTCAACCACTGCACCACCAGGGAAGCCCCCATAAGCTTTCTTTCTGATGACACATTATAAAAAGAAAGGTGATGCTTTGGGCCCGAGGAATTAAGTGTTCTCTTTATACCTTTGGGGAGAAGAGGGCAGAGTACACCCATCAACAACCTGAGGATGTTGCTTGTCTAGAAACAAAGAGAAGCTCTGGGGACTCTCTGTTTGAAGTTGGTGGAGACTCAGTTTTGGAGGAGAGAGGCATTTAGAGAAAGTCTTCAGAGTAACCGTATTCATGCTCTTCACTGTGTGACTAACTGGGTTCACCAATTCCACTCTCCAGTATGTAGCTACCTCTAATACACTGTCTCCAACAAATTAAAATTAAAAAGGGAGGCTTTGAATGCCTACTTCCAGTCAGTTTGGTCTTAGCAATATATCAGTGAAAATTGTTTTAATTCTGGCTTTTCTTAAGAATAAATAGTCAGGGATGTTTTACTTCCTCAGCTCCCCCATTAAAAGTCCATCTAAATTCAATCAGATTTATTAGCTCACATGAACACTAAATTTCTTCCAAAGGTGAGTTATCATTATATAATTCCATGGTCTAGCATTTGCTTTAGGTTCAAAATGCCTGAAATGTTTAGTTTAGTAATCCTTTCTCAACAGTTCTAAGGCTGGTTCTGTGTTATAATCTTTTTTTTATTTTTAATTTTTTTTCTGATCAAGCATCTTCTAGCATAGAGCTTCATTCATTCTTAAGTTAATTCCTTTACTTATTCACTAATTCATTTTTCCATTCATTTATTCTTCAGACATTTGCTTAATCTGAATCTTACATCCCACCCACACAAAGGCACACATTTAAATAAAAATTCTCTCAACATGGTGGACCTAGAGATTGTTATACTGAGTGAAGTAAGTCAGACAGAGAAAGACAAATGTCATATGATATCGCTTATATGTGGAATCTAAAAGAAATGGTACAAATGAACCTATTTACAAACAGAACTAGAGTCACAGGGGTAGAAAACAAACTTACAGTTACCAGGGGTGAAGGGATGGAGGGATAAATTGGGAGATCGGGATTGACATATACACACTACTATATATAAAATAGATAACCAACATGTACCTATTATATAGCACAGGAAAATCTACTCAATATTCTGTAATGACATATATAGGAATAGAATCTAAAAAGGAGTGGAGATATATATAGATACATATATATATTTATGTACAACTGATTCACTTTGCTGTACAGCAGAAACTAACACAACATTGTAAGTCAACTATACTCCAATAAAAGTTAATTAAAAAAAAATGTCCCAGTCCACCTGTATCTCACAGGTTGAAAGCAGGCAGAGAGCAGACTGGCCATTATCATACAGTGGAAGGAGTGATATATTGGAGAATACTCCCTCGTGGGGAAGGGATTCCTTCCTGGAGGGACTTGACCTGTATTTTGAATAAACAGAGCAGATATTTGTAAACAGGGCATTCTTGACAGAGGGACAGTTTATGAAAAGAGGAGTTTTATAGTTTATTAATCAAATTCTGCAATTACCCTCTACATTTTATCATCTAAAGGAGCCTTATGTATTTATCAAAACCCAAACTTTGAGGAACATTAGAGAATGAACACAAGGTGAAATGGAATTATCTGAGATCGGAGGAAGGCTCCAATATTCTATGACTTCAGGTAATTTATTTGTTCTGGTTCTGAAACATCAAGACCAGCCAAAACTGGGTGAACTTCTCCTCCCCTAAAGGCTGATGCCTTTAGACACAGTCATGACCACAGTTGTCAGAACTGTCGAGGCCAAGAAAGGAATGGGACCTCCCTGTCTGAACTGGGGCCACACTGTACCATCAAGACTGTATCCATTGTTTTTAATCTCCAGCTCATTTTCTCTTTACCTGCTTGTTTATTTAAGTCTTTCCTTTCCTAACTCAGCTATACTGTGGACCCCTGAGCTATTTAAATTCTCTACTCTTGACCCCCAAGAGAGATAAAAGACAGGATGGAAAAGAGAGTTCTGGATCCTGAGTAGTCTGGGAGAGCAGAGGATATGGACGTGCCCTCCATGCTTCCAAAGCATCCTGTGTTTACAGTTGGCTTAACTCTCCTGTTGTGTAGCGCCCTCGGTAGATTGTGAACAGCTTATAGAAAAAGATCATGTTTTGGAGAATGGGATTTCTCTGGTGGTCCAGGGGTTAGAACTCTGCTTTTTCACTGCCAAGGGCATGGGTTTGATCCCTGGTTGGGGAGCTAAGATCCCGTAAGCCACAAGCCACTCGGCCAAAAAAGAAAGGATGCATCGGTCAAGACATTTGCTGACTCATCCACTCACATGCTTTGGGATAAAGAGGAGAAATATTAAATAATAAGCTGTTCTAATTTAAAGGTGATCATTGTATCTTAGAGGAAAAATCAAGATGGGATGACCCTTAAAAAAGAGTTGTTAACTGAAAATGGTTGTGTTTAAGTAATAGCTATAATTAGCATTAAATGAGCCATTACTATGTGCCAAGTGTAAAGAGAGTCCTTAAACTGATTTTGCCTTTGGTAAAACTCTGTAATAAAGTTTCTTATTGTTTTTTAGACTACAGAAAACTTCATAACAGACTGGCATTTTTTCTCAGACGTGAGTTTATAACCACTGAAGTAGGAGGAAATATCTAATATTGGTGTGGAATTCCATAAAACTCTTGAATACAATGATATTATTGACTCTTCACAATAGTTCTCTGCTAATTCATTCCTATTCTCTAGATAAAGTCAAGAAGGCTGAAAGAAGTACAATCAGTGAAGTCTCTTTCGATTTGCAAGGAGTGGAACCATTTCTGGAACACAAAATTTGATGCTATATCTTCAGCTCTTTCCATTTTACCACAAGTACCGTTGCTTCTCACCACGGCTTACATTGGAATCACCTGGGAAGCTGTAAAAATATGTGTTGGTCACACTCTCAGATTTTGTTTTGATCGATCCAGACTGAGGCTAGGGAGATGCATATTTAACAAATTCCCCTGTGCTTGATATGCAATTTAAATTGTGAAAACTCATTTGCCCTGTGGGTGACCACCTGCTTGCACAAACTAATGCTTACAGAGCTGTTACCCTGTGTGGACACTCTGCTCTGCCACCCTGATTGCCCATGTAGAACTGAAGGACTTAATACCCCAATGTCTGCAAAGATGGGCAGCTGATAGCCCTTTGTGGACAGCTCTCCTGGGGAATTGCCTCCTTCTGAGGGCAGTCCCAAACATTAACTGATCAATGCATGGGGTGCAAATGGCCACTCCCATGCCCCATCTTGGGTAATTTGGAAGGGTCTACCCAACTTCAGAAATATCCATGGGTCCTTGTTGCAAATGCTCCAAAGCCCAAACTCTCCTTCTGTTCAGTTCTGTGCCCCGACCTCTGCCAGTGTTGATTCCGGGAACACTCCTGATAAACTCTGCAGGTAAGTCCCAGCCTCAGAGACTGCTCCCTGCGGCCTCCACGTACAGTTTTCATTCCCTTTGTACAAGCTCCTCTCCACCAACCACAGGGTCTTGAGTTTCAACGTTAAGAGTCATTTCTTTGATTCAAACAGACTCCTCTTGAGTTCCCTATGAATCTGCATCTCTGTAGTGCAACTGACGGGAGAAGGTAAACCACACCTTGAGGCCGTTCATACACCCCGGACACATCTGAAATATAGAACGTGCTTAGAGAGGACCTGGTTCTACTGTTGTCATCTCTGAGCCAGAGGTCTTTATCAAGCATCTCCTGTGCATGAATTCCAAAAACCAATAGATGGATTCACAACCAATTAGAACTTTAAGGCATCTTACAGCATCTCAGACAATGCTTTCCTTCTGCAGTTGAGGAAACTGACACCCATAGCAGGAAAGGAAAGTAATTGCATAAGGTCAAGGCCAGAGCCAAGTTCAGAACCAGAGTTCCTAACTCTCAGTCCTGTATCGTCTTTCCCCCCTTGTGGAACTCACCCGGGCTCCTGTTAGGGCCTTTCCTTGTACAATTCAATTAGCCTTCATTTTTCTCCTGCCTCCAATTTTCTGTCCATCCAGCTTCAAGGTGTCTAAGAAAATTTCATCCAGTTTCATATGGATTCAGTGAGAAATATCTGTATAACCTTTATCCTGTCTTGGAATCCCAACAATTGTTGTGTTACAGCAAAGAAAGGTAAGCCCATTGGACTCAGGAGCCCAAGATTCTTTCCCAATAGGCTGCCTAGGGATGTGGGAAAGCAGTGTGCACGCAGATGGTCCCAGTCTGGCTTGCTTCACTCCAGACCTCCTTAAGAAACAACAACAATGAAAACACACCCAAGAACGTGGAAGTCATGTTGGAACAGGATCCGGGATAGATCACCCAGACCTGCCATTTACCCAGGAAGCCAAGCTCTACTGGGAGCTGAAAATGTATAGGCGGAAGGGTAACCTTGGCCCTCAGCCATACCGTGCTGATGCTAAGAGTCCTGGGAACAGCCTGTGATCTAATTTTGAGAGCAGCGTGTCTCTTCTGGATGCCCCCTCCACCTCCCCAAGTCCAGAAGGAGACTTGGAGAGTACCCAGGCTGTGATCTCCTTGCTTTCAATTGCTGGATTCCTGTCTAGGGCTCAGCATTAGGGCATTTCTCCAAAGCCTTATGTGCTTACAAGTCTTTCTTCCCCCTCTTAATTTGCCTGGAGCCAGGCTTTCATCTCGACTTTTAGCCAAGAGGCACCTGCTGAAATATTCATCAGCAGAAATTGTGCCATGGGTGCTTTTTCCTATTGGTCCATTTGTATGTCATTAGAACAAGGGTGAGGTGAGTGGAAATGGAGTTTGACACCAGAGACTGGAATTCACTCAGAACTCCAGGTAAGAGGCAAGTAACCCTTTGAAGCATAGGAAGCTAAGTACTCAAAACAGACCTTTGCCGACATTATCTACTCATCCACGGATCAGTTATTTCTGGCATCTGTTTATTCTTTCAAGACGCTTTATCGAGCATCTCCTGTGCATGAATTCCAATGCTGGACGCTGGCTGTACCCAGATGAATATGATTTAGTCCCTGCTCACCAAGTCTCACAGTCTAATGAGGGAAAGCAGACAAGGATACAGATAAAAGGGCAAGTGTCGTTATGAAGTTAGGTACAAAGGAGCATAGAGCAGAACTCAGATTTAGAAAAGATGAGCACCCGTTCCTGGAAGCAAAGAGCTCCAAGCTGATTCTTGAAAGCTAATGTGAGTTCTTCAGTTGATGAGAAAGTGGGTGGCAGGGTGGAAGTTTGGAGGATGCCAAGAGGAAAAAATGGACCTCCAGATAGAATCAACCACAGACGCAAAGCAAGATGCAATGAGACATGACATTACGGATGCAGCTATGAGCAGTCAAGGGATGATGAAGAATAAGGTGGGGGGGGGGTGCAGAGAGAGATCTGGCAAAAGAAGTGGTCAGTGGCAGGTCAGGGGCCTTGTCTGCATGCTCAGGAGCTTGAACTCTGTTCTTTATTTGTTGATGGGATAAGAGGTCAGAGTTGAAGAGTTCTAAACAGAGAAATAGGATGGTGAGATTTATGCTTTGGAAATGTTATTCAGACTTCAATGGGAGCATAAACTGGCAACAGAAGATAAGTGGGGAGACCATTAAAATAGGCAGGAGATAACATGGTTGTGAATTATGGTAGAGGTAGTAGGGGTGGAATGCAAGACAGAATTTCGATACCAATAAACAGAGCTTTCTCAATTGAGTGCAATGGCCATTTCCTGAGCATCTATTATTGGCGACAAACTAGTCCATGTACGAATGGGAGAATTCCAAATCAGTGTCAGAGACCATTTTATTTTGCACAATCTAACATGTCAAGTAAATTCAGGGATCTTAACCTAGCTTTGCAGAAGAACCAGATGATTACCACTGGATTTAAAAAAAAAAAATTAAGGAACAATATTGACCATTCACCAAAGACAAGAAGGTTAGGGAGCAGAGAATTGATCCTCTTCAGTTTCCTACAGTGGGCTCCGTGTTTCTGAAAGAGGATTCAGTCTACACCCAGACCTCTAATCTCATGTCTGCTTTGGCTTGGGCTGGTGAAAATTGCACAGGCTTTTCAAATCTCCAGTGATGAAGGCATGACTGATGAACTCAGACCACAGCAAAGGCTCAGTGGATCCAAGGCAGAGCTGATTGTCTTTTTTCATCTCCATGGCACCATTGAAAAACACCAGCTAACATTTCAGGCAACATTCTAACAAAGCACATCACTGGTTGCTATCAGCTCCACGATGTTGGTATTTATAGAGGAGTCATGATTTTTTTTTTAAACATTTTGTCTCTAACATGGAATGATATAGGGCCCTGTTGCCAGTGTGCCCCATAGGCAGTCTCAATTTTTGTGCTTGTGCCACATAGATATAAAAGCACATCTGAATTTCACTTGGAGTTAAATCACTGTGAATGTTCCTGGCTGGATGCAGTGGGATAGAAATATTGTACTGGGGAAAACCTGGCATGGTAAACAAGAGTTTGGAAGTTACTTCTGCAAAATGGAACTATATGGATATGCCTATGTGTATGTGTATGTACGCATGCATGGGATCCGTACATGCACGTAATGATAACTGAAAAGGGAGACTAAGTCACTTGCATTTTGAGGCAAGTCTTGCTTCTGTTGCTGTTATTAATTCACATTGTTCACATTTCTGTGACCCAGTTTCCTCATCTGTAAAATGAGGATAATTATATTTATGAATAAAACACTAGGAGCTCGTTGGGTGAAACAGAATACATGATTGAGAGGAAGCAATTTTATGACAAGCTACAAACACTGTGCATCCACAGGGCACCCAAGCACATGCTCTTGCTGGAGCCACAAAATCTCATTGGTAGCTGATGGGTGAAAAGTACTGATGTACTTTTTTTTTTTTAATGTCTTTATGGAGTATACTTGCTTTACAATGGTGTGTTAGTTTCTGCTGTATAACAAAGTGAATCAGCTCTATGTATACATATATCCCCATATTCCCCACCCTCTTGCATCTCCCACCCACCCTCCCTATCTAGGTGGTTACTCAGCCATAAAAAGAAATGAAATTGAGTTATTTGTAGTGAGGTGGATGGACATAGAGTCTGTCATACAGAGTGAAGTAAGTCAGAAAGAGAAAAACAAATACTGTATGCTAACACATATATATGGGATCTAAAAAAATATATAGTTCTGATGAACCTAGGGGCAGGACAGGATTGATGTACACTTTAAAGGGCTATGGACATGCAAGTTGAAGTTGCCATTTCTGTGAAAAGATAGATATGAAGGTACATTGACATGGCTGGTTGCTTGTGGAATTCTTCCCATCCCAAACCTAATCAAAAATCTCATTATATGACACAGATGATTGAAAAATTGTTGTTGAACTGTGCCACTCACGTTGCATCCTATAATCTCTGACTGTCTGTTGTGTTCAGTAGGGTATGAACTATATTGGTGTCCTACCAACCACTTCTCCCCCAGGTAGAGGTGACACGTTTTCCTTTTTTTTTTTTTTTCAGCTGTGATGAAGTTTACTTTATCAATGTTTTTTTCTTTTTTAACGTCTTTATTGGAGTATAATTGCTTTACAATGGTGTGTTAATTTCTGCTTTATAACAAAGTGAATCAGTTATACATATACATATATCCCCATATTTCTTCCCTCTTGCGTCTCCCTGCCTCCCACCCTCCCTATCCCAGCCTTCTAGGTGGTCACAAAGCACCGAGCTGATATCCCTGTGCTATGCGACTGCTTCCCACTATCTATTTGACATTTGGTAGTGTATATATGTCCATGCCACTCTCTCACTTTGCCCCAGCTTACCCTTCCCCCTCCCCATATACTCAAGTCCATTCTCTAGTAGGTCTGTGTCGTTATTCCTGCCTTGCCCCTAGGTTCTTCATGACCATTTTTGTTTTCGTTTTTAGATTCCATATATATGTGTTAGCATACAGTATTTGTTTTTATCTTTCTGATTTACTTCACGCTGTATGACAGACTCTTGATCCATCCACCTCATTACAAATAACTCAATTTCATTTCTTTTTATGGCTGAGTAATATTCCATTGTATACATGTGCCACACCTTCTTTATCCATTCATCTGTTGATGGACACTTAGGTTGCTTCCATGTCCTGGCTATTGTAAATAGAGCTGCAATGCACATTGTGGTACATGACACTTTTTGAATTATGGTTTTCTCAGGGTATGCCAAGTAGCGGGACTGCTGGGTCGTATGGTAGCTCTAGTTTTAGTTTTTTGAGGAACCTCCATACTGTTCTCCATAATGGCTGAATCAATTTACATTTCCACCAACAGTGCAAGAGGGTTCCCTTTTCTCCACACCTTCTCCAGCATTTATTGTTTGTAGATTTTTGGATGATGGCCATTCTGACCGGTGTGAGATGATATCTGATTGTAGTTTTGATTTGCATTTCTCTAATGATTAATGATGTTGAGCATTCTTTCATGTGTTTGTTGGCAACCTGTATATCTTCTTTGGAGAAATGTCTATTTAGGTCTTCTGCTCATTTTTGCATTGGGTTGTTTGTTTTTTTGATATTGAGCTGCATGAGTTGCTTGTATGTTTTGGAGATTAATCCTTTGTCAGTTGCTTCATTTGCAAATATATTCTCCCATTCTGAGGGTTGTCTTTTCGTCTTGTTTATGGTTTCCTTTGCTGTGCAAAAGCTTTTAAATTTCATTAGCTCCCATTTGTTTATTCTTGTTTTTATTTACATTTTCTAGGAGGTGGGTCAAAAATGATGTTGCTGTGATTTATGTCATAGAGTGTTCTGCCTATGTTATCCTCTAAGAGTTTGATGGTGTCTGGCCTTACATTTAGGTCTTTAATCCACTTTGAGTTTATTTTTGTGTATGGCGTTAGGGAGTGTTCTAATTTCATTCTTTTCCTTGTAGATGTCCAATTTTCCTAGCACCACTTATTGAAGAGGCTGTCTTTTCTCCACTGTATATTCTTGACTCCTTTATCAAAGATAAGGTGATCATATGTGCATGGATTTATCTATGGGCTTTCTACCCTGTTCCATTGATCTATATTTCTGTTTTTGTGCCAGTACCATACTGTCTTGTTTACTGTAGTTTTGTAGTATGGTCTGAAGTCAGGGAGCCTCATTCCTCCAGCTCTGTTTTTCTTTCTCAAGATTGCTTTGGCTATTCGGGGTCTTTTGTGTTTCTATACAAATTGTGAAATTTTTTGTTCTAGTTCTGTGAAAAATGCCATTGGTAGTTTGATAGGAATTCCAGTGAATCTGTAGATTGCTTTGTGTAGTATAGTCATTTTCACAATGTTGATTCTTCCAATCCAAGAACATGATATATCTCTCCACCTGTTTGTATCATCTTTAATTTCTTTCATCAGAGTCTTATAATTTTCTGCATACAGGTCTTTTGTCTCCTTAGGTAGGTTTATTCCTAAATATTTTATTCTTTATGTTGCAATGGTAAATGGGAGTGTTTTCTTAATTTCACTTTCAGACTTTTCATCACTAGTGTATAGGAATGCAAGAGATTTCTGTGCATTAATTTTGTATCCTGCTACTTTACCAAATTCATTGATTAGCTCTAGTAGTTTTCTGGTAGCATCTTTAGGATTCCCTATGTAGAGTATCATGTCATCTGCAAACAGTGACATCTTTACCTCTTCTTTTCCGATTTGGATTCCTTTTCTTTCTTTTTCTTCTCTGATTGCTGTGGCTAAAACTTCCACAACTATGTTGAATAATAGTGGTGAGAGTGGGCAAACTTTTCTTTTTTTTTTTCCCAGGAGGCAGCCAGATGATTGAGGTTTATTTATTATTATTAACATCTTTATTGGAGTATAATTGCTTTACACTGGTTGTTAGTTTCTGCTTTATAACAAAGTGAATCAGTTATACATATACATATGTCCCCAAATCTCTTCCCTCTTGCATCTCCCTCCCTCCCACCATCCCTATCCCACCCTTCTAGGTGGTCACAAATCACCAAGCTGATCTCCCTGCACTATGCAGCTGCCTCCCACTAGCTATCTATTTTACATTTGGTAGTGTGTATATGTCCATGCCACTGGCAACCTTGTCTTGTTCCTGATCTTAGTGAAAATGGTTTCAGTTTTTCACCATTGAGAACGATGTTGGCTGTGGGCTTGTCATATATGGCCTTTATTATGCTGAGGTAAGTTCCCTCTACACCTACTTTCTGGAGGTTTTTATCATAAATGGGTGTTGAATTTTGTCAAAAGCTTTCTCTGCATCTATTGAGAAGATCATATGGTTTTTCTCCTTCAATTTGTTAATATGGTGTATCACATTGATTGATTTGCATATATTGAAGAATCCTTGCATTCCTGGGTTAAACCCCACTTGATCATGGTGTATGATCCTTTTAATGTGCTGTTGGATTCTGTTTGTTAGTATTTTGTTGAGGATTTTTGCATCTATGTTCATCAGTGATATTGGCCTGTAGTTTTCTTTCTTTGTGACATCTTTTTCTGGTTTTGGTATCAGAGTGATGGTGGTCTCACAGAATGAGTTTTGGAGTGTTCCTCTCTCTGCTATGTTTTGGAAGAGCTTGAGAAGGATAGGTGTTAGCTCTTCTCTAAATGTTTGATAGAATTCGCCTCTGAAGCCATCTGGTCATGGGCTTTTGTTTGTTGGAAGATTTTTAATCACACTTTCAATTTCAGTGCTTGTGATTGGTCTGTTCATATTTTCTATTTCTTCCTTGTTCTGTCTTGGAAAGTTGTGCATTTCTAAGCATTTGTCCATTTCTTCTTGGTTGTCCAGTTTATTGGCATATAGTTGCTTGTAGTAATCTCTCATGATCCTTTGTATTTCTGCAGTGTCAGTTGTTATTTCTCCTTTTTCATTTCTAATTCTATTTATTTGAGTTCTCCCTTTTTTTCTTGATGAGTCTGGCTAATGGTTTATCAATTTTATCTTCTCAAAGAACCACCTTTTAGTTTTATTGATCTTTTCTATTGCTTCCTTCATTTCTTTTTCATTTATTTCTGATCTGATCTTTATGATTTCTTTCCTTCTGCTAACCTTGGGGTTTTTTTGTTCTTCCTTCTCTAATTGCTTTAGGTGTAAGTTTAGGTTGTTTATTTGAGATGTTTCTTGTTTCTTAAGGTAGGATTGTATTGCTATAAACTTCCCTCTTAGAACTGCTTTTGCTGCATCCCATAGGTTTTGGGTTGTCATGTTTTCACTGTCATTTGTTTCTAGGTATTTTTTGATTTCCTCTTTGATTTCTTCAGTCATCTCTTGCTTATTAAGTAGTGTATTGTTTAGCCTTCATGTGTTGTATTTTTTACAGATTTTTTCCTGTAATTGATATCTAGTCTTATAGCATGGTGACACATTTTCCATAAAAAGGTTTCATGACCAGGGCTCTGGATTTCAGAAATCTCTGAAGTCTCTCCTCTGTATCTTCAGTATTTTTCCCCCTTGTTGTGTTGTTGCATAGCCAATTATCACAAATTTATTGGCTTAAAAGAACTCAAATATACAATCTCACAGTTTCTGTGGGTGAGGATTTTGGACACAGCTTTGCTGGGTCCACTGCTCAGACAATCAGCAGGTGGAAATGAAGATGTAATCCAGCAGTAGAATCTATCTTTTTAGTCATATAATGTCACCTAATCAAGGGACCATCAATCATCTGCACTGGCCCCACCCACACTCACAGGGAGGGGATTTCAGCCGGCAGGATACTTGGGGGCCATATGGGAATTTTTCCCACCACCTTTGTTTTTCCCAGTGTCTACTCTGGGCACATTCGGAGATAACAGTCGTCATCTGTCAGGTCAGGGGTCTGAACACATTTTAGAGCAGAGATTATTTTAACTCCAGTTTTGAAGGATGAACAGAAGTTAGATTTAATACAGAAAGCCCATCCTAGACACAGTGGGGGATAGGAAATAATTTAGGTTTAATAATCCTAACTCCTGTTGTTCTATTACTGGATTCACTACTTCTGCTGTGGACACATAAAGTGGTTATGATATTCTTTACTTTTTCATATTCATGTATATGGGGCTAATTGCTCTAAAATACCTGAATTTTACAATGTAGATAGGAAGAGTTAATTGAAAGAAAAAGTAAATCACCTTCTTCCACTACTCTGACACAATAAGAATAAACATATTTAGAGCTGCATTTCCTGTGCTTTAATGTATATGAAAATTACCTAATATTATTGGGGAAAAAAAAGAGGATTCCTGTGTCCTATCTCCAGAAATTCTCATTTAGCAGAACTGATGTGATGTCCAGGAATCTGAATTTTAACAAGCTTCAGGGAAATTTTCAAAGCAGGTGGTCCAAGGGCAATGCTTTGAGAACCATTTGTTTAGTGCTTTACCAAGATCTTTCACAGACAGTTTCACTTTCCCCCCTCAATGGTATACTCAGTGCAACATGATGTTCATTTTATGAGTCAACCTAAGCTTAGAAAGTCATTTGCCAAAATCATTACACTGATATATAAGAAGAACTGGGGACAAATTCAGATGTTCCTTTTCAAAGCTCCAGATCATTTTTGTCTCATAGTCTCGTAAGACATAGTTTATAGATGAGGGTGTTAATTGGATCTATGTCCAACTGGTGTTTGCGATTTTTCTTTTTTGTTTCTCCATCTCCATAATATCTATGCATCCTGGACCAAAAGGTCTGCCTTTGCTTCAATTCCTATAAAAAGCCCTGCGGAATTCACATTAGCACTTCCATAAAAGTCATCAATGCTCAGCAAACTACTCAGAATTTAAATATGGAAGTTGAAACCCTAATCACAATTTAATATAACTAAATATGTACATACTTTATGGTCAATCATCCAGACCATTTACAGGGTCTCTTGGCTTTGAAATTACTAAAACTCAATCGGTGCCGTAGAAGAGCCTTGCTTGACATGACATATATTGAAACAGACTGTAGAGCAATCACATAGGGATGAAAACCTCGCTTCAGCCTTAGTGAACCAAAGCTAAGAGGCAAATTATTCAATTACAGTAAATTTACAGTAGCTTAATATTTGATAAAAGTGGTTCTTCCATCATCAGAGCATCTTACTGAAAACACTTGAGTGGCAAAATAGTGCCGGAAACTTAAGATGTTTTAACCACTTATTAAGAATATTCATCTAGCTTGATCTTCTATGAGGAGTCTAGTTTGAATATCTGTTTTTTGGGTTTTTTTTCTGGTAATTGCCAGGCACTTTGTGCATGCTCCAGTGACCTCAAAATTAACCTGCTAATTGTCCTACTGCAAGCAGTAGTAGGGCTGTTAGGGGCACACAGAGACATCCACTGGAGAAAAGCTGCTTGGGGTTGAGAGCCTGGCCTTGCGAGAGGGATACTGTGTCTGTCCTTGGGATTCTGAGGTGCAGATAGATTCCCAAGTGCTAGCCCTACAGAGGTGTGAGATGTGCCTGGCAAGGGGTCAGACTGCTCTCTGAGAAGATTAGTTGTGAGTCATATGACAAGTTCAAGGAGAAGCCGGTTGTCTGCCCAAGAAAGTTCTAAAGCAGGGCTTCTCAAATTTTAATAGAGATGAATCATGAGGGATCAAGTTAAAATGCAGCTTCTAATTCAGCCTGAGATTCTGCATTTTTAACAAGCTCTGGAGTGATGGCTGCCCCTGCCCCTAGCCTATGGACCACTCTGCGAGTCCAGGAGATGGAGGATACTCCTGGCCCCGCCTGGATCAGGCATATTTATAATGCCGCAGTCTCTGGTGTGACGTCTGAGTTGCAAGACCACAGATGATAGTGGACACAGCCCTGTTGGGGTTTGAATCTACACTCTAACAACTTCTAGCTGTGGGGTTTGGGATAAGCTGTTTATCCCATTTGAGAAAATTCCATGGCACTGGATTTGAGGCAGGATAAGGAGGGGTGCTACCTTTGGCATGCTAGACTGAGGGACACTTGGGGAAATTCAACTTGGCTTTTAGCTTCCTCCAGTGGGTGCCCTTACATGCAAATGTCTGTGCTGTAGCTAGCTTTGGAGTTACCGCCATAGAAATAAATATTCGCTCTGCCCAAACCCCTTCCTTGTCAAGCAGCACCTGCTGGGAATGTTGATTTTTCTAACTTCCAGAACCAGAGTACGACTTCTTAATCTGGGTTTAGTTAAACTTCCCCTACTGCTCAGGCACTGTCGTCAAATATAAAAGAGGTGAAGAGAGGGGGTGGAAATGCTAATTAGACCCTGTCACAATTCCAGCTACTGTTGTGAGAATTTACAGTATGCAAATCAGATTAAACCTACCCTCAGCTTCTCAGGGATGTGAGGGCATGGGTGGAGGATTGGATTGACAATCCCAGGGTGAAAAGGTAAGAACTGATTCCCATTTGTTCATCTCTCTGTGGTGTCTCCAAAGCACCCAAGCTGAGAGACACCCATGGGGAGAAGTAGAGTCAGATGACTCTACTTCTGTGTGTGTGTGTTTAAATAAAACATTTTCTGTGCCCCAATATTGCAGCTGTATTCAGAGTAAAAGTGAGCTAAATGGCTTTAAACACGCACACACACACACACACACACACACACACAGCCACCATTCAGCTCAGTATAAATGTCACAGCGTCAAATACTAAATACAGAGAATTATTAACGTAAGTGGCCTCCTATAATAAAGCTCATTATTAATAGGCTTATTAGCTCAGCATTCATTTGAACTGACAGCAACTTCTTTCTATGGCAGCTGTTTGCTCCCTTTTTACTTCCAAGACCCCTTCTGACATCTCAATGTATATTAAGAGGCAGAGAATGGGGTGGAGGGTGGCAGGGAGGCTGTGATGGAAGTAATGCAGATTCTTCTAAAACGGGAAAGAGAGACTGGGAGTTACTATTTATTGAGCACACGGTATAAAATAACAGTGAACATTATTGAGCCTATATCACACGCAAGCATATTACACATATTATTTTATCTACTTGGCAGAAAACTTAGGACACCAGTTAAGTATGAATTTCAGATAAATAACACATATTTTTAGTAGTAGTATGCTCTGAATATTGCATGGGACATAGTTTTATTAAAAATGATTTGTTGTGTATCTCAGATTCAGATTTAACTGGGAGTCCTGTGTCTTTATTTGGTAAATGTAGAGCAAGTTCTGTTATTATGCACATTTTACAAGTCAGGGCACTGAAGCTTAAAGGGGTAAAGTCTGAGGGCAAACCCCAAATTGGGTTAGAATCTCTGACTTTGAAATCGATTTATTCTAGAGCTCTTTCTCCTACCACTATTCACAGGAGGCTTTCTACCAGCGCATCAGTCATGACACACACAGTCCCGCCCACAGCTTCTCTGGTTCATTTCCCCAGAGTTTCCTGAAGTTGCTTTTATTGTACCCATTTTGCAGATGAAACTCCGAGCTGTTCAGTTACAGCCGAGCATTATTTTGATACTTTCTTGAGCACTTCTTAACCATCTACTCTCTGTTAGATATTCTGCTGAACACAGGGGGTAAAATTCAGACCCGTGTTCAGTCTCCAAACCCTAAGCGTATAGTAAATGGAATAAGGCATGCACACATATCAACTAAGTGAAATGCACGATGGGACCGTTGTCATAATTACTCCCCCAAACAGTTAAACCGGCATGTCCGTTTCCCTTTTGAAAAAAGTTTCACCCAGTGAAGACCTTTTAGGGGGCCTCTACTGCAGCCTGATTATTAAATACAATCTTAAAGGAAACCCTGGATTGCCATATGAGAAAACAATGTCATATTTTCAGCTTAAAAATATTGTAAAAGTCCTGAGGGAATGAATCATAAGTGAAAAATATGAGAAATTTAATAAATGGGAATTTGCAGAAACCAGTTTAATATCACACAGAAAATGACATGAAAGGATGGTTGCTCCTTCCTTCTTCAATTGCAGCTCAGGATCAAATGATGGAGATCAAATTATGTGACATTTGTTTAATCAGTATTTATAAACACCTACTATGTGCCAAGCACTATAGAGAAAAATCATATATCTGCTCTCAGGGAGGTCACAGTAGTTACACACTCTCTCTGATTCTCATTTTTCTCACCTGCGAAATGGGAATAATATTTGTATCATAGGCTGTTGTGAATATTAAATAAGTTAATAAACCTAAGCTCCTAAAACTGGCACATACTAGATACTCATTAAATGTTAGCTCTCACTGTTATTTGCTGAGAACCAAGAAAATTGTAGGGGGGCATAATTACTTTGTAGTGTGATAAGGAAGCATTGGGGCAGAGGCATGGGAATGTGATGCCACAGAAGTCACCCCCCCAAAAGACCTTAGAGACTTAAAGAAGGCTTCACATTCAGCAAAATGAGCCTTTCCCCAAAAGGCAGGAGGAAAGGGTATTCCACCTTAAAATGAGTTAACATTTATTGAGGTAGGTACTGTTTCCACACACAAAGAAACAGACTGCAGATGGCAGGTCTGGGCTATGGACCAGATAGTATGGTCTTTACTCCTGATCAGTTTCTCGTGACTAGAATGGCAGGTGGTCTGGGCAGCTGGTGTCCAGTGAGAGCGGAAGAGAGATGGAGGTTGGGTGGACCAAGGGGCCAGGCCAGGAATTGCCTCAAAACTCACATCAGCTGATGACTTTGTCCTACAGGGGCTGAGGGACCACTAAAGGGTAGATAAAAGAGAACGAGAATGTTCCGATCAGAGTTAAGTTGTAAAAAGGTGACTCTAGTAAAAATGGTAAAAAAAAAAATGGTGTGGAGAGGGACAGATTGAGATGGAGATTGAGAAATAGACACAGAGAGAGATGGAGAGAGATGGAGAGAGAGAGAGAGAGAGAGAGAGAGAGAGAGAGGTGTATTTTTCAAGTAAAGTCCTTTTGTGCAGCGTTGGTCTCCAATATTTTGCCAAATATCTCTGAATTTTGTTAATAGAATATTTGTGGGCTTATGGTTCAAAGGGAGACAGATTTCCAAACAATTTCTCTATCTTCTAAAAGTGGTTGAAGTTCTGTAAGCCCTCTCTTTTTGGTTAATTGCTGAGTTATCTGCTTTCTACCACTAAATTAAATATGTAGTAGCTTTGGAGATGAAGAGTCCAGGAGTGATAAGCTGAAAATCCTAAGCTCATGCATTTATTAATCATTTATTTTATTATTTATCCATTAAACCAACATCTCAACCATTGAACTTTCCATCTTTCTGTCTGTCCAATCATTCACTTTTATGTCTATGCACGTTTCCATTTATCCATCCGTCCATCCATTCATTTCCTTTCCTTTCATTTCATTTACCAAATGCTCACTGAGCATCAGTTATATGCAAGCACATTAATAAGATTAACTAAGCACAGTTCGTTTGCTATAGGGATCCCGCAGCTCATTAAAGGAAATATGCAAGTAGACAGCCATATCACAGTATCTTTTTTTAAAAAAAAATATTTTATTTTTTAATATTTTATTTTATTTATTTTTTAAAGTTTTTTGGCTGTGCCAGGTCTTTGTTGTTGCGCACGGGCTTTCCGAGCAGGGGCTACTGTTTGTTGCTGTGTGCAGGCTTCTCATTGTGGTGGCTTCTAGGTGCACGAACTTTAGTAGTTGTAATACGTGGGCTCAGTAGTTGTGGCTCACGGACTTAGTTGCTCTGTGGCATGTGGGATCTTCCCGGACCAGGGATCGAACCCATGTCTCCTGCATTGACAGGAGGATTCTTAACCACTGCGCCACCAGGGAAGTCCCATGTTACAGTTTCTTAAAAGGATTCATCCACAAAGATATTTCCAAAGTCCAGAGATAGAACAAGGCAAGGGGTGATAAACTAGAAGACTTTAGCCTGCTTTAGGAAGTGACTTGGTTGCCTGACAAGTTCTAGAACTCTATCAGCAAATGAAAAATGGCTGAAGGTATGTTTGTTTTACTTGACATCTATCTCTACTTTTCAGATTTCAGGTGTTTTCAGAGGGCAAATGTCTTTACTCCACAAAACTACTACAAAGAGTTACCAATAACAGCATGTTCTTATTAAAAAGAAGTCATTTCCCCCACTCTTCTTGCTTTACCAGTTTAGAAAATAACTTATTCCCCCAGGGCTCTATTCACCACCACTCTGCCTATTCAGCAGTGATGTGTTAAAGAAACAGTTGACTTGAGACTTTTCTTTAGACTTGGAAGAGAAGAGAGTTGCAGAAAGGACCTAGAGAACTGGGCTTTTCCTAGCCCAGTTTCTGTGCCTTCATAGATGATTTATTGTTCAGTCAGCACATTCTAACTGGCAGTAAGGGGGCCATTTCATTTAGCTTTTTGGTGAAAAATGCAGCTAGGACTGCAAACTTTGAAACTTTGAGCTGGAGCCAAAATAACTAGAAATTATTGCTGGTGAGAATTTAAAAAAAACTTAAAATTATCAATAATAAAAATTAACCCTATTTGTATCTGGCTATTTTTCTTTTAATAAGTTTAATAAATTAACACTCCAGGCAAATGGCAGAACCCAGGTAGTTTGTCTTTTGGAGACAGCAAAAGTCCCAGATCCCTGGATCCTTCTCGTACTTAAAAAGACATCAAGACTCCCTCTCTACTTGTTTTCTCCTGTAGACTTGGAGAACGTCTCAGATTTCCTGGACAGTGAGAGAAACATTCCTGTGACTTGAGGGCATCTCCATAATATATGTGTACAGTGATTTGTACACTGTGTTGGTTTCCACTGATTAAAGAGCTAGTTTTTTAAGTGGGAGGTGGGCATGGTGCACTTGCTAATAAATGTGGATGCTTTGGATTTATTTGGGAGCCTGGAGGATATCCACCCCAGACTCTAGGGTGGATATATGCAGAGCACTTCAAATCAAGTCTGAAGATGAAGTCAAAGGACAAGAGAAGGAGAGGATGAGGAAAGAAGCAAGAAGGGAAACAACAGAAACTTTAGAAACCCTCCTTAAGTGGCCCTCCCTCTGGCATGATACCCAAACTGTTGCCAGGCTACACTGCTGCCCCTGTGCCCTGATCCATATCCCCCAATCTCCTTCCGTCCATTTGACCATGAACTCCTTGAGGATAATGATAGTATTTTAACTGTATTTGAAATCCCGGCACCTAACAGTGCCTGGCACGGAGTAGGCAGTCCATAAACGTTTGTTACGTAAAATAAATGAGAAGATTCTAAGTGACTGATGATCAAAGATTGTCATAAAGATCAAAATTATATAAACAGAAAAGAAAAAAGAAGTGAAGGTGAGAATATGTGATTCAGTAAAGTTTAAGAGTTATCATAAAAAGAATCAGTAAACCCATGTATCACCTACTCAAAGTGGGCTCGGGACCAGCGAGAGTAGCATCTGGATCCTGAGAACCTGTTGGAAATGTAAATTCTCAATGCCCATCCTAGGTCTACAGAGCAAGAATCTGTGGAAATGGGGCTCAGAAGTCTTTGTTCTAACAACCCCTCCAGCAGGTTTTTATGAACTCTCAAGTTGGAGAAGCAAGTGAGTAAAATATATTGCCTTTCACCAGTGAAGTATTGAGTTAAGTGAAACACATGGAGAATACCTTTCCTTCTCGTCTTCCACAATTGGCGCTGTCCCGTTTCTCTGATAAACATTTGGCAGTTTTCACAAAGAAAAGAAGGAAGGGGAGGAAGGGAAAGCCTAGAAGGAGGGGTCTTATTATGTGAATCAACTATGCCATTTGCTGTGATGGTCACTTTTCATATGTGAGAGTTGAAATGTCCATGGAAGCATCTCTGTGCTGGATCCTACAGACAAGGGCTTCTCTGAACCAGGGGAGCCTGGAGGATTTTGCCTTAGATCACGTAGATGAATGTATTCAAGGTGGGGTTTGCTTTGATGGCCTAGCTGAGGCACAGAATAGATGGCCTCTCACGGTGGTGCAATCTGATTACCTTAATGGCCTTATATATAGTGCCTGAGCCCTCTGCATCCTAGCTATGAGACATGGGTAACTTAATATTTCTCAAGTTCAGTCTCCTCACCTTTAAAAATGGAATAAGACCCATTTGATAAAGTTGTTGTTAGGATCAAATGAGTCAAGGATTATGAAAGCCCCTAGAATTATGCCCAACATTTAATAGAAACTTAATGATGACTGAATATGAACAAATTGTGGACTGAATCTATAATATCTAGCACATTCACCAGGGTAATTAATGTCAGTTGCCACAACAGACCAGCCCTGAAATCTCAGTGGCTTAACACCAAGGTTTTTATTCCCATTCACACTACAAGTTCAACAGCAATTGAGGGAGATTGGGGATGGAGGAGATTGTTGCACGGTCATTCAGTTGTCCAGGCTGGTGAATTCATCATCACACGGTTGATCCATCTGAAACATGTGGCTGGGTGGGCACCATGGTAAAGGGAGAGAAGAGGCGGTGAAAGCAAGCCATGCCACTTCTCTCATGGTCATTTGGGCAGAACGTGGCACATCGTTCCCCGTATTGGTGTCTTCCCCCTCTCTCTCCTTGGCATTCATCTCTATTCTCTCAGTGCAGCTTGCTGTACCAACCTCTGCTCTGCCACGAAAGCAAACCTTTGAGAACAGCCCCAGCCACTGATAGAAATAGAAGTGGTAGATAAATACCCCAGCTTCCTCACTCCTCTGTCTGGGTCATTCTGAGGCTCCTTCTACACTGATTTCCAGAGTTCTTCAGTAGCATTAAGCTCCAGGTGACCACCATGGAAGCTGGCTCAGTACCACACTCTATGTTGTCTTCACTTCCTTCCACTTATCTGAAGATAGTCTATTAATCCTTGTCTTGGTGTCTACTTCTGGGAGAATCCACATCACAAAACCCTCCAACTACAAAGGAGACAGGAAATACAGAGGGGCACATGGGATATTTGAGATCCACTGTCTCTGTAACAACCTGCCTGTGCAACAAAGTGTTCCTACTTGAAAGCATAGGAAGAGTACTCCTTCCTCAGCGATTTTCTGGAACAGTTTCAGAAAGATCGGTGTTAATTCTTCTGAAATGTTTGATAGAATTCACCTGTGAACATCGCTAATTATTAGAGAAGTGCAAATCAAAACTACAATGAGATATCACCTCATACCAGTCAGACTGACCATCAACAAAAAATCTACAACAATAAATGATAGAGAGGGTATGGAGAAAAGGGAACCCTCCTACACTGTTTGTGGGAATGTAAATTGGTACAGCTACTATGGAGAACAGTATGGAAGTTCCTTAAAAAACTAAAAATAGAGCTTCCATATGATCTAGCAATGCCACTCCTGGGCATATATCCAGAGAGAAACATGGTTCAGAAGGATATATCCACCCCAATGTTCATTGCAGCACTATTTACAATAGCCAAGACACGGAAGCCACCTAAATGACCAATGACAGATGAATGGATAAACAAGATGTGGTATATTTACACAATGGAATATTACTCAGCCATAAAAAAGAACGAAATAATGCCACTTGCAGCAACATGGATGGACCTAGAGATTATCATACTCAGTGAAGTAAGTCAGACAAAGAAAGACAAATACCATATGATATTGCTTACATGAGGTATCTAAAAAAATGATACAAATGAACTCTTTGCAAAACAGGAACAGACTCACAGACTTAGAGAACAAACATGGTTACCAGGGGGGAAGGCAGGGGGATAGATTGAGAGTTTGGGATTGACATGTATACTCTGCTATATTTAAAATAGACAACCAACAAGGACCTACTATATAGCACAGGGAACTCTGCTCAGTATTCTGTAATAAGCTGAATGGGAAAATAATTTGAAAAAGAATAGATACATGTATGTGTATATACATATATACATATATACATATATATATATATGTAAAACAATCACTTTTCTGTACACCTGAATTTAACACAACATTGTTAATCAACTATACTCCAATATAAAATAAAAATTATTTTTAAAGCATAGGAAGAGATGCCTGCCTATTATTTGTAATCTATTTCTAAGTTTCCAGAGTTTAAACGCCTGTGGTTTTCAATGAATTGCTTCTTAGCATTGCGTGTCTGAACCGACCACATAATGAGGCTTTGTGATCACACCCATCCTCTTTACACTAATGCTGAGCTTTGATTAATGAAGTGCTACCCATTGTACGGATAGGAAAAATGATTCAGGGCTAGTCACTTCCCCTAAATTAAATACAGTTAATGTGATACTTGATATAACATTCCAACCATTTCCTGTTCAGAGTCCAGTCCCTCACTTTTTTTTTTCTTGTCTCTTCACATTACACCTATGTCCAAAGTTATTCATCCTGGTTTTAGGCTCTTAATTCCTGTGTCCGCATAAAAGAGAAGGAAGAGTTACACTGCTCAAGGATTTAAGCTGTTACTTAACCTTGAATCTTCTTGGCTCTTGACTTAAAGCCTTTCAAACCTTTTTTAAGAGAGAGAGACGTTTCTCATTCTAATATTAATATCCTCACATTCCATTCCCACCTGAAGGAAGTAACTTGAGGCTCAGAGAATGTGTATGGGTCAGAATCTCCAAGAAAGAACTCAGCTCCCTTCATCCATCTATTTATTTATTTATCTCCCATTCATTGAGCACCTACCATGTGCTAGACACTGGTGCTGATGGTGATTCTCTTATCCATGAGAATTGTGCAGCCTAAGAAAGGCGACACCAAATGCATACATGTAGCTCATGATAAATACGAGTGCTAAGTTACCCCAAAAACGTACACTTATGAGAGCTCAGAGGAAGAAAAGACCCCAGCTCATTGGTTATGCAAGTGCATACATAATCCACTGGGTATTTATTTATTCATTCATTCATTTAAAACAATGTTGGTCACTTACCATGTGTTAGGAAATGTGCTAGCTCTATGGATAGAATGCGTGAATAAAAACGACCCAGCCCCTGCTTCCTGTGGTGTCCAGAGTTTAATGGGTCAGAAGCATGGGTTATCTCTGGATATGATGAAATGGGTCAGATGGCTGGGATCTGGGGAGATGAGTGTTTTCCAGGCAGAGGGATCACTGTGAACACAAGACACAAAGTGGCTACAGGCAGAATACTGAAAAGAAGGCAGTCCATTCGGTGGAGAAGAAAGCTCTGGGATCATGCAGGAAAGGATGTCAGACTGAATCTGGGCTTTCGGTCAGGCTTTGGAGGAACTTGACTGCCTCTCCCAAAGTCCTGGCAAATGTGTGATAGACACATAGGAGACTCTGAAGTTGTTCCAGAAAAAAAGGCATGAGATGACAGATTTGACCTAGCAGGAAAAAGAGAGATGGAGACTGGAGGTGTGAATGCAGAGAGAATGCAGTTCAAAAAACAGAAGTGAAACACACACAGACCTGAACCTGGGTAGTGGCAACATAGTGAGTGGTATGGGAAGGGGCTGGGAGGTACTACGGTGATAGAAACTATGGGAGTCCTGATCCCTAGATATAGATGTTGAAATCAAGAGAGACAAGGAAGCAGAAACTGTGGGTGCTCACAGATAGTGATTCTCCTTCTATCTGGACACAAAGATAATACCCTTTTCTAGCATCCCTGAGAGATCAGCGTGGCCGCGTGACTGAGTTTTGGCCAATAGAATATGAGTGGAAGCCCTGTACAGGACCTCTATGCCTAACCTGTTAAAAAAAATCTCCTACAGGTGACCTCCACTCTCTCTTACCACCTGCCTGCAAAATGGAGAGACTTCCAGAACTCAGAGAAGGGAGACACAAGACAGAAGGAGATGGCATCCCTGAATACCTGCCTAGAACAAGGGTCAGCTGGTTTTCAGACACCATACCAATGAATGGGCATGGCTGCGTTCCAATAAAACTTTATTTCTGAAAAGAGGTGTCAGGCTGACTGTAGTTTACCAACCCCTGGCCCAGAGTAAAGCACTCCCGCCCACAGACCTCACTGGACAAGAGATGCAAGATGTTAATTTTTACTTGTTAAACTTCTGAGACCTGGGATTTGTTTGTTATGCTAGTTAATTTTGGCATATGGGAGAGGAAGGAAAAAAGCCTGTAAAATCTCCCCATTTCCTCTGAAAATGTGAGAATCTATGGGATGTAAGATATGAAATCCCACCACAGGTTTTAAACAATTCCTTAAAAATGAGTGTGACTGGGGAAAAAAGCCCCCAAATTGCTAGAAACTTCTGGGGAGATGCAACCTATGAATACCCCAAGGATTCAGTATTTCACTGCTTAGAAATGGAGTGAAATGACGGCTAAGGGCCCCTTCTCCTGACACGGCATGATAATTGGGGTTTAGACACATTCGTTTACTGATGGAAAATTCTGCTGTCTGCATTCCAGAATTCAAAAGAAAGAAGGGAGAAAAGAAGCCTTGGATTTGCGCCAGGTGGAGGAGAAACTGAAGAAGTCTGTCAGCAAGCCCTCAGGTAACAATATCATAATTTAATTTTTTTTCTAACAATGGGGGAGTAATTAATGATACAGTGTTCCCTTTTCCTGTCTCCATTTCAGCCTAGCAGAATTCACAGAGTGTAGGTGTGGTGTGGGGTGTGTGTGGTAAGTACGGTGTGTGTGTGTATATGTGTAGTATGTATGTAATGTGATGTTTGCATGTGTGTGGTGTGATGTGGTTTGTGTGTGTGTGTGTGTGTGTGTGCGTGCACCCACTCAGAGCAATCAGAGACAGGAACAGCAGGAGCTTGTCTCTGTAGGGTTAACCGTGGATTTATTTACTTGGGAGCCCCATCAAACAAGGGCCACATTTTTGCCTCTGTAGCAACTTGCAGGTTCCTCAAGGTGTTTTAATTGGCCTGTTAGCTGTGAGACAGGTTGATAGACCACCCCGAACCATTCAGTGCGGCATTCTTAAAAGGCAGATGTGAAGGCCTTCCTGATTTATTTGTATTTGAAAGGAGAGAGGACAAAATATCATTCTGGCTGGCTACCCCATTGCCTTCTCTTAGAGAGACTTCTTGTGCCTAAGTGACAGAGGAATTTCAAGTCACCCCAAATGACCAGTGGTGAACATTCCAGGGCAAGGTCACCTGAAATGGCTTACTTTCTCTCTAAGGCACTCTAAGTTTCTCTCCGAGGCACTTGAAGATCTGTAATTTATGCACTGGGTCATTTATGCTGTGGATCTAAAATGATTTCAAAATTGGAAATTATTTTCCAAATTATAGAAAATATGCCTAAGAAATGTGAGAGCAAGGGGTCCATTTTCAGGTTACTTGGGCCAAAGTTCAGATCTACAAGTAAACAGCTGTGACCACTAACAAATCATTTCCCTTCCCTGGGATTTGGTTTTCTTCGGCAGTTATAGGTATTGAAGATTGAGTCAAATCCATGCTTTCCAAAATGTGTTCTAAAAGATATCAATAGTAAGTTATATGCAAAATTGTTCCAATGATTAATTTAACAAGAAGTTGTGTTCCAGTACCATTAAAAAAGACATGTACACGCTGCTATATTTAAAATGAATGACCAACAATGACCTATGTATAACACAGGGAAACTGCTCGATATTATGTAACAACCTAAATGGGAAAATAACTTATAAGGAATAGATACATGTATATGTATAACTGAATCACTTTTTGTATACCTGAAACTAACACAACATTGTTATCACTTTATTGTATACCTGAAACTAACACAACATTGTTAATCAACTATACTCCAATATAAAATAAAAAGTTACAATGAAAACAAGATGGACATTTATTTTTCTTTCAACTGAAATAAGTCCAGAGGTAAGCAGTCCTGGCAGATCCTTCTATCTTCCTTCTCCACAGTCCTCAGCAATGACTTCCATCTTCAGTCACCATGTAGTTCAAGATGGTTGCCAGACCTCGCCATTGCATCTGCATTCCAAGTAACAGAAATGAAGAAGTATAAAGCATGGCAGACAGAATGGTCTTCTCCTAGCTAAATCAATTTCCTCTAAATAGATTTTCCTGAAGTCCCTTGTGACACTCTGTTTTTACCTCATGGGCCAGAATATGTAGTCACATGACCATACCCCGTTGCAAGAGATACTGTGAAATGTAGTATTTTAAGTCCAGGGTATTGCCAATGTGAATAAAATCAGAGTTCCATTACCAAGGAAATTGAAGAGAATGGACATTCAATGGAAACAAACTGTCTCTGCCATAATGGCTAAGTAAGTGTGCAATACACTGGATTACAGCTGAGTAGATTTCTTTTCTGTACATTTCAGAGATTTTTGTATGCAAATGTACATTGTGACACTTCCTGTATGAGATGTGTCCCATAATTATTTGATTATAGATTCCTTTCATTTCAGAACATCACATGCAAATTAGTTTTTAAGAAATAACTTTGCGGAAAACTGCATGTGATGATCTCAAGTGTCCTTGGTTATTGATGAGGTGTCAGATGATCTAGATCACGGGTTCCCCTCTCCCTCACCAGATCTCTGGCAGTCAACCCTGATTCTCATTAACTTTTTCCTCCTGCCGACCTTCTGGGCTCTCCTGACAAGCTCGGGATGACTCTGGAGCCCTCTGTGGGCACTGAAGGGGACACCTGACAATCTCTTTTTCTTCTTGGTCAGATTTAGTCACCCATTGATGGGTTTTTACTGAAGTAGCATCATGGGGGTGTTGGGCACCAAAGTCAAGTGAGGGTGTAATTGGAACCAATCAGAATGAAGTGTTGCGCTTTAGGAAATGCTTTTTACACAGCAAAACTTAGAAACAGCACAGTTATAATTTAAAGGGCCAGTTGTGAATTTAAAAAAACAGACAAAAGTAAAGAAAATAAGAAAATGGCTCTGCCATGTGTACCCTTCATGCAAGGCTCTGTATTTGTTCCATGATACATGATGATGCCAACATACAATTCTAAGTCAAAGTTTTCAAGGGCATAATTGTCCCTTTAATAGAGAAAAAATGATTTCCTACTGTGTGTGAAGCCCTCTGTCTTTGTCCTTCAGAAGCTCAGAGTCAAGCAGAGAGAAAAATGTTAAACAAAAGTTAGAGGAGTTCCGGAGGCCTTCATAGAGTAGCGGATGGCTGATAGAGAAAAATATCTGCTGGAAGAAAAGCTGAGCTCTAGAATAAGAAGTGCATGTAACTGAGCCTTGGCTACCTCACTTTTTAGACTTTGGGAAAGTTATTTAACTCCTCTGTGCCTCAATTTCCTAATCTGTAAGATAGAATAGAGAAGATTTCCATTCTTGAAAGTAATTTTGGCTATTAAATGAAATAGCACACTTATTACTTTCCCTTTCATGTATGCATTCAACAATGGCTTTACTGCTGTTATTGCTATTATTATGAATATTAATATATTTACTCTTCTTCATGTTTTCATGGCAATATACCAATGGGGATATACAAAGGATAAAAAGATAGTTCTATCTTGGGGAAAGGGGTGGGGTGAAGAATAATTTTATATGATAGCAACTTTGGACTGAGTTACAGAAGAAAGAATGTTCTAGGAGATGAAGGTGTCTCAATGGTCATCTAGACCAGCCTGTCAATCAAGACATATGACCTCATTTGTGGTCCATGTTGATTTTCAAATGAGCTTCATGCAGCCAGTTCCAACCAGCAGACCTGTTGTTTTAGCCAGAATGGTCTATATATTTGAATTTGAATGATTCTCTCCTATTTTATGACTGTCCAGTCCTTATAGGATTTTTACCTGGCATATTAATGTGTTTATGTAGGGGTCCTCTTCTAGGGGAAGATGTTGCTAAAAAGAGGGACAGTGGCCAAACCCTATAGAAGGAGTGAGGTCTGGGCTGTAATAAGACTCGCAGTGAGGTCAGAAGTCAGGAAAGTAGAGAACAGAATAGAATGTGGATAAGGTGGTCAGACCAGGCAAGACATGTGGAGCGAGGGTGTGCGAGCTCACAGGACCATTCAGAGCTGATCACAACTGTTCTTAACCATGGGATGACCTGGGGAAAGTGACCCCCCACCTCCAGCAGCCTCCAATTTCCTCATTTTTAAAACAGTGTGGGTTAATGGAGTCAAGATGATCACATCCAGATTTCTGATTCCAATTACACAGTTCTCTAGAGGCAGAGTAGAAGGACTTCATCAGAAGGGTATTTCTTCATCCATATGCTATCCAGAAGTTTCTGGGTTTTTTTGAAATTTCTTGTAAGAAGTCCCACTATCTAAAGAATAATTCCCAACACCACAGTTTCTTTTAATAAGCAGTTACATCATCCTTCTAGACACTACCAACTACAGCCTCGAAACAAATGGGTCGTTGGTTAAAATGGAGTCTTTGGATGTCAAGGTCACCCAGAGTAATAAGGTATATTTACATTAGGTTGGAGCCTTCTGTCTCTCAGTCCCCTTCCTTCTGCTCATGGGGCAGAGCAGCAGGGCAAGATGTGCTTTCAGTTTCTACAGGAGATGTTCCATACCTCTCATCTTCAGCCCTGTGTTCACTGAAGTGTATTTAGCCATGTTTCACAACATTCCTGTTCATACAGCATATAAAAGCAAAGCTAACATAGAGCTTTTGTGATGAACATATTTTGTTTTTAACTTTTAAGGCTTCTTGAGGATATGGAACTTTTTTCCTTATGTCTTGTGCCTTCTTTCTTCCCACGTATACAATAGGAGTATTAGATGGTAACATATTTCCGTGAGGCTTGGCAACCATCGAAAGAGGAGGCATCCAGAATGTACATAAGCTATCAAGTTCCCCTCTTACCAGTGGCACACAAGACATAAAGTTACACATTGAAGAGCGTCCTTCTCAAAGCAGCCTATTCAAAGGTCTTGAAAGCAAATGTCATCTGTGTTTTGTCTTCATGTGTGGAAGCCACCACTGTGGCTGGGAAGGGTTTCTCTGCATTGGCTAGACTCCTAGCACCACCCTCAGTAGCCACACAACTTTGCCAGTCTGGACTGAAGTCTCAAATCTGTAACTTGAGTATTATCATGTTTTTTATAGGATTGCTATGTGGATTAAATGAAACAGCAGTTGCCTGTCATATAGTAAAGATCAAAAAACTGTTGATGTCTTCCTTCTCTCCTATTTGCAGAATGGTTTCATTTATTCAAGGCTTTTTCCAAAATGTACTTAGTTCATTTGTTTGGGGCCTGAAAAACTTAATACCAGTGATAAACTGAATTTTTTAATTAACAAATCATTATCGAACATCTATTAAGTTTATAAAATTGTGCTATGTACCATGGGAAATATAGAGTCAGTCCCTTATTTTAAAGGAGCTGAGTTGGAATGAAATTGCAGAAATGCTTTCATAATTGAATGGCTGTGAAAGTCTGAAATGCAATATTAGGAGGGTTGCTCTATGGTTGTTTGGGATTCAGGAATCAGTAGGAGAATCATTGGCATGTCTGTGAGCTCCTCATGGTAGGCCCCCTGCACATGCCTGTAGTCTATGGCACACAGTGGACATCAGTGAACGTGACTTAGGTGATGGATGAAGAAGTGGATGAATGAATAAATGGTGCTCTATTTTTAATTGCTATGACCAGCATTAGGCTTACAGATTTTGGAGATCAGCTGTATGAACTAGGCAAAGTGAGTACAGTAAGTCCTCTACATATGAATGACTTCTGATCCGAGAGCACGTTCGTAAGTCCAATTTGTTCATACGTCCAACAAAGTTAGCCTAGGTACCCAACTAACACAATTGGCTATATAGTACTGTATTATAATAGTTTTATAATACTTTTCACACAAATAATACATAAAAAACAAACAAAAAATTAAAGAAAACATTTTTAATCTTACAGTACAGTACAGTAGTCCAGTACAACAGCTGGCATACAAGGGCTGGCATCTAGTGAACAGGCAAGAAGAGTTACTGACTGGTGGAGGGAGAGGAGGTGGGAGATGGTAGAGCTGAAGGGTCATCAGCAATAGGAGACGGAGGGCCAGCTGCAATTTCACTCACGCCTGACGTTGATGGAATACACGTTCACATCTTTGAAAGTTCGCAACTTGAGGGTTTGTATGCAGGGGACTTACTGTAGTTGTCTCTGCTCCAGCATGTCTGAGACCTCAGCTGGAATACTTAAGTGAGGAGTGACTCAGTGGCTAGAAGCTACTGAAGGCTCATTCATTCATGTGCCTTGCACTTGGTATTGACTATAGGCTGTCAGTGATGGGAACACCTACATGCTGCCTCTTCACGTGGCCTGGGCTTCTTAAAAACATGGAGGTTTTAAGGGTGACACCTCAAGAAAGAGATCCAGGTGAGGACAGTACCCCCTTTACTCACCATCATCAGACGTCATTCACTGTCACCTCCACTCTCCATTACTCAAGGCAGCACCTGCAGATGCCACCCAGGTTCAAGGAGAGGGGACAAAGGCTCCACCTCTTGTTGAGGAGGGACAAGGTTTTGGAAGAGCAATCAGAACTAGAAATACTGTAGCCGTTTTTAGAAAATCCTCCACAAATATAACAAATATGAATAAATGAATGAATGAAAGAATGCTCCTGAGATCAGACTCACTCAAGTTTGTGCAGAGGCGGGGAGATTGAAACACAGTTGTTTTTGGAGAGTTGGGGCAGGGAGACCTAGGGAATAGAATTTGATTGGTATGTTGAAGACTTAGTAGAATTTTATAAGTCAGGGGTGAAGGGTCTCTTGGAAACTTATGGTCTAAAGGAATGATTCAGGGCAGCACAAGTGCAAACAAGTTAAGCTGATTTGACAGGAGAGCTGAAATCATGTGTAAAAAAATATGGGAGGGAGAAAATCCTGAAAAACTCTCACTGCTGATGATTGTGGCCTTGGAAGCTCCATGCAAAGCTCACCTTACCATCAACATGCCTTGGAGATGGTGGAGGGACACATGGGCCATATTTCAGGTCAACCATCAGTGAATCAGAAAAATGCACTTGAGAGAAGACAGGAGAAAAGGAACAGGCATAGAGGGCTGGTTCTTATGACTCTGGGGGATGTAAGAGAATCTACAAAACAGACAATTACTCAACTGCTTTCATTTAAAACAACACTTAAACCTTTTCTTTCCTGAAGGAAACTGAAAAGGAAAAGAATGAACTATCCATTTTCTGTAACATCGGAGGCCAACACAGAGATGGAGAGTGCTCTCTGAGGAGAGCAATGTAAGGTCACTGCATTTACACAACTTTGTCCCCGAGCTTGGAAAGCAGGCTGACATGCGAGGAACTTTTATTTTTCCCTCCGATGCTAATTGAATGTGCAGATAGAGGGGTACCAAAGTGACTATATTAAAATGAAATATGTCTCCCGAGTACCTGTTTCCATCCATCCTCTTGCCAACTGACCTCCATCCCAGCAGGATGATAACTTTTTCCGGCCAATAAAGCCCATTTTCAGTTATTATTTCTTTTTGTCTCTTTTCATATCTCCATGGAAACATTCCAGTAGCTGCTGGCTAGAAAATTAGCCATCTGAACTCTGTTTCTCCCTCTCTCTCATTTTCTTTCTTTCCATGCCTCTCTCTTCTCATCAGATTAGTGAGAAAATTCAGCATTGAATCTCTTTCAAGCTCTTGGCTCTGCACAGCCTGGTTAACACATGGAAGGGGCTAAGATTAAACCTTAATTTAACTCTGTCTCTCACCCAAACGTCACCAGACTCCTGGCCCAGTTTAACTTTCAATCATTTTCTAAAAAGTCTGGAGGAGTGCGGTTCCTCACTGCCCGTGTCTCCAATGTGACCATCTTCGCCTGGTCAAATGCCTTGTGGTGAAATCCAAGATGGCATTAGGGAGGAGAAGGAGAGTGAGAAGAAATGAATATTTATTGAGTTCCTGGCATATGTCAGGCACTTTAAATGCATTATATCTTTCAATAGAACAGCCCTAAAGAATAAGTATGTGTTTCTCTAATTCTTTTCAGAGAGAGAAACTGAGGCTTATGGGGGGTGGGTAATTTTCATGTCTCAGTTCACATTGATTTTAATGATTTCCTTGCACTGACTGTTGACATATCAATTGTCCCTGAGGCTGGATTAGCCACCAGATTGCCTAGTGACCAGCACAAACCCAGTGATCAGAAGTGCTCATGGCAACTCTTTCAATAGCTGTTGGCATCCTTCATTTTCAGACAGGTAATTAAAGCTCAAACAGGTTCAATAACTTTATTGGAATTGTTGAGACTGGAACTCATTTCTGCTGTAGGTCAAAACTCATGCTTGTGTGAACTAGATTTGTAATTTTGAACATCTGCTCCATGGTCAATCCACCTACAAATCATACTTTCTCCATTTCATTCTACATCTCTTGGAGTACTTGATATTGCCCATTCAAAATCAAAACAAAGAAAATATGAGGAGTACAATGTCTTCAAAAGACATCCTGATAGAATGGAAAGGGTTAGTTGTGGGGTTTATTTGTTTCTGTTTTTGACAAATTGAGACTAGTAATATTAACTCTAATAAGTCAGGCAAGCAGAGATGGGACAGGAGCCCAGACCAGACCTGCCTCTAGAGTGAGAGACCCAATCTTTGGGAAGAAGAGCATGGTACCCAAAGAGGTAAAGAACTAAGTAGTAGGCCAAACAAGAAGCTGCTATTCAGCAATGATGAACTTCAGAAAGACCAAAGGAGTGAAACACAGGGATGGAGCAAATGAGATTCAGAAACCCAGAAGAGAGATAAAAATTCAACATTAGACAAGTGCCTCAGAAAGTCCAGGTTATATGCATGAAGATCTGTTTATCACATTGTTCATTCATATTGGAAAAATTTGTATAAATACATTTTCATATAAGAATCACTGAATACATACATATACCCCTCCCACAAAGGACTATTATTCAGCTGTTATAAATTGTTAAAAATATTTATGACAAAGAAAAATAATTTTAAGCCCCATTACCCTCCTCCCCAACAAATGATAAGATACAAAACTGTTCTCTCTCTGAGTAAACTCACTTGTGTAAAAATATGTAAAATGAACCTAGAAGAAATCATGCCAAAATATGCATGATGCATGACCCCAGACATAAAATTTGAGGGTAAATCTTTTCTCTTTTTTACTTTTTCTGTAATAAATATCTATTTTTAAAAATTAGAATGTATTACAAGAGGAGAGATGTGGGCCAGGACCCTGGGACAGGGCAGGCTATCTGTTGGGGTCAGCCATGTACTGTTGGTGGATGGGGCACAGAGGAGTTGGCCAGCATGGAAGAGAGTCAAGAGGCAGGAAAAAGAGACACTAGTAGGTATCAATGTCTACTCTGTCCCAGACCTATGACATACGTTATCTCACCCAGTCTTCTCATGGCCTAGCTAAATACCTATGATTATTCCCATTTTACAGATGTGAATTTGGAAGTTATCAACATTAAATAATGTGTCCAGAGTCAGTCAGCTCAAATGGTACCAATAGGTAAAATACTACTGAACACTCATGTGCCACAACAAACGCTGAGAACCATCCACACATGGGTCAGGTTAGTCCTTGCTACAGACCTACGCAGTAGGTACCATAAGTTCCTGGATCCTACAGATGGGGAGCATGAAATACACATGACCCCCAGTCCCATTCCAATGCAGGTTGAGTCAGAGTTGGGCAGTTGACTCCAGAGTGTGCCTTAAACTACTTCAGGTCACACCCAGAAAGGTCTGCAGTGGTCAAGATGAGGATAAATGTATCTTTCAAATACATTTCAGCATCTATGACTAAATAAATGCAAAAACTGAAACAGCCAGGCAATCATTGAACAAGACTGTCATGTCATTCCAGCTCCATCACTAATGTATTGTGTGATCCTGTTAGTTCTGTCTGGAATTCTATTTCATTTCCTGCATAAAGAAGAAGGGGTGTGTTTTGAAAATCTTTGAAGTTCCTTCCAAGTCTAACCTCGTTAGCAAACACATCTCTGCACTGAAGTCTGTGCTGCCCCCCCCCTTACCTTCATGGCTTAGTATACTTTTTACAATGCATGTACTTTAAAAAATATTTTAAAGAATTTTACTTTGAAATAATATTAAAATCACAAGAAATTGCAAAAATAGCACAGAGAGTTCCTGTGTACCTGCCACTGAGCTTCCCCCGTCGATTACCAGGAAATTGGCATTGGTACTATTAACTAAACTACAGAGTTTTTTCAGATTTTACTCATTTACATGCATTCATCTGCTTAGCGTCCTTTGGACATCAGGATGTGGAGACCAACAGCCATTCGTCCTTCTTCGCGTCAATGACTTCTTCCTCGCATTTTACCCTCCAGCAACCTTGATCTTCTTATGGGTCCTAAGTATAGCATATTATTTGTGTGGATGTGCCCTGGATCCCAAAGTGTCTTTCTCACGTCATTATGACCCACCAGTGTCTCAGGTTAAAAGACATGCCTGCTCTGTCGTTTCTCATAACCTCTTTGTGATTGCATGCTCCAAGGCCAGCTCCCTTTGGGAATCTGTCCTCCTTGGGCAGTGGTCCATCCTTACTTCCTGGTGAACTCTGTGTCTAACACCATGCCTGAGGCTGTCTGGACTCATAACACATACTTGTGGGAGGAATGAACCAATGCAACCTGAGATCTTAACATCTATGCTCTTGTATCTTGAAATGTGTCTTTAAAGAGCACCTCTTTCACCTTACAAAGCTTTTCACAGAAGGATCATTAATTTGGAAATGAAAAGTACAATATATATAGGATGCGGTGCAAAAAAATAAGGAAGGAAATGCATACACCAACTATCACCACACTGAAGGCTCTACAGTACCATTTTACCATTTAAGAGAGAGGCAAAACTGCTGTGCATATAATTGAATTTTAATGGTGAAAATAATATTCATTCTCACTATGCGTTAGAGATACTATTTTAAAATTATTTCTAATATAAACACTTTCTCTTCAGCCCTCATTTTCCCCCTTTCTCTCTTGCTCTCAGGCACAAATTACTGTTAAGTTGGGCTAAATAATGAATGAAACAGTCAGTGTCATTAATGACAAAGTGTAATATTGAGTTGATGAGACTTCTTGTTTGCAAAGCTTTTCTCTCTCTCTCTGTCTTTTTTTTTTTTGTGTGTGGTACACGGGCCTCTCACTGTTGTGGCCTCTCCCGTTGCAGAGCACAGGCTCCGGACATGCAGGCTCAGCGGCCATGGCTCACGGGCCCAGCCGCTCTGCGGCATGTGGGATCTTCCTGGACCAGGACATGAACCCGTGTCCCCTGCATCAGCAGGCAGACTCTCAACCACTGCGCCACCAGGGAAGGCCTCTCTCTCTCTTTTTTTCCCAAACATTCCTCTGCAAGGATCACTGGCAAAATAATTCACATTCAAGTGAGTATCTAATTGAAAGATTATGGACCCATAGAAATGTAGACTAGTGGTCTGATATCCTAAGGAAAAATAAATGAACAAAACAACCTTCCCTTGGGATAATCACACTTACTGGTGTATAACAGTCTTGTATTCAGAAGAAGAGCTCCCATTTTAGAGCTTATGCAAGTCTCACAAAAATAAGCTCTCAACTTATGAGTGTCCATCACTGCATTGGGGAAGGGTTTACTTGGGCAGAAGTTAATTGTGTGCTATTACAGTTGCTGAAGTGCAGCATGCCCTGACATCAATTTCCTGTCAGACACGTTTTTTGAGATGTGAAGTTCATATATATGAACATCGCCTTGGAGAGGACCATCCTTTTCCCCAGATCAAGATGATCTTGAATCAGTAGGTAGGGTGGGATGGGGCCAGAGTCTGAAAAACTAAGTGAGGGCTGGAATGCTCCAGAAGCTCTAGGCTTGATTCTCATCTGTAATGTTTTCTAGTTTTACTTCACTACCTGGCAAGGCAGGTATCCTTACTTCCCCCAACCTTGGACTTTTATAGATAATAAAATTAAGACTCATAATGGTTATACAGTCTCTAAATAGCCCCTGGAACAGTGGACTCAGAAGATATGTATAGAGGGAATGAATGAATATTCATTCTGGAGGTGGGATGACTTCTATCACGGGTTTGTAAGACTAAAGACCATGTGAAGAACTTTAAGTATCTGCCATAACAATGACAATCAAAATTCTAACTAGGTAATGTCTATTGAATTTATTCTAAATCATGCCCTGAGTTAAGCCCTTTAGATATAACTACTCCATTTAATACATCACAACTACTCAATAAAGAAGATACAACACATCTTCCCAATTTTTGGATAAGGAAATGGAGGCTCAGAGACATTAAGTATCTCACCCAGGTTCAGAGTGGTATCTAGAAACTGGCAGAGCTGGGACTGGCACTCAGTCCAGTGTGACTCACATCCATTGTTTTGGAGAACACACACCAATGTCCCTTTTTATGAGTCACGGCATAATCAAGTATTTCCAAGAAACATTTCTCTGACCTAATAAACGTGTATTTACTCCCACTACATAATAGGGTTTGTGGTCGTTGTTGAAATAATAAATGCATCTCAACATCTTTCTCTTTTTGCCTTTGCTGCTGCAGAGCTGCAGGCTAAATTCATCGCTCAATCACAATAATTTTATTAGCCCTCAAAATAAATGTGTTCTCCTATTCTTCTAAATAGATTTTAAATTTCTGGTTCTGTTTTCACTGCCTTAAAGCACATTTTATTGTAAGCCCTTCTGAATCATTTTTGAGGAGATCTGGAAAATTAGGAAGAACTTTCAAATCAATTAACCTTATCTTGCTGTAAGGTAAGATCACTTTGCAGATCATGAGACAAAGGAAGTTAAGGGACTTGACCAAAATAAATAGCTGGCAAATTCTGGAACAAAGACACTTTCCAATTTTCCCTATTGTGTGTACAATGATTATTCCATCTTATTATGTCACATTTTGGATATGGGGAATATATATTATTTTAAAAAATTAAATGTTTGGAAAGATGATCTCAGTTAAAAGCAGAAACTTACTGAGTATGCTGTGTGCTTTGCCCTTCACTCCAAGTTTTATTTAGACTATTTTAATGTTGTCCCTTCAACATCAATTAATTTGTCCTAGTTTTCTATTTCTGTGTGTGATAGTCTATATGTCAACTTGACTAAGCTCTAGTACACAGTTATTTAATCAAACACTCATCTAGGTGTTGCTGTGAAGGTGTTTATAGACTTGGTTAACATCTAGAATCAGTTGACTTGAAGTTAAAGAGATTATTCTCAATAATGTGGGTGGGCCTCATCTAAGCAGTTGAAAAGTCTTAAAAGTTAAAACTAAGGTTTCCTGGGGGGGAAGAAATTCAACCTCAAGGCAGCTTTAACTCCTGTCTGAGTTTCCATTCTGGCCTGCTCTATGGATTTCGGACTTGCTAGGTCAAAAGAATCACATGAGACCATTCCTTTAAATAAATAGATAGATAGGTATATCAAGATAGCTATAGATATGTATCTATATCTATATATCTTATTTTAAATAAATTAATAATTGGTTCTGTTTCTGTGGAGAACCCTGATTCATAAACTGTGTAACAAGTTGTCACACACTGAGGGGCTTAAACAATACACATTTATTACCTTAATGTTTCTGTGGGCCAGGAGTCCAGCACATTTCGGCTAGGTCCTCCACTCAGGGAGGCCATCAGCATTACCTGGGAACCTGCTGGAAATGCAAATCTTCAGGCTCTACCTCTACCTATTGAATCAGAAATTCTTAGGGGTGGGGCCCCACAACCTGTATTTTAAGAAGCCCTCCTGCACACTAATTATGAGAATGACATCTGTAAAGAAGTTAACTTTCTCCCCATCTCAGGTAGCTCTGCACATGGTCCTGTCTTTAAATTGTCATCTCTGTTAGCTTCACCATTTCTGAAACTTAACTTCAGTCTTTCAACACACTCTGACTATAGCCTCCAAGCTTCCAGATCAATCCAGTCTTCCCAATCCAGAAATTCTGCAGCATCATTGAGACCCGTAGTCCATCGATCCTACTGCTTTTTTGTATTATCTGGCATCCCTGGTAGTTATTAAAGCTATTTCACAAATTTCTGATTATTCTCTTTTCCAGAACGTGGTAGAACTGCTCCTTGACCACCTTTTGAAGTTAGATGAAGCTTTGTGATTTGCTTTCACAAATGAAATCTGAGAAGAAGTGACATATGAATTTTAATTGCCAGTGAGATTCCCTGACCTTCTTTTCTTCCCATTGCAACAATTGTGGAAGCCAATGTTGAGATGGAGCCCTCATCAACACACCCTGAGCGACCACAATGAACAAAGGCTGGATCCATCCTGCTTGAGAAATAAATGTTTGCTGTGATAGGCCATTGAGATTTGGGGCTTATTTCTTATTCCAGGGTAACCTAGACTTTTCTGATGGCTATAACCTCTCACGATGTACATTTTTTCCCCCTACTATGACCATAGCCATCCCTTGCAAACAGCCTTCATTCCCTTGCCCATTCTCTGCTCATCAGACTACCCTAGGAACCCCACTTCCCACCCTGAAACCTGTTGGATTAGTCAGCATTCTCCAGAGAAACAGAACCAATAGGATGTGTGTACAGAGAGAATCATTTTAGGGAATTGACTCATGTGATTTTGGAAGCTGTCAAGTTCAAAAATCTTCAGGGTAGACCAGAAGGCTGAAGACCTAGGGACGAGTGGCATTTTGAGTCCAAAGACAGTCTTCTGGCAAAATTCCATCTTCTTCCAGGGAAGTCACTCTTTTTTCTCTAAAGGTCTTCAGCTGATTGCATGAGGTCCACCCACATTATGGAGGGAAATCTGCTTTACTCAAAGTCTTCTGATTTAAATGTTAATCTTATCTAAAAATACTTTCACAGAAACATCAAGGATAATGTTTGATCCAATATCTGGGTACTGTGGTATAGCCAAGTTGACACATAGAATTATTCATCACACCTAGCTATACTGACTGTCTTCTCTCTCTGCATGTGTTGCCGAGGAGCTGATTGTGGCTGAAGAATGTTGCAAAATGGGCTGAATGGATGCATTTCAGTAAGTGACCACACATCTGAAATAGATGTTCAATCCAACTAGACAGTACTACGGTTTCCAGGTAGATCTACCTTTCCAGCTCTGGAGATGCTGGTTTCACAGCCATCCTTCCTCTACTATCACCCCCACTGCCACCACATTCTACTGGTGACCTCACCTTACATCTCAAAGAAGAAGGATACAATTAGACATAAATTTTCCATCTTTATTTCTCCAGGGAGACTGGTTGCCTGTGTCTGTATTCGCAATCTCTGGCTTCCCCCCATGTGATGGAATTAGCATCCATCTCATCCCTAAGACAACTCCTTTGCTTATGCTCCCTGTCCCATGCCCCCTTGCTTTCTCAAGGGCTGTGTTACTCCAGGTTTTTTTTGTTCTGTTCAGCATCATCAATTTCTCCCTCTCTACTACATCATTCTCATAAGCCTCCAAATCTGCCATCAGATAGCCATCCAAAATAAAATCTCCCATGCCTCCAAATGCCCTGGCCTTTTTGTATAAGTGTTCACAGCAACGCCTCCCCCTAAAAGTTTTCTCTAGTGTGACGGCCATTATATCCCTCTTCCTTCATTCACTCCTTACCGCCTCATCAGGGCCCTCAGAGACCTTCCCAATACTTCCTATTGTTATAGTAGTTTCCTCTACATAGGACTTATTTTTATTAGTATTCCTGTATCTGTTTACTTACTCATGTGCGTGTTTATTACCTGTCTCAGCCCATTAGAATATAAGCGAATTGAAAGCAGGTCCTCAGGCCTAGGTATGCGGCTCCAGTCTGCCTACCACTATCTGAATACTGCATGGCTGAATGCCCTCCGCCCCACTTTCTAGGCAAAATGCAACCAGCTTGAAACCTTATCTAGTAAAGAAACTGGGCTATATATAAAGGAGCATACATGTCTGCAGAAATGCAGTTCTGGGTAAAAACAGCACTTCACGATTTACAGAAAGAGGTAGGGCACTTAACTTTTGAGTCTAACACACCTGCATTCTCAGATTTGCCTGGGGATACTGGGAAGAGTATTTGCTTAATATTCTTCCCCATGTAAGGGGATTGCTTCCAAGCAATAGAGCAGCCTCCACCAAAGGCCAGCCCCAGGCTCCAGGTCTCTGGGAGAGAAAACTACCCGTGGCTTTGAAAAGAGATAACTGTTTTTTGCTTTGTCTCTGTATTGCTGTTGTGGTTGGTTGGTTTTTTGTTGCTTTTTTTCGTTTTGTTTTCAGCTTTCCCTACCCATCAAGATTACCAAAAAAAAAAAAAAAAATCTTGCATCCCAGTTCCAAGCATGGAACCCTAAAGCTAAAATACTCCACACATTTATGTTGTTTCCTTGCTATAATTTTTCCGATGTAGGTCTGTGGGGTCTAAGGGTATGCACAGTTTTAAAGGTTTTGAAAAGGAATGCCAAATTGCCCTCCTGAGAAACAGAAACACTTTATCCTCTCCCAAGCCAGGGATGAGAGGGTTAACCCCCCATGGCCTGGTCTGCACTACACATTATTCTTTCCTGACTTTGCAATTTGAACACCAGGGTGCTCTTTCCTCTGCAGGGGAGGGGCAGAGTTGCCTGGTGCTGGCTCCCGCATTTCCACAGGTGCTAAAACCCTTCTTAACACCCTGATCACCTCACCCACATGCATTTGGTAGAAGGCAACCCAAATCCCGTCTTACCCTGCCTCACCAGGCCTTTGAGTACTTTGTAAAAACCAACTCAGGCTCTCCTTGTGCAACAAACAAGGTCAGGAAGCAGGCTTCGCACCCCAGGGTCCATGATCCACCACCCTCTACGCTTCTAATACTGTCTCCTCCCAGAAGCCCTCACAATAATGGACACATTTTCAGCTTTCTCGGGTCGGGCAACTTATCAAAGAGAACTCAGGGGTCTCACGCAGAGCTGCAAGTGAATCTTAGCGGCTTACTGCAAAGTACATCATGCAAGGACTTGTGTTCCATTTTCATGGATTATGGCCTCCGCCAGACCCTGGGAAATGAAGTTACCATCCAATACGTGCAGGGCTCTGCTGAGCTGCAGAAACTTTCTAAGGCAAACAGATTTTCTCCTTTTATTTATTTCCCAGTGTCCTTATTATTTTGAGGAAGATGGCGGCATGCGCAATGCATTGCAGTCAGAATTTACAGGGCTAAGTAAATCTATAACATTGCCATTAGCTGTAGGATGAAGGAGGTGATGGAACCACATGCATCTCATTGCATCTCATCTCATTGATGTTACCGTGTTCCCTTCAGGTGGTTAATGTCTGCACTGGTTCCGTGAGCAAGTTATTTATAATAGTTGCAACCACATCCACCGATGGAACACACTGCACACCAGACTCGGCTGAGGCTCCTATAAGCATTGTTTGGTATAATCCTCACTGCAGTGTTAAATATGAGCATCTACATTTTGCAGATGAAGAAATTGAGATTCAAAGTCAAGTCCAAGGATCACCATCCTGAGCACAGGTACAAGTGTGTGAGAAATGCAGAGCCTCAGGCACCCTCCCCTCTAGACCTAGAGAAACAGAACCTGAATTTTAACAGGATCCCTGGGTGATTCATGAGCACATGATAGTTTGCAAAACAATGTTCCAGGTCACACAGCTAGTCAGGAGAGCACCTGAGATTTGAACCCTGGTCTCAAGAATTCTTTCTAGTATGCAGAGCTGTTTCTTTTATATTAGAAAAATGAGAAGGAAATTCTCTAGCTTCCAGCAGGGAGCTATTATTGTATGACTATACCACCATTATCTTGCTGGTCTCTGTGTGTGTGTGTGTGTGTGTGTGTGTGTGTGTGTGTGTGTGTGTGTGTGAATTGTTTATTCTATCAGTGTAGGAATATAGCTACCAAAGTAGCAATATCTCTGCTGTAATGGGGTACAAATATAAAGGTGTTTTCATAAGTAGAGAATGCCTGCTAGTTGCATGTTCATCAGTGACACTAAAGGATTATTTACCTATCATTAAGATATGAATGCTTTATCTGGTACTATTTTGCCTGTAGCAGACATCGTATTAAACATGCAAACTATTATGCTGTCCATCCATTGAGCTGCATTCCAATCCTATGTAATATAATATAAATGATGAAAAATAAATCCAAGGCAATTTGTCAGGAAAACTCTCCATCCTCACTCCCCTGTCCTAACTCGATTTTGATGGAAGACACTAAATCCAGGAAGCCATGTAACACTTTGATCTTCTTCAATGTTTGTGCCCAGCTCATGTGGATTCTGTAGCACTAAGTTAGAGAGAGTACTTGGAAAATCTTTACTGTTTATAAAACTAGTTTCTCTGTAATGGCACACTTGCACAGATGCCCTGGGAGTGCACAGATGTCCTGCACACTCTGAGTCATCTTGCATTTCCCAGTGTAATTGATTCCCCAACTCCCAAACAGTTCCCTGTTCCTTACTTCCCTCATGGCCACCCTCCAGTTGTGCAAAGTTTAATAGAGCTATGTCTACTATGAATTCTGCCTTGTCTTTTTGTCTGCCTGTTTTATTTATTTCAACATTTAATGCATTAGCGTTCGCTTACAGAAACACCAGAAAATAATCTCTCTTCTTTAATAATGAATGCATTCAGCAAGGCAATGTGGGTGCCTTTTTCTCCATAGACTCTAATAACTAAAAAGGAAGGAGGAAATAGATTCGCTTTTATCAAACACTTACCAGGTGCCTTAGTACTATGCACACATCACACACACAGACACACATATAGACACACATGACACACAGAGAATGCACACACATACCCATATATGCACACATATGCAAACACACATAGGAAACACATCACACACACAAACACACACACGTAATGTTACTGAGCCCACAAACAGAACTCTGATAATGGTATAAAACTTAGTCTGCAGTTAAGAAAACTGATGCCCACATTTTGCAAATAAAACACAAGTTAAAATCCTCTGGTATAATTTTTTGTTTGCATTTATATCAGCACCTCTGAGGACACTTTTCTTCCTCTCCCCATGTCTAGAGGGACTGTTCTTTATTGAAAGCAATCCATGTGTGCATTTATTTATTTATTTATTTAGGCCAATCTCACTCCTTTGGCTGTTGATTCTTTTCATCTCACACCAAGATGTAACTAAATCATGGATTTCTGGGAATTTTTGTTCATTATGAATACAAATGGTCTCTTCCAATGTTTTGAGATGTGCTTGGCCGAACGGAAAAAAAACGGGGTGGGGGGGTTACACCCAGAGCATATAATTTTGAGTTTGACTTATTGTTATTGTCTTCTTGCCAGTACAATTTCTTACTGATTACAAAATTATCAAGTGTTGTTGGGCTACTAGAGAATTTTGAGCTTGTAGTGATGACAAGAAGCGCTTGAACAGAGAAACTCTACCAGCAAGCAGGTGGAGACAAGTGTTTACATTATGAACTCTTGGGATGTGAAGCCACAGGGGTTTTATCAGGAGAAAAGTCAATGGGAGGTTAGTAACAGGAGGACAGGCTGTTGCTGTATGCATGGCTATCCCCTGGAAGCAGGGAAATATCATATGTGGACCAGAATGTCTAAGAATCCTAGCTGCTGTGACATTGGGGACAGTCATGTGCTAGGAAACCTTGAACAACAGAGGCTCCTGGAGGAAAAAAACATAGTCTTGATCTGCAGCCTTTGCTGATTTCTGTAGTGTAAACATTTCTACCATGGTCAGTTTCAAGCTGTCAGTGGGGTGTCACTGAACACAGATTTGGTAAGAGTTGCACTCAACTGTTGCCATTTGAGGTGTGTGTTGCTTCCAGCCCACCACTGGTTTGGTGCTTCTTTCTTGCACTTTCCTGGGAGCACTGTGTGTTAGTCCGAGAGTCCTCCAGGAAGTGCACAAAATGGAATCTAAACTGTGAGAGAGAAATCAGGAGAAATGCCCGTGAATGATGAAGGTGAGAAGAAGCCAGAGCTAGAGTGGGAGGGGGGAGCTTTCCGGCCGAGATGCGGGTCAGACTTCTGCAAAAGGAGAGAGGGCAGGAAGGAGGGTGGGCTGAGAAAACTCCTCAGAATGCAGTACAGCACTAAGAAAGTCTTGCCCAGGCTGATGCAGGGCCCTGAGCAAAGATTCCTCATTAGTGGTGATCTGTTAGAAGCTGAAATGCCCCAGTTCTAAAGTCCTCAGTGGAACTTCTGGTCTTTGGCTGAAAGAGACTGAGAGAGAGAGATTGCTTTGGTGCGAGCACCACACAGGATCCTAGACCCAGAAGCTGTGGCAACTGGAGTATGTCAGCTCATTACAACCCTTGTGGGAGGTTCTATCTTGAAAGGAGATTTGAGAAACTCCTTCCATGGCGACCACACATCTGAAAGCAGAGGAATGTAAGGAGAGGCAACCTGGTGAAGGAGGCCCACAGAGCTTCTGTATCAGAGTTCCTGAGTTATGTATTTTAAAATACAGATTCCTAGGACTTTGGGGCTGTGGAATCAGAATCTTTGGTGCATTGTACATTTTTAACAACCTTCCCAAGAATTTTTTTTTTTTCAGATCAAAGAAGAGTAAAACAACTCCTGGTTTGGGAGCCAGATCCTACCATATCAACTTGGGGAAAAAATGAAGTTACTTTAATTTCTTAACTGCAATTTTTTTCATCTATAAACTAGATATAATAATAAAGTGATGAACTGGAATTTCGTTTTTATTCTTATCTTTTTCTTTCTGATGATAACTAGATTATGGATATAGTTGTCTGCTAGTCAATCACTGTCTGTGATGACAAAACCATGTCATAATCTTCCATATCTCTCTGAATGCATGCAGTCCTACCAGATTGTAAAAGTCATTAAGATACAGATTCCTTACCCATGTGTTTCTTCTGGAGGCTATTGGCCTGAGAAGCCCAGAGTTGCACCAGGAATAAAACAGATATAAAATTTTAGAAGGATTGTCTAGTAAGTCAACACAGAGATGGTGGAAAGGGCAGGTTCTTTGGAGCTGGATAGAGCCAACGACTTAAACTTTCTGAGGCTTAGTTTGTCCATTTGTTAAATGGTTATACCCCCTACTAATTGTGTGGTTCCTTGTGAGGAATGAGAAGGAATAGTGATATATGAAGACAGGTGCATCTTTGGGTGCACTAATCCCGTTGCTCAGATGCAATGCTGAGGAAATAGTGCAGAATGCTGACACCTTAACACCAAGATGTTCATTACAGGATTATTTATCATTAAAAAAATTGGGAAAATTCAATTGTCAAGTAAAGAAAAAACAATTTATTCATGGTTTCTTAGTACCGGTTGCACATCAGTCTCAAAAGAACTAAAAATTACTGAGAATTGTATTCCATCCAAGAAACTCTGAATAAACTGGTTGGGCTGGGGCGGGGGGGTGTGCCCAGGCACTTGAGTTTTGCCAATGTCCCTCCCCCTCATCTCAATATGCAGCAGCCCAAATATGATAGAATGTTTTAAAACCATAAATATAATGTTACTGAGCCACTAATATAACACATACAAGGCTTATACTAAGCCCAAATAACAAGAAACACCAACAATGTCCAAATATATGTATAAATAAGAGATCAGAAAGAACTACAAGATGATCTATTGTTTCTGAGTGGTAAGGGTGTTTTTGTTTTTCTTCTCACTTTTCTGAACTTTGAAAACTTGCTTTCATAAGCTTGTATGACCCTAATAATAATTATAAGTAGAAAGTGTGCATAGAACTTCTGACAAGCTGATTATCCCCCTCCAAACTAAAAATATCAAGTGAGGGAGCCCTTCTGTCTGTTCTTCTGCCATCCTGGTCACTCCTTGTTCTCCCACATTCTACAGCTCCTCCAGAATGGGGACCATGCCTTTTACATCATTATATATCCACCCCCTAGAACAAAGCTTGGCATATAAGTGGCACTTAATAATTATTTGTCAAATGAATAAATAAATGTCTACCTGACATTTACATAGTATTTAAATTGACTTGACATACCATGACTCCATAAATGAGAGAGAGAGAGCAAACACTCCAGATCTTAGTTTCCAGGGATATGTGTTCATAGCTGTGGGATCGTGATACAGTGAGGCTGCTTACTCATTCTATTGGTTTGAGCATGACTTTTAATGTGTCTATAAAGAGAGGTTTTCAAGTTTAATTGCAGCATCACCTTCTTCACGCTCACCCTTATCTCTGACCGCACTTTACTCCTGGTGGCTCAGCCTGGATTTTACGACCCTTCCACACATAATAAACCATCCAAACAACTTTTTCACGTCATCTTCAATGAATTCAGGGAATGCAACAGTTTGCACCCTTCTCTCTGCACAGTTTATGGCTCCTGCTTTCATTCTACAAGGCTGCAGTGTATCAGTTAATAAATATCTGTCCTACGATGCTGAGTGTGACAAACTGTTTCCTTCCAAGATCCACTCATCCTTCATAACTTATGAAGCCAAAGAAAAAGCATTCAAAGGTGTCTTGGGTTTTTTTTTTCTCCTTAATTCTACCAAATTTCTCAACATTGAGATTTCTGCCTATCACCCCACCTCAACTCCTATGTGATTAAATTCAAATTAGAACACACACACACCTCTTACTGTAGAGTGATTGTTGAATATGACCATATATCCATATATTGTGATTGATATTTGTTTGAAGGAAGGCAAGTTAATTAAAACTGAATATAGAATTAATGCAAAAGGAAAGGCATCCTTAAAGAAGACAGGAGACCTGGTTTCTAAAGCTAACAGTGCCACTTAAAATGTGGCGTGTGGCAATTAGCAAATCCCAGAGCATCTCCAAACAGTTTTCTTAACTCCAGAATAAGCATAGAGACACTTACAGATGTTTTCACCTTTAGTTTTTAAGTCATTCTTAAAACCATGAAGACCACCTGGTGATCTACTTTATCCCTTCATTTATTTAGCCAAAGTTTATTGGGTGCCTCTCAGGCAGGGACCATAGTAGACACCAGGATAGGGTCACCCCCAGATAGTGTCAGGCCCCAGCTTTGGACCCTGTGCTTTAGAGGGTCCTCCTGAGCCCTCCTCCAGCCTTAACCATTCCCTCAAGGTGAGGATTTCCTGGGGTCAATGGGATCAGCCCATCCAGAGTCCATCTACCTAATTCCCAGAATTCCTTGCCTAAAACCCCAAGCCTGCTTCTCGTCTGTGCAGGTCTCTTCCATGGCTTCATGTTACTGGGAGGATGGTGCCTCCAGTGGGTAAGGATCAGCTGTCTCCTATGGGTTGTGTGGTCTACAGACATGCTATCTCGTGATAAATATTAAGACTTAATATGGATAAAATAAAGTAGTTGGAAGGATTGTACCATCCCTAAATTTTCCTTTATACACATATACACATACGTACATACATGCACAGGCACACACACAAAGACATGCACACGTAATGTGCACAGACATGAGCACAATGCATACATACATGCATGCATATACACATATTCACACATACACACAGAGAGGCACAAAGACATGCACACATAATACACACATACACACACGTACACCTGCACACAAACTTACACACTTCTCGTCTTAAGGCATTTGTTCCTGGGGAGAGAAAAGCATGTTCGTTGGGACAAAATGACCTGTAAAAAATAAACTTAAAATGAGACATAATCCCATGACTCAGACACATCCACTGTTAGTACATAATGTTGATTATGCTGCCTTCTCAGTTTTACCATTTACAAAGTCTTTTAACGTACATGCTACACTGGATACAACGTCCCTGTTAGACAGGATTGTTTGGATTCATTCTTCAGATAAGCTGACTGAGGCTAAGGGAGAGTTCCTATGTTGCCTGAGGTCAGTCAGCTGGCCCGTGGCAGAGCTGGCACTCAAACCAGCATCTTCTGAGTCCAGTTCACGGGGCTCATGATTTTATCCACCAGGCTCATTTTCAGGATTTACCTAATTGTCACATTATATAGATAGACACGGGTAGACGTACAGGTATATGTAGGAATATGGTTCGGATATAGATACAAGTGGTTTCTCAAAACACCAAGAAATTAGAGGAAAATATTAAAAAAACAGATCATATGATATTTCTTCAAATCCAGATTTATCCAGAACGTGTTGTGTTATAGTCGTATCCAGATGGATGTAAATCCAGGTAAATCCATAGATGCTGATATAGACAGGGAAAAACAGCTTCCTACACCCGTCCTTTCCTCCTGGGAGTGGGCTTCCTACGGACGGGGAGGGGTCTTTAATTCACACTCAAGAGCATTAGGACAGCATGGGGTAAGAAAGAGTTGTTCAGACAGAGACCTTGTCATCACTATGCGTGCAGAGCTCTTGAGGCTGGATGGGCCTCCCAGGCCTGCCTCCACTCCGGACGTCTCCTCTGGTGGACTTTATCTCCGTCCTTTGCTGACATTCATAATTTAGAATTCTGTTTCTCATGCTTTCCTAAAGGGGCTATGATCGAAACTCATAGAAGAATATCTTATTCTTTGTATCGAAAGGAGGAAAGAGTTTAATACAACTTGCAAACAAGAAGAATGTAGAGTGTAAAAAGGCAGGAGCTGCAAAGCAGGAGAAGGCAAGGTTGTGTGTTCCCTGCTGTGTTGTTATTGGGATGGACAGGAACACAATGCTTCAATTGTGTTGGGGGAAGGAGGAAAGCTTTTCCAAGTATGAACACGAAGGGGATCATTTCTACCAGGGCTTTGCCTTCCCAGCTCTGGCAGCCTCCTTACAAGTAACCGGCCTGTTAACCTGCTATGTTATTAACATGCTCCATTAGCCCTCATCCACAATCTAGCATTCATCCCCCGGATTACTTCCCCGAGAGAGAATAGCACCTTTCCACGTGCCTTCAGCATTTCAATGGAATAAAATGAAGTCACTAAGTACTAGCTGCATTTATAATTCTGAACACTCAATAGCCACCTGCCTGGAAGGTGGCTCAAAGGGGGAAAGACAACTGAATAAAATATTGATCAATGTGTATTTATATCTCTACTTATATAACACTTTAGTAGATCAGAAATCAACTGGAGTTTTTCAAAAAGCACTCAAATTAAAGTTTTATTTTGCATATACTGTTAAAGACGGGAGGAAAAAAAACCAGCTCTCTGCAACCCTCCTTTCCTCATGGGGGTGGGCTCCCTGTGGATGGGGACGGGTCTTTAATTCACATTCTGGAGTTCAAGAACAAGGCAGGTGCTCCTTTTAAAACTATGTAGCCATATGGGAAAAGGAAATAGTATCCTATTTCAAGAAGCCAAGTTTCTCCTCTGTCCCCTGATGCTTGATTTTGGAAAACATGTAACCACACACAGGTGGATCAGACCGCTGAGGTCTGGAGCTCTCTCTCTTGACCAAATTTACAGTCCACACTAGTTCTTTTACTCTTCCATGGGCTTGGTTAGCATGATTTTGCTATTCCAGCAGAGTCTTCTCCAGGAAAATGGCTTGATTCTTTGATTGTTCACTGCAGTGGCTTCTTGGAAGAGCCACCAACTCTTCTTCAAGATAAAACAGCAGCAGATAATTTACCTTCAAACATCATTTTAATCTCTTGCTTCAAAAATCCTTACTTTGCTTTTTCCATCTAGTCTGGACAGTTGTATCAGATCCTTACCAAATACCATTCAAGCCTCTGCATAGGAAGACCTGCTTAACCAGGATTTATAACCCTAAATCAATTCCAACCTTGCCTTCCCACCTTACCAGCACTGCCTAAACTCTTTCCAGGTTCTCCATTACTTCAGTAAGCAGTAGACTTAGAATTTTCTTGTAAAGGTTGTGTAACAGGTTGTGGAGCCAACATGCAACAGGATAAATGTCCCCAACTGTAGGACTGATGTGAGCATTGCATGTGACAGTGGATACACAGACTTTTCCATCCTTAAGCACAGAAAAACCTTGTCATTCTTCTGGAACATAGTCTACAGAGGGGTAATGGGGGGTGGAGGGGTAGTCCTCTTTTTGTAGCTTCTTTATGTAAATATTGGTCTAAAATATATACATTTTAATATGGATATAAAATATCAATAAATTACACTAATGGTTCACATTTTTCTTACTTTAATTAATTTACTTCGTTGCAAAATCAAAATGAATGTGACTTCATTCCCAAGAAATATTTCAATTTAGTAAATTTGCTTCATCGAGCCCTAGGTCCTTGAACCATTGTCTGTAATAAATTCTTAATTTTAGAATTTGATTTTACAAATTACATGTGCTATAGAACTTTATGCTTTACAGTTTAACATGAATTTTTTGAAAAATAAGAAAGTCATGAAGTAAACCACAGGAGATTTAAACTCTTTAGTGGCAACCATCATTTATAAATAGAAAAACTGTAGAATCATAGCTTTAAAAAGTAATCATTTATTTACTCATGTTCATTCAAATACTATTTTTCAGCATCTACTGTGTGTTAAGTACTTTTCTCAGAGACTCGGAACATGGTTTTAAACTAGATATAAATCCTGCTCTCAAATAGTGGGTAAGAAATGTGAACAAAAGTGGACACAGGGCTTCCCTGGTGGTGCAGTGGTTGAGAGTCCGCCTGCCGATGCAGGGGACATGGGTTCGTGCCCCGGTCCGGGAAGATCCCACATGCCGTGGGGCGGCTGGGCCCGTGAGCCATGGCCGCTGAGTCTGCGCGTCCGGAGCCTCTGCTCCGCAACGGGAGAGGCCACAAGAGTGAGAGGCCCGCGTACCGCAAAAAAAAAAAAAAAAGTGGACACAAGCAGGCATGGACAAGGCAACAGATGAGAAGTTTCCTGAGAGTCACAGAGTTTAAAAAACAAGAAAATTCAAAGCTGAAGGAGGTCATTTCTAATTTCTTTTGGGGGGAAGAAGGTGAGGAGACATGAGGGAGGCATTAGATTTGGAAGTCTTCCCAGAGAAGACTTGAAGTCTGGGTCAGATTTAACCATGCAGGCATGGATATAGGAGGAAGTCCCAGGGGCCTGAGACCCTAAATGAGCAAAGACAAAGAAGAGAGAAGCAAGACCTCGCTAGATCCATGTGACCAGAGCAGGGGTGTCAACAGAGCATCAGTGGGAGAAGGATACAGCTGCAGAGATGGGAGGTGGTGTCCTTGAAGAACTATGACAATCTAACGGATTCATACCACCAAATGGAAGATCAATGTATACAAAGACTTGAAAGTCAAGTCAATGGGATATAGTCGCTCAACCTTCTAGGCATTCATTTCAATAATATGTTTTCAGTGCCTCCTGTGTGCCAGTCCTGTTCTAAGTGTCGGGGTTGAAGTCGTGAAAGAAGTAAACATAATCCTTACTCCTAAGGAGCTACCAGTCTATCTGGGGGGAACCATGATTAAACAAATAAGCGTACAAATAATTGGTTAGGTTTTTTAAAGGGAATGGACAGAGGGAAAGGGAATAACAGAGGTTCAAGGGGGACAGAGGATCTTGAGAACTGATGCCCAGTGGAATATTCTGATATTCTGCAAAGATAGACATGTGTTGTCTGTACCTTGTGATACAATAACCAATAGCCATGTGTGGCCATTGACCAATTAAAATGTGACCAGTGAGACTGAACATCTGTATTTTTAATCTTATTTCATTTTAACTAATTTGAATTTAAGTAGCCACAGGTGGCTAGTGACTATTATATTTTGCTTCTAATTACACATGCATAGAATAAATTTCAAGCCCGTTGACAGCAGAAATCTTTTCTGTCTGGCAATGTTTCTTTAGCCAGGCCCCCACTATATACTAGCCATGCAGAATTGAATGCCTCAAGAAAACGTCCTTGTAAGGTTGTGTGACAAGTCTATGAGAAGGTCGAAAGGCAAACCACCGTCCTGTTTGGGGAATCGAGAGACTGCCAGTGAGGAGACAGTGAACAAGAAATGTTTGGCAAATGACTGAGCAGAGGGCAAGAGTCACTGGAGACAAGCCTTGCTGGATCCATAGGGTTTCAATGGGTGGAGCCTGCTGGTTGGGCTTTCAGTTGGGGGGCATTGTGGGTGACCGAGGTGTGAGAGTGGTGAGGGTGTGTGGAGAGCTGCCCACAGGCTTACATGCTGCGGCTGCTTGCCCTTCCTGGAATCTTGCAGCAGAAAATCCCTTCAGCAGACACCCACCCTACCTTCCCAGGGTCTGCATATTTAGCCTGGGCAATCCAGGAAATGGACAAGAGGATGTGTCTTGATTTTTGAGTGTCAAATCAAGGCTGTGTGGTCATTTCCCTGCCATCCCCAGTGTAAATTGTCCTAGTTCCAGAAGGAGAGCAGGGCCACTCTCATAAACAAATCCCCATGTCCTGGGATCAACCAAGTGCTTCTCAAGCTTTGTCACAGTCAGCCTCCCACTAACACCAAGAGGCAGGGGCGAATATCCTCTTTATACAGATTAGGAAAGTCTCACACAGTTTATGAGACTTCCCTGAGGGTTCCCAACTGCTGAATTGGAACCTGAAACTCACATGCAACAGTGTCTGACCCCAGACCCTCTTGCACACACCTAAGACATGCTCACATCTGTTTTGATGCTTGTTATGTCCCAGGGGTATGCCGACTGTGGGAACGTGAGTCATCACCGCTTTTACTGAAATATTTGAAGGATCACCATGGATAGATGAGGAAACTGAGGCTTTAGGAGGGGCCTGGCCCAGAGCTAAGTGACAGAGCTGATTCCAATTCGGATTTGCATGATCCCAGAGCTTACAGTATCTTGGATGTTTTTCTCCTACCTCATACAGCTGCAGATATGGACGTACATCTTGTTTTAAGCCCCTTTATTCACAGAAGCTGGGATTGCTTGGGATTGGTGCTCACATATTCTGGAGTTGGAGAAACACGAATGGGAAAGCCAGCTCTAAGACAAACTGAGTACATGGCAATCATAGTATTAATAAGGACGATAACAATAATAATATAATACAATGACATATACTATAGATCACATATATCATTATATAGATTATATTAACTATATAATTATTCAGTACTATATTATAATACATCATTATCACATATATCATGTACAATGTAGGTATTCATATTTAAAATACATAATGTATATGATATAGTATAGCTATATTATATGAATATATTTATAATTTACCATAACACAACAAAATATATATGTGTATTATATTCCTTTGAGATATTATGGTATAAGATGATATAGTTGTATTTATTATATAAAAGTATTATATATTATTATATTAACAGATAAGATGTGTACATACGGCACACATGTGATATATGTTGCATCACATTGTACTAATGATATACTATATTTCTATATTAACATGATAGCATGTAATGTGATATAATAAATAATGTAAAATAATACAATATAATATACAAATTACCAACATTGGTAAATGAGCCCCCTGAAGGCCAGGTACATCGTCTAGCATCACAGAGCTCACGAGGGTCAGAGTTTGTACCAGAACCAGACTCTTGGCCCTCAGTTCGAGCCCCTCCACCTGGCTCTGGCGCTGTGAGTGCCGCCCTCTCTCATCCACTGGGCTCCCATGTAATTACGTGAGGATCTCTGTCCAATTCACAAGGTTGCCTGTGCCCCACATGTTTTCGGCACTCACCAGTGTTCCCAGGAGCTGTCACCCCTGAGTGTTCTGGCTGTGGGTGGTCCCTCAGGCTCAAGCTCTATATGAAGACAAGGGGCTTTTACCTGCGAGGAGACCTCCCATTCCCCTTCCAAGGCTGGGCAGGCCTGGAAGTCACCTGTAAAACTGATGGATTTCAAAAAATAAAAATAGATTCAATCACAGTGAAGCGACCTGAGGGTTTGGATCAGGTTTCTGCACAAAGGGTGATTAACCAAATACCTTTGCTGGAATGTGGGTGGGCTTGGCAGGAGGTGAGAGGGACATGAATGAATCTGTCTGCATACTTGGGAAGTGTTTTTAACTCTCATTTTTGCTTAAAAAATATTTCTTTTTTTTTTTTGCGGCATGCGGGCCTCTCACTGCTGTGACCTCTCCCATTGCGGAGCACAGGCTCCAGACGCGCAGGCTCAGCAGCCATGGCTCACGGGCCCATGCTCCGCAGCATGTGGGATCTTCCCGGACCGGGGCACGAACCCGTGTCCCATGCATCGGCAGGCAGACTCTCAACCACTGCGTCACCAGGGAAGCCCTAAAAAATATTTCTAATCAATTCCACTTACCTGTTTCTCCTCTCTCTGTTCTTCCTGGTTGACAGGGAAATATGGTGAAAGGAAAGAGGCCTTGGAGTAAGACCATCCCTTAACGCTCTGTGTGCTTAGGTGACTTACTTTCACTACCTGAGGTTTGGTTTCTGATTCAGTAGGTCTGGGTGGGGCATGAGAGTCTGCATGTCTAACAGATTCCAAGGTGAGGGTGCTGCTGTTGATCTGGGACTGAGCTCTGGTCGCCACTGGACTGGGAGAGAGAAATGATTTCCTCAAATATTCACAGAAGGTTAAGACCAAGGGCAGAGATCAAACCCAGGAGAAGTCAAGAAAACGATTACCTGCAATTCTTCATGATCTTCCTGTATTTAAATTATATATTCATGCCTTTGATCATGTGACTTTTCAAAACCACCTACCAAAGAGGTATTTCCCTGCCCCACTGAAATCCCACTCAACCATGTGACTTGCTTGGGCCAATGGAATATGGCAGGAGGAGAGTGAGCCTGTTCCAAACCAAGACCTCAAGAGACAGTGACTGTTTTTGTTGACACTCTGGGATTCCTACCATTCGCCATGAGCAGAGCATGCCTCAAACAGCTCCAGTCCAAAGAGAAGAAGGAAACACATGGTGCAGATTTGACTCTGATGGTCAGTCTGGGTGCAAGTCCAGCTGACCAGCATCTGGAATCAGAGCTGCTCAGCTGAGGCCAGCCTAGTTCAGCCAAACTGCAGATGACCTGTGGACCCATAAGTGAGAGAGTGTAGTTGTAAGCCACTGGATTTGGGGGTAGTTTGTTATACAGCATGAATGCAGCAATTGCTGACTAATACACACTGTGTCTTAGCATTACATGAAGATCATCTTTCAGTTCAGAAAGGCAAAGAAATGTATCACGTATTAAGCAGCTACCGTGAGCCAGGACTGTGCTTGTAAAACTATATCTAGGAATTTCTTGTTTCAATTATTTCACTAGGTGTCTCTCTAAACTCAGTACCTTAAAAAAGTGGTTCCAGTAGTTGCAGATTTTATTTGTATAAGCTCCACTCTTTATCAATATCCCTCAAACTTCATCTTGACCTGTCTTGGATCGCTCCCTCAAGCCTGCCTGGTATGTGTCTGTGCTGTTTATTTTTAATTATTCTGGCATCAGAGGTCACCCAACTCTGCTTATAGTCTCTCTAACTACTTGGTATCCACCATGGCATGGCTTCATCCCAACACACACTTGAAAAAAAAAAGAAAACAAAAATAAAACATGAAGTCTCAACTTTAAGATGTGGGAGATAGGCCAATTGTTTTGTTGCTGCTCATTTTAAGGGGGAGGAAAGATGAGTGTCTTTTCTTCTTATGAATAGGCAGGATTGACATTAAAAAAAAGAAGTACTTCAAGAGCTGAACTCTTCCCACTGGACACAAATGCAGAGAAATTCTGTATATCTTTAAATATATTATATGTCACCGTCATATATAATTTATTATGTTGTGAAACTGAGTCCTTCTTTGAATGAAAATTTTACTATCAGAGCCTGGGTTACTTTAGTTTGATGATTTAAAACTCTCAATGCACTCGTAGCAAATAGCACGTTTTTATGACAGTGTGTTTGTCCAAGAGGTCAGCTTTCAGCACAGTTGGAAATTTCCCCCAGTAAAATTATTTCAAAGAGAAATATGTCTCCCAGCCCAATTCTTCTTGTAGAAAATGCAGGTGCAATTCCAGATAGCATTGGGTGTCCATCTTTCAAGAAGACACTAGGCAGCAAGGCTGCTCATTCATCTTGTGGTTTTGAACTGATGCTACAGAGAGATGCACTTTGAATCTTGTCTTTGCCCTCATTTGGCTGAACCTCTCAGTTTTCAGCCATAACATGATGTTAATGATATCAACTTTCAGGAATTTATTTGTGAGGATTAAATGAGATGGTAGTCTGTCAAAATGTCTGGTCCATAATTATTATTACACCACATTATTCTGCAGACTCTGCTTTGAAATGAAATCAGCTCCCCAGTGGGATGTGACAAAGCACAGTATAAAGAAAGAGTCCAGTCAACTTGTAGGCAAAGATTTAGGAAAATCCATCCAGTACTGCAGAGATTCAGCAGCCAGTGGAATGAACAGTGAGGGAACGAGTAAGGGAATTTTAGATACAAAGGTTTGGTGAAAAGAGTGGTGTGCATTGAGAAACTACATTCTGATGTCTCAACCTCAACCTTTACTTTGTCCTCTGCACTGCAGGGAGCTCCTGATTAGGAAAGGTAATAAACTGTCATCTATGTAGCCCATCAGAGAGCCAGCCACTCAGTCACCCATCCTTCCATCCATGCATGCATCCATCCATTGATCCGCCCATCTGTCCATCTAGCTGTTTATCTATCCATTTCCTTTTTCTGTCCATCAATCTACTCTGCAAGCAGTGAAGAGATCCCAGACAGATACTGAGATAAGCTCTGCAAACACCAAGATGTAAGTCCAAGCCGACGGTCTCCAGGTGTTTAGAAATTAGTTGTGGGGAAAATCAGGTAAAGTCATATTTTCAAGGCTGTGTGCTCAACGTTACAAGAGAAAGGGCATGGGATGTTAAGTAAGCATAGAACAGGGACAGCCTTTCCAATCTAGGAAAATCCAGGAGGACCTGCCAGATACTTGGGCTGAGGACCATTTAATCATCAAGTGGGTGATATGAGAAAGGCATTCCAGAGAGAGAGAACAGACACTGGGCTCAAAGCACAGGATCTTTCAGAGAATAGTGTATTAGTCAGCTGGAGCTATTGTAATAAAGTACCATAATCTGAGTACCTTAAACAACAAACATTTATTTCCTCACGTTTTTGAAGCTGGAAGTTCACAACCAAGATGTCCGCAGGGTTGGTTTCTGGTGAGAACTCGCTTCCTGGCTTGCAGACGGCCCTCTTTCTCCCTGTGTCTTCACAAGTCTCTTCCTCTGTGTTTGCAGAGAGAGAGAGAGAGCTCTGGTGTCTCTTCCTCTTCTTATAAAGACACGGGTCCCATCAGTTCAGGCATCCACCATTACGACAACATCTCACCTAAATTTTTTTTAAGGTCTTATCACCAAATACAGTCATATTGGAGGTTAGAGCTTCAATCTATGAATTAAAAGGAAAGTAATTCGGCCCGTAACATATGGTGGGTGACTAGGTTCCCATAGCTGACACTCAGGAGGCATGCAGGCAAAAGAGGGTTGGTCAAAGGCTGGAGAGGTAAGCAGGGATGCACTCAGCTCAGGGTGGGCCCTGAGTCCACATAAATGTGAACAGCACACAGGTCAGAGAAGGGGCCCACCTCTGGCAGAAAGAAATCAGTGAGGAGGCTTGAGCTGCTTTAGCGTTTGTGCTCCATTCAGACACCCCCGGCCCCCAGAAAGCACGATGGCAGGTCACAAAGCCACACTTATTAAGGTTTCAAAGCTCGGCCTCCCACTGATTTCTCCCTGAGCTAGAGGCTTCCAACTTCAGAAACCTGAAGATTTGATTGGAGAATGACTCTCTTGAAATCCAGGTGTACGCTGATGGGGTTTGATTTAAGATTTCATTCCCTTCGAGATGATCCGAAGTGGAAACTCTCTCCAGAGGATGCTAAGTTTATTTTGGAGATCTATGGAAACAGATTAAAACCATGTGCCTGCATCCCATGAAATTTGCAAGAGTGGGGTGCGGGGAGGACAGAGGCCTGTAGCTCAATAGTGAGTCGCATCCTCCAGGCTCTGTGATCTGTGTCCCCTGCCTCCCGAGGAAGCGGGAGTGGCTGCCCTTTCGCCATCAGAGCAGTCCCCCATCCCCTGCTCTTATCCTCTGCTGAACTTATTAAGTTGGTATCAAGTCAACGTGTCCCTTCTTGATAGTACACAAATTCTCTGAGGGCTGCAGAATTCCGCATCTGTCCTCTTACCTGTCACTTCAGCCGCCTTTTAGTGATGTTAAAAGAAATCTTTACTGTCACTCACGTCACCCACTCACTTTGTTCTCTGGCAGTGACACTCTTGTTGTGTTTCTCCCACTGCCACAACCAACTCCCATGAATTAGCATTCGCCAAATTTATACGTGCTCATTAGTTTGAATAAATTTAAAAGCTGCTGCTCCTGAGTTTTAAAAATGTAACCAGGCTTTTCCTTGGATGTAATTGAGGCATCTTTAGAAAAGTAAATTACAGCCTGACTCCCAAGTAGGCATTTTATGAGTTTAGAGTCAAGGGGTCTCTTTGGGGCATCATATGAGCTATAAATACCTGGGGCGTGGGGAGGAATAAAATAATAAAATCCCCCCAGTCAATTCAGCCTTCCCTGTTCACTCTGCCCCTTCCCTCCTCTCTCTAACACACATAGAAAACCACAAATGGCTACCTGCATTGAATGGAGACCCCAGTTGTACTCTTTTCTGCTGTTTTAACAGATGGGCAGTGGGGTGGAGCCCGCGTTTCTCAAAGCCACATCTCTGGGCCAAATGCGTTGGAACCACTGGGGGATGCTTGTGAAAGATACGACTTCTGTGCCTCTCCTCAGACCTCTGGCATCAGAATCCCCCATCCCCGCAGCTGGGTCCTGGGAATCTCTGCTCATTACAAGGATCACATCAGGATCTGATGTTGCATAAATTTGAAACTTGCTCTAGCAGGGGGCTAAACACAGACTTTGGAGCCATTTTGGTTTAAGAGATAACCCAGACTCCACTGTGTTCTCACATGACGATGCTAGGCAAAGTGTTCACTCCCTCTGAAGGGACTGGTACTCAGCGAATAGTGCTTTTATAGTGATGAAAAGAGATATTCAAGTATATGTCCTTGTAGGTAATTGTTAGGCTGTCGAGGGCAGCTGCCGGAGGAATAACTCAGGTCAATATTCTATCAATCGGAGTCAGGTTGTTAATTATGGAAATCACCTGCATGTTTGGCCTCCTGGGTGAGAGGCTTCAGTCGAGGAATATTATTTTAGTACCTACTAGGTGATAGGTGCAGTTGTAGGTGCTGGCAACGTGGTGTTGAATGCCCTCTTATACATAAATAAGATAATAAACTAAGTAAGCCATCAGCAATAAACTACAAAAGTATAATGCATCGCATTTTAGATGGTGATAGTCCCTTGGAGAAAAATAAAGCGTGTTATCGGTAGGAAGTGCCAGATATGGGATGGGGTGAGGTGGGGGCTGCGGGGATGCTTCATTGAGAGGTTACATTTGTGCAAAGACCAGAGGACGAAAGGACACCAGCCAGAACTATCTGGAAAGAGGTCATAGCTGTCCCTATGGCAGAGGGGCTAGAAGGCCAGGAGGGTGGGTCAGAGAGCTGCTTCTCCAGCAGGAAGACCCAAGTGGGTAGAGTCCAGGGAACATGTGCCCATATGTCCAAGCCCCCATTGTCCAAAATAAGCTCAATAGGCATCAAGAAAGCCGGAGAACTTTCTGGAATTGCAGCACAAGATGGAGATGCACACCAGGCTTCACAGAAGTGACCCATTTATCAGGAGAAGGATGGACCAGCACCAAAGAATGCTTTAAAGCCCTAAGGGTGTTAGAAGCTCCAAGAAGAGAGAAAGTCCATTTGAGAGAAAGAGAATAATTAAATCCTCATCAGGTAGACGTTTTGCATAGGAATAATAACAACCATTATTTATCAAACACCTACTATACTCTGGGGAAGACACCAGGAATTTCACATATGCTAATCCTTGTAAAGTAGGCACATTGTAAAGGAGGAGGCCACGTCAGAGATGCAGGGAGGAGCCCAAGTTTGCAAGCAAGAAATGTACTGCCATCTTCCAGTCTCCACCTGCTGACTCCAGAAACAACCCCACTTCCAGCCCCAGCATGTTACCTTGCACCCCTGAGCCCAGGCAATACGTACAAAAAGAGTGCTACTAAACACCAGAGGACAGCGTAATATTAACACACAATGGCTGAGAAAAAGCTAACAAGCAACCAAAATGAATTTTGCTTCTGACACAGAGACAGACATTTAACTCAGACACTTTTGTGTGTTCAGGGCACCCCCAGGCCCAGATCCCTTTATCTGTACATCCACGCATCCACAAAGGCATCTCTGAACAGTAGGGCCTAGTGGTTAAGAGCCTTGCAGCTTAAGACTTAATGCCTGGAACTGAATCTGGCTGGGCCACTGTGATTCCCTGTGCCTCAGTTTCCTCATCTCTAAAATGGGGATAATAATAGTATCAACTTCATAAGGATGTTCTGAGAGGCATCAATGAGATTATCTATGGATCAGGCTCAGCACAGGCCCGGCAAGGCTGTAACAAGTCATGAACCCTTGCTATTTCCTAACTCATTCACTAGTCCATTTATTGTTCACTTAAACATTTTAAGAATTCTAACAAGTTTAAGAAAACTCAGACTTGTGAATCCCACTTAACCATATAGAAGCCATTTAAATTATTTTAGGTTTTCAGCATCCTCTCTCCCATGCCCAACATGCACGTGTACACACACACACACACACACACATACACACACACACACACACCTCTCATTCTTATTTCTCTATTCTACTGCCCACATGGATAGACCAGGGCATAATCTTTCTCCATTCCATGTCTTACCTGCTCTTCCCTATGGCAAGAGCAGCTCTTCCTATGGTGCAGAGGGCATATGGCATATGGCAGAGGGCATATGGCATATGGCAGAGGGCATGCGGCACCTCCTCCCTGTAGACTCCCTTCAACACCCAGGCTCACTTAAGTGTGCTTCACCCTTCTCTACTAAGTCCTACCTCTCTCTCAGGGCACTGGGTCCCTTCCTAAACTCTGGTATAATTCCATACTACTCTTGAGTCTTTACTCCCAGACTCTGAATTCCTGGAGACAATAGTTTATTAAAATTTGCTCTTCGAGTCTTAGGATAATACCTAGCATTTTGCTGGCACTTGGTAAGTACTTATTGGGTAAAATCATCAATTCAAAAGCTGAACATAATTCAAGATAGGTTTGTCTCAGTTGAACCAGAAACCTAATAAAACCCTGTCGTCACAAACAATAGACTTTTAGAATTCATCTTTGGCACCTTCATGTCACAACCATAGGCACCTCAATCATCTTTACATTACTACCGCCATCATCTTCATCATTTTACATCATCAGCGCCACCATAGTCTCCAACATCTTCATTCCATCACCACCACCACCATTATCTTTACATCACTGTCACCATCATTCGTTAAGTTCCTTGTGACTTCTAGCACTTGGCAAATATTTGAGGAGCTTTTCAAAGTTCCTTTTTGACCAGGCCTTCCAAAGCAGTTTAAGTTTTATTTATTTAGGGGGGATCATTAATTTTATCCAGTCCGCTAGGAGGCAGGGCTTCAGTTCTGTGGGTGAATTGAATTATCTCTCCACTGTTTCAAATTAGTAGAATAAAAGAAGCTGGATGTTGGCTTTGAGTTTTATGTGTTTAGGTATTTCCCCTGAGCAGAACTTCAAGGGAGCTCTAACTCCCATGTCTGTAGCTGCCTGATTTCCTTGCAGAATCTACCACCTATCCTGTGACTCCTCGTCATATTAGGTTTGACGGTGCATTAAATTCTGAGCTGTCACGTGCTCCCTACCTGGAGATTAAGCCTGTACTTGTGTTTCAGTTTTGGGAGATGAGTACCTGTAGTCTTTATCTGGGGTCCTTTGGGAAGTGTTTCTCCATAAAAGACCTTGAAGTTCCCTGGGTTGTAATGCGGTCCTCTCAATAAATACCAACACCCCTCCCTCATTGTAAAGTAACTCTGAACCTGAATAATTTGTGGGACATGTGGCTGAGACAGGGATAAGTCAGTCTTGAGGATGACGTTTACAGAAGTCATTGATCTCGTCTTGAAGAACACACTTGGCTAACACATCAAGGGAAGCTCTTGGGGCTTCCCTGGTGGTGCAGTGGTTGAGAGTCTGCCTGCCAATGCAGGGGACACGGGTTTGAGCCCTGGTCTGGGAGGATCCCACATGAGCCTGCGCGTCTGGAGCCTGTGCTCCCCAACAAGAGAGGCCGCAACAGTGAGAGGCCCGCACACTGCGTTGAAGGGTGGCCCCCACTCACCACGACTAGAGAAAGCCCTCACACAGAAAAGAAGACCTAACACAGCCAAAAATAAATAAATAAATTAGAAATCTCTTTACTGACAATTCACTTTAATGAAACTCATGGACCTTGGAAATATGTGCTTATGTATGTATTTTATATGAAGATTTTTAAAAATGTCTAAAAGCATTCCCTATTTGAAAACTTCTTTGTTAAAATATATCATTTCTAATTATAAAAGCCCAAACCTATTCTAAATTAACCAGGTTAGTTAAAGCCAGAGGAATCTTGGGGTGTATTAGTTTCTTCTGGCTGCTGTAACAAACTGTTACAAATCGGGAGGCTTAAAACAATAGAAATTAATTTTCTCACAGTTCTGGAGGCCAGAAGTCTGAAATCAAGGTGTTGGTAGGGCAGCGCTCCCTCCAAAGGCTCCAGGGGAGCATCTATTCCCAGCCTCCTCCAGCTTCTGGTGGCTCCTGGCATTCCCTGGCTTGTGGCTACATCACTCCAGTCTCTGCCTCTGAGGTCACATAGTCTCCCTTTTTGGTCTTGAAACGCCCTCCGCCTTTCTCTTCTAAGGATATATGTGATGGCACTTAGGGTTCACCTGATAATCAAGGATAAACTTCTTCTCTCTATAGCCTAACTTTTTCATATGTTTTGCATTATAAGGTAATACATATGGGTTCTGGGTATTAGGTCATCGATATAATTTTATGGGGGCCACCCCTCAGTGGGTACCCCACCTACTTACATGGTGTAAGTAGGTACTTGGTGCCAAGATACAACAGGGTTCAAATCAGAATAGCAATTACTAGCTTTGTGGCACAGACATGTTACTCTGGTTTCCTGAGCCTCAGTTTTATTTTCTGTTAAGTGGGGTTAGTAACTTCTAATGCATGAATTATTTCAGAGTAATTCAATGAGATGATGAGTTTAAGAGCTACTTCTATGTGTAAATCTAGAGCTCAATGTAAGGGGAGATGTTTAATGTGTGTTAGCATTGATAGTGAATTCACATCCAGAGTGTTTTTACTTCCTTTTTTCCTGTATGTCAATCTCAGACTCAGTTTCAGCTATGCATGGACCATGCCCTGTTACCTCCTCCAACATCCATCCACGCAAACCTTGGTTTCATATCGTCTCCTAAGTGGTCATGAACAGCAGGTGGGTAGGCTCTGGGCTATGGAGCCTATCTACACATATAAACTGGTTTCCCAAGAGCTTCCCTGTACTGCTAAATTGGATTCGACTGAAATTAAAAGCCTGTGAAGAAAGCAGAGCAGACAGGAGAGTGGAAGTTTCAAGAATACTCCCTCTCAGAGAGTAACCACACACACTAACTGCCCTGTGGAAATGCCATTTCTGAATCCAGGATCTGCCCAGCACTTTGCCATGGGTGAAGTTCTTCATGACTCTAGAGTAGACTCCCTGGGTTCTAATCCCACCTCTGTCCTTGTTTGTGACCTTGGTCACATCTTGTAGTCTCTCAAAGTCTCCTTCCTCATTTGTAATGTGGGGATATACTAGTACTTACCTTGCAGAGATGTGGGGATTGCACGTGTTATGGTGTGTAAAATGCTCAGTTAGCATCCTGTTAAACACAATACCTAGACATCCACTCATCTATCCATCCACCCACCCTTCCACCCATCCAGCCACCCATCCATCCATCCATCCTTCCAATACATATTTGTTGGACTAGGCAATGTTTGAAAGGATGCAGGCAATTTAGAAAGCAAACAGATAAAAACCAGATCATTTCAGGAAATGACAAGTGCTAAGATTAAACACAAATAAATACAGACACAGGATAATGTGCAAATGAGCCTTGAGGCCATGAAAAAAAGAGATCAGGAGAATTGTATGCAGGAGCCATAGGTGACTTTTGCTTATGAATAAGGAGTAAGGACATTTGCTGCTTTATCATGTTTGTGTTAAATATGAAGAAAGTCACCCCAAACTCATTCCCTGTACCGTTAGAGGAAACTCTATGCCTTACTGGTCTCTGTTTTCTCAGGTGTAGAATGTAAGAGCTGTTCTCGATTGCCTACAAAGCATGATGCCAGAATCACCCTTCACCCCGTCACCTCTCTCTGCAGTGGATTCCAGTCCAGTTCTGTCTGGAGACTTGACTCCTCATGAATCTCTGGGATCATTTGGTTCTTACAGGGTAGAGTCAATAGAGAAATGACCCCCAAAATGTTTATGTCCTAACCATCTTGAACTGTAGATATGTTACCTTATATGGTATAAAGAACTTTGCAGATGTGATGAAATTAAGGATGCTGGGATAGGGAGATTATCCTGCGTTAGCCAGATGAGTTCAATGTCATCACAAGTACCTTATAAGAGGAAGGCCAGGAGGGTCAGAATCAGAGGAGATGTGAAGATAAAAGCAGAACCAGAGATTTGAAGATGTTATGATGCTGGCTTTGGAGAAGGAGGAAGGGGCCATGAGCCAAAGAATGTGGGCAGCCTCTAGAAACTGGAAAGACAAGGAAATAGATTGTCCCCTAGAGTCTCCAAAATGAACACAGCCCTGCTGACATCTACGTTTTGGTCGGTAAGACACATACTGAAATTTTGACCTCCACAATTTTAAGATAATAAGTTTGTGTTGTTTTTAAGCCAATAAGTGTGAGGCAATTTTTTATAGAAGCCATAGGAAAGTAATGTAGAGAAAGTTTCAGAAGAAGTAGTATATGTTCATAGAATCAGAACCTACTGCCCTCAAGATCCATCCATATTGTTGCTAATGACAGGATTGGCCTCCTTCTCATAGCTGAATAATCCTCCATTGCATATGCATGTATATACCACTTCTTCTGTATCCATTCAACCGTGGAAGGACAGCCAGGTTGTTTTTCTATCTTGGCTATTGTAAATAATGGTGCAATGAACATGGGAATGCAGATATCCTTTTGCGATACTGATTTAATTTCCTCTGGATATATACCCAGGAGTGGAATTGCTGGTTCACATGGTAGTTCTATTTATAGTTTTCTGAGGCACTTCCATACAGTTTTCTACAGTGTCTGCACCAATTTACACCTGCTCCAACAGCGCACAAGGCTTTCCTTTCTCCACATTCTCACCAGCACTTATCTCTTGTCTTTTTGAATACAACCATTCTAACAAGTGTGAGGGGATATACATTATGTTTTTGATTTGCATTTCCCTGATGATTAGTGATGCTGAGCACCTTTTCATGTACTTGTTGGCCATCTGTATGTCTCCTTTGCAAAAATGTCTATTCAGCTTTCTGCCCAGTTTTAACCAGATTGTTTGTTTTTCTGCTATTGAGTTGTATGAGTTATTTATATATTTTGAATATTAACTCTGTATGAGGTACATCATTTGCAAATACTTCCCCCATTCCACAGGTTGCCTTTTCATTGAACTGATTGCTTCTTTTTCTGTGCAGAAGCTTTTTCATTATGCTAAGTGAAATAAGTCAGACAGAAAAAGACAAATACTGTATAATATCACTTATATGTGGAATCTAAAACTGTTAAAACTCATAGAAAAAGAGTAGAATGGTGGTTACCAGGGGGTAAGGGAAATGAAGAGATGGTCAAAGAGTAGACTTCCAGTTATAAGACAAAGAAGGTCTGGAGAGAGATATAATGTACAGCATGGTGATTATAGTTAATAACACCGCATTATGTCCTTGAAAGCTGCTAAGAGAGTGGATCTTAAATGTCCTCACCACACACAAAAAAGAGTAATTATGTGAGGTGATAGAGGTGTTAGCTAATGTTATGGTGGCAGTCATTTTTCAGTATGTAAGTGTATCAAATCAACACATTGTGCATCTTAAATTTACACAATTTGTATGTCAATTATGTCAATAAAGCTGGAAAAATAAAATTAAATAATAAAAAAGAACCTACCGTATGACAAGCACTATGCTGGGCATTTTTTAGTATTATGTTATTTATTTTTCAAAACACCTCCATGAAGTCATTTCCATTTTAGAGATGAGATACTGATGCTCAGAGAGGTTAAGTGCTTAGCAAAGGTCACACAGCAGGTGCATGAAGAGAAATGTTGGAGTTCTGGAGTGATTCAGTCTTAACCCACTGATCTCCGGTGCACCACCCTTTGTTTCCTGTCTACCCAATTGTCTATCCAATTTAGTGTCATGACTGCCCAGCTGTCAGTTCTCATCTGCCATGCCAGCCACCTCCTTCCCAGCACTCAAGCACCCAGATCCCTGCTTTACTCACCACAGTTTTGAGCCTACATCTCAGGAAATAGAATTCTGAGTCTGGTGCCAGTTTACCTTACTGTGTAGCCTCCACGCTCTCCATGCCCCCCACACACACACCTACTGGCCACATTCAATAGTCTCTGAACCAAAATGGTGCCTGTTACCGAGTCCTGGTCCTTCAGCATCAACTGTCCCCTTGCAGGACCCTTATCCCTCTCCTTCTCCTTTGCCACCTGCCAGCCTGGACTTCCTCCCATCTGAGGCAGCCTCTACAGGCCTGCTTCTTCCCAGGGGCCTCTTGAGAGCCAGGGTGGCTGGTCTCATGTGAACCAGTGTGGTCCCCAGTGTGGCTCATATCCACCAAGAGGCAGAACTAACCCAACTAGAAACTGGGGTTCCAGAGATAGAGAAACCACGATCTGATGCTTTGTTCTGCCCCTAACAGCCTAGTAATTCTAAGCAGTTTATTTAATCTCTCTAAGCCTCAGTTTCTTTATTTGCAAAATAGTAGCTGTACCTATCTCACCAAGTTTTGGGGGGGATTAAATGAGTTAATGCACTGAAAAGCACATAGCCTTGTCCCCGGCAGATAAATAAGCTTTCATTATTTTTGAAATACAACTTTCTATTCTGTTGTAAGGTTTCTGAGTGTCCTAAAGTGCTACGATCCTTGGATATATGGAAGTCACATTTTGAGGGTCCTGGTATATCATTGAAATAGTCAAAATAGAATGAGGATGATAAAAACATTATGACTGGGCTTCCAGTGTTTGTAATCTACTGTGACTATGTCAACTTGTTAATTAGTTGGAAAACTTAAGCCCAAAACAATTAACCCTTGAATACTCTTGTCAAAATTACCTATGTGTTCTTGAGAAAGTGACTTGATACCTCTGGTTCTGAGGTGCCTCCAATGTAAAAGGAAAGTGTTGAACCACCTAATCGTGTATGTATCCTTGCAGCTCGAGATTTCAGCTTCCCAAGGAATAGCTGACCTTCTTCAGACTGAATTATCCAATGTTCCTTCTGAATTTAGAGAGTTTCAACATTTATGTATGAGAAAGACAAGAACTCCTAAAAGGCCAATCAATTTTAATTAAAAAAATACAAGACTTTACTTCACCTGTTGGGATAAAAACATTATGTGTAGTACAGTATTTTACAGAGAAGAGGTGTTAATTGATTTACCTGGGACAAATCTTGTAGAGAAATAGAAAGCTCTTCCAAGGGCAAGGGACTTTTTTTTTTTTTTTTTTTTTTGCGGTATGCAGGCCTCTCACTGCTGTGGCCTCCCCCTCCCCCATTGCGGAGCACAGACTCTGGACGGACGCGCAGGCTCAGCGGCCATGGCCCACAGGCCCAGCCGCTCCGCGGCATGTGGGATCTTCCCGGACCGGGGCACAAACCCACGTCCCCTGCATCGGCAGGCGGACTCTCAACCACTGCGCCACCAGGGAAGCCCTAAGGGACCTGTTATAATGGTAGATAGGCAGCTTTCTAGGGAGGCAAATTAAGAAACCTTTGTTATGATATTTGACATTGAAGATGAGGCAAAACTCTATGGGTTATGAGGCCACTCAATTCAGTACCTAGACCCTCTCAGCAGTACTTGGAGCCCCAGGAAAAAGTAGAATGACTGTTAGGAAATATTAAATTTCAAGGAGAATGGGCAATAGATGATTTCTCTAAATAGAATAAAAGTGTAGAGAAGGAGTACCAAGAAGAAAGGGACTTCCTTCCTTCCTCTTTCTTTCTCTTTCTCTTTTTCTCTGTTTCTCCTTCCTCCCTTTCCCCTTCCTTCCTTCCTTTTTCCTGGAGAGTTGAGAAAGAAGCAATGACTAGTATTCCTTTCAATAATGGAGGAGGCAAAAAGGAGAGAGAAGTTCTGGGTCAGTGAGGCGGCCCTTCCTGCCTCTCCCACTTACTGGTTGTGATGGTTAATTTTATTTATTATTATATTTATTTATTTATTTATTTATTTTGTGGTACGTGGGCCTCTCACTGCTGTGGCCTCTCCCGTTGCGGAGCACAGGCTCCGGATGCGCAGGCTCAGCAGCCATGGCTCACGGACCCAGCCGCTCTGCGGCATGTGGGATCTTCCAGGACCGGGGCATGAACCCGTGTCCCCTGCATCGGCAGGCGGACTCTCAACCACTGCACCACCAGGGAAGCCCTGTGATGGTTAATTTTATGTGTCAACTCAGTGGGAACATGGGGTGCTCCAATTAAACATCATTTCTGGGTCTGTTTGTGAGGGTGCTTCCAGAAGAGATCAGCATTTGAATTGGTAGACCGAGTGAAGCAGATTGTCTTCACGATGTGGGTGGGCAATGTAGGTGGCCATGATCTCCATCAGCCGAGGGCTGGGGTAGAATGTGGAGGAAGGGGAGATTTGGTTTCTCTGCCTGACAGTTTGAGTGGGTTGCCGGTCTTCTTCTGCCCTCAACTGGGACTTAATACCTCTGGCCCCTTGTTCTCAGAACTCTACCATCAGCTTTTCTGGGTGTCCAGCTCATAGGGACTTAGCTTCCAATCACATATGAGTCAATTCTATGTAATAAATTGGTTCTATTTCTCTGGAGAGCCCTGACTAATGCACCAACCAGTCTTGTGGTACTGGCAAGGCACAGAGCATCAGTGCTTCTGCTTTCTGAATTCTACAATGTATAGAACCCAATGGATCCAGAAGATTGTTTGGAGTGAAGAACAAACTGGAGAAAAATGTTTTGTAAGGTTTCTAATGTTAACAAGATTGCACTTGCTGTCATTAAGTTTTCGTCGTTGTCACCTAGTATACTAGAAGAGGATTCACCCTCCAAAAAGAAAGCTAAAATAGTACGTGATGTGGATATTTGATCTGCTAGAATTTTGCATGTGTTCTGAAAACAAGATCTGACCAACTTAAGTCCTTTCTATAAAGCAACCAGGTATCTACTATGTTCAATTTTCATTTCTTTAATGATTTTGTTCATTTTTTAAATGGTTGCAATAAAAAATAATATAGAATATACAATTAAATATACATGCAGCTAGAATGTTATGACTAGAGGGGGAAATATGAATAGTAATTCCAACCGAGAATGACTAAGTTGACTTTCCAATTTGTTCCAGAGCTTTCTGGTGTTCCAGGTGAAGTGGAGGTACAATCAGTCATTCAACTTTCATTGTTGGTGAAGAGGGTTAACACCAATCTCTTGGGGTAAATTAATATATTTTATAGCTGTGAAGTCTAAAAGTAATTTTTTAATTAAGTGTTTTATATAATTTTATATTTTGAAATTGAGACATATCACCGCATAGTATTAAATGCGCATAATATTATGCCAGTCTCCTTTCAGTTCCAATCCTCTATAAACTAGGTTTATGACAGTTAAATACCATTCACTTTTACTCTCAGAAATACAGCTTCCTCACCATGTGCAGAGGACTAGAGGCATTTATGGTTAGCATGGTCTCTGGTGCCTTGAAATTCTCAGTATACAATTGTTGTTATTATTGCTATTTTTATTATAATTATTTGGAAGGCCAGGAACACTGAATGATGAAGTAGACAATATCCCCTAAACATAATTCCAGCAAATGGGCTTCTGGTAGTAGAGCAGGTTAGATGATCAGAAGAATGTCTTGGCTGAAATACTACCAGATCTGAGGTTAGCTAGAAGTTAATAACAGAAACATAAATAAACATAATTACAATGTTTTTCTGGACTTGATAGAATATAAGGGACATCTCTAAGAACTAAAAACAGACAAACATACAAAAAAACATGACTGAGCTGAACTTGAACATGGAACTTGAACAATAAGCAAGTCTCCATTGAAGAATCTAAGTCTAGACTCCAGTACAATGGAGGAGCCCAACCTGAGAGCTATACTTTGGACCAGGAAGCTTATAAGGAGCCAAAAATAGTACCAGTCTGTAACATCCTCTGACATTAAGAAAAAGCAAATGAAAATCGTCTCTGGAGATCATAAGTAGGTCTCATACACACACATATACAGAGTTATACATATGATGTAAAATAAGGGTCTGTGAAATATTTAAGAAAATAAAATTAGAAAAAGGATAAAAGTCTATCAAACATGCCTATGAAGAATTGATAAAAAATAACCAATAGTACATTTATAAATAAAATTATTGAATTTCAAAACCCCATGAATGGGTTAAATATTGAATAAGACACAAATGAACTGACAATTTGGGAACCACAATGGTAAATCAGAAGAAATACCCAGAATGTTTGAAAGAGAGGCAAGAAAATAAAAAGAATATTGAAAGCAGTTATAGAATACAGAAATTAAGGATATAGAAAGTAAAGTGCAGTGTATATCAAGCAAGATTAAACAAAAGAACTTCACACTTAGATACACTGTAAAACTGCAGAAAAACAAATAAGATTCTAAAAGCAGAGAGAAAACTATAAACCTCCTGACAACAGACTTCTCAATGGAAATAATGGAAACAAGGAGACAGTGCAGTAACATCTTTCAAGAGATTGTAACTTTCAACCAAGAATTGTGTAGCCACAAAAACTATCATTAAAATTAAAAGTAAAATAATGTTATTTTATGATAGCTCAAAATTACGGCCATCATACTGCTATAAGGTAATTTTAAAAGATATTCTTCAGGCATATAGAAACACATTTTAGAAGGAAAAATATCTGGGATCCTTATATTTCTTTTTTTAAGAAATTTAAGATACTTATTATCTTTAAACCTTGTTAAGTATAGATGACAAAAATTTCAGGTGTAGCTATTGAAAATAAAGAAGTTACATATATAAATTTCAAAGCAATGGAGAAAAAAATCCAAACAATTAAACTAACAACAAAATTCCACAATTAATTCCCGTACACTATCCTACCCAGAAAATAAAATTCTAGAAAACTGAGTAAAGAGTCATAGATACAGCATTATTATTAAAGGCATCAAATAAAGGTTATAAAGTAGGATGCTAGGAAAAAGCCCAATGCTATGAATAATCTCAGTAAATATAAATGGATTGAATTCCATTAGTAAAAATTATTAAATATAAGACTTGTTAAAAAATTAAGTATATGTTGTTTACAAAAGTATACCTACCTAACACGACAACATAGAAAGGTAGCAAAATATATGACAGGCAAATACTAACCATATAGAAATTAGAAAAATATAATTTAAGACAAAAATGATTATTATATAGACTGACAGTCTCTATACAATGATAATAGGTGGCAATTCATCAAGATACATCTACTATGACTTGATTTCAACATTTAAGATATTTTCAAAATATATAAGGCAAAACTGATAGAATTACTGGGAAGAACTGACAAGTATACCTTTGTAGTGAGATATTTCAAAATTATTATGGCATTCAGTTACATACACAATCTCTTGGTAAATATTTATTGAACATCCAGATCGTAAATGCTTATGCTCATTTCTTTGTAGCATTAGACATAAAATTTAAACCTTGCCAAAGTTAAGAAGCTCTGGGAAGGACTAGGATATGTAGGTCAGCAATGTAGTCTTCCAAGAACTAAGCTTGCTGTAAGGGGCATGTCAGAGGTAGCAGGGTTATGAACACACAACACATTCCTTAAAGGAACCTCCAAAAGTCCCAGGCTTTTGACAGGAACATAGAAGCATGACTATCTGATGGTACCTTCTCTGAATACCTAGAAAGTGTCCAGATTCTGAATTAAGGTGAGAGTGTTCAGTTATAAAAGCCTGTTGAGCATCCATGGGGCTGCATTTTGCTGGCGTATTTGAGGGTCCTAAGCAGAACACTTGTGGATGGAAGGTCCTCATGCCCTCCCTAGAGGGGGTGTGGGTCTCAGCAATCCAGGGGCCCCTTTAAATCATAGACTATGCATGTACCACAGTGTTCATTGCAGCACTATTTACAATAGCCAGGACATGGAAGCAACCTAAGTGTCCATAGACAGATGAATGGATAGAGAAGATGTGGTACATATATACAATGGAATATAACTCAGCCATAAAAAGAAACAAAATTGAGTTATTTGCAGTGAGATGGATGGACCTAGAGTCTGCCATACAGAGTGAAGTAAGTCAGAAAGAGAAAAACAAATACCATATGCTAACACATATATATGAAATCTTAAAAAAAAATGATTCTGAAGAACTTAGGGACAGGACAGGAATAAAGATGCAGACGTAGGAAATGAACTTGAGGACATGGGGAAGGGGAAGGGTAATCTGGGACAAAGTGAGAGAGTGGCATGGACATATATATGCTACCAAATGTAAAATAGTACAAAGCAGCTGCATAGCACAGGGAGATCAGCTCAGTGCTTTGTGACCACCTAGAGGGGTGGGATAGGGAGGGTGGGAGGGAGATGCAAGAGGGAGGGGATATCGGGATATATGTATACATATAGCTGATTCACTTTGTTATACAGCAGAAACTAACACTATATTGTAAAGCAATTATACTGCAATGAAGATGTTCAAAAAAAAAGATTAAAAAAAATCATAGACTATGTTTAACCAACAACAAAGCCATGCTTTCAAACTAGGGGAAAAAAAGTTCATACATGGATGGCAAGGCCTTTAGAAGAAAATTTGATTTTGAGACCAATGGCCTGAGTTCCAGTTCTGATTCTATTCCTTAGAAATTTTTAGAAGACTCTTGCCTTAAGCAAGGCAATTAAACCATGAGTTATGATACTTACCTACATCTCCAGTTTGCTTCCCTATGTCCCAAAAGCGGGATACAAATGGAAAGATTTGTCATCCTTGTCATCAAGAAAGGCAAGCACACAGGCAACCCTGACTCATTTGTGGAATATGTTCTAAGGAAAGAGTAGAAAATAAGGTTGTCAGACAAAATCTCAGCCAAGAAAGAACTGCTTTGAATATTGTCAGAATAGCCCAGGTTTGATTCCTGAGGAAGCATGAGGCCCTGTTGGAAGTATTTGGGCAGGGAACAGGTTGCTTAAATATCTGTGATATTGAGAATGAATTGAAGTGGATATTTATTATTTTGTCAAGTCAGAATAAGACTCTCCTTCTGAGAAATGCTCTTTCAAATCACAGTGTTCTATTGAAGTTCCCCAAGTAGTTTATTTTATTACAAACTGGTCAAGTGACAGAAGCTAAACCAGTCAGTATTCTTCTTGGAAATTTTTTCTGACTTAATCTGAAACAAAGAACTAACATCCCTCTCTAGTGACAACAAAATGGCAATGTGACTCCCAAGTACTCAAGGGCCAGGATGCTCGGTCTTGTCAGTGCACTGCCTTCTTGTCATCTTCTGTTCTATAATAGTGGAGGTGACATGACAGCCTAGCCTTTCTGTTGGGTCTTTCATGATATTTTGACCCTAACCTTTAGCCCTAAACCTCCTCTATGTATCACCTCATCTGTTTCTCTCACATCATCACATTCCTTCTTCACAACAGATGTATGATTTTGACATTGCTGCTGTAACTTAAAGATGAGGAGTGCATAGACCAAGGTGATCCAGCTCAAAAGCAGTGATACCCTTTTTCCAGCACACCCCATTGCATGCTGCTTGCATCTGTATTTGCCCCTGTGTTAAACCCAGAACAGGTTGTATCTCTAGTTAGTGCACTGGTTTGGATAGAATTCTAATTCTAGCAATTTACCAATCATGCTGGGGATGGGGAGCATTTGTGTCACATCACCTTAAACACCATTAGCCGGAAAACACACACACACACACACACACACACACATGCATACACACACATGCACACAGCACACACATACACACACACACGTGCACACATATGCACACACATATACACACACGTGTACACACATGCACACAGCACACACATACACATGCGCACACATGTGCACACATATGCACAAATGTACACACATGTGCATGTGTATGCACACACACACATATACACACACAGAGCATGGACGGCTCTAAAGCCATTTTCCTTTTCTGATAATGACAGGTGCTTTGAAATCTTATGTTTCACATTGGCAGTTAGGTATTGAGGGAAAAGTCTTTCCTTATTCCATGGAATTAGTGCTGATCAAAAAATGGATTTAATTTTCAAGACAAGGCACTGAAAAGCAGGTAGATGAAAAAGCAGGCATTGAAAGCCTGCTTCTCAATGTAGCTTTTGAGTCAGAATTGTTCCTCCTGTCATTGCTATAAAAGAAATTTCTGCCCCTGATCTGTCAGTTTGCACTTTGGCACTTGAAGATTCAAATGTGATCAGATGTGGATGCTTTTCCATAGCTGCATTTTAAGGACTTTGGAATTTTCAGTTTGATTAACACACTGGGAAGACAGATATTTTACTTAAAACAAGGATGCCTGATGGGATTTGGGGGGAAAAATTCCAAAAATGAGGCCATACTGGAAATATTAAATACAGATACAGTAGTAAAACATTCAGCTAAAATAGCAATAAAATGGACCTCCGATGGGCCTCTTGAGGAATTAAAAAGAGCAGCTTCATTCTGCGGGTGTGTTCAGAAAGAAATAAATCAACTCCATGCTGCTGAGTAGAAATAAGACCCGGGTATATCTTTATTTAAGATATGTAGGATGCCAAGTCAGAGAAATGTGGAGGAGAAATACATATTGTTTTTGAAACTGAAACATGAATATGGTTGCGATTTTAATGTTTCTTGCTGGAAAAAGGTCATCTTTGGCGAGGTCGGGGTTTTCTTAAGGTCACTTCACATAGAGATCTCTGCCTTCCTTTGACATTTCATCTTGCAGAGACCTGACTCTTCTGACACATGGTGTGGGTGCTTAGCACACCCCATGGCTATTTCTATCAACATCTGTGACTCTTACACGGAGTGGAATATGCACTGATTGGAGACAAAGATCCACAGTCTCTCTGAAGCTGGATATTGAATTGAGAGAATGGAGAGAAAGTTTGTATTATCATTTAAAGGGACAGTGATCACATTTCTAAAATAAAAGTACAGCTCCAAATCCCTGGGTGGGGGCGGGATAGGAACAGAATATAAATACAGGAAGTATGATGTTGGCTGTTGCCCTCCACCACAAAAAGTATACTTTAAAAGAAGATGAATTTAATTCATTTCAAAATACTAACAGGTCACCTCTTCTTTTAGGAAAGGCAGCCCAGATTTATAAGTTCATAATAATGTTTTTAATTAAATTGTCTGAGGTTACTTACTAGCAAAATAGATTATAAGCATATGACCACAGTTAAGTCCTTTCTATGCTCAGAGCCTCAGTTCTATGTCCTGTGGAGCTTACAAGGGTCATATCTAATCCTATGTCATATGTCTCCAAGTGGTTTATAAAATAGTCTGAAATGGAAGGAATCATTATTATTATTACCTTTCATAACTGATGATTATGACATTGATTTTAATAGCTGGGTATAATATAACTAGGTTTCCTATAAGGAACTTAATCTAAAGAAAATGCAAAGGAAGGAAATTACTTTAAAAATTGAATACAAAACAAGACTGGGTTGCTATAGGGATTTGATACTGTATATATCAAATTAAATCTGAGCATTTTTCCTTATCTTTTTCCAATATTGTGTTTTTAGACTTGGTAAATAATTGAATCAGAGTAAAAATAAAAAAAGTCCTTTTTCTCTTACATCATGGTTCAGTGTCCTTTGCTATCTGAACATTTCACTAAGCAAGTCATCCAATCCCACCTACTGGAATTGGGGGTTTGGGTCACTCCTGTGTGATAACAGTAGCCTCAGAGAAGAAAATCATCTTACCAAGAAGCAGGAAGAGTTGTAATACCTGGGTTCAGGATTGTGGTGTGACTCATTCAGAACCCACTCCCATCTCACTGTACCCCTCCTCAGATGTGGGATCTGTGTGATTCTCGCAGTATTGACTGTTCTGCCCGATATTTAAGCAGGAAGGAAAGGTGTGTGGTAACCATCCAGGCTGTGGGGAACCCAGGTGTTCCCTTTCTGGAAGGTATCCAGGTGCCCGCCCCCAGGGCTCAAAAGAGGTTAATATCCAGGTGTAACTGCAACTTCTGTTTCTTGTTGTTGCTTCCCAACCTGCGTCCTCCTGCCTACACCTGAATGGTCTCGGGTAAGTGCCATGATCATACTTTCATGTTCTGCCATGTGCAGAGGCCAGAGGTCACCAGGGAAGGCTATGAAGTGTTTTGTTCATTCATTTAGGCTAATTAGGAAAATAGAGCATGAAAGTTCTTCTCCTGTATCTCCCCTGGAGGATCTCCCAAAACAGTTCTCGAAAGACAGAACTTTCCTGCCTCATAAGCCAGAATGTTCTTCCTTTCAGTAGAAAGAAAGCAAAATGCCGTGCAAATAGCTCTGTACACATTGTGGAGAGACCATGTTCCAGCTCTGTCCCTGTCTCATTTCATTTGTTCACTCACTCCTTAGGGTCTCTGTCTTTGGGGAGCTCATTATCTAATGGGGGACATCCATCAATAACTTGAAGTTGGAAGGGCAGTGGCGTTGAGTGCTACAAAGAAAGGCATAGTAGGAGAAGCAGGTGTGGAAAGGGGATCAGGCTTGGAGTCTTAGGGAGAGATTCTTGGAGAAAGCAAAGAATGTACCAGCATCTGTAGAATGATGAGGATCAATCCGGCTGTGGAGAAGGAAAGGGCAGAGCCTATCTCAAGCCTGGAAGGAGCACTGATGGTGCTCTTGGAGAATGGAAGGAAAGAGTGCAGCACTTTTAAAACGTGGTCCCCTAATCATCTGATATTCTTTCATCAAGGGATGGGGTTTATGTCCTTTGAAAATGGGTAGACTTTTGTGACTACATAGGGGAAGAGAATGTGACAGAAGTGATGCTTTGTGACTTCCAAGGCTAGACCATGCAAGGCCATGCAGTTTCTGGCTGCCTATCCTCAGTCACCCCGGGCCCAGACTCCAGGCTCACAATGAAGATGTCATGTTGGAAGGGGATCCTCCAGTCTCAGCTCTTCTGAGACCCAACCCCTGGTCTCAGATGTCCTCACTGAATTTCCCACATGTAGAATTTCTTCTCTAGTTGGCTATTCTAAGTGTGGAATCGTTTATTTCACAGCAATGGACAACAGGAACAAGTAGTGTGGGTAGAGTACAGCCAATTAGGTCAAGGATGCTGTGAAATGAGATGGGGAGATAATCTTCTCCAGACTGTGCCTGGCATTAGGACAATTTGGAGGACTTTGGTCACTATTCCTAGAGCTATGGGAATTTATTGGGAGGTTTTAATCTGGGAGAAATAAAGCCAGATTTGTTTTTTGTAAGATTATAGGAGCTTCATTGATGGTTTGAAAAGGGACTGGTTTGGGTTTGGAATCAGAGATCACTGAAGTGTCTAGGTGAGAGATGATGGCATCATGAACAAGCAAGGTGGTGGTAGGCATTAGTTGAAGTGAAAAGAGTAGAAACATCTTCAGAGGATAAAATTACCTTGTGTCGGCCATGGCTTGACCAGGAGGATGAGTCTCTGGGAGGGGTCCCTTTGACTCCTAACGGGCCAAGTCATGTTGCTTATTGATGGTGATGTGATGCTACTTATTAAGATAGGGCAGGGAAAAGATCAAGAATTTGGTCTTGGACTTCTCCGGTGGTCCAGTGGTTAAGACTCTGTGCTTCCACTGCAGGGGCATGGGTTTGATTCCTGGTCAGGGAACTGAGATTGTGTATGCTGCACGGTACAGCCAAAAAAAAAAAGAGAAGAATTTGGTCCCAAACATTTTTAGTTTAATAAAGCTTTTAGCATTCAGAGTGGAGGTAATAAGTAGGTGGCTAGATATATGTGTCTACAACACAGAGGAAGAAGCTTGGCTTTACCTATCAGGTTGGGAGTCGCCAGCCTAGAAATGACTGCCAGAGCAGAGATTTAGTTGATTTGGTCTAGGAGGGAAGTACAGAATAAAAATATGGGGTTCCAGATGAAGGAACTCCAACTAGCAATGACAGTAGTGGCAGAGAAGAAGGAACTCATCTATGGAGGAGAAAAAGTGTAAATCATGTGTTCTGGAAGCTTGGGAAAGACCAGACCATGAAGAGGACTGAACATCCCATGACCCGAGGGTGTGAAGGACAGACGTGAATAGAGGGCAGATGATTATGAGGGAAACATGATTGTTAGGGATTGCAGGGGGGAGAGTCTCTTTCATTAAGATGTCTGTGAAAAGGAGTGAGATAGGCGTTGATTAAAGGGAGGTTGAGGGCAATAAAGTATTTCTGTTCTCTAAAAATGGGGAGATCATGATTGAGTGATTGAGTATGGATGTGAAGAATTTAGCGAAATGTACTGGAGAGAGACAAGGAATAATTGACATTTTAAGATTTCTGAGAACAGGGAAGCTTGTCTCAGAACAAAGGGATTGAAACGACCTCCCATGGAAGAGGGTGTCTCCTTCAAGTTACCAGAATAGAAGGACGGGATGTAGGTAAATTGAATGTTCAGTATTCATGTGAAATTGAGGGAGTTCTCATACTATTCTTCCAATTTTCTTTGAGAAGTAAGAGATTTTGTCCTCTTCTGTGTATTGCAGAGAGAAGTAGTAAGAGTTTGAAATATTTGCTGTGAAAACAGGACCTTGATGGGCTCATGAAACACAGGAGGGCTGCCTGGCACTGGTGAGTCTACTTTTGAAGTTGATCATCAATGCATTCTGCCTTGCTGAACAAGCTCCAGCATCACTTGCTTCTTGAGTGAAGATAATGGACCATTGAGTTTGCCTGGGGTTTGGATTTCACTCAGATGGTTGTGAAAGATGGAAGGTAAGGGATTTCAGAGTATTGGCAAAAATATTATTGAAATAATCTAGGCTGTGCAAGGAGGAAAGTGAAGACATGAGAGGGCTGATACATTAGGAGAAACCCAGGAGATTAATTGATTGGAGACTTCTAGCATCCTCTTCCATGTGATCCTGGGAATGTTGCTCAAAGACTCCAGCATTTACTGAGAATCTATTATCTATGCAGCCCCCATACAGGTTTTAGAAATGTGAATCAGTACAGGATAGTGGTTATGAGCTCAGGATCCTGTATCAACTGACCAGGGCTGAATCTCAGCTCCTCCACCTAATAGACGTGTGAGCTTTGGCATATCACTCAGTCTCACAAAAGGACTACTCTCCTCACCTGTAAGATGGAGAGGATGGTCATTGTAGAACCTACCTCACAAACCTGCTGCACTTGCGTTAATATACACAAAACATTTTGATAATGCAGGCTCTTGTAAATAATGCGTATCAGGGAACATTGCCTCAAATACTCATCAAAAACCTTGACACAGTTGTTATCACTTCTCATACATACTTGAAGACATGGAGGTACTGAGAAGTTAAGTAGTTTTCTCAGAATCCCAGGTAATGAAGGTCTAAGATCAGCTTAACCATAATAATACTTCAGTCTTACACATTGTTAATGCTTTTGGCATCCATTGCCTTATCTAGTGAATGGACCAGTTGGGACACCTTCCACTATTCCAAGATATCTTCTGGAAAGTTCCTTAGACTGTTTCTTCACCTGCACCCTGAGGGTTATAATACTTGCTCTGTCTACCTCACTAGCAGATTATACATATGAAACGGGATAAGATAAAAGCATTTGTCAACAGTAGAGCAGTTTCTCTTCTCTGACTTTCTCCTTTCCTCCTTTCTGTTTTTCATATCTCCCCATCTTCTAGGGTACCTTGGACCACAGTGCTCATCAGTCCATGGATGATTCTGCTTTGCTCCAGCAGTGCACGAGAGGGCTCAGAACAAAATTGTGGATTCCAACCAAACGGATCTGTCAGCAGCACCCTTGGTCCCTTAAACAAGTCCTCAAACACAGATAGTGGGTATTTTACCTCTTTGTTATCAAGACAAAGCCAACTAAGGAGGTGGAAATACAAACTCTTAGAGGAAACTCTTTATCGTGACCCAGTCTTGGCCATATAGCCAAACTGTATACTCTACCTAGCACGGCAGTGGCCTGTCTCTTGTGGACTCGGGAGCCAATGTTGATTGGTTTACTAAGAAGATGGAGAAAGGAACATTGCAGGGTGGACCTAGAAGCTTAAGCATGTCCCAAGGATGGCTTTACCACTTCTTTCTTCTTCAGGTTCATGCTGTACTCGCTGTCAGAAGAAAGAACCCCTTATCTATCATATCTCTGCTCTGTGACGTCTTCCCTCCATCCTCCAGCAGAGCTGGGCCCTTGCCAGTTGGAAAGGGGATCCCATCTGGTGCTCTGTTACACTTGGTGATCCTCTGCCTGGCACAGAGCTGATCTGTCTTTGGGATACTTTATTGAACTCATGACTTAACCTGCTCCCGGGGGTTCCCAGTCACCACAGAAAAGTACCGAACCCTCCAGCATGACTTTTTCCATAGAAAGAAGACAATAAATAATACTTAAAAGGTGAAAATAAAAAGGAACATCATAAGAATATTATTTTAAAATATATGAAGAAATAAACATGTAAATGAGATGCAAGTGGTTGACTCTGAGGAGTTGGATTTGGAAATGCACAGGATTGGGGACAAGCATTATACACTATTTGACTCAAATTATGTACATAGATTACTTTGGTAAGCGTGAAAAATAAAAATAACATTTTCTGAATCTTTAGATTCTATCTGTCGGGGGTTGGGGAGAAGGTAATGACTTTTGCTAACCATTACTCTTAAGAAAAGCTGAAAAGTAATTTTTCCATTAATATTTCAGTGCAGTCTGTGTTTATCAGTTATTACTTATCTTTTTTATTTCATCAGAAATATTTTATAATTGAATTGAATATTTTCAATATTCAATTCAAATAATTGAATATTTTATAATTGAAAAGAGAATAGGTAGGAGAGAGAAGACAATCTAATATACATGGTAAAAGAATGTTTAGAAAGTCATTAGATAGCTAAGGTTCAAGAGCAACTTAATTGTAATATCATTTAAAGTTTGCATGTTGCTTAAAGTCGTTTAACATTTATTACTTTATCTTAAGTTTGCAGGGGATCCGAGCTTACTATCTCCGTTTTAGCTATAAAGATGCTGAGGCTACACAAATTGGTTTTCCCATGATTCATCAGTCACAAAAAGGTGGAGTCCCAACTATCCCTTTTTCCCTCCTTTTGCTGTGTTCTGACCAGAAAACTAGATAATCTGGGTTATGCTGCAGTAACAAACAGCCCCCATATCTCAGTGAATTAAAACAGCAAAATGTCATCCTACGCCACTGGGACTCCTTCCTGTTGTAATGTTGCCGTCACTACAAATCTGGATGGACCAAGGAGCCTTAACTAACTGGGGCATTGCCAGGCATCACAGAAAGAAAAAGTTCTGAAGCATCTGCCTGGATAATCATACACTCCAGCCTGGAAGTGTTGCCCGAAACTTCTGTCCAAACTCATTGGTCAAGAGAAATTGTGGGACTTCCATTTATTCTATGCATCCATTAACATATTTTGATTCTAGTTATTTTTAAAGCTTGGAAGGGAAGGATGTGATATTTGTAGAAAAGGTCTAATGACTACCTTGCCTCCATATGCACCAAAACCACTCTTCCTTCACCACAAGTCTGGTTTTCATCACAGCTAGTTATGACAAACTTTCACCCTAACTTTCTTCTCATAGCCTGTGTCTCATTGATCCTCAACTAGTAACAAACACTGGGGCAGCAGCAGGAGAGGGGCTGAGGAAGGCGATGAGAAATAACTCAAGTAAAATGTGTTCCAGAGCACCATCGACCCAGTTATATTTTAATCACTGCTTGCTGCACCGAGGTGTGAAAAACAGAGCCTTCCTCCTGTGATCTCTAACCCAACGCCTATAACCACCAGAGCAATTAGTATCACGATAAATAACAACAATAATGATGATAAGTTTGAAGTGGCATTGTATTTGTTTCTTTTTCCCCCAAAGATAATGTCTGGAAAGGGAGAAGCTTCTTTCCTGTAAAAGAAAAAACAGAGGAGGCGAGGTGAGGACGGTCAGGGCTGGAAAACAGAAGCGTGAAGACAGATAGTCAAGAGATTAATTTATCATTTGATTGAAGATGAGGCTCTAGAGGGCTGGAGTGGTTACACTGCTTCCTCATAGCCATAATGAAAGAGACAGAGAAATACATATCCATTACTAAGAGCAGCAGCCAGAATACTTTAATGAAGAAAAGGTGATCGCCTGAGAAGAATAATAGTATCTTATATATTGATATGTTTCTCTACTAAAATCCTCTAGATTTTGATTAACTAGTAAGGCACAGACTAAGCAGAACCATATATAAAATCAGCCTGCTCTTGGGAACTTCATTAATAGACCTGCAATTCTTGGGAAACGAAACAGTAAAATCTGGTATTGTTGGGGAGAGGGGTTCCAAGTCAGGACAGGTCACGGTGAATCTATCTCCCCTTCTTTACATCTCAGATGAACCGATGCTTTTTTTTTTTTTTTTTTTTTTTTTGCGGTACGCGGGCCTCTCACTGTTGTGGCCTCTCCCGTTGCGGAGCACAGGCTCTGGACGCGCAGGCTCAGCTCACGGGCCCAGCCGCTCCGTGGCATGTGGGATCTTCCTGGACCGCGGCATGAACCCGTGTCCCCTTCATCAGCAGGTGGACTCTCAACCACTGTACCACCAGGGAACCCCGAACAGATGCTTTTGAAACATAAGTGAGACAGTGCATGACACAGCCACTGACACGGCAAAACACTAAATCGGTGCCCCTTTTTGGTCTCCTAAAGTAATGAGGTATGAATCGCACATTTAAGAAAAAACCCTACCCTATGCTGCCTTTATTCAGGACAAGCCCTCATCAGTAAATTGAAACTCAAATGAGATAAAAAGTATAGTTTTCTTGTCCCTAGAGGAATGAGGCTTCTCTCTTCTGGGTATCTGTATTAGTTTCCTAGGGCTGCCATAACAAATGACCACAAACTGGGTGGCTTAAAATAATACATTTGTTCTCTAAAAGTTTTGGAGACCAGAAGCCCGAAACCAAGACTAAAGCAGACCCACACTCCCTCTGAAGGCCCTAGGGTAGATGCTTCCTTGTCTCTTCCAGATCCTGGTGTTTTGAGGCATTCCTTGGCTTCTGACAACATCACTCCAGCCTTTGCTTCAGTTTTCATGTGGACTTGTCCCTGTGCCTGTGTGTCTTAAATATCCCTCTGTCTTTCTCTTATAAGGAGAGCCATTATTGGATTTAGGACCTACCCTAAATCCAGGATAATCTCATCTCAGTATTCTTAACTTAATTACATTTCCAAAGACCCTATTTCTAAATAGGATTAGGTTCACAAGTGCCAGGTGGATATATTTTTTTTTGGGTGGGGGCATGGGGGGGAATTCCACAACTCAACCCACCATATACCCAATTAGAAGCTATCACACAGCATAAATGGCTCACCTAGAAAGGAAGCAGATAGGATATTTAGCAAGGGGAAACTCCATTGAGTCTTTCCCAAGTGTGCAATTAGGGTGACTCAGATTTGTGAAATCTTCTCAATCCAATTTTGAGAGAGAGCTCTGTGGCTCCTGGAACGTGGGAGAAAACGATTCCTCATCATTAACTACACTTGTTCTGTTTATTCATTCAAAATGAATAAACCTCAACACCCACTTGTTCTATTTATTCATTCAAACATTTCTCCTGAACACCTATGAGGTACCAGGCTCTGGGCTAAGCACTGGGTTGCCTTGGAGCTTCTACTTGTCCTAGAGCCATGCATGGGATGAGGTAGAGGTCACTTTCTCCCCAGTTAAAAGCCCTCCTTTGGAGAAATGCCTTTCACAGCCTTCTAGGGAAGAGTGAATCCAAGTAGCACAGAATGTTATCTCCCTGGCTTTAGCTGCTTAGATAAGGGAGGGAGACCTGGCCCAAGATCAGCCAATCAGATTGTTTCTTCTGGAGACCCAGAGACTGAGCCACAAGGACTTGGGGGATGAAGCCACTGTTTGCTTGTTTGTTTGTTGTTTAGTGGTCTTATTAATCACGTGCCCAGAGAAAACTTGCAGAGAGGACAATATAGCTGTTCAAAGGGGTGAGATCCTATATGTTTCCAAGGAACGATAATTCCCTGATATGCCTCAGGTTTCTGCCCTCTGCAGCCAGCTGAGGCCTGGCTATGGCAGCAGTGAGGGGAGGAATGACAGATCCTGAGGTACTCGCGCCTCACGCTGCTGAGTGAGGTCAATAGGTACAAACGTGGTGGGATGGGGTCCGGATTCATGCGGTTAGCTGGCTCTGTCAGCAAAAAGTGTCACCAAATTGGTGATACCCATTTGATAAGTCGGAGTTCTTCTGGTTGAATTTTATTAATTAATATGTTAATGAATTAGTTCTCTACCCTGACTACACATTAGACTTACTTGGGCCATGCCTGGGCCCACTTCAAACCACTTGATCAGAACTTGGCAATTCTGTATGTGTGTTTTTAAAAAATCCCCCCAGGTGATTCTGATGCACAGGGAAGGCTAGGAATCACTAAAATGAGTTATGTAACAAAACAACATCCTTCTAGAGTCTGTCCTCTATTACTCTTTGGACTTGCCACAGCAAGTTATCATCCCAAAGCTCACCAGTGTGTCACTCACTGCATTCACAGTCCTCCAAGTACCCCACTCTTTGTAAGGCATTCAGCAGGTGCTGAAGAAATACCTTTGGCTTCTGTGAATCACAAAGAGACGTAGGCTTCTGAGACCCATAGTACTGCATCATTTCTTCTCATTTACAGCTCCGTCTTTTCACCGATGATATCACTAATTCCGGAAAAAAAGTATCTTTCGATTTATGTTTGCATCCTCTTTTCTTCTGCCACTGCCCTGGTACAGGCCTCTTACATGACATTTTTCCTATGGATCTCCCTGAATCCAGTAAGTCATTTCATCATCATTGTCATCATTAATCATCAATACATCCATACCCACACCCACAAACACGCATACACTCCATTATTTATCCATCCATCTGTCCATCCATCCATCCATGCATCTATATATCTATCAATACATACACACACACACACACACACACACACACATTCCGCTATCTAAATACTCATCCCTCCATCCACCCATCCATCCATGCAGTCACACATTCAGTTATCCTTGCATGCATCCATCTATATAACCATCCAGACACACATGCATACATACATACATACATCCACACATACATCTGCTCACCTTTCACGTCGCAGGGTGAGGGTTAGATTTGGGGTTGCAAATAAGTAGAATAAGGTGAGATTTATAGTTAGAGGTAGAAAAATGAGGTGAGGCTTAAAGTTCCGGTGGGCAGGGTGAGCTTAGGTTTAGGCTTATGGATAGATTGGATAAGGTTAAGTTTAGGATTAACGATGGGGAGTAAGGTTAGGTTTAAGATGCAGAATGAGTAAAGTGAGGCTCCAGAGTAGGGCTTGATGGAGAGAAGGAAAGCTAGGTTTAGGGAGGACATAGACGTCTCCGTGAGAGTTGTTAGGTATTCTGACCCTTGAACAGTCAGTACAAGTTTGTCTACCTACTAGTAGATTCAGAATTGCTCCCTGGGGCTTCCCTGGTGGCACAGCGGTTGAGGGTCCACCTGCCGATGCAGGGGACACGGGTTTGTGCCCCGGTCCGGGAAGATCCCACATGCCGCGGAGTGGCTGGGCCCGTGAGCCATGGCCGCTGAGCCTGCAAAGAATTGCTCCCTGCAGAGGGAACAGCATGATCGTCTAACTGAGGAGTTGAAGCAGAAAGATCCACGTAGGGAACTTCCCAGGGGACCCCGTGCAGGCCGAGGGTGTTAGGAGGTAAGGAGAGACGGGATGCTGAGGGTCAGGAAGAAAATACTTGCAACTTCAATAAAGTGTTCAAAGTATCCTGGAGATTACGAACAGTGTGGGAGGATTTTAGGCAGGGGGTGGCATCCAACACGTACTTCCAACCGTGAAGAACTCACTTTCTTTCTTTCCGTTTCCTATGGTTTGGTCCTCAGATGCCCCTAGAAAGATCTGCCAGCACAAAATTAGGGAATTTCAGCAACCACTTTCCCAGGAAATAAAGGACTCTGAAGGTATGGGTGGTCGGTGCAGAAAAGCTCAGCCCAGTCATCCCTCCTGCTGTACCTCTGGCTCCTGTTTTCCCCCCATTAACTGATAAGGATTTTAGCAAGATTTCCGGCTAAACCGTAAACTCTTGGCATGTGTTCTTCTTCCTTCACTCCTCTCCTCCTTTCATTCCTTCCCTCACCTGTTAAGAAAGGACCAGGATATTCTTCCTGGTTGTTTATTGGAGAGGAACACTGAGAAAACGAGCAGCCTAGCATCCTACAGAGTTGCAGGCAGCATGTGCAAAAGCCCAGGGGCACAAGAGTCTGGCTCTTTGAGATATAAAATGAAGCCCTTTCTTCTTGAAAGCAGGTGCAGACTGAGCAGGAAGAAATGAAGTGATGGAGGTCATGAAAGGTCATGATAGTCCATTGGATTTAAACTTTATTCTCAGGAGGAAGAAGGTAGATGACAATAACGTATTTTAAATTTAGAAGGGAGATATTAAATTTGCATGTTGAAGTCTTTAGTCATAGCTACAAAAGTTACTGAAGATAGGAAAGGGATGTGTGTGTGTATACGTGCATATATATGTATATAGAAGATAAATGAGACACTTTTATTTGTCAGAAGATGCTGTATAAAAAGTTAAAAGACAACTGATTGAGAGAACATATTTCCCACAAATACACAAAAATATTAATATTATTTTTCAAAAGCAATTTAATAGAAAAATTAGCAAATTAATAGAAGAATGAGATATCAATTCACAAGAGAAATACCATCAGCCACTATTACTCAGGGAAATGCAGATCAAAGCAATAAGACAGTATTGCCACCACCGTAACATTTTTCTTAAAAATAAAATTGACAATAATCCTAAACTGAGGAGAGCCTGCACTTTCCCTAAAAGCTGCTCAGAGCATTTTTTAAAAATTGGTATGGTCTCTTTGGGTTGAAATTTGTTGTTTAACTTTCAAACATTTTAAAGTTGCACACTGTTTATCCAATGCTACGTATGCACCAGTATATGTTTATTGCATCATTACTTGTAATAGCAAAAATAGCACCAAAACTAATCCTGAAATCTATCAATACATGAAAAAAAAAAAAAGTATCCTAAATCCCCAAACTCTGGAATATCAAAGACCCATTGAAAATAAGTTATGGCAAAGAAAAAAAAAAAGAAAGTTGTGGGTATGGCAGCCATATGAACTGATTTGAAATCATCTCACTGCTAGGTGAAAAGAAAAGGTCACAGAAATAGATGAATGCTCCCATTCACATAAACACACAAATGGAAAATGGAGTGTACACAAATATATCTCAATGAATAGAAGATGGTCTGGAATTTTGGAGGGTTGTTTGAGGGTGTTGTATTTGTCTGGGGGTGAGGGGAAACTCTTTTAATTTGCTCTATACTAGTTAAGCATTTTACAGTGAGAATATATCTATTATTTATCTGTGTGATTTGAAAGAAAAACAAACAAAAAATGTGGCTTCAGAAATAGATCCTTCTGCCCTGTGTAAAGTGGAGATACCAATATCGATCTCACAGGATTGCTGGTGGGATTAAATAAGATCACGCATATAAATTCTCCAGCCTATAGTAAAAGACCCAGGAACTTTTCCTTTCCTCCCTTATCTGATTTATCTCTTTAATGCCCCCCATCCTTGATCTGAGATGGGATTTTCTATCATTTCAATATCTTTCCAAGACTTGCCTTCCCATCTTTAAAGCAATCTTCCAAATTGCACACATTCAGTCCATAAGGTTTTGCTCAATTAAGTAGGTCAGGACCTAGGACAACAGAGTCTCTACAGAGCAAGTGAGTAGCAAAGCTGGGAAGGGATTCTAGATCATTTGACTCCAAAGCCTAGCCTCATTTCACTGTACCAACCTAAATTTTATGGCAAAGTCAGACATGACAATTGTATAGCTCAAAGCAGATAACTATCGGAGAGAGAATGTGGATAGGTAATGTATTGAAAGAAATTTGAACAGTTTTCATGATAGGCAGACCCTAACCATTATTTAAACCAGAAAAATAATTAATTAAACTATTTATACATCAAAAAAAGAAATAGATTCTTCTGGCAGCAGTACCCAAGATGGATTGGAGGGATAGGAGAGAAGAGGCAGGCAGAGGAGAACCCTGCGGGAATCCAGCCAGAGTTGGAAGGTGTGCAGGGAATGCCTTCAGAGTTTGGAGAATGGAAGCTGAAGTCAGGAGATGCTGAGAAGGCAGAAACCAGATGACGGGGCAAGGAACTTGTCAGCAAAGATGCTCAGAGAAGTGGCAGTGTGGGGCAGTGCTGGTAACGATAACAGTAACAGAGAATGTGGAAAAGCAACTGAACTCTGAGCAAACGTGTTCGGCATTATTTTAGGCAGGGGTTACACTTAGGAAATGTTAAACGACGACTGAGATCAAGGCTGGAGGAGATAAATGAGCAGGTGGACCATTTTGTTTGGGTCCTAATTTAGGTGCAAAGCAGTATACTTAAATTGTCATGTGTCAAAACTGAAATGGACAAAAAATCAGCTCGGCTCCTGACCCACGGACCCTGAACTTCTTTCCACAGCTGCTCAACGACATCAGGGCGACTCTTGACAGATGGATAGTGCTCCCAGAAGCCGAAAGGAAACCTTATATTTATCTGTGATGAGGCTGCCCTCACTAACTAAAAAGTCCTTTTCTTTGCTTTTGCCTGGAATTATTTCACTTCTATTGCTTGCCTCGTGAGCTTAAAAGCTCTTAATGATTAGTACAATGGGACCACCAACAAACAGCCAAATCTTTGTGGAAAACAAGTCTACAAGGAAGAAGCTTCATCCTGAACATCTTGCGGGTCAGATAATAGCATGAACCTCAAATCTGGGAAAACTGGACGTTCCCTTTGCTCTGTCCCAGGCTGGCCAGGAAGCCTTTGGGGGCCTCAGTTTTCTCATTTGTAAAATGGGTTATTTTAAGTTCATTTCTGCTTCCGCATGACAATGTACGATCAGCCTCAATCTTGCCCTCACCCCATGCCCACCCCCGTTTTAGTGTATTTTTTTCCCCCTGAAAGGATAGTTGATTGATGGTAGAAGAGAGGACATTGGAAAGAAAAATAAATTGAATTTATGCAAGTGGGGAGGGAATTGCCTCATTAACAGAATAATTGAGCTGTTAGTTCATTTAACTTGTTATCCTCAGAAAAGGGCAAAAATCTTCTAAGCAATGACTCTTCTTCTTCCAAATGATTAAAAGAACAACAAAAAGGTTTGTAGCTTGGATGTATCTAGTAATTATGTGCCTAACAATTTTTTTTCCCTTTTTGAATATCATACGAGGCAGATGTATTTTTAAAATCCTGGTAATTTACACAACACTTTGAAAGCGTCAGTTCTTCGTAATCAGAAATTTTCTGCACTTTCCCCAACCTTATTAGCAGTAATTCCCGCTAATTGATAATTATTACAATTTCTTAGTCGAATCTAGTTGTTGGTGTAACACTTCCTGCTTTGCTAAGATCAATATGTTTAACTATCACTGTAAATAATGCATAAAATTAATAAGAAAACTACACTTGATCAATAGAATGCAAACTTCATCTATTTTCATATCAGCTTCTTTTTTTTTTTGACACAGACTAGTAATAATAAATAGTTCCTAAGCCCAAATAATGAAACTCATCATTTGTAAATGATGGACTTTGACTAAAGCTCACTGATACAACTATGCTAACCCTGGGTTAAGTCCCAGTGGAGAATAAATCTGATCCCTTCTTCAAATCAATTGCAATCAATCTTAATTGATTTATATACAAGAATTGTTCTTTACCTACTTGAACTAGACTGGACTCAGCCCCGTGTGATCACTCGTGGGTTTGCGAAGGCTACTTTCCTGGAAATTGAGGTCTTTATGGCAGTAAAGGGTGAGGTCAGCAGGGGTTTTAGCCCAAAATGGCTCCTAATAAAGGAACATTGGCAAATGGCCTTGGAAGAGCTTCAGAGTAGGTAGCATAACCATCACATTATTCTGGCAAATGTCCCCCACCCCAAACCCACCTCCTCCCTACATTCTTCATTAAATCAGAAACACTTGGCTTTCTGAAAGATAGAGATTGTGACTTTTTAAAATTTTTTTATTGAAATATAGTTGATTTACAATGTGTTTATTTCAGGTATACAGCAAACTGATTCATATATATATATATATATATATATATATATATATATACTACACATGGAATATATACATATTCTATATATATACTATATATATATTTTTTTCTCTATATATTCTTTTTTTAGATTCTTTTCCATTATAGGTTACTACAAGATATCGAGTATAGTTCCCTGTGCTGTACAGTAGGTCCTTGTTGTTTATCTATTTTGTATATAATAGTGTGTATATGCTAATCACAAGCTCCTAATTTATCCTTCCCTCCCTTTCACCTTTGATAACCATAAGTTTTGTTTTCTATGTCTGTGAGTCTATTTATATTTTGTAAATAAGTTCATTTGCATTTTTTTTTGGATTCCACATATAAACGATATCGTATGATATTTGTCTTTGTGTGACTTTTTAAAAATATGATTCAGGAACCTGAAAATACAAAGGGAGATCATAGATGAAGGGAAGTACTTATAGAGCCAGGGCTTTCTCCTAATCTTGCAACTGGGATAATCCCTGAGAACACTTCTCATGGCAGCAGGAAATGAACTCCAGGCTCTGCATCCTCTCCTTGTTAGAAATGATGCTCACTGGATGCTGTAGTGGAAAGAGCGGGGAACTGGCATGTAGGCTCCTGCTTTTCTAAACCTTTGCACCTTAGCTGTGTGACTGCACATACCTTGTTCTTTATGGACCTCAGTTTTCTCATCTGTAAAATGGAGAAGTTCACAGCATAAGAAACCTCACAACCTCTTTCTACTCTTTTATTCCAAGTTAAATTGATATCATTTGACCTCAACATTGGGGTATTTTTGCTCAGTACTTTTTAAAATTTTTTTGAGAATGAAAACAGTTAATGTCAAAAGATTGATTTTGCAGATAGCAAAAGAAAAAAAATAAGTCATAAAACAGAATATGTGGAGCTCAATGGCAAACTCACATGTCATTTTGGTTAACCAAGACTGGGTCTTTCATTTTTTAAGTAGGAGTAAAATATTGTGCCAACCGTTCTCAGAAAGAGAAGGAATAGTCATACCCAAGGAACCTCAAGAGTGGCAGGCTTTCCTACAAGATAGGAGCAAAGGAGATATTACCTTTCTGAAATAAAAATAAAACCACAGCTAAGAGAGCACTGAGATAAGGTGGCAGGGGACTGGGGTACAGAAAGGCCTCTGGGAAGCTACTCAGAGCATCATGACAGAGATCAAACTCAGGCTGGAGCCAGAAAAAGACTATAAAAGGCAGAAAGGACAGAGTTGACAATGTGGAAAAATCAATTGGTGCTGAGGAATGGAAATTGGATGCCCATTCAGAATGTAAAGGTATAGGAAAATGACATGGGAGGTCATAGACATGGGGTACAAGGATATGTTATAATCTATGGTCCATTCAGTGAATATTTATTGTTCAATTGTTACATCCCAGGGATTGTTCTAGTGCCTTGGATATATCAAGGAACAACATAGACAAAAATCCATAAGCTCTTAGAGCATATAGTCTGAGTGACAGGTCTTCTTGAGTACAAACTTTATCAATTAGATGTAATCAAAGAACACCAATATTTTTAGCTACTAGGTCTGCATTCTTTATATGAAAAGATCAGCATCCCTCCTATGAGATAATGTTCATATACACACAGCAAGCCCTATACCCAGTTAAGCACACAAACCTGACATAAATGACCCCACAGGAAAGGAGAGAGATCAACTCTGACTCATCACCATTCAGTCTGTTAATTGTTGGTTAATTTGCTGTCTTGTCTTCTGTTGGACTTTAAGCTCCACAAGGGCCAAAGCCTCATCTCAGTAACCTCTATGCAGGATATTTCCTTGAATAAAGTAGGGGACCAATAACTATTTGTGGACTGCTGGTGAATGAAATCTGAGATTGTCTTATCAGGTGGTTCATAACTGAAAAAATGTCCCTAAGTTTATAAAAGAACTGAGCATAGAGATTAAAGTACAGGCCATGATTAGGGAAACCCAATAAAAATAAAATTAAATGTACGGATATCCTGATAAAATATAAAAAATTAAAACAAAGTCAGCATACATCTGGTTAATAAATGCCATTTGCAGCAACATGGATGGACCTAGAGATTGTCATACTGAGTGAGGTAAGTCAGACACAGAAAGACAGATATCATATGATATTTGCTTATATGTGGAATCTAAAAAAACCAAAAAGGTACAAATGAACTTATTTACAAAACAGAAATAGAGTCATGAATGTAGAAAACAAACTTATGGTTACCAGGGGATGGGGGGAGGGATGAATTGGGAAATTGGGAATGACATATACACACTACTACACAGAAAATAGATAACTAATAAGGACCTACTGTATAGCACAGGAAACTCTACTCAATACTCTGTAATGGCCTATATGGGAAAATAATCTTAAAAAAAGAAGAGTGGATATATGTGTATGTATAACTGATTCACTTTGCTGTATACCTGAAACTAATACAACATTGTAAATCAACTACACTTCAATAAAAAAAAAATAGCATGCTGTTTCAAACTCTTTCTCACCAATACAATGAACATAGAGTGTTATCTACAGGCTTTGTGAGGAAAATCACTGTGGCCTAAACCTGTGTAACGGGTAATGTTTTACTCCATATAAAGACAGTAGAAAGGCATCATCATCTATTTAGACACTCAGAAAAGGGTGCCACTCACTCATCCTTCTGGAAAAAAAATGATGAAGAGGAACTCAAGTTTTCTAAAAGGTAAGTCCAATTTTAGGTACTCAACAATCAAAACATTATGACTGTTAAAAAATAAGTTTAAGATAACTTTGTCAGTAGCTTCTGATCAGATTCTGTTTTAACACAGACATACTTAGTTTAGACCCCCATAGTAGTAACCTATTTGGGTCCTATATTACCAGTTAGACCTGAGGATAAATTTTGGTCCTAAATCAGGAAATATACTTCCTGGAGCCCATCTCTCGACCCATTTTTCTTGCCAAATTTTATGAGCTCTTGTATTAGCTATGGTGCAGTAACAAAGTACTCCCAGACCTCAGCAGGATACAGTAGCAACAGAGGCTTATTTTTGTTCACATTGAACTTCACCTATGAAATGCTGCAGGTCCATTCAGGTCTGCTCTGCCTGTCTTCATGGTAGGTTCAAGACAAAAGAGCTGCTCCTACTGGGACTCATTCTCATGGCAGAGAGAAAAGGATGAGAAAGCTGTTAAAACCCCATTATGGTTCTCACAGCTTCTGCCTGGCTATGTGTATATCACATCTGCTCATATCCCATTGGCCAAAGTGATTTATAAGGCTACATTCTATGTCATTATGGCAGAAAAGTGTATGTCTTGTGCAGGATGGGACTGCAAGTTACATGGTCATGACTGAGGGTGTTTGATTCTCTTACAGGGAGGGGAAGTGAATAACTGAGAGCAGGGATTCAATTCACTGTGCAAATTAAAGGAAAGATTGGTAGGGGGTCTATGTGTGAGGCAAATTACTGAACCTTCCATGCTCCCCCCAGAAACTTTATAATCTGACCCCAAATTATCCAAACTACTCCTTCTGGGCCAAGTTTGCTATGTCACCAAAATACCCTGGTTCTGTTATCTCTCTCTCTCCAAAAACCAAGTTAGACCAAGGAAAATAACGGTCAAGTTTTATTGCCAGAGAATTACTGAATAACTTTCTGCATCTTTCAATTTTACACTGAATGGCTTAAGTTAATTTGAATGACTGATAAACTATCTAGTGACAGATATTACTGCTTTAATCAAATCTAATTCATTATCAATCGTAAGAAGTATCTTTGTTTCATGTACCACTAAGAAAAAAAGATGCCAATTAAACTATGATATGCCATTAATTATAAGATGCACCCAAATTTCAGAGATGTTAAAATGTGAAAGATATGTCTTAGAATGAATGAAATATGATATTTATTATTATATTTCTTCATTTCCAATCATGTTTCAGATGAGACCTATGAATTCTGTACTAATCATAATTTAAAATCAGCTTATATATAATATGACATCAATAATATAAAAATTGAAAGATAAGTCAGCATTAAAATACTCTAGAATATTCACAATGATTGTTATACCTGGATATTAAGACTAAATTTCAGTTTCTTTGTTAATACTTTTTGGGGTTTTCTATTTTTTAATAAACTAGTATAAATTTCATAATCATAAATATTGTTTGTATTTTAAAATAATTACATATGATTTTATATATGTTATATGATCTTTTTTTCAATATACTGAAAAAAGTGTTACAGGAAAGACATCAAACAATAATGGTGGGGCTTCCCTGGTGGTGCAGTGGTTGAGAGTCCGCCTGCCGATGCGGGGGACACGGGTTCGTGACCTGGTCCGGGAAGATGCCACATGCCATCAGCGGCTGGGCCCGTGAGCCATGGCCACTGAGTCTGCGCATCCGGAGCCTGTGCTCCGCAACAGGAGAGACCACAACAGTGAGAGGCCCGCGTATCGCAAAAAAAAAAAGCAAAAAAAAATTAATGGTGTTTATTTCTGGTAATAAACTATGGCTGTTATTTTTTCCTTCTCTCTACTTGTTCTCTCTGTTCTGAAAATTTTAAAAACAAGAAAACTTTTTTGCTCCAGAAAAGCAGGTCTATGTTCTCCAACAGGGACCTGCACACACTAGATGTAAGTCAAAAGTGAATTAATAGTTGCCTACCAAAGACGCATTCTCTCCTTCTTTCCTAAGATAATCCCATATTCATCCCAGGTGGCAAAGTGCTGAGCTGAAGACTATTTCCCTGGCAATTTCTTCCCTCACAAGTGGCCATGTGAATAAGTTCCCACAAATGAGATATAACTGAAAATATTCAATGGAGCTTCCAGTAAGCTTCTTAAAATCAAGGCAGATATTTCTTTTGGAACACTGTCATAATGGCTGGAGCTTCAACAGCCATTTTGGGCCTTGTTTTAGCTTGAGAATGGGAGTCAATGCAAAGTATGCTGAGGCAGACTGATAAAGTAGCCTGGGTATTTGTTGATGTTGGAGCTATCAGACCACCCTCAGACTGCTCACCTTTGGACCTCCTATACAGGAAAAAGAAATAAAACTCTAACTCATTTAAGCCTCTATTATTTAAGCCTCTGTTATTCACAGCTTGTGGAAATTTCTTAACTCATACAAGGAATGTAAATGGAGGCAGAGCTCAGAAGCCTTCCTCTGCCTCTGTATTCTATGTATGATCATGAATGTGGACAATGTTTTCCCTGATGACTTGAATTAACCAGTTCTGAGCCATCAAAGTTAGCTTAAACTATGGCATGTTCCACAACAGTGTCTAGGGCAGGAGAAAATTCTGAGATCTTCGTGCAATCAGATGGACCTGGTTACCAGGATGGTATGATCTCCATTACAAATGAATGGGTTTTATTTTCCTAGCCATTTTCACTACTCCCCACATGGGTCAGGGTCTCTGACCTCTTATTTATTTCTTCTGTGTTGCCTTTTCCCTGAAGCACTTGGCTAATTTTGTGCTCCAGTGACTGAGATGGGCATTTGTCACTTTCTTCAGAAAAAAATAAAAGCAGGTGAATTTGACATTCCCAACCCCACTTAACTGAATCTTGGCTCAAGCAACAGCCCACTAGGCACTTCGCTTGAGTGTATATTTATCTAGAACTTGGAAATTTTTCACAAGATGCATGTGTGTGTTTCACACTTTCATGGCAATGATCTTTGTTTCAGACCCCAGGGGATAAGACCTGAATAAAAGAAAAAGATGTTCTGAAAACATTTGAAGAATTCTTCCAAGAAAGAATCCCCACCTGAGAGCTCTGTCTTATTTAGAGAATCTATGGACAAACATTTGTAAGGCAGGATAAATAATTCATTTATTCAATACACCTACAAAATGAATTGGCATGGGCAGATTTTTAATACAAACGAACAGATCAGCTTAAGTTTTTCTTGTTGAATTTTGTGGGACAAAATTCTCTAAACTCTTTCACCTTGTAAGCTCTGTGGGCTTGATGACTAATTGAAGCATCTGATTTAAATTATCCAAAGACCACAGCTATGATCTTTGGAAAGCATGGGCTTCTGTTGAGGTCACTCACTGGAATTCTTGCTCAAGGGCAGTTCCCCACTGTCTTTAGGAGGCTGGGTGAGGCAGTCCATGGTCAAGATTATCTCCACCTGCTCCCTCCCTCTGCCCTTTAAGTTTCATACTTTCTGAACTGATATTAAACTGTATGCATGACCTCTGCCTCAAGCACCACATTCCTGGAAGTCTTCCTATGTTTGTAGATATTTCCCTTTGTATGGAATGCCATCCCTATCCCTTCTGTTCACTTAAGGAACTCCTGCCCGATCTGCAAGATCCAGCCTTATCATCCCACTTCATGAAGGAGAAAATGGAGATTCAGAGAAGTGGAGTTATTTGCCTAAGACCATGTAAATTGTGCTAGGGTCAGGACGTGACTGTGTGGGTCCAAATTTTGTGTTTTTATCTGTCTGTGGGTGGAAAAAGAGTGGCTGTATGCACTGATTGGATCATAATATTCATTTATGAGACGTGGTTATATTTATATTGTATTTATTTTTATTCTTTTGGTTTCTTTTTTTTTTTTTTTTGCGGTATGTGGGCCTCTCACTGTTGTGGCCTCTCCCGTTGCGGAGCACAGACTCCAGACGCGCAGGCTCAGTGGTCATGGCCCACGGGCCCAGCCGCTCCACAGCATGTGGGATCTTCCTGGACTGGGGCACGAACCCGTGTCCCCTGCATCAGCAGGCAGACTCTCAATCACTGCGCCACCAGGGAAGCCCTATTCTTTTGGTTTCTTAAAGTGGAAGCTGAGGTCACTGATTTGAGACCTTTCTTCCTTTCTAATATAGGCATTTTACTGACATAAATTTCCCTCTGAAGACTGCTTTAGCTACTTCCCACAAAATTTGATATGCTGTGTTCTAATTTTAATTTAGTTCTAGTATCTTCTAATTTTGATCTTCTCTTCTGGTTTTGATTCTTTCTAATTTCTGTTCTTGATTCCTTCTGCTTGGAGTTCATTGTGATTCTTGGATCTGTAGAATTATAGTTTTCATTAAATTTAAAAAATTTTAGTTGTTAATATTTCAAATATTTTTTCTGCTCTTCCTTCTTCAAGGACTCCACTTGCATGTATTTTCCACAGGTCACTAATACTCTGTTTATGCTTTTCTCTTAGTTTGTTTTTTTTTCCTGTGTTTCATTTTGATAGTTTCTACTATTATATCTTCAAGATCACTAATCTATTCTTCCGCAATGTCTAATCTGCTGTTAATCTCATGTAACCTACTTTTCATCTCAGACTATATAGTATTCATTTATAGAAGTTTAATTTTGGTCTTTTTTTTCATATGTCTCATGTTTTAATGTATTCATGTGTTCCTCTAGATCATTGAACATATGAAATACATTTAAAAATAGTTATAATGCTTGTTTTAATGACCTTCTTGAACTAATTTTATCAGCTATTTAATTTCTGAACGCCAACTGATTGATTTTTCTCCTCATTATGACTCATATATTCCTTCTCCCTTACATACCTTGTAACTTTTTTTTATTTGATGCCAGAGACTGAATTTTACTTGTTGCATGATGGATAATTTATATTCCTATAAATATTAGTAAGTGTTATTCTGGTATGTAGTTAAATTATTTGGAAACATTCTGATTCATCTGGATCTTGCTTTTAAGATTTATTAGACAAGACCAGAGCAATGGAAAAAACCCTTCTGATTACCCTACCTGATGTCCTGTGAGTTAATAGGCTTCCCACTCCTACTGATGGGACCAGAAAATTTTCCCAGCCTTGTGCAAGCTCTGGGATTATTTCTTCTGACTATTTCAGGTGTGTCTTGCCCAGTCTTATGTAGGTTCCTTACATGCATGTGCTGATCAGTCTTCAGTTGAAGACTTGAGGGAAAACCACTACAGATCTCTGAATTATCTCTCTGGGCAGCTCTCTTGTGTCTGATACTCTGTCTTTTGAACTCTATCGATCTTGGCCTCCCAGCTATCTTCCCTCAACTCAGAGAGACTGCCAAACTCTGATAGATTTCTCTTCCTTTTTTCTGTAGACTGGAAATGCTCTCTAAGCAATAAACTAGGATAATTTGAGCTACGTCTGATTTTTTTCTCATTGCTTAGGGATTCCTGCCCTGCCTCATGGCCAATTATTGAAAACTCTTCCTTTATATATTTTATTATTCTTTTTATTTGTTTCATCTGTGACAGTACATCTGGTCTCTGTTACTTCTGGTCATAAGTCAAAGTTGGGTTCACTTTTCTACTGTGAAAATGACTCATGTATTAGAATCTTTGAGAAGAGCCTGGAGATATTTGTGCTGATAAATAATCTTGATATTATTGTAAGATTGTAGTCAATTATTTCCTTAGGTCAGGGACCATGTCTCTTTGACCAACTCCCTTCCTCCCCTTGCTCCAGTCCAAAAGACTAGCTTCACACCTCAAATTGCCTCTTACAAGTTACCTGTTCTCAGACAAATTACCTGAATACCTTGACCTCAATATTTTTAAATCTGTAAAATGGGTTTACTATTATCTACCTAATGGACTTGTAATTGTTAAATTAAATAACATATAAAAAAGTCTTTCTCATAGGAAATATCTGAAAAACAGTTGTACAATTAAAGACAATTAAAAGTTGTATGCTCTAAAGTGTCAGGATTTGATATTGTGTCAAAGTCAATTATAGTTATATATATATATATATAAAATCTATCTATATATATATCATCTTTCTATTTTAATTCACATCAAGGATGGTCTATAAAATTCTCTCCTTTGTTAAAAGACTTAAACTTTTTTCTTTTCATTTCTCTAATAAAGATCATGCTGTAAAATATACAGAAAGAAAATATTTATTTGAGATTTGATGTTTGCAACAGTATGTGTCACACATAAATGAGATTGAAGTTCCTCGTATAGGAAATACTAAAGTCTTCAATTAATTGATTCAGCCCAGTAATAGGGCATTTTCATTGAGAAACCTGCTGAGACTTTGTGGAAGGTTCATCATGGGCAAAGCCAGCAGTTTCCGTAACTCTGCCTGGGTCACACTGGACTGGGGGTGCAGAGATGCCCACCTCAGTCTGAAGACCCCTTGTCATCTATTTCACTGGAGAGAGAGCATTAAAGATGCAGGCAGGTTCAATGTTGTCATATTCTGACACAGTATATTTTGTGTGAAGGAAGCTTCCCTTGTGCTGGCATTGGTATTTAGACTTCCAGAGGTATCCAGTGTCTTCCAGGTGATGTTTTTAGTATGATCATCCATGTAGTCCATTGTCCTCCATCTTATATTGTCCATTCTTCAATAACCTGGAACAGAAACCAAGATTATTTCTTCACATCTGTGAAATACCTAGGTGAAAAAAGAGGGAGGGGACATTCCATTTTTTCCATTTATATTCTTCATAATAAAAATGAAATCCTTCTTAGACTCCCATTGTATTGAGAGTAGACATACTTGTGGCCCTCTTAACTGCTCCCTTACCTGAAGGGGAGGTACCTCAGAACCCATATTTATAAATGGTTCCAGTGGATTGGGCCAGGTGTGGACAGCTGACACAAGCTGGGCCAATCGAATCTAGAACTGACATTTTTCAGTTATAGTTGACACTAGAGTAGACTCTGACAAAAAAAACAAAAATATATTTAAAAGTCCAGAGCCGTGATTGGGATATTTTCCACCAGGTGATAGTATAAACAGGAAAGCGTATCTGTATATATAAGAGAAAGAGTTGGATTGAACAGAAAGAAGCAGAAATATGATACAAAGAGTCCATTCTCTAGGCTTCCCAGATGCTGTTTCATGTTTTCTCTAAGGACTGGCTATATTCCCACACTGAGGTTCAGGGAGACATGAGTGTGTCCCTACACTAAATACCAAAATTTCATTTCGGTTTATGTTGGTTTATTCTCCTTGCAAACAAAGGGCACTAACTCATAAAGCATGACGGAGTGACGTGAAGTAAAGAACACTTGATCTACACCTAAAGAGAGAGGCAGGACACCTAGAAATGACTGAGCATGCAATGTAGGCCAACAACATTTCTATAAACAGATTCATTTAATCCTAAAGCAGTCCACAGGTGGTAGACTTAGTAGGTCTCTTTTACAGAGGAATAAACTGAGGCTCAGTTAATTCAAGTAATTTGGCCAAGATCATAAAGTTAGTAGTAGATGCTGAAGCCAGGTCAGCTGACTAATTCCTTCAAGAATGACAAAGGTGATGGGTGTCATGTGGCTTCTGAAGTCCTTGACCACATGCTGGGTTTGGTTTATTGACAGATCATAGTAGCTTTCTCATCAAATCAACTTAAGCAGGATCTCAAGTGTCACTCAAAAGGAGTAAGAGAGCAGTGGGACCAGCAGGGGAAATCTATCCCCTCCATGTATAATAAGCAATTAGGTAAGTTTTGTGTTAATTCACTCAGAGAAGCAGAGAAATATTGCAACTCTTTGGATTAAAGTCTGAAATCAAACATCCTTTTTTTACACGGTTGACCTTTGTCAGTTTCTTGTAAGAGGAACTGATGATGAGCCACTGAACTAGCAAATTAGCTCTGCAGAGCTGTTGACAGGGTCAGTAAGAAATGAAACCCATCTGCACAAAGATGAGTTGGTTTTTAAGGTGTAGGACTCAGTTTGGGACGCTTCAGCCCTACAGATATTCAGAGGCACTTTGGAAGCAGACTCTAAAAAAATGCAGATTTTTTTTTTTTACCTTGAGACATTTAACTTTTAGCTTCTCCTTCTAGAACCAGTCAAGGGTGTGATGTTGGCTTACCAAAATCTTCAGGGAGGCGGGACTCTTTTTCAACTACTTGAAACCAAAAAGAAATGTCGGGCACCTAATCTGCATCAGGAGTTTTAATGCCATGGTGTATTGACTCCTCACATCAGCAGTAGAAAAGCTATTTCCAATTTACCAGAAAAAAAAAAAAAAGGTATGGGAAGGTTTTGTAACTTACTGTAATCTTTTACCTCCATACCTATGTTAAAATTTAAGATCACTGTGGAGGATATAAGGTACAGAAATAAGGCAAAGATTAACTAGACAATCATGGATCCTGTTCTTTATACTTCCCTAGTGGAAGCTTTACTCTATTTCCCAGAATCTCTTGAGGTTGGTGTAATCATGTGACCCAGTTCTAGCCAACGGGCTATAAGCAGAAGTGATATGTAGAAATTACTTGCAGGTGCATAAAATACTCCCACAAGCACTTTTCTTGCTTTTTCTCCTTTCAATGTCTTGACAGAAACAAACACAGCAATTTTGGAAGCCCTGTGTTAAAGGTGAGGGAACCAAAAAGTTCTGGGTTCCCGAATCACCACTTGGAGGAGAGCTGTTCAACAATTGGGGATATTTATTTTGGACTTCACAGGGGAAAAAATAAATTGTAGTATACTTGGATCATCAAGACATTTGGGAGTTTATTACCACAACTAGCATTAGCTTAGCTAGTACAAAGAGCTGAGGACCATAACTGTGATGTGGGGTTTGATGGTAGGACTTTTACACTGAAGTATAGTCCTTCAATGTGATGATGAATTTTAGGTGTCAAGTTGGCTAGACTATGGTGCCCAGAGTCTAATATTGATCAAATATTAGTTAGTCTAGATGTTTTTGTAAAGGCATTTTTAAGATGTGGTTAATATTTACAACCAGTTGATTTTAAGTAGATTACCCTTCATAATGTGGGTGAGCCTCATCCAAGCAGTTGAAGACCTTAAGAGCAAAGACCAAAGTTTCTCCGAGAAGAAGAAATTCTGTCTCCAGACTGCAACATAGAAATTCTGCCTGAGTTTCCAGCCTTTGGACTGAAGATTGCAACATTAACTCTTGCTCAATCCCCAGGTTGCTTCCTTGCCCTAATTGTTACAGATTTGGCAGCTGCCAATTCCTCAAAACAAATCTCTCTCTCTCCCTCCCTCCCTCCCTATCTATCTATCTATCTATCTATCTATCTATCTATCTATCTATGGATCTATCATCTATCTATCTATCTATCTATGGATCTATCATCTATCTATCTATCTATCTATCTATGGATCTATCATCTATCTATCTATGGATCTATCATCTATCTATCTATGGATCTATCATCTATCTATCTATCTATCTATGGATCTATCATCTATCTATCATCTATCTATCTATCTACCTATGGATATATCATCTATCTATCTATCTATGGATCTATCATTTATCTGTCTATCTATCTATCTATCTAAAATCTATTGGTCTGTCTCTCTAGAGAACCCTGAGTAATACAAACTTAAACAACTGAAGCACCTGGATGGAATGATGTTTGCAGTGACTGAAGGAATGAGATCCTGCTATTGACTGACATCCTTTTATTTCTGAAAAATTTCAGGGGAGTGCAGGTAAGAGGAGTTAGATGGTCACAACCAGTTTAGAGAGCTCCTAGCTGAAGTCTTAAGATATTGGGACTCTGGTTGGGAGGCCTGTGCAGTATCCTACAACAAACAGTACTGCAGGACTCAGGCATTCACTGCCCCTGCCCCCGAATATGGGAAGATTATCCTTTCCTGTGCCATTGACATCAGGCTTGGCTATTTGACCTGCTCTTACCAATTAAATAAGATCAGAAGGGGAGTATTTCATGTCTAGGCAGAAGATTTAAAAGTTAACATAAGATTCCCTCTCTTTTCCCTCTGCCACATGGCTGGCAATAGGTAGAGGATGCACCAACACGCAGGACCCAGAAACAAGTCACCTGGAACAGAGTCACAGACAACCCTCTAAGGATACAACACAAGCAGAAATGAACCTCTGTATTAAAAGCTGTTCAAAATTTGGTGTGATTTGTTTTCCTAGCATATGTTAATCTCTCCTGACTCATCTATACTTATGGATCTATAACTATAGACTTCCCTGGTTCAAATCCTGGTTCCCTCCATTTCCAGTTATGTGTCTTTGGAAAGGCTACTTAGCCTCTCTCTTGCTCAATTCTCTTCACTTAAAAAGGGGGAAAATAAAATACTTATGGAAAAAGGTGGTTGTGAGGATTTGGTTAGTTAACATATGTAAAGTTCTTATTTGTTACAGGCACATAAAAGATAATTAATGCATATTACATGTGATAATAGCATGCTTTTAAAACCCTTCTCCACACAGTGACCAGGAAGCCATTACCACTGGGGTGTGCAATGTAAGAGTCATAAGCAATTCACAATCATCCAGTTCAGAGTGGGATTTGGGAACTTTCTGGGTTAGCACTAGATAATACATAAGTCCTTATGGTCTCTGTTCCCTATTCATCTCTCTGTCTCTGTCTCTCTCTTTGTAGACCTTTATGTAAACACAGTCCTTACCGGGAAGGACATACAAAAATAGGCAATGGGCTGGATTTAGAAGCTAGGCATACTTTGCTAATCCCTGGTGTAATCAGTTATATGGTACCCTTTTGATTTTGATCTTTTGTTTTTCCTTATAGGAGATCTCCATCTAACCTCTCTTCTGGAAGGAGCTAAAGACTACTCTTGTCACAGGTGAGCATTCACCCCACACACATTTGTGCATGCACTCACCTAGTCAGAACAATTCCCCTCAATGCTGAACATGGGTCATCAGCTCTGCTCTTAGCTGATTTCACTCCAATAACATGAAAAATGATATATCTACTTGGTCCATGTCTCTCAGCAGTGAGGTGGCTCATTCATTCCTACAGTAAGTACAGCACGTGAAACTGATTCTTGAAGGGAAAGCAAATCCTTTGTCCATAAGGACAAATGATGAGCCACATTGTGAAAAAACAAAGGACTTCTGGTGTGGGTGGTTAGCTTGGCTTGTTGGATAGGAATAGCATGTCATTAGCACAGATTCTGTCCTAGCCCTGTGATGGTTATCTGTGGTCCACAGAGGTATGGATGCACCTGATGAGGGCTGTCATGAGCATTTGGATGAAGCAGACGTTTAAGGTCCCTTATAGAAAATCCCACTGCAGGTTAATTTTTAGGACTGGCCCCTTTCCCGATACTTAATGCAGGAATCTCAGCCTTCCGAGTTCCATCACAAAACAATAACTACAATAAGCAGGGTCATCTATTTCCGTAAGAAAGATCTCAAGCTGCCTTGCATTGCTTCTCTGTAGGTATGGCCCTACAATGGTTCACACTGGCTGAATCAATTTTGCAATTTTTTCTAATAATGCTGTCCAACTCAGCTACTGCCTCTTCTATTCCTTGGCATTGGCTTTGTAATTCTGTTTGTCCATCTGTTATTTGTCCTTCTGGCATTGTTGCCTGCCCATTTGTTTATATTTTTCCGTTTTTTTTTTCCCAGTCATTTTGAAAAACCAGTCTACTGTTTGATATTCTGTCTTGATCCCCTTCTGAAGACATGCTGTGAGAAATTCTAGAACTGGAGGGAAACACTGGGTCTTGCTTCTCTGAGGGTTTGAATTGCAAACTGGAGTGTGTGTCTCTGGGCACATCAGGGATATAGCTGCAGACTTGGGGAAGCACAAGAAAAAGTTTCCATGTTTTCCCAGAGCAATTTTACATCACAAAGACTTGATACTTCTTTATTTTAATACATATGGATTTATTATGGAATAGGTCAAACTTTTTTGTTTGTTTTTAAGTAAATAGAAGAACAACATTGCTGAATGCCTCTTTGGATTTTGCATCAAGTTCCCTCTCTCCTGCTGTTAGAGGACTTTGATGGAAAAATCTGAGAAACACTGATTAAGCAATAGAGTGAGTGGGGAGGGAAGAGGCCCACCTTCTAAAAGTTTCCTCTGCACCAGCACAGCACTTGATCCCCTGGTATATCTTATTTAATCCTCATAATACATGGGGCCACAGTGATATTTACCTATTTGACTAAATCAAGGTTGAAAGAGGATAAGGATAACAGTGATAATGTCATTACCATTATATTAAGTAATTGTGCTAACGACACACATTAGAAAGAGACCAAACTGCAAATTGAGTGCTGTTTTTTCACTTAGAAGGAGACATTCTTGCATGATGTTATGGGCTGGATTGTGTTTCCCCCAAAATTAATATGTTGAAGACCTAACCCCCAAGTACCTCAAAGTGTGGCCCTATGTGGAGATAGGTTTTAAAGAGGTAATAAAGTTAATATGAGGCCACTAGGGTGGACCCTGATTCAATATGGCTGGTGTCCTTATAAGAAGAGATTAGGACACAGACACATAGAAGATAATGTGAAGATATGGGGAGACCATCTAGAAACCAAGGAGAGAGGCATCAGAACTAACACCTAGATTGTAGACTTCTAGCCCCCAGAATTGTGAGAAAATGCATTCTGTTCTTTAAGCCACCAAGTCTGTGGTACTTTGTTACAGAAGTCCTAGGAAAACTAGTGCACATGACAGGGCTTTTAATCTTTCTTTTCTTTCTCTTTCCTTCTTTGCTTCTTTCCTTTCTTCCTTTCTTCCTTCCTTTCCCTTTCTTTCTTTCTTTCTTTCCTTCTTTCTTTCTTTCCTTCTTTCTTTCTTTCCTTCTTTCTTTCTTTCTTTCTTTCTTTCTTTCTTTCTTTCTTTCTTTCTTTCTTTCTTTCTTTCTTTCTTTCTTTCCTTCCTTCCTTCCTTCCTTCTTGTTCTTTCTTTCTTCTTTCATCCATCAGACTTTCTACCTAATCCATCTATCTATCTATCTATCTATCTACCTATCTCCTACTTATTCATCTACAGAACATATAAACAAACATCTAATTCATATATAAAAGTCTAAAGGAAATATCTTTATTTTTCCCTATTCCCACTATCCTAAAACAACATCTATTTTAATGGCAACTCAGTCTTCCCATTTATACCTGTAACATTTCTACACAATTGTAACCATAGCACCCACATGCAAGAATGTTCTAATATTTCCCCTGATCTTTAGCACTTAAATATTTATTAAATATTTACAGAATATAACTAATCCTGGTAAATTAGATACTATTTCTTTGGACTTATTTATTGAAATATTATATATTTAATTATTATTTTCTAGAATTATTCTAGATATGTACACAGAGTAGGGATAAATCTTCAGAAGAAATTTAAAAATCACTCATAATTTCATCGTGCAGAGATATTTGATGTGATCTTTTTGCCTTTAGTATTTTCTATACTTGTATGAATACACAGATATACAAAGAGACACTTGTAAATATTTAATATACTTTCCTGTGTTCTTATATAGAAAAGATAGTAAGTTGTTATCTGCTCTCTCTGAGGCAAATGTTTTCCAAGGTTTGTGTTGTTATTTTCATTTGAAGAAGTTTTAATTCTTACACATTCCAAGATATTGAATCGTGTGGGCTTTTTCTGTCATTTTCATACTCCAAACTTACATTTCTATCCTGAGAGCAAATATTCACCTAGATACTATAAAGTTTCATTTTTTTCCATTCAATTATTTAATCTATCTAGAATTTGTTTTGCTACAGAATATTTTATGCAAATCCATACTAATATCCCTCAAGTAGTTAATAAATGGTTGTAATAATATTTGTTGCAGTGTCCTACACTTCTCCACAGCATTCAATTTTTGTGTTACAAATTACACAACATAGCTACTTAAGACAGCACCTAGTTATTAGCTCATGGTTCTGTAGGTCAGAAGTCCAGGGAGAGTGTCCTGCTCAGGATCTCACAAGGCCATGCTCAAGGCAGCAATTGTTGTGTCTTCATCCAAAGGCTTGACTGGGAAGAGACTTGCTTTCAGCTCCCTCGGGTTGAATCCATTTCCTTGCTGTTGTAGGACTGAGATCCCCGATTTCTTGCTCACTGCCGGCCAGTGGGGATCACTCTCAGCACTCCTAGTGGCTGGCTGTCCCCTCCATAATCCCTCTCATACTTTCACTTGAACTTTCAGGAAAGACTCAGTCACTTTTGAGGTCTTGTCCGATTAGATCTGGCCTACTCAGAATAATCTCACTCTGTATTAACTCAAAGTCAACTGACTAGATATCTTATTGAATTTATAAAATTCCTTTACCTTTGGAATATAAGGCAACCTAGCCAGGGGAGTAAAATTCATCATATTCACCAATCCAACCCACACTCAAGGGGAGGGCATGTTGCAGAGAATGCACACTATACAGCATGCATCTTGGGGGTCATCCCAGAATTCTGCCTGCCACCCCAGAATTCTACCTGCCACACCCACTTATTTTTTCTGACATCTTTGTAATATGTTTCTATTCTTCGATTTTGTTCTATATTCTATGACCTGCTAGTGAACCCTACTGTTTCATTCTTTATCTGTCCTTGAGCCTGTGTAATGTCAATCTTACTATTATAGAATTATAAAACTTTTTGTTATAGTTATGCCAGGTGCCCCCCCCATTTTATCTTCTTTCAAAAATAGTTATTTGCATTCTCTTTTATTATTTATTTATTTTCTCAAATAAACACCAGCATGATTTATCAAGGCTCCAGTCTCCAGTCTAGATATGCTCTCATTTGAATTTTGATTTCAAACTAGTTAAATCTATGCATTGTATTTGGGGAGAATTTGCCCCTTTACAAAAATTAAGCTGTATAGACAATGCTATGTCTTCAATTTAATTAAACAAATATGCATTGAGTGTCTGTCTTGCATCAGACACAGAAATGAACAAAAAGAAGTTATGTTCCATGGAGCTTTCATTTAAGGGAAGGAGACAGACAATAAATAAGTAAACAAATGAATAAGATAATTTCAAATAATGCTAATAATTGACAAATAGGGTCAAATGATATAAAATGACTGGGTATGATAGTGGTCAACTTGGGATAAGGAATAAGGGAATCTTCTTTGAGATATTTGATCTGAAACACAAAAAACTCTCAGCCATGAAAGAATCAGAGGTAAAAGCCTGTTGGGCAAAGGAAGCGGTACATTCAAATTCCCCAGAACAGCATGAGATGCAATCCAACAGGTGGGTAGGAACCAGATATCTTAATCAAATCTTTATTTCTATTTTTGAGTAGTAAATTTATACAATGTTCCCTGTAAAGGCACTATATACACAGTTCTAAGTTTGACCTCTATAGAGAATAATGTTTCTGTAACATTTTCTAAATGATTGCTGCTAATATATAGAACAGTTATTGATTTTTAGAGTATTTATTTTGAAATGGTCACAGTACTTAACTGTGGTTAATTCTGCAAATTCTTCAGTTTATGTACAACTGGATTTTCTCTTCTTCTCTTGTGTTTTTGAGATAGATACTCATAACAAATGTAGTAATCATATTTTTGCAATAACATACATTTTGCATCTTCCTTTTAAAAGGTCATTACACCTTGATTTCTGTTTCATATCTTAACACCAGTTTTATTTTCACACATCTCAGTGGGAGTTGTGTCTCTTTTTTATAGTAAGTTGCGTTTTGGTTTAAAATGGAAGGCATGATTCTTTTCTGATATTTTCATGGTGAATATAGGAGTAATTTGGATCTGTTATAAGTAAAACCTCTCTAGAGTATTTGTTTCTTTCAGGATTTATTTCTCCTCTAAATTATTTCCTTCAAATGTATTAAATGGCCTAAGATTCATGGGTTAAAAGGAATCACTGGGGTGCTGGTTGTGGGGGAGTCACTGGATTCTGGACAAAGTTCACTAGCTGTTTACCTTCAATGACCTGTCTAGGAGTTTGCTTTATAAATAATAATTTGATTGTCTTGGGAAAAAGTGAAACGTTATTACAAATCTGGAGAGGAAGAGAAAAAAAAGAGAGGCAGACTGACCCAGGCAGTGTCTTGAGAATGTGGTTAGAGGTTGTACCATTCCATTTTTGCTAGGCAGTTGCTGACCATGAGGAATTTGCTCTCCCTGTCCCTGGGGAGGCTGTACCACATACTGACCTGAATCTAGGCTCTGTCGCTGATTTGCTGTGCAACTTTGGGTAAGCCAGTTAACTCCTCCAAGCCTCTTTTTCTTCATGGAGACTATACCCTGTAGCTACAGGGGCTGCTATTAGATTATATAAGGTACCATGTTTAAAGTACCAAGCATTCTATTATGCACAGAACAAGCCCGCAAAAAATGCTAGTTCCTTTGTTTTTCTTGCAAGCCAAAGGAAACTTCTAGTTGCCATGTAATCTACAGATATTTCTTTTCACTATCTCACATGGAAAGCAGCCCCTCAGTAACTGGGAAGCATTATCACAGTGGCTGTTTTGTTGTGGCTGTTGCTGTTGCTGTCATCATCATCAACATCATCATCATCATCATCATCATCATCATCTCTATGGAGATGAATCTAAGTCATCTGAGTCACCTGGTGAGCAGGGCTTCTTAATCTCCAGGCCAATTATATATCTTGAAATATTAAAGCATGGAGGTAGTTATATGCAAAAGAAGTGCTGTGTTTCTTACACACTAGGGGTGAGAATATTAATGAATAAAGAAGCCGCATTGCCTGTATCTCTGCCCTGTAGGTATTCCTTTCTTGCTTCTCCACCTCAAATCCCCTCTGCCCACCAGTCTATTCTGACTGAACAGACACCTCTGAGAGCAAATGTTTCTGTATTTATTACAACTGTCTCTTATACGCCCTGAAACTAGATCACCGGTCTCTTCTCCCCAGCCCCCCAAACACAGCACACCAAATTTCTCATGTAAATTGTATGAACCAGTGTCCAAACTCTGCCATAATTTTTAACCATCTATTTGGGTGTAAGTTCTCTAGAATTCATTATTTCCTTTTCCACATCATTTCACAAATAATGGGCTATATACGAAGTGAAATGTAAAATTGAAGGAATGATCAGGGAAATTTAAGGCACAAATGCCATTAAGATTCATGTTCCTGTACCTGAATGGCTGTGTTGAAATGAAGTGGGCAGGTACAGAAGTCACTACACTGCCTTTAAGGGATTGGCTAATAGTGACTTGAACTCTGTCCTTCTGTCACTAAGCACCGTTCATGAGGGTCATTCTTTAGTCACATACAGATGAAGTGTCTACCATAAAAAAACAAAACAAAACAAACAAACAAAAAACTCTGCTGCTAAACTGTTGATCTTTGACACGGTATCAAATAATCTGATAGGCCAATCTGATAGACTCTCTCTGAACTCAGTTTTCCACCTGGAAAACTAAGATAAGAACATTTACCAAAATAGATGTTTTTTGAGGGTATCTGTGAAATAATGTTCATTGTATACAGATTGGTACTTTGTAAGCTTCTAATAAATTATAACCGTCATGGGTTTAATTATTATTTCTAGGGTCTCTAAAATAAAATTATTGCCATCAGTTAAATGTTCAGGGCTTCTACTTTGAGCTATGACTTCAAGGACAAAGCCCTCATCAGCACTTGTGATGCCCATTTCCTTATTTAAGACTTGAAAACAATTTTCTCTCCAGTGAGTTATTCTAGGTGAACCAAAATTGACTTCCTTTTTTCAACTCCTGCTTGGTCCATCTCATTTACCCAACTCTGCTGCTGAGTATCCCCTGCCTTTCCCTTTGAGCCAAAGCAATAGAATTTTAGGAATCAAGCCTGGGGCCCGGACATTGTTCATGTGCCCCTGTACCATTGTGTGGGTGCATTAGGGATAGATTTAGGGCCCCAGCAACTAAGTAAACACTGCACAGAAGACCAGATCAAACCCCCGTGTGGTCAGCCTGCATCACTGCACATCTTAGAGCCTGGTAGTCCCAAGAAACAGAGCCTGAGATGGAGATTCTTATGCAAGTGACTTATTGAGAGAGAAACTTGCAACAAGAGGAGGAAAACAGGGAAAGGACAGGTGAAGGAACTGAGTAAGGCTGTAGTTTTAGGTGGAGTCTAGCTTATGCCTGATCCCATGGGGAGCTCTGGAGTATGAATTGTACAACAAGGTTGGTCACCCTTATGACACAGACAACAAGCTTTAGCTACTACACCTCAGTCAGCTGTTAGCTGTAGGTCACCTGTGTTGCAGCTGGGTGGGTGGAGAATGCAATTTTTAGGGCAAGTCTCCAAAGAATGGTGCAGCTTTGAGTCTGCAGCAACCAACTCTTGGAGTAATTGGGGGATGGGTGTTCTCGCTGTGTAAAGCAGATCTGTGCAGAGCACCCAAAGTGACCACTACACTGGCCCTTCTTCCTGGGTCCCTGATGCACACATTTGTTCCTGTTTTACATAGAAACTGGGACTTGGCCATGATTCTCAAAAGAGTGCCTGGAAGAAATGACAGCTTTTCAGACCTTGATTCTGCATCTGACATTCTCCTACAATCCTGACTGCTCCAGGCATTTATTACATTCATTTATTTAATGCATATCTTTTTCACCAGATGATAAACTTCAGCCTGATAAGTACTGTGTGCTGTAGCCCCTGCACCCAGAACATTGCCTAGCTTATAATAGATGTTCAGTGAAAATTTGTGGGCAAACATATACACATAAACACACATATAACACACAGATATAATGTTCCAGAGACACATAATATTAGGGGACACAGAATAATTCTCAGAAAAAGAGCAGTCTAAGTTCATGTTAAGAGAAGATTGTCTATAACTGTAACATAATCTGCTTCTGTGTGCAGTGGAATTGGTACCCTCCATCACGTACATCATTACATAGAACAGACCCAGTCCCTTTGGTTAATAGTCCTGATTGCTGACCGTGCTGGAGTCCACCATGAATAAAAATGGAACCCGCCACAAATGATTGGCATCTCAGATATATAAAGACCTAGTGGAAGTTTTGTAATGATTGATTTTCTTCAACTCAGGCGACTGTAGTTACCTAGGTGAAACATCCAACCCCAACCTGGCCCAGAACAAAATCCCAGATAAGGTCTTGAGGGATTTGACTCCCTCTTGGATGGGAAAAACAAGAGAGCAAGAGCCACATCCCAATGTTCACACCATAAAGGAAAGTTACAAGGGATCTCACATCCCTTATTGGCATGCAGAGCACACCTGTCTATGGTCCACCCTCAATCCCAAGGTCTCCTTCCAGTCTATTGCTCAAGTCCAAGTTTCCAAAACTCTCTTTTCTCTTCTGTCCTTGCTTTCTTCATCCTCTTCCTGTTCTTTGATTATTCTCCTCTCTGTGTGTCCAAGGCATAAGGAGAGTAGAATCAAGGTTCAGCCAACTCAGCTCAGGATCATGGTATAGAAACATACCCAAGACCCCATAGTCCAAACTGTCCCCAGATGTGCATGGATAGACAACTCTTTGCTTTGAATCAAAATCATCCTCTCTGTTCTCCAGTTCTGGTTCTGCCCTCTATATGTATACACAAAACAAGGTTTTATTTTTCACTACAGTTGTCATTTCTGAAGTCATGGCAAGCATGGGCATGTTGATGGCATGGGGTAAAACTCAAAGCTGGGAAGCAGGACTTGAAACTAGAGGTGAGAATAAAAGATTGTTTAGATATGGAGAGGGTCTGAGCAGACAGAGCTTGAGACTCAGAGAATATAGCTTTTCTGGAACAGACGTCTGGAAGCAGGTCTTGGGGTTTGACACAAGTTAAAGGGTTATGGAACTCCTAGAGCCGAAGGGCTCATTTTGGTAGAGCTGCTGTTCACTGAGGCTACAGAAGCACTCAGTGGCCCAGTGGCTGCAGGGAGCTGATGCAACATGGGAACCTGGGGAGAGAGCAACCTCTAATGGGCAGGTTGATTTGGTAGCTCAGGTCTTATGATACTGGGTGCTAAGGGTTTCATGCCTTGTTTTCAAAGGAGCCCCTTAATTCTGGCTGCCTACAACATCCTTCCAAACTAGATCTAGGGAAGCTGAACCTGAACTTAGGGTTAAGTTCACCTGTGAGAAGCTGAGGATATAGTGGGTGGGCCAGAGATTATCCAATTCATCTTTGAAGCTTTTGAAGGTAAATATCATATCTCAATCAATGACATGTGTTCTCTATGCTAAAAATCTCCATCCAGTCTTGCACTGCCTGTACTTAACTCAGAAGTATTTATCCAGCACCTCCTATTTACCACACTACATATGGGGCTGGGGCCACTCACACAAAGTCCTAGTTCCTGCTGTGCTGGTTAATTTTATAGATCAACTTGATCTGATAACAAGACTCAGATATTAAGTCAAACATTATTATGGGTATTGCTATGAGGCTGTTTTTGGAAGAGATTAACATTAAATTGGTAGACTGAGCAAAGCAGATTGCCTTCCCCAATATAGGTGGGCCTCGTCCAATCAGTTGAAGGCCTGAACAGAACAAAAAGACTGATCCTCCTGAAAGTAAGAGGGAACTCCTCCTGCTTGCCTGTGATCTGGGACATAGTCTTTTTTCTTTTCTTTATCTTTTTTTTTTTCTGCCCTGGACTAACTGAAACGAGGTTTTTCTAGCTCTTGAGTCTGCTGGCCTTTGGACTAGAACTACACCTGGCACTGTAGCTTATAGACTACAGATCTTAGGAGTTGTCAGTCTCTTTAATCATGTAAACTGATTTCTTCTAATATCTTCTAATCTCTCTCCCCCTTTCTCTCTTTTTCTCTCTCTCTCCCTATCTTTTATTTGTTCTGAATAACCCTGACTAATACACTACCTTAAAGTTTATAGTCCAACCATGTGCGTTTTGTGGGAGGAGCCATGGAATACCAACAAGAAGCCCATTAATGCAATAACATGTAAAAAGGGCTGCAGTAGATGGTAGTCCAGTTGTGCATGGAGTTCAAGCTTCAGGAAGGCCAAAGATGCTCCAAATAAAGATTTTCCATTACAAAGTTCCAAATCCAGACCCCTGTGCCTGGTGTGTAAGGACATCCCTGAATCTGGCTGGTGCCTCCCTATCTCTTACCTCTTACCTCTTCAGCATCATTTCCCCACAGCTAAGAACCTGGGCTTTCAAGTCAGACCACACTGTTTGTATGCCACTTCTCCTACTTATTAAGTGTAAAACTTTGGGCAAATTACTTGACCCCTTTGTCCTTAAAAACCTTAGTTTTCTTATTTGTGAACTGGAAATACTAATATACACCTTACAGAATTTTGTGAAGATCAAAGAAAATACTATTTTTAAGGCACTGAGTACAGTGTCAGATACATTATAAATGATGTACGGTAGCAAGTTTCATCATCTTCATTACCATCATCACCACCAAAATTTTCATCATCATCTTCATCACTATCATTACTGTTACTACCAGCACCACTTTCAATATCATCATTATCATCATCATCACCATCTCCATCATTGACACCACCAGCATCATCATCATCAACGTGTCACCTCCGTCACCACCACCACCACCACCACCACCATCATCTTCTTCATCGTCAACACCACCAGCATCATCTTCATCAACATATCAGCTTCATCACCACCACCATCATCACCATCAACTAATCTAGATTACGCCACAGATTTTTTTTTTATTTCAGACACTTTATGCTTCAAATAAAGGAAATCCCTCATCAGACTGTTTTAAATAAAATATAATTTTTTTGGCTTATATAATGGTAAAATTCATAGTCATCTAGACTGAGGTCAGGATTGATCCAACAAGTCAAACAATAACACAGGGGCCCATCTTGTCTCTGTCTTTCTGTACTGACTTTCACAATTTGGCATCACCTTCGGACTTCCTGCAATAGTTCTGGCAGTCCTGGACCCTTCCCTATCAGTTAAAAAAAAAAGGGCTGCAACAGTTGTAGACCTCACGACCTCATACCACACGATTGAGAAAAAGAGTTCTAAGAGATCCATGGAAGAGAGAGGAGTCTTCTCTTTCCCAGAATCCCCAGCAAATATCTCACATTTCATTGGCTTTGAGTGGGTTATGTGCTCATCCCTGAACCAATCACAGTGACTAAAGGAGTGGGAAAAATAACTGATGAAAATACTGAGAACCGATCCCTGAAACTCGGGATGGGGTTCAATCATACGGACATCATAGGGCTGAGAATGGGGGTGGCTCCTTCAAATAAGCCTAAGTGCTATTTGCAGAGGACGGTTGGATGGAGAAAAGAGAGCAACTACCACAAAAGTTCACTACGCTGACCTTCTCAGGTGTACCTTTGAATGTGTGGTTCTCTCTCTCTCGGCCAACTCCCCTACCCTCATCTCAGACTAGTTCTTCCATGTCCAATTCAGTGTCTCTCCTGACCACCCCTGCCCTGGGCTACCTTAGGTAGCCCTGTTGTGCATGTCTCTAACAGTCCCCTGATAAATGTCTGCTTTTCTCCCAGCACTTATATCACTAGAAGTATATATTCATATATTGAGTCACCTGTTTATTGTTACCCCAACCCACTGGACTATAAGTTTTTGGGAGTAGGACAACTTAATTGTTTTTCCCAGTATCACCAAGAGGAAACATTAAAGTCAGGAAGTAGTAATTGTGCTCAAAAATATTTGAAAAGGGAACATGGGCATGGATGAATGAACGACAGAATGAATGGGTGAATGATGCAGTGAATGAGTGAAGTGACCTGGACTTCAATCTTAACCCCGGGAAAAATAAACGTCTCATTTCCTGCACTTTAGGCAAGCCAGGGGAGATCACGTCTTCCTAGCTACCAGCCAGAATTGATAGAGGCTCCTGTTTAGAAAAAAGAAATGCTGAAACTGGGGAAGAAACCGATTAAACACCATAAGAAAGAGTCAGGAGTGCAAAAATAGCAAATGATCGCCGTTAACTGTGATCTAAATATGGATCATAAGATATTTTTTTTTAACCTGAATTAACGTAATGAATTCCAAACCGAGGACCCGGTCTAATCAGATAAAGGTTGACCATGGACCATGGAGCAGTGCCAGAGGATGAAATCAGGTCTCATCCTCCTTCTGGGGGGCATCCCCACCCTTGGAGGTGAGGTTCCAGAGACATGCTTGAGTCTGGGGAAACATACAGAGGTGGGATCAGCACAGATGTGATCGGAGATGGAGTTCAGGACTGTCTTTGAAAGCAATTTCCCCCAAATCATGAAGTTGATCATTAATTGCTACCGTGGGGCTTGCATCCTTGCAATCATCCAGGAGTTCAAGTAAAAACCAGCACTCTCCTGACACCCAAAATTGTCTGTGTCAACATCACAATATATGTGGGGAGGAGCAGCCCTGGCCACAGTCACAATGGAAATTAATCAGGACATATGGCCTTGGCATCTTACAGATAGATGCTTTGGCATTCTTGATGCCATTACCATACCCTGTCCAACCAGCCAGGAGGAAGGCATTTCTTCTCCCATCTTACAGGAGAGAAAACTGAGGCTCAGAATACTAACAGGATTGGTGCAGAGCTACTAATAACTGTCCACCTAATGATTTGAACTCCGATTGCTTCCTCTATGCTCTTCAATATCCCTATGCCAAATGTGAGCAGAATTCAAAGGAAAAAAATCACATTTTCTAAAGAACAGTTTCATACGGAAACTGAGGCATGTCATTCATGACATTGTATATAAACGTGTGTGTGTGAGTGCATGTGGGTATATATGTGTCTATATATATATGCATGTATCTATGTATATATGTGTGTATGTGTATATATGTGTGTGGATACATTTATATATATGCTAAAATATAAAAATAACAAGCAAACAAACAAAAGCACCCCCCTGGAAGTCAAAAAAGAAAATAATTTTCCAGGAGGTTCCTGAAGAGCCCTTCTCTTTATTCCTGAGATGTTCAATTAATGGGTGCAAGTCATAAAACAGGGCATTTTTTCCCTTGCTATGATGCATTGTTTTTAATCTCACTGCCTTGTATTATATCGCATTCCTATAATTCTTCCAACAGGAAAAGACTTGTTTCATAAAAATATAGTCCCCAGCATTTGAAATATAAGTTCACATGCAGGCAACATATATATCACTGCACCGGCAAACTCACTCACTTACTTAATCCACTAAACTTCAGGGGCTTCCTATATTATGTGAAATGGCTTGAAACAGGCAGGAGCTGCCAGGACCCATCACTGCTTCTTTGCTCAAGAGAGACAGCGAGAAGGGAGGTGGGGGAGTGGAAATCCCCTCGGTGGATGCCAAATAACAAGTCTTTCATTATCACCCGGTGTCAGGACACTGGGTAATGTTCATTGTGCATGCACAATGAATTACTATTTACCTGGCAGTGCCTTTGATAAGCCCATCTCCTCTCCCTCTTTCTGTCCACGCAGCACGGAGCAGCGAAAAGCCTTTGCCTATAATTCTTATTAAGGTGATACCTTTTCTGAATAAGAAAGTACACACTTCCAAAGCCTGGCGTTCTCTGGGGTCTTTGAGGGACATTGTTTTTATTGGTTCCCTTTTATTTCTCCCACCCCGCTGTGTTTTAATGCTATAGTGACTTCTGTGTATACAACTCTCATATTGAAATGTCGGCGGCTGCAGATATATGCAATATTAAAGAGCGCTTATGAATTTTTGACATCTAATTAGTCGCTACCCAGTTAACATGTCAGGACTCAGAGGGATTAGGGAGGCAGCCCTTTCTGAATAAGTTACAGCGAGGCCCCTGTCCTTTTCATGTATTATTCTTTAATGTAGGTGGTGATTATTTGGCTGTGATTAATTGATGAAGCTCATTGGTCTGGCAAGTGGTACCGAATTCACCATTCTTCACTTTTATTTCTCTCAGTAGGGCTCTGCCACTTATTCAGAAGGACTTGCTTCCTTCCAGCCGGCCTCTCCTCTCTGTGCTGTGCTCCCGGTGGCGGGGTGAGAGGTGTTGTTCCCTGGGCCTGGCCTCGACCTTCCACAGCTCTTGGCTCACAGGTCAGCCGTGGCTTTTGCATCCCGCTTCCTCGTGGAGGGTCTGGGTCCAGCAGCCGTGGCCCAGGCACATCTGAAACCCATGGGACTTCCAAAGAAAAGCTTCTGGTTGCTCTCCTGTCTCCTGTCCGCTGTTTCAAGCCTTGCTCCGGTGCCCCTTAACACCTGTAGCACCCCGATGGGGTTCAGTTTCCTCCGAGGTTCAGCTGCCTGCCAAGATGCCAGGTGACAGGCGGGGCTCTCTGAGGCCACTCACGCCATTGTTTCCAGCTCTGGGGCCCCCAAGAAACCCCATGTGCCATGATGCACAGCCTGATAGTAGTGCTGGCTTTGCCCCGAAGGGTAAGTGACACCAGGCTCTGAAAGAGGCAGCAGTGTAAACAGAGGTCTGTAAGAGGAAACACCGGCTGCCAGGAAGGGTGTCTGCCCACCAGCATCCAGCATCTCCACTGTCACCCTGAAGAAGGGTAAAGGTGGATTGGAAAGATGCCACTCAGTGCTCCTGAAGCCCAGGCCCTGCTCCTAGGCTGCCACAGACACAGCTGGGACCTCTTTGGCCTCTCTGGTCCTCTTTGGGCTTGTGAAAGTGGACTCTGATTGTCTTGGATTTAAGATGGCCCTGGTTTTTAATTTTTAAGGTAAAGCAAGCAGGGAAATGGTTTGTGATCTACAGCCCTGTGTTTATGTAGGGGCGTGGTGGGACTTTATGACTCCCCCTCATACCTGTGTGCACACACAGGCACACACACACACACACCCCCGTACACATACAGCCACATACACACTCATGGACACACACAGGGACACACAGTGTACACACACAAGTACATAAATATATATACACACACAGACACACATACCTATGCAAAAACATAGACACCTACACACATATACACACATCCCATGGACACACAGGCATGCACGTACACACGTATACAGATACACTCTTTCTCCCCCGTGGCTTTTCAAACAAAGGCTCTGCCATCAGACTTTCAGACCCCGGCCTCCTGGTTTTATGGGCAAATAATTACTTCTTGCAAAGTAGAACCACCCCCATTATAAATCTCCCACCATTCAAATCTATAATTGGGGCAGTAACAGAGCTGCAGCCGATTCTTCTTTTTAAATGCACCAACTCTGGACAAACCATCCTAAAAATGTATAATTATAAATAAACCTTCACCTATGTCAGCTGGCAGGGTTTTTAATTACCACACTTGATGTCAATCAAGGCCAGCGCTGGGCGCACATGCGAGGGGCAATTTCAGAGAAATTTCGCGGACATAAGCTGTCGCCTTATTCTATTATCTATATTTAAAGGAGAAGAGAAGAGATGAGGCAACAGCCAGGAAGGGAGACGGAGAGAGTGGCTGGCTGGCGGAAAACAGTGGGAAAGGCAGTTTATCCAAAGGGCAGTGTCCTGCCCTGGAAAGAGCTGGGGCCCGCCCTGGTGACCATTCTTTGTCTCCCAACCCTTTCCCTCCAGGAGATGAGCTGAGAGTGCGATGGGTGTCAATTTGCTGATGGAAGGGGGGTGGGGTGGATGTGCTCCTGTAGGAACAAGGCCAGCTGGTGGGGTGGGGGGACCAGGCAGAGAAGGGGGGGAACACAGAGAGCTAGAATTGGGGGGCGCTAGAAGGGAAAAATCAATTGATGCAAATTCACTTTCTCCTTGACGGCACATTCTATCCGAAGGAAACACTGAACTTTGTAGTGTTAGCAGCAGCTGAAATTTAGAATTATTGTTTCCTTCTAACAGAAGACTCATTTTCCACGGCCGCATTTGCAGCATAATAAGCTTTTTGTTATTTTTTCAATTAGAGTCAATTGACCTAACAAAATGCTTGGCAATTAAGTGATTTTTGTAATGGTCCGGGGGTAATTTAGTCGAGCTTGTCAGCTGTGTTTCATGAAGCCGAGATGTCTTTTTTTTTTTTTTTTCCACTGCCTCTCTCTCTCTCCCTCTCTCTCTCTCCCTCTCTCTCTCGAGCATAATGGCTCATAATTTCGAAATCTTTTCCTTCTGTTTCCCTCACAATAATTCGCAATTACAGGAAGTTGTTGGAGGTGATTTTTTTTTCTACCTTGCCTTTTGAGTCAGTAATTTTAAATAAAATGTACATACTTATAAAAAGGCAGCTATTACTGAAATCACTTTTTGTGTAAACTCAATTATTTTATGAATAGTGACACCAGCTTATACTGGGTTCTGCTCCTGAAGGCTGAGGCATTATTATCTTCAGGGCAAAAGGTTTGGAACATTCAGAACACACTTTCCACATCAAACCAACATTCAATAAGGTAAACACAACTTCAGGGGAACAGGAGGCATCGGGGTTACCTGGTCATGAAAAATGGCCGTGCATTCATCTCCAGCCTCCTGATCACCCCCTCCCCTCCCCTAGGACTGAAGGGAGGGCCTCAGTCTCTGATTTATGAGGGAATTCCTCATTTGCCTAATTGATTCATTTTCTTAAGATGACATCTGGAGTTACATTTCCTTTTTAAAAGGCTGCAGTTAGATCTGATGACTGGATCAGATGTTCCTTCATTGTACTACTATCTGTTTATACCTATATTAAAAAAAAAAGCCAAAAAAACAATATTCAGTTTGTAACTGCATGCACGCATACATGTAGAAACAGCCAGGAAGCCGTGAGCCCTTGTTCTCTCAGAACAAATTTGACGAAAGTCACATTTGACAGCGCAGGTCATTGTGGGGATGTGTGTTATCAAGGTTCATCTTTTTTAACCTTTAGGAGGCTTGTGCATGTTCCTGCATTACTGTGTGTCTCAAGATGGTCTCTTGCCCCTTTGTGAAAAACAACTTAGAAGCCACCCACTTCACTCCTCGGCAGGAAACTCCCCAGTAGGGGGCAGTAAAAGAGCAAGCCAGCCAAACCCCATTTTGGCTAGCCCTGTAATAGGGCAAGACCACCAGCCCTGGGAAACTCATCCCCTCCCGGCTCATGTGTGGACACAGAGCTAGAAAGATCCTTTAGCACAGATCGCTGGTTTTGAATTGGTCTCCCAACTCTTTCTGGAAAATGTCTAATCAAATGTTCCTCCTTGGGCTTCCCTGGTGGCGCAGTGGTTGAGCGTCCGCCTGCCGATGCAGGGGACACGGGTTCGTGCCCCGGTCCGGGAAGATCCCACATGCCGCGGAGCGGCTGGGCCCGTGAGCCATGGCCGCTGAGCCTGCGCGTCCGGAGCCTGTGCTCCACATCGGGAGAGGCCACAACAGTGAGAGGCCCGCGTACCGCAAAAAAAAAAAAAAAAAGTTCCTCCTTCTCCATTTGGGGTTTCTATCTTTCCAAAGGGTCTCATTGAAAGCTGTGGCTGTTGTCATCTGGGTGCTGGGAGCTCTGGGCACATTCCCTGCCAGGGTTGCTCAGGCAGCATGGGAAATGGGAGGCTTCTTGAATCCTGGAGGCTTTTGCAAGGCCTGAGGAGACAAATGTCCAACACCTTTCAACTTACGCTGATTTACTTGACACTCGAATTTGGCTATTGTTTCCTTTTCCGGCATCTCAATTTCCCCAATTCTAAATTGAGGAGGTCAGGCTAGATACAATCTGCAGACCAATTATGCATTCATTCATTCTTTGCTATATGCATTCATGCACTTATTCTTTACTATATGCATTCATTCATTATTTACTGTATACACGCATTCATTCTTTACTAAATGCATGTTTATAGGCAGAAGACATATTCTGTGTGCTAACAAGGTCGTCATATTCTTGGATTTGATTTGATTATTATTTTTTTAAATATGGGATCTTTGTTCAGCTCCAGGTGGTTTTCTTTACTTACCTTTTTTTTTTTTCTTCCTGGTTGACTAATTTGTCCTCAACCAAGGCTGAAGTCTCTAAAAATCTCTTTATGGTTTTAATGTGGTGTGTGCTTTCCATAGTAACATTTCACCTGTGTTTGGAGACATTTGGAAATCTCTCCCCATTTCTCCAGGTATCATGGACAGCCCTGGGTTTGGTTTAACTTAGATTCTAAGTCCCCGTGGTTTGGCCTGGGCTGGGGCTGGGCTCAACCTCTCGAGGCTTTGATTAATCCACTGCACCTCTCATTTTCCCGACTATAAAAGGGGAAGCTACAGTTCTGAATAAGCATCTTGCAGAAGAAAGAAGCCAAAGCAGAAAGTATTAAACTTTCATCCAACACCATAGGAGAGATGTAGTTATTAAATTTCAGCTGCTTATCAAACTGATATGAAAGTCATTTTGCATGATTGCTTTGCATCCTCAAATCTTCTGCTTTTATTTGCAATGCATCTCTGTGCTTCCTTATTAGAAAAATACTCAAAGGATAAAAAAACTGATAACATTATTCAGTTTTTACAATTAGGTAGAAAAAAACTTTCAAAGAAGTGCTTTCTTATTGCAGCTGGTAATAATATTGGGGGTCCTCTTGATAGCAGTCTACAGTGATCCTACCCAAGATGACACTGGTTTTATCTTCTAATTGCTGGATACTGGTTCTACTGGATCTGGGCAAGGGAGGCTATTTCCAGTTTTTTCCTTGGTACATGTAACTCTGGTTTATGTGACATATAGAAATATGCTGAGTCTCTTGCATTTGCCCACTTTTGTCTTTATGGCAGGTCCACTGTGCTTATTGGACCCCAGATAGGGACTTTTGCTATTTATTCAGTATTCCTTTGTCGAAAAATGATTGTGTTGGGAAATGTGTTAAGGCCTAGGGATGAAGCTCCAGGCAGCAGTCTACGTACAATTGAATTTCATCTCTTCTTTATTAAATCATCAGTTTACTTTTAAATTATAAACACATGCAAAATTATAAATTATCTATATAGGTAGGCACATGTAGATATATGGTTTTTTCATTACTTCACTATCTTTCCATGATCTGTAGAAATGCCAAAACAATACATTTGTATCTAGCATTAAATTTTATATGCCTATTTTATTTTAGCCTTCTTAATAGTTTTATGAGTTAAAAATATTCTCTCACTGGGCTTCCCTGGTGGTGCAGTGGTTGAGAGTCCGCCTGCTGATGCAGGGGACACAGGATCGTGTCCCGGTCTGGGAAGATCCCACATGCCGCAGAGCAGCTGGGCCCGTGAGCCATGGCCGCTGAGCCTGCGCGTCCACAGCCTGTGCTCCGCAACGGGAGAGGCCACAGCAGTGAGAGGCCCGTGTACCGCAATATAAATAAATAAATAAAATAAAATTCTCTCATTGTATAGCAGTGGAAACTAAAGCTCAGAGAGGTGAGGTGACTTGCTCAAGGTCATACAGCTGGTACATGATAGCTGTGTGATTCAAGTTGGGTCTGGGTGACTCTAGGAGAGCGTTATGTTGACCTTAGCCTACTGTCAAAGCACCTTCAGCATCATTTTCCCCATAGTCTCCATTACCCTTTATTTCCAAGTGTTCAAAGACAAATACAACTAGCATTGCCCTGTAATAGAAGTGAGCACCAAACCTTCCGGAGCAGAGAAGGGGCAGTGGAAGCCTCACTTGTCAAGTCACCAAGCCCCATCCTCCCCGCCTTCCTTCAAACCCTCCATCTACCTCTGCTGCTCTTACATAGAGAAAAAGGACATTGTTACCGCATCTTTTAGACTGGTACTGACAAAAGGGAGGAGCAGCTACTGAAACCCAATCCTGGAGAGTTAAAAGAGACTTCAACAGAAGAAGGAAGTGATGACCACACCCAGTGGAAACTGTTCTTACTGAAAGCAAGAGATCTGGTAATTAATTCAACAAGGTTTACTGAGCACCTACTATGAGTCAGACATGGTTCTTGGTGCTTGGAATAGTGAAACAAAGACAGGCAAAGCTGCTTGCTACAGAGGAAACTACCTTCCAGCTGGGGAGCCAGGCTGACAGCAATAAACTTCATAGCAGATTAGAAGACAGTGAGTGTACCAGACAAAGTAAAAGTGAGCAGAGTGAAGGAGAAATATGGGCCAGTTTCAGAATTAAATAGCCTGATCAGAGACGTGGTTTATTCTGGGAAAGTCTTTTCCCTCTGAGTCTCATGTCATGACTGCAAAAGAAGAGGCTGAACTAAATCAAGAGTTTCCACGCTTGGCTCATATAGGAATCCCTTTTCTTTTAAACTTTGTAGACTCCAGGTTTCACTTATAGATTCAGGCTATCATAGTATTATGGATGCACAGGCCTAGGAATCTGCATTGTTAAAAAGAGAGTCAAAAGAGATGAAGGTGTTCATCAAGTTTAAGAAGCCCAGGACCAAGCGCCTGTGTGTACTGTAAGGGTACCAGGATGTCCTCTTTGCTTATAATCTCTGTGACCTTGGAATTATTCCTGAACATAAAGGTATTCTTTACTCCCAGGATTGTGAATGAGGGTCGACTGATCCAACAGTTGGAAAAGCACTGGCCCAGGTCTTGGCACATCAGTGGAACCCAACATGACCTTCCTATTCCTCCTTGTACTTCTAACATCAAATAATACTTCTCTGGAATCGTGAACACAAGACAAACGCATTTGAAAAGGAACAACTGGATCTATAAGGGCTGAGAAAAGAAGCGAATAAAAAATGGTAAATTGATTATCCTGCCGAGTGAGAAAAAGGACTCTAAACCATAATTTAGGCAGAACCGGTTATGTCAACAAAATATGCGTGCTATATTTAGCCAGGTTAGCAAAATATGCATGCTATTAGCTGAGATGATGAAGAAAGGGTGGGCTTTAGTACTTTCCAGTGAGTGCCTCTTCTATTGGATGGGCTCTGACTTCCTCCAGGTTGGGGGTGGTGGAAGATGATGATCCCTGAGTCTAGTGGGTTCCATGCAAGTGAGCATCATTGATGCTTCTGCCATTTCCACGAAGCCCTGACCTCCGGCCTCTGTTCTCGAATTGTCTGTGTACTTAAAAGCCTTTGTTTCATTCATCACCTCAGCTCTTATAAGACTGAAATTATATTTAAAGAAATAAAAACATAGCAGAGGGCTTCCCTGGTGGTGCAGTGGTTAAGAGTCTGCCTGCCGAAGCAGGGGACACGGGTTCGTGCCCCGGTCCGGGAAGATCCCACATGCCACGGAGCGGCTGGGCCCGTGAGCCATGGCCGGTGGGCCTGCGCGTCCAGAGCCTGTGCTCCACAACCAGAGAGGCCACAACAATTAGAGGCCCGCATACCACCAAAAAAAAAAAAAAAAAAAAAAGGAGCAGAAACAGAAGTGCCAGAGATCACAGACCATGTACTCATCTAAGAAAGTGTGGAATTATTCCTTCCACCTTGGTCCCTCCTGAGGGCTCCTCCATCTCCCCTGACACCATCACTCCTTATTTTCTTGCCCTGTTCTATGTTGTTATAGGACTTATTCCCACCTGATAGATCATTGATTTTATTGTTGGTTGTATTCTATACACAGTTTCTTCCCCCCACTAGAATGAAAACTCATGAGAGTTGGGACTTGGAATTGCATTCATTTTTATGCCTGTATCTACCACATAACAGGTGATCAATAAATACCTTTTTGAATATTCGAATTTCAACCTCAGTCCTGGTTTCATACTCGTTGAATGTCACCAATATTTCCTTGTTATTTTCTTCCTTCAATTCCCTTAGCCCTCTAAGCTGGTATATATGGCAAGCTGGTAGAAAAAAAGGCAATTCAGTAATGGAAGAGAATGAAATAAAGGGAGAAAGAAAAGACTGGTATAAATTTGAGCATCAAGGTATTTAATTTAGTGTTATCTTTATACACTATAGTGATGCCTATAGACTCCATAGATATTTTAGCTTGAATTTTAATTTGGGACACATGTTTGTAGAATCCACCATGTTAAGGCCAGAACAGGATTTTAACGGTCAAAGGCAATTTGCAGATTCATTTTCAATATTACCAATTTCTAATATGTTACAGGGAAACAGAAGAGACTGAAATATATTTGCTATGAGTCAAATATAGATTTTATTTTTAAAAACATTCTTTGATTAATTTCAGGTACCTAATTATCTCCTCACTTTAACAACTATTTCTGTTTAAATGACAGCTTTTTAAATATTTGACTCGAATATAAACCTCCCCTGGAAACTTGTTATGCTATTAATTTGGTAATTTTTTAATGGAATGTTCATTTGGTAAAGAAAACCCAGTGCATGTCTAAAAAAGTTAATCTGTTTTAAGAATGTGGTCCAGAATAATATTTTACTCTCTCACTACAAAACCGACTGTGCTGAGCGTCCATTCCGCCGTCTGTGCTGACGGCCTAGGGTGATGCCTCTTCTGAGGCTGGGGACTGGATGGCCACTGCAGACTGAAACCCATCCAATGTCTCCAAGTCCATGTGGACTCCAGTTATGGGAGTGACCCTCACTGCAGTTCAATCTCCCATGCAAATACAGCTTGAGAAACTCAGAATTCTACCATTCCCCATGTATTCTTGACAATGATGACAGAGACATCTATAATAGGTAATTATGCCTTCCTTTCATTAAATCCTTGTTTATTCATCAGCAACAGGAGAAGATTAAGGAGAAACAGTGACTAAGAACAAATGGATTTCCCCATTTCCAAGGTGTAGTGCCTGGAACTTTGCCCTGCAGGTCAGAAGGTCTAGATGCTAAGCCTCGCCTACCAAGGACTGTTCCGTTCAATCCCCCGTATCTACATTTATATACTGAGACTTTGGGACGAGCATTAATATTTGACCCGTTTACATGGGTAACGAAACATGGCTGTGGAAAAACTTTTAGACTTGCTGGAAATTCAGGACAGGAAACATTTATCCAATGATTATTCTATGCCAGGCCAGTACTATAATCCCTCTGAGAAGAGGAATTAAAATATATACATACGTGTATGCATAGGCATACACACACACACACACACACACACACACACACACATATACACACACATACACACACACATACAAACAAGAGTGGCTGCCCTCAAGAGGATTACAAACTTTTAGATACTTGCATTGGAGAGAAATTATCCTATAGGAGAAAAAATGTAAATGTCCTGGATTCGGGTCTTAACACCACCTTCAGTGTCTCTGTGATCATGGGCAAGTTGCTTAATCTCCTTGACCCACAGCGTCTGCATCCGAAGGATGGTGATACAGATATATACATCACAGAGTGGTTACAGAGATGAAGACAGTCTATTTTAATAAACCACACAAGGGGCCCAGGCACACAGTAGGTCCTTGGGGAAGAGTGGCTGTGATGACAAAGATGACAATGGTGACAATGGGGATAGAAAGTTCCAGTTGTGTCATTCCCTAAATAGGTTTCACAGGACAATAGGAGATTTCAGCTCAAAAACTCTAAGTCAGGGACCCAAAGGCTATGAGTCACCACTTTGCTTCGTGCCTGTCAGTTCATTTTTGAGAATCCACAGAAATAGAAATGTTCTATCAGACCAACTTGGATTGCCATCTGGCCCACACATTTTCCTGGCACGGCCCGAAGGCCAGCACTGCTATTCTCCCCTCCAAGCAAAACCCCGAGTTTAGCAGAATAAAATCTGGTGTTGAAATGCATGGAGCACAGCATCAGTTCATTATCATGATTAGCATATTAGTAGTAGTTATAGGCAATTAATATGAATAATAATTGAATCTGGGTTATAGTAGTTAATAGAACTACTAGTGATATTAATATCAACTGCAAGTATACTGTTTAATAAAACAGCAACAACAATAGAGAGGAATTGGTACTTTTCAAGGGGCTTTCGCATTCATTAGCTCTCTGAGTCTTCTTTGGGGTATATGATTATCCTCGGTTTCCTTTTAGGGAAACTGAGGTTTTAAACAGTTGAAACGTACTCCATGGGATTCAGCGATATGCAGAAAATCTGGAATTAGAAACTCTGTCTTCCAAGTATTAGTGTAGTCGGCCCTGGCGATTGAGTAGAAAAAGAGAGAAAAATTCATCAAATAAAACATTGTTTGTCTGGATCATTGAGTAACACAGGATGCCAGGACAGGAGGGACCTTGGAGTACAACAGATACGATGCTTACGTTGTACAGGCAAGGAAACCGAGGCCCAGAGAGGGGAATGATTTACCTCCAGTGATCAGAGCTGTGAGACAGATTCCGAATTAATTTTTATTTCAGAGTGCCTTTATGTGGTCCCAGAAAGGGATCTTTTTAAAAATTTTCTGTGAACCGAAAACCAAATAATCACATTTGTTAAAGGTGCATATTAACTTTCCAATTTAGCCCTAAACCATGGTCTTGGGTTGCATTTCCAAAAATATGTCTCATTTAAGTCTAATTTGGTAGCATAGTATTAGCTATTATGAAAAAATAGGATTCCTTGGTCAATTACATTTGAACTATTCTGGGTTAAAACGTGAATTAAACAGGTTTTGTTTTTATTGCTGACCTTTTAGTTTTTCACCTTAAATACGCAAATAGCATACTGTGTTCTCATCCATCTTTGACCGTGAAATCCTTTGCTCTCAGAAAATCCCTTGAGACTCATATTTGAAAGGTCCCAGTTTGAGAAACTTGGGTGCAGTGGCATTTTTCTACAGGGTTTTAGTGCATTTGCTTTGTAGCAGATATTCCTAATATATTAAGGTCTGCTGGGTTTATTTCTGAGTCTCTGGCCAACTTTTGGAAGGTTGAAACCCCTAAAAATACAAACTGCAGATATGAGGAGAGCCATAACAATCTTGTTTCATTTTATGTGTAATGTTTTTCCAAGCGACTAAATCCACACTACATGACTTGATTCCAACCCCGTAAGTGACCCTCATCTTCAATCGCTGTTTACCAAGTGCCTACAATGAGCCAGTGTTCACACGATTTCTTGCTGTTTTAGGCTCCTACTTCTGGATCTGGGCTTCCTGTAGTGACACACCTGAGGAGAAAGCCTGCACAAAAGGGTGAGTATCTGTAGGTTTGGGGGCTATGAAATTAGGTAGCTGTACTTGAATAAATCATTTCTAACAAATAATCCTAATCCCTGAATATCATCGTATAAAGTGAACAGTGAAGGCAGAAATTTCTCCTAGGTGTCTTAGATAATATAGCTACTGAAAAAAAGAACAACAATAACAACAACAACAGTCGGAGATTTTGATGGGATGAGAACTTTTTTTTAATGAAGAAAATTAAGAAGGACTGGAGGGAATGAGAAAAGGCATTTTGGCCAAAAGCTTGGTAACATTTGCTGTTCTCAGAGGCACATTTGCTTTACTATTAACCCTTAAAATTAATGGGCTTTGAGATGGAGAAGTGAGTTCTTACCAGTTTAAAACTTGGCTTCAACTCTGTCTGTCCTGAAAATCTGATTGTCTGTTTGCCTTTTTGTGATTTTTTTAGTAAAAAACTTTGACTTTAAAAATTGCTTGAAAATAAACAGATACAGGGTGGTTTGGGGTGTGGTCATTCTGTCTTAAATTCAAAACATTTAAAATTTCCAGTCCAGCATAGAAACTCAATATTATTTACTCCATTTTGGGAAAAAAACAAAATTAAGACCAAAGTGCTGAGGTTGAAAAAGTATAAAATGAACTATAACTTTCTTTCCCAAAGACCTGCACATAAGGATTTTTTTACTTTGCACTTAAGACCACATTTTCAAAGGCTATTCCTCCCCTTGCCTCCTTTTTGAATATGTAAAACTCTGCATGCATCTAATCGGTCCTTCAATTGTCCACTTGCACCTTCAAATTATGGGACAAGTGGCCAATTGGGCCTGCAATTGGCTAATTGCACTGACAATTAGCCAATTGTGGGTATAATTAGCTGCATGTAGAATTAATCATATGCACAGAATGGTCGGCCACTCTGAAAACATAGAACTAAATGTGTTCTAGATGCACATCTGTACCCAGGCACAAAGGGAACACGGGCGAGGATCCTAGATGAATCACTCTTAAGAGAATCATTAAAACAAATCTGGCACTTGGTTAGAAAGACCACATGATTAACCACTGAGTACCCAGTCGACTCGCTTTCTCTAAATTTCCAGTGTGGAGCTCAGTGTGGACAAGGCAAAGAAGATCCCAGTGTTGAAACTTAATTCTTCAATCTGAAGCCCTTCTGCAGCCAGCTACCCTGGTTGCTGGTACCCTCTGATTAATTTTTTTTAACTAAATATTTGGATTTATGGTATAATTGGTGAGTAGTACCAGGCAGGCTCTAACTAGAGTCCTCAATAGGGAACCTAACTAATTTTGGTTCGAATACTTATCAATGTAACACGTAAGTGTTACCATCTCATTCATATCTAACACCCAAGCTGGTGTGTGCGCACTCCTGGGGGGACCAGGGACAATCCCACGAAAAATACTATGTGTGTCTATGAGGCATCCATTATATTTTCTGGTAAACAATATAACATAATTTTAAATGTTAGTAAACAACAGAAAATTGTGAAGGTGGTTAAAGTTGTAGTGGTTAAAGTCCATCTATGGGTTTATTACTTAACTTCCCTACAGCCTAGTTTCCTCAGCTATAGTGATAAACTAATGCAAACTAATGATGACTACCTCACAAGGGTCTTTTTAGAATTAAACAAGGTCATTTAAAATAACAAAATGAAAGTGAGCTCATGAGGGAGGGAGAAAACCTGGAACTCAAGACAATCAATCAAGAAATTAACATATTAAAACTTCTGAGATTTCATGCTGTAAAGACTTCTTTTTTTTTTTTTAACATCTTTATTGGGGTATAATTGCTTTACAATGGTGTGTGAGTTTCTGCTTTATAACAAAGTGAATCAGTTATACATATACATATGTTCCCATATCTCTTCCCTCTTGCGTCTCCCTCCCTCAAGGAATTCTTTATTTCAGCATTTTATCAAACAAAAGCGACCGAAGACCAGTCTTTTCAAGTAATACCTATTGCTTCATGCTGGGAAGCACCACTCTAGGTGAAAAACAACCAGTGGAGGCCCATTGGCTACAGAAGAAAACCCAGGTACTTTGGTTAATTCTATCCCTCATCATGGACCCCAAACTTTCCTTCTATCTAATCTTACACTTATGGCAGGACCTTTCAGAAATCCATCAATTCTGCAGGCAGCTCTGTCCACTGAATGTGCCCCCCCGCCACAACTCACCCCCTATGTCTAAAATGATCATTATTAATTTGAAACAAAGGCCATGTAAAATGGATGGGAATATATCCACAGTTAGAGGTGTTGAAGGAGAGAGAAAACTATAAAAGACGAAATACTTCCTGAATATAGAGATATGGCTTTTTATTATGCTGATGTAGGTGCTTTCTTCCTAAATTCTAAATTTTGGCTGGATTTTATCACTCTTATTTAATGATATAAATTACATGCACATCCTATATATTTCTAGGGAGGAAGGGAGGAAGGAAGGATAGGAAGTACTGACTCTTACACCAGGTATTTTTACAGCTGTTATCTTATTTGTGCTTCAAAATAATAATATCAAATATGAATAATAATTGCCCCATTTTGGAGGGTGAGATTTCTGGCCTCAGAGAAGTTCATGATTTTCCCAAGGTTATACAGTAGCAATCAATAAAGAACTAGAGCTCAAAATCCATATTTATATCATATACATATCTTCTTTTGTACAAACTCTATAAACAAAAACCATTATGACATAGGAAGATGTGGAAATATCATGTATTTCATGTTCAAATGCATCTAAACAGCCCATCCAAGTACGTGCATCTGAATGCAAAAATCTGTATTTGTGACTTTCTACATAAATGTTAATTTGCATTAAGAAATTCTAAAAATGATAATGTTGATGTTGAGAGAGGTAAATTTTGTCTTTTCTTCCACTTGAATTGAGCCTGAACTCTGGATTTATAGATTAAAGTCTGAATTCCTGAAAGAATGCAAAGCAAGTCAAGGCCAAAATTAGGTTTTCAATTTTTATGCCATTGCAGAGCCCAAACTCAACAGTAGCTAATGAGAGGGGACTCATTCATGGAACATGCTCCTCTAGTTGGTCCTTTTGTTGGAGCTGACTTGTGCACTGATTATTGGTAATGCATCTGACATTACATTGTCAGCATTTAAACAAACTTACCCTTCATGCCATAATCCTCGACTCAGACTTCAAATGTTACCTTTCTGTGAATTCTCCCTTGTCCCCTCAGGATAGCTCTAAATATATTTCAATGCTTTTACAGTTCCTGTCTTATAAAATATATCTATTGTGTTCTTATCTGTATCTGTCAGCTATTGCTATAATAATGCTGCTTAACAAACAGCTCCCAGTTCTTTGTCATTCTATGTTACATGTAAGTTGAAACATGCAGCTCTGTGCTCTGAAACTCTGCTCAACCTGCTCCCTGGGTCTTCTCACTCCGGGATCTAGATTAAAGGAACAGCCCCTGCCTGCTGCCTGATGTTTGCTCATGGCAAAGATCAGGAATAAGAGAGTTGGGAGAAAACCATGCCTCTAAAAGCTGTTGCTTAGATGTAGTAAATATTACATCCTTTTATATCCCATTGGCCAAAGCAAATCATACAGTCAACCTCTACATCAAAAAGATGGGGAAGTGAAGTCTGTCTTCAGGATGGTAAAAGTGGAGGGAAAGTGAATATTTATGAAGAAATAGCCACATCTCCTATGTTATCTATCTACATATTATTTTCCCCCACACTGATCAGTGACATAACAGAACATAAAATACATATTTGTCCTCTTATCTCATGAGTAGCATAGAGTTAGTATTGAAAGAAGGCTTATTTAGTGCTTGAATATATCATAAGTTTCATTCAGGTGTAAAGGAGTGAAAGTATTCCTTGGTACTCTCTGAAATGGTTAAACTGTATCAATATTTAACTTTTCTAATGTCTCTCTCTTTCACACACACACACACGCACGCCATTTTCCTTTACCAGTGTCATTTTAGAGAAGAGGAAACCAAGACCTAAAGAAGCTAGGAAATTTCTCCAAAGTCACACAGCTATGAAGCAGCAGAATGAAGAATCATACTCAAGCTTTTGTGGCTGCAGGTCACATGATCTTAACCTATAAGCAACACTGAACTTCATCTTCTTATTCTTTGGAGTATGTGGTGAAGGAAAGGAGAAAATGGATTAAGCAGAGAAAGATTCTAAGATGATATGTTGAGATATTAGAAACAAGAATAGTCATACTATGGTATTTTTCTTTTGGTAGAAGATACAACTGTGATAATACAGCACGTAAAAGCATCCTTATAGAAATTAGCAGCAGATACACATAGATCATGAAGGTGTTGTCTAGCAGTGCTTGCCTAATTTTTTGTATCAGGGCACACATAGGAAATCATTTTATTTGTGTGACACAGTGTGAGAAACAGCAAATGTATGATTGATCTGGAAAAAGGTGACTGGCCAGAGGTCTCCAGCTGCCACAGACCCCCACCAGGCCATCTAAAGGCACTGGGGTTCTCTGCTAAGGACAGCCATTTTAGAGATGGCTCTGCAACTGAGAAGCATACCTACTCACTCTAGTCAGAATCAAAAGTGAACAGGGCTGGGAAAACAGACTCATCTCAACCACAGGTGATGTGATGATCTAATGCTTTGCATAACATATTTCTCAGTGGTTTACTAAGCACTCTTGTAGATACTGGTAAATTCACTATCCAAAATTCAACTGAAAACATCAATGTTGTCATAAATTATAATACAATAACCAGGTCCTTTGAGTCATTCAATATTAGGATACAAAGGACCTTAAATGTCAGTATCCTAATTCCCACTGCCAGGCTTGAACACCCTTATCTTTAAATTACTGGTTTGAGTCCTCAACTCTCCACAGCACAGCCAAGAAACTGAAAGGGCTTCTCAGGAGCCTATCACTTGAATCATATGTGAGGTCTTAGTCCTACTCTGCAGACTCAATTCAGAATCAATAAATACGATAATAATCACTTGGTTTTAAGCATACTGAAAAGGATAGATGACTGAGGTAGCTTGTAAAATTATTATTACACAGAGAATTGGCTGTTAATAGGCTCACCAGGAAGAGAAAGACAAAAGAGAATTATTTTTAAAAAATAGAAAAAATAAGAAAAAAAAGAAGAATTGTGGCATTCTGGAGGCATTTGGTATAATGGCAAATGGTCCTACAGATCTCAAGGTCATGATTGTAACTAAGGGGTAAGCGCTATGCACAAAATGAAGGTTGAAGACTAGTTAGGTAGTTCTGGATATGCACTAGAAAGTTTTCCCACCATGTTTAAAATAAAGCAAACATACAAATAAAAAGCAAAAATAAGACAATAGGAACAAATCTGCCTTCAGAGGGAGAAAGGGAGGAAAGTCACCCTTTTAAGTTCCTCTCATCACCATAAAAAAACATTCAGGTCTGTTTTATCTTCGTTTTATCAATGAAGTTTAAGGATATCTCTTTTGCTTAAGGTCACATTGTGAGTTTCAAACTCAGGGATGTTCTTTTCCAAAGTCCATGCCTTTGAACAGTCCCCCTATGGGACACTTCATTTCCTGCTGAAGTAAGGTAAGTTGAGGTTCTGTTACTAAAGGCAATGATGCAGAGGGAAGGAATTTGTTAATGTTGTACACAGTTGCTGGCAAATCAACCACAGATACAGGGGTTTTCTTGCACTGCCTCCTGGGCTGCAAGCCCTTCCCTTAAGTGCATAAAGAGAAGGAGGCATAGACTTGGACCCCCTGTGTGAGCGATCTGTAGCAGGCAGACCCAAAGCATTAACTAAATGTTGCTTTTCTGTGTTTATAAATAATAACAGCTATGTGCTACTAATGCAGTGCCATTTCATTTAATGGCATCCAGCACTGAGCAATTTAATTGTTCTTTTAGTCACTGAAACATTCATCATAATTTTCCATTGACTCCAAAAGAGACTGCTTGCCTCTTGAAGCCATTGAAGTAGACATGGTGAGTTGGTTTCCCCTTGAAAAATTTGCTCAGCTGTGAACCTGGGGAAAGAGAGCTGATAACTCTCAGCCCTCTCAAAGTGCTATTTCTGTTTTTGTTATTCATGGATTAAACATGCAAAAACTTATCGTGTGCCTACTATGAGTACCTATTGTGTTCTGTGTTCTGCACTGAGTTATTTTACTTAACTATTCTCATTAATTCATCACTGAAAACCACAAGGCAGTTATCTTTATTCCCATTTTATAGGTGAGAAAACTGAGTGCCAGAGAGTTAAAATCGCTCCAGCAACACCACACATCCAGCTGAGATTTAAACATGGGTCTAGCCCAAAACACTTACCAGGGTCCTAAAATTTGTAGATAATTCTAAAAACACTGATAATAGCTACCCTTGAAAACAATGTATACCAGGCATTTTACATTTATGATGTTTTTTAATCCTCCAGATAATCTAGCAAGTTAGACCACTCTAACTTTCCTCAGATAAGGAAACTGACTCAAGGAAGTCGAATGATGAACTAAAAATCATATAGACAAAGTACAGAACCAGGGCTCATTTGGGAGTCTAACTCCGAAGTATTTGCTAAAGTCAACATATGGTGCATTTGTATTAATAGAATTGTGATAGAATTCTTCAATAGTTATTGTGAATATTAGTCAATGTGCAAAGATAGTTCCCCCTTTTGGTAAAAGGGCTTGATCCTTGGTTTGTTGGGGTTTTGTGATGTTTAAAATAAGATAGCTCCTAACATGTTCCTAACGTTCATAGTATGTGTGGGGGTGTGTGTTGTATTTACCAAGCTTCTCTGTTTGCCAAGTTTTCCTTATTGAGTATGACTTCTTCAGCAACTAGCAAATAAAGAATCATGCCTAAATACCCTGTGGTATAGTCCTGTCCTGCTCTTAACTATAAGCATTGTTATAATTCAAACATCCTGAAACACATATTCCATCTCCAGCCCCTGTGAACTGCATGGTCTCCTTGGTAGCAGTGGATATCTGGTAAATGCTGCCTGCTCTAAAGGAGACCATGATACCAGTCTCCATGACAAAATCCAAAGTGTACTTGTCTTAAACATTTGCAAGTGGATAGAGGAAAAATCCCTACCATTTCTCCTTGGGCTATATGATGGCACAGCAATGGTTTTTGCAATAAAACTGGCTTTATCCAGGGACACTGCTGGTGTAGATAACGTGCTTTTGTTTATTTAAACTCTTGGTCTTTTAGTTTTCTGCCAGTTCTTTGTAGAACAGAGTTAATTCACTACATGTAGAGTAGGCACCCTCAACTATGTCAAGCATTAGGCCTTCTTAAAATATTAACAATAAAACATAAGTCTGCAGTATTCGATTAAAGTGTTCCTTATGTTGATTAGGATGTGCTTATGAATAAAAGACATTGGTGCATTAATTCAGGAACCTTTTAAAATGATTTGTTATATGTTTAATCCCAATAGAGTCGAGATATGTATATGTTTACATGTATATTTATATATACAAACATGCAATATACTTCTTTGCCAAATATAACAGTTATTCCTATGAATAATGAAAGCCAACTATTGAGCACTCACTGTTTTCAGGCATTGGTCGGTGCCCTGTCAATATTATTTTGGTCAATACTCACAGCAAACTCATGGGGTAGGAACTGCAGTCACTCCTGCTATAGCTGCCACACTGTCTGGAGAAGTTGGTCACGTGATGTGGTCATGCAATGGATTTCACCCTGGCCCTTGAGCACGTAGCCCACATGGTTAAGAATAACTGATGCTAGTTTTACAAAGCCTATTTAGTGCTTCAGAGCACCAAGGAACCTTGGATTATCTTACATTGAGAACTCCTATAATAGGATCAATCCAAATGTTTCAAAGGAAAAAACTCTTTGAGATAGACTCTGGAAGTGGCCACTTGCTGAAAACTGAGGCTCGAATCCTACCTCCAGTGCCTCCGTGATGCATGTAGGTATTTGTACACTTGCCAGGATATTGGAAACCTTCCTTCATTTGGCAACCCCCCCTCAACAGGCAGTGAGACCCCCCATGCCCTTGAAGAAGCAGTGCTGTGTGGTGCACAGGACTTCTGCTTCCCCCATGCAGATGGCGGGCTTCCTCTTCCACTCACTGGGTCTATTATTGTGGTAAAATCCTTTCTTCTCTGGCTTCAGTTTCTTCATCAGTAAATGAGTCAAGCAAGAGGTTTGGACTGTGAATGCCAAGCTCTTGTACCCAAGGATCCTGAGACATAAAAGCAATGAGGTTTTATTCCCTCTGGCATCACACACACACAGGAAGAGGCACTTAAATACCTCCATTTGAGATAAGACTATTTACAGAAAGATCCAACAGCCTTACCCTCTTAGAGGATAAGATTTTTTTAGTTTAGTTTTTTTTGCTGGGTGGAGGGAAGCGTTTTCTTTTTGTTTTGTTTAGTTTTGTTTTTTGTTTTTTTTTCTTTTGCCTTTTCCCAGATTCAACTAATGCTGTAAAAATTAGAGCTCGATTCTTTGACTGTTTTCAGGCCTTTCTGGGACAGTTCACTCTGTCTCCCCAGCACCAGTGAGTAGACTCTTTGTGTCCTGGCACCTCAGGAGACTACAGGGTAAAAGGGCCACAGAACCAGGCTCTGGAGCCCCAGACTCTGAGTCCGGGTGGAGGGGGAGCATTCCTTTCTGCCAGTTCTAAGGGGCGAATCTGTGTCGATCAGTGCATTCATTTCTGTCTCCCAGCCTATCCTTCACTTAACACCCCAGCACACACAATACCAACGAAGGTGATTATCTCTGCTAGCATAATTCCTCCCTAACATCTGCTTTCGCCCATAACACTCCACTAATTTTTCCCTCATTTCATTACACATAATTTTCTTTCAACACAATCTACATGTATTAAGTGGTAATGACTTTCCAGTTAAGAGCAAATCGACACCAAGGGACCCCGGTCCCCCCCACAGTTGCCTGCAGAGCCTGACTCTGGCTATTAGAGATAAATTCGGTACCTCAGGAAGCTGCAGTGAGGTAATCAATCAATTAAGCAGTTAGGACATACATTATCAAACTTCCACAGTGCGGGGGGCAGGGGGCCATGCTGATCTACTTGCCATGATTTTTTAGGAATTCAAAAAAAATGAATAAATAAGATGGAGAGCTATTATGCAACCAGGCTATAATTTGCCACTCAAAGTCAGGGGCTGGTTTTGTCAGACTTAAGGCTGCAGAGTGAATGGGAGAGACATAGGCCTTGGATGTGCACTGTCTGGGGAGGAATCCAGGCTCTAGTGTTTATTAGTGTGTCCTGGGGCACATGGTGTGAGGAGGGGACATGGGAGTCTGAGAGCCTTGTCCTTTAAAAAGGAAAAAAAGACACCTGGAATTTATAACTCTTACTGCCTAGATTTGTAGTGGGGATTAACTAAGACCACATATACAGAAGCTCCTGGCACAGCATAGGCGCTCAGGAAACCTTAATGATCTTACTCTTCCTCCTAGACTGCGGACGTAGGAAGTGTAAGGTGATGAGAGATCACCAAAAGGCTGACATTGAAACTCGATTAGAGATCATCACTGCCATCATCACCATAAGCAGCACCATCATCACCATCACCATCATCATCATCATCATTTTCCACAGGTTTTTAAAGAAAAAGCCAAAATGTAGGGCATCCTGAAATTACATTCAGAATATTGCCAGTCCTCTCTCATCTGCTTTAAATGTGTTCACTTTTTGTCCAAGCCTTAGTTACCTCATCTGTACAAAAGGGTGTATTAATGTTTCATCCACCACAGTAAGGGTTATGGGAAGACTCAAAAGAAACGTATAGTAAACTGCTTTGCAAATATTGTCACAAACAAAATAGGATTATTTCAAATAAAATAGTCTACTGATATTTTTTCTAAACTCAATCCATCGTAAAAATATTGTGTGTGTCTGAAAAGTATATTAAATTGTTCCCACACAAGATAAATTAGTCACAACGGCAGAGGAAAATAGAAAAAGGAAACACTAGGTAGATGAGGCAATATAAAAACAAAATATTTCTGAAATAAATAAAATAGACAAAATATTTTCAACATATGTTTCAACCAATGGTATATAAATGTGCATAGATGATACATAATATTAAATTCTTACAAATCAATAAAAAGGTGAAAATAAAATAAAATATGAGTTCTAATAATAATGGTGAACAGTGCTTACTATTTCCTAAATACACTTAAAGGCTTTATGCATTTTAATTTGGTTAATAAGAAAAGGAAAGAAAAAACACACTGAAAAAAATGAAGAAATACACCCTAAAATAACATATAAAAGTATTAAATCTCCTTATAGTCAGAGAAATGTAAGCTGACGTCAAGGAGATAGGAATTTCTATCTATCAAATTAATAATGTTTTAAAAACTGACTTCTCTGGTGCTAAGGCATCAGGAAAAGAGGTGCGTTCTACACTATTTTTAGGAATGTAAATTGGTAAACACAAACAAACCAAGACCACTTTTCGAGGGGTGGAGGAGAATCTCCAATGTGTTTCAAAAGCCTTTAAATATTCCCACCCATTGACCCACGAATTATACTTTCCTGGACTTTATCCTTAAACAGCTAGAGATGTTAGCAAATATTTTAACTAAAAGATGTTCATCACAGTGTTGTTTATAATAACAAAGCATTAGAAGCAATGGAGTCCAGCATTGGGATATTGCAGCCTTTCATTATGGAACATTCCTTTAATAAGCTGTCCTTGGAAATAACTGTAAAAACCTTAATACTTCCTTTTTCTGCTATGCATTCACTTTCATTACACACCTCTATCCATTTTATTATTTGGCTCCCCAAATGAGATTATTTTGGAGGAAGTTATGTTTTTTTTTTTTACATGCTGCTCATTTCAAATAAAAGAATCAATTAGTAGGAATTTGTAAATGACAAAATTAGTGTCAAATACTATTATAAAAGTATTGTTTTTATTAATAATTCTATGTAATTAAAAAAACTTGATGATCAGTAAAAACTAAAAAAAAAGAAGAAGAAGCATTTCTTAAGCAACTGCTTAGTGCCAGGCCTTGTTCCAAGTGCTGAGATCACCACAGCAGTGAACAAGATGAGACCAGATCCCATGCTCAAGAATACCCAATTATAGCGCAAGGACATTTAAACTGAAAAAGTTATGATATACACACAAGATGGACTACAGTGGATTTATTTGCTTCAAATATTTATTTGGGGTCTGCCTCTTGTGGTCCAGGCACTGTTTTAAATCTGAGGGATGCAGCTGTTTATAAGGCAACAAATCCCATGCCCACAGAGCTTGCATTCTGTATGGGAATATAGGAAATATATAACTAAATATGATGCTGTAGAAGTGTATTTAATGATGTCGAATAAAAAACATGTTCAGAAATGTGAAAATGGTTATACGACAGTGCACGCAGTATGAAGCCATTTGTGTAAATAAGTAAAAATATTCATACATATACATTTCTAAAATATTAGAAGGATTGTACACCAATTTCTAGGCAGTAACATCTCCATATTTTTTTATTTTCTAAATTTTCTATATTTGCTACTTTAAAATACAAGAAAATAAATAAAGCAAATACTACTTACACAGATGGCAGGTCTAAGCTTAGCTATGGATTCCAGTTAAAAAATCAGTTGATTTACACATTTCAGCTGCCTCAAGATTTGATCTGATCTGATTTGATTTGATTTCTTAATAACTAAGATCAATAAAATAAAATGTGTCCTGGGTCATTTTCCAAATTTTGTTTTTCACAATATGGAAGAGTTCAATCCTAGGCTTTGGCAGGAGGAAAGGACCTTGAAAATTATCTTCAGCCACAGTGGAGAAAATTGAAGTCCCCCCAAATTAAGAGGAGTCAAGCAGGACCTGAGCCTCATTCAACTCAAACTGACTTCACTTCCTAATGTTTTTAACTTACTACATAACTGTCTTCCTCTGCACTACCCTAGTTTAATCCTCAGTCTAGTTCTGCTCAATATCTCAAAATGATAGAGGGAAGAGAGAGGCGTAAAATACCCCCATATTATTAGTTATTCCATGATACATTCTTCCTTTAAACAAAAGCAGAACAAAGTTAAATAAACTATTGCTAACCCCCTTTGGAATAGGTGTAGCTCTAGGTCCTGCAGAGAGACAAAGAGAAAATGAGAACATGCAGAAAATAGAAACTCTATATATGATTAAGGTATTTTGCTTAATCGTTCAAGCCTATATTGATCAGACGTAGCTCTAGAAATTTGTAAATGAACCTTGAGTTACCCAGAAAGCATCGAGTTAGAAAATGTCATCATCATCATCATCATCAATGATAACAGTATAATTATTTAGGATAATTATTAGGTTATAACTGTAGGTTTCATATGTGTATATAAACTTTATGGTTTACAGACCCTGGGATTCTCCTGAGGATTGTACTGTGTCATTCTTGTGCCCATTTTCTAGTTGAGTATGTTGAGGGTCTGATAACCTGACTGGTTTACCTACTGTCACATCTCAGGAATGGAGCCAAGCCAGAACAAGCCACCTGACTTGTAGCCCATTGTTCTTTCTTGCAGAAAAGAATGGGAAAAGACTTCTTACAACAGGTAAATTAAATAAATTTTTAAAATTTAATTAATTTATTTAATTAAATAAATTTTTTTGAATTAAAAAATCTTGCCAGGAATTTGGACAGGTAGTGCAAAAACCAAATCAGGAAGTTATTATAATGCCTTCTTTTTCCTTTTAATGAACCCAAAGAAGCCAACTGTATATATTCTAAACATCCAGCTGTCTTTCTTTTTTTCTGTCTTCTAAACCTTTTTAACTAAACTAAACCAAACCTTTACCTTGTTTAGTTTTTGGACCTAAATGTCCTTAGCCAGATTCTCATAACAAGCAGGATTTTAATTTTTTAAGAAGTAAATTCGAACAAGACAGTATAAAACCTCCAAAGAACAGTAGTCTACGAAAAAACAAATCATTTGATTATTTGGCCATTTGTTTTAAGATAAAAGTAGAAACACTGGGCTGAACAGATCAGAAGGCTTCGGGCTATTTCCTCTGAGACCATAAGACCGGGCAGGATGAAACGGGAATAGAAAACACGCCAGATGCACATGGTGCAAATACAACTTTCCATTGCACATTGCTTTGGTTATTTCTTTTTTTCTCAGACGCTAAAGCCCCCATCCCTCTATGCGGCTAGGAAATAGGCATATGCAAAGTGATTAAAAACGCCCCTTTGCACCAAGCCAGTCCTGACACAAAACACCTTCTACCCCCAAGGGGCTCATGGTGCTTCTTATCATGAACTTTCTTCCTGGCTGAGATAAGTATCATGAATGTGTCAGAGAAGAATGCTTTCTGAATGGCTTAGGAGTATGATTTTATTTTCTTCCATTCTGTTCTTCTATTTAGCCACTATTTTTCTTAACCGCCCCCCGACTCTTTCCCTCCCCATTGCAAGATGTCTGGCACCCAACGTTTGGCATGAAATCTTACAGATCTACATTTTCTGCAGGGCTGTGACAACAGGTTTCAACTTGACTTGCCATCCCTGGGAACATGAAGTTTCATTTGTTTGTTTCCGAGGATAAGGAAGGTTGTAGCTTCTGGTGCTGAAAAAGGACGTCTTTATGTTTGATTGGAGTTTTCTAAAGAGAAGATGAATTCATCTGTCCTGGATTATTTAAGAAAAGTATTTTATTGTATTATATACTGTAAAAGCACATTCCACTTACGCATGTCATTCTTTTGTTTTGTTGTTTTAAAGTTACTCTTAGCCTTGAGAACATCCACTGGCAGAAATCTGCACTTAGCATCCTAAAAATGCTAGCAATAAAAGGATGTAGAGAATCATGTCATGGGCAAATTGTGGTGTATTCATCCAATACACCCCCTGATTTTACAAGCTTGGGAAACTGAGGTCAGAAAAGGGAATTGATTTGCTCAAGGTCAAAGCTGGTTCATGGAAATGTGGGAACTTGAGTCAGAATATCAGGGTACCTCACAATCACTGGCATCTTTGTCATGGTCCTAAGGATGCCTTAAATATTCCTTTTACTTTTGTTGCTTTAGTCATTCTTTTATATTGCAGCTATTTATACTTTAAAAATGTGGACCTTACATGTAATACTATCTTTCTAGATTCAAAAGTTTTATTAATATTTGATTATTTTGCAGAATTGAATAAAATGTTTTTCCCACTCTTCGTATTTTAGGTGGTATCGTATGCTTTTATTGACTTTTGAATTAGGAGGATACCACCATTTTTATGCACTTCCAACAGATTATGAGGTTTATACTGGAAACTGATGTTAAAGGGAAGGAAAAAGGGAGGGAGGGATGGATGGATGGATGGGTGGATGGATAGATGGATAGATGGATGGATGAATGGATCAACAGTGTGTATATATAGATAAACATATATATATATATACTCATACATAATTTTAATAGTATATTATATTGTTTTTCATGGAAATCAAATATAATAAATGCTTTGTACATGCATCTCATGAAACATCTTCAGGACAGAGCTGACCTCCCCTTTCTGTCTGCAGGGCCTCGCACCCATTAGATGATGAAAACAATTGTAGAACAAAAAACATCTGTACCCTCTGAAGGACTCAAAGTCACAGAAAACCTTGAGCTTAAAGATTCAGTAGAACTTCATCAATTGCACCAGCCATACCCTCGAATCCAGATCTTCCTACTTCCAATCGTGGTCCCCTCTCCAGTCTCAGGTTTTGGGGACTTTACACTCGGTTTGCAAGTTGGAGTTTGAGGACTTGCTGATCCCTTTTCTGCAAGGCGTATCTGGGGTCTACCTCGATGCCTTTCTCTCCTGTTCTCAATTAATTAATTGATTTTTTTTTGTCTTTTCTCTCCCTCCCCACCCCGTCCTTCCCCCTCTCTGGTGTGTTTACTCGCAGCATCCAGAAAGACCACCTTCCACCCGCTCTCTCCGTGGTTCAGCTGCACCTCTCTACTCCAATAAACCGTTTGCGTTCCATCTGGCAAGCGTTTGCTCCGAAGACATTTCTCTGTCAATCTCTCCCGCCACATTAAAAATCTGTCATTACGATTGCATCGCCGCCTGGCTCCTGAGATTTCTGACTGCTTTATTGCTCTCCTCGTTTTTTTTCTCTTCCCTGCTACAGCTGAGAAGCAGAAATAAAGGTTTGTTGTTGAAACATGGCCGGGAGGAAAGTAGGAGGCACACATCTGTCAAGGTATTACCTTTCTTCAACCAGGGATTAAGGTGTTTTACGGCACTCGCTACCGAGCATCACACTGAATAAATTTTCTCAGTAGAGCAATAAAATGAGCGCATACATTTTGAACCAAGTTTCCTTCTTTCGAGCCAACCCAGATCATTAAATATCAAATGATCAAAATATCACCAGCATGCAGGGGGCACAGCGAGTCAGGAAGTACCTACTGCCCACCCCACCTCCCGCCAAAGCTGCATTATTCAAATGCCAGTTGAGGCCAGCACAGCATGTGGATTAGGGGAGTTGCTGGTTGTGAATGCATAGCCTTCCTTGCCTCATGGAGGAGAATGGAAGGATCCAGAAGGGACCTGGCCGCAGGATCCCCTCCCTCATGCCTGGAGAAGGGTCACATCACATCAAATCACGTTCCTTGGAGAGAGTCCCTTGATCCTTCCCGCCACCTCCTTATGACCTGCTCTGTAGGGCACTTCTGTGATAACTGTCTGCTCCAGGTCTGATCTGCCCACGGGTCCATGAGCTTCTCCAGGCCAAGGGCACATTCTCCAGCCTGGTGCCTTGTGCGTACAAGATTTTGCAATACTAAGTAGGAGTATCACAAGTCTAGCATTTTTTTTTCAAGTTCTCTCTTTGCATTCTACTCTGTATGTGGATTAGTTCATTTAAAGTTTCCAGCAACCCATTGCAATGAACTATTCATATTTTCATTTTGTAGACAAGCAAACTGGGGCAGGAACTGGGCTGTATACCTTGCTGAAGGTTAGACAGCTCGAGCGGCCGGTCTGGGGTTTGAGCCCAGAAGCCTGGTCCATTCTGCGGAGGGCAGGGGACACAGGAAGGAAGAGGGGGTAGTGTGGGTTTGGAACAACTTTCTGGCACAGCAGGGGCTTGGGAAGGAGCAGTAGTGCCTGAGAACACTGTTGTCTTGGTGCCCTCTGTCCCTCTAAATTGTCACAATCTCACCCGAAGTTTCAGTGGCTCATGGCTTTGCAGAGTGCAGGATTGGTGCCGTGGGCTGTGGTTTCCTCTGATTCCCTGCCCCCCACCTCCACGGCAACATGCCTTGCACACACACACACACACACACACACACACACACACACACACACACTTTATTCTTCCTACAAACTTACCTCTCTGCCTATGATGACTTCTCTACATGGAATTCTCTCTCTCTCTCCCTCTCTCTCTCTCTCTCTCTTTTTTTTTTTTTAAAGAAAACTAATATTCATCCTTCAAAACATTTGCCCCTGTATGCATTTATCCCTCAAGAAACATTATAGACCCCCAAAAGACCCCCGGCAGCCCTTTCTTCACTTCTCGGTGACGGATGGCACTCCCTGAGTTTTATTATGCGCCATTTGCTTGCATGCCAGCATCCCCAATAATGATCGGAAGCGTCAGTCAGTCCCTGAGCGCTGTCTACACACACCGAGCCCTCTGGAATCCTGCAACAACTCCGTTCTGCTCTTATATCCAAAATGGTGGGAAGACCTGCTATTTGCCTCCACAACTGCCTTCTCATGATTATAAAAAGACCTTTTGTTCTCTGGAGGACATACGGGGTTAGCCGTGCAGAAGGGGGCCTGGAGGTGGGTTTAGGGTGAGGGTGGAGCCAGGCTCAAGAATCTGGGGATTGCCTGGAACCTGGGGTTGGTCAGTGGTAAATCGGAAGTTGGTGCTGCTTTCCATGGTTTTTAAGAGTGAGCCCTTGAACCCCACACCCCAGTAGCCCCGTGTCCTCTGTGAGCTCACAGCAGGGCCCGTGGCACCTCCTCTGAATCCCCCAGACCCAAGCTCAGATCCTGGCGCACAGGTGTCCTCAGAGAGAGAAATTCTGCTTTGCTACTGAAAACCTGACTTGAAGGCCGGGCTTGGTTTTCCTGGAACGGCCTTGCGGCTTGCTCAGAGTTCGAATGACGAGTCCCAGTGTTGCGTCTTCAGGCTCGCTCTCTCTCCATTTCAAGGGTCCACTTCCTTCTGATGTCCACGGTCACCCGAGTCAACCCAGGCTGCTCCTGTCTCATCCGACATCCCACTAGACCATATCCCACCCACATGTTATTTTTGTCAAAACTCCCTCTCCGGCTATTCCTAGGACTTGAAGATGGCTGATCTGTTTAGGGCTTGGCCAGAGTAATTGTTCAATTAAATTTGGAGTAATAAAATTAAAAGATGTTCTTGGGACCCAATCAAGAAATAACATACTCACCACGAGGAGCTCTGGGTATCAGTGGTGGGTGCTAGCAGGGAGGCTGAACGGAATGGCCCTGAATCTGTGCAAAGCCCACACTTTCCAGAGAATTTCTCACTGCGGTTCCTTTTGTGACCAGTTAGGAGGGATACTGCTTCCCTCTGAGCCATAAGGAAGGAGTGAGGCAAGAGCCTTTCTTAGTTTCTTTTAGCCCAGATGGACCAGGTCACTGTAAATTTTTCATGGAGGGGAGGGACACTGCTAGTTAAAAACACACACACACACAATTATGTAAAATGTATAAAAAATAAAAGGAAAAGAAAAGCAAAGGATAAAGGATGAGGAAGCATGTTTTCTTATAATCATGTCATGGGGAAGGTCTTATTTCTAAGTGAGCCATAAAATAGGGGATCTACAAAGGACATGTTTAATAAATCTGAAAAGGCAAAATTTTAAGATTTCTGTACCAACAACCACAAAACAGGAGAGGATATTTGCAATGTGCAAAGCAGATGGACAGGCAACTGACATAAAGAGAAATATACATTTCTTATGGACATAAGATTCTAATTCTCACCAACAGTTAGTACAACTCAAATTAGAATAGCAAGGAGATCAATCCGCCTATCAGAAAAGAGAATGTCATGAAGTTTAAAAAGTGTTGGCAAGGGGATGGGGAATAGATCCTGCCACGTGAGAGCTTAAGTCCACCCAACCTTTCTGAAGGGTAATTCAGCAATATATGATCAAAATTAATAGTGTGCAGAGCTTTAGTCTTCAGATATTTTCACACCTACATGCAAAATATCTAAAAGTATGTTGATTGAAGCATCAGTTATAATGGGGAAGTTATTCCATAACCTGAATATTCAGCTAAACAGGAGTTACAAACTATACGACAATCCAGTCACTCAAAAGAGAACTATGAAGTCATGAAAAAAGAGATTGTTCTAAAGATAACAATACAAGACAGTTAACAAACTAAGCAGGACAGTGTATCACACAAAGGGACAAACACACATTCTTGATAATGTCTTAGTCTATTTCTGAAAGGATAAATGCAATGAACAGTGGTCACTCCTACTGCAAGAGAGAATTTTCCTTCTATACCCATTTTATATTGTTTGAGTTTTTTGCAATGCCATGGATTAATTGCAGTAAATTATGAGTCCATTTTATTTTGAGTGCTGTACTAAATCTTAGGGGACTATCCTAAGGGACTAATAAGATGCAGAGCCAATGGCATCGGCTGAGTGGCTGTGACACTCCATGTCACAAGCCATGTGAGAAGCTGGGAGCCCAGATTTTTTCACGTGGGCTGGAAACCCAATTCAGAGCTCACCCTCTTGGGCTGAACAAGCCCTGCCCTAAGGGACACATGACTATGGTTTTGTCTTCCTGGCAGTTCAGGCACTGAGCAAATGTCCCTCGCCCCCTTTCCAGTCCCTTTTTGCTGCCCCACGTAGTATGATTTCTGATCAGATAGATGGGCCAGTTGGCAGGACCATTGTGATTGACTTTGGCTGACCCCTGAATGGACTTTCAGACAGAGGTTATCTGTGCTGTCCTGGTCAGCCACGATGTAGAACTCCAAACATCACCCATACCCAACTGGGCACTAACCCAGGAACAATTACCCCGTGTATGGGGCCATTTCTCAACAGCCCTGGGAGCCCATCCCCATCCATAAAAGGGCAACCAGCTTGCTGAGAGACAACACAAATCAGGTTCACTTTCTGGCCGAGGAAGAAAAGGAAAAATGGGAAGCTGGCAAACCTAGAGAGCCTATTAGGCAGTAAGCACTGGGGTAGATTGACATTTTTTATCAGATAAAAGCAAATGTTATCCCAATGACAAGTCTAAGGAGTGAGTTTTTCGCCATCCCCATCTTGATGATGCAGGCGCTGAGCCCCCCGGGAGACAATGGAGACGTTGGGACATGGCTCTCTCGGGTGCTAAGAAACGGACTCCTTCCATTACATCTTATTGCTCCTCCTGGAAAGTGAGGTGGGCATGCGGGGGGCGCGGGCTCAGCCTGCCTGGGCTGGAGTGTCGTCTCCACCACTGGAAAGCCAAGCCACCTAGGGTGACTGCATCCCTTCCCTGTGCTTCAGTTGTCTCATCTGTAGTGAGAAAATTAACCCGCTGTGCTATTGTGAGGATGAAATGAGATGCTCCTCAAAATCCCCCAGCATTGCTCCTGGCCTAACAGTCCATCTTGCAAAAATGTCCCCCTTTAGGTTTCATCCTCTACGTGGAACTCACACACACACAGACAAAGACTCTCTATTAAGTCTCCCTTTCTTCCTGCTCCTTCCATAATTTTTTAAAATCTGTTTTGTTTGTGTAAATGTCCTTATGACCACTCCATAAAGCTGGTTTTGGAGTCCAAAATGCTGTCAACTTGAGAACGTTAATCTGAGATGCGCGTCGGGATGCGGCCTGTGATTTATAGACGCATTTTCTGTAACTTAACCATATCACGTTCACATTTTGGTCTCAGCAGCTTTCGTCATTCTGCCAAACTCTGGAGTTTTATGGTTGCATCAAATAAACGGTGGTTATAAATCATCCCCAGACGTCAGCCTAATTCTTTTGAATGAGTGGGGACCTGTTGGATGGGGCACTGTGGACACATACTGGCGGAAGGGTCACGAAAGCCAGCGTCCTCCATCTGGGTCCTGAGAGCTCCCAGGGCAGACGCGGAGGGCCTGGCTCCGAACTCCCACCCCAGGGATGGCCAGCTCTCCCCATCTCTTCCCCCTAGAAAGTCCCCACCAATGATGCTTCCAAGGGATAAGGTTTCCAAATGGGTCCTTGGCTTCCTTCTTCAGAAAAAACAAGCTGCTCCCCCCTTGATTTTCTACAACAATCATCGACAAGCACACCTGGTGAATGTCAGGGCTGCTTTCTGGCCCAAGAGAGAAGACAGAGCATTTTCTTCAGTCAACGGAAGGCAAGGAGTGTCAGGGTGCAGGGGTGGGTGTGAGTGGGGAGCTCGGCATTTATAAACCAAACCCTATGGCCACCCTCTGGTCATCACTCAGCAAGCCTGTGGAGGAAGATGGGTGTGAGCCCTGATGTTTTACATCTAAACTGGAGATAAAATTTTCTAGAAAATTCCACTAGAGAAAGAGCATCTTCTGTCCGTGGCTCCTGCCACATCCTTGCAAAAACAGCCTTGGTGGATGGCGCTTTCCTGCTTTCTTCTGTTTCCCTTGCTAAGCACCTGCTCTGCCTCAGACACCATCATGGGTGCTTGCACCTGCCTCTTCCCTTTCATCCTCAGATTGGCTGTGAACACCCAGAGACCTAGGACCAGACAGCTGGTGCTCTTGGCAAACGCAGGTCAAGGTCACCGTGCAGCCCACCTGGCTTCTCCCTGGGGACGACCTGTAGTGGTTTCCTTGATAAAGTGCCTTGATAAACCCACTATTCCAGAATATGTGCTTCCGCATCCAGGCCTCTCTGGAAGAGTTCCTTTCAGAGTGATTCATGTTTAAAGGTGCAAGTCAGCCAAATGGCACGGTGGCCGTGCTCCCTTTGTCCCTCTGGCCCTGTTCAGCCACAGGGAGCCCTCCACATGGGAGAAACCTCAGCCCCACAGTGGGCCTGGCAGCTGGCGCAGGTCTCTGTCTTTCTTCTGGTCCCAGACGCCTGCGGTCTCCAAGCTCACTTGAGCTCAGCTTCGCTGGCCTCCTGGCTTCAGCCGTGAGCAGATGTGCAGGGGCCACCCCTGAGATGCCTCTCCAGGCACCCACTAGGGTGGGTGTTCAGCCGGTTGACACCCTGGCTTGTGGTTTGCTCTGCCGAAGCTTCCCCCCTAAAAGGGGCCTTCCAGGGCAACCTGCAGACCTGACCAGGACCAAAAGCAGGGTTCTACCAGCAAAGGATGTGACTAACCCACAGTGTGTCTTTAGGGACTTGAGACAGGGGGAGTCTCCGGGGGGGGGGGGAGGGAGACATATTTTCTTAGAATTTGTACATGAGACGTGTCTGTTAGCTCCTAACCCAACTACCACATTAAAAAGTATCAAATTCAAACAAAGGTAAAGACACGCATGTGAGTGAGTGGAAGAGGGGAAGTTGTTGGAAAAGCAGAAGGTTAGAGAGAAAAAGTAATGACCAGGGTCTCGAAGACTGTTTGCTGGCTTGTCAGCTGGGGAAAGAGCTGCTGTGTTGTGTCTTGAGGGGAAGCTCAGAGGTGGGACAGGTGTGAACATTTCTAAACCGCAGGGCGGCGGAAAGGTGTGAGGGGTTCATATTAAGGTGTTATCAAAACTCACAGGATGTGAAGGGGAGACCCTGAGAGTGAAGAGGAAAGGAGGGGAGGGGAGGGGAAGGGAGAGCTTCCACATGGGTCTCCCACAACTGTCACCGGCTACACGCTGTGCTCAGTGCCAGGCAGGGAAAGGGACTCTAAGGATGCCCAGAGTTCAATCAGAGATGCCCAGGTTCAGTCAGAGACACCAGAATTCATCAGAGACCCAGCGTACAATCAGATATTCAGAGTTTAGTCAAAGACGTCCAAGTTCAGTTCAGAGACACCCAGACTTCAGTCAGAGGTGCCCAAGTTCAGTCAGAGTTTAGTCTCTGCCTTCTGTAGCATAAGGAAGAATCTTTTTTTGAGGAACCATAAGAAATATTGAAGGGTTTGTCTATCCAGCTTCAAAGTACACAACTGTCTACTACTCCCATTCTGGGAAAACTTCCAGATGTCCCCTCCATAATCTAACCTTCAACTCGACGTTAGTTAAATGCCCCATTGGCGCAGTTGATCGGTGAGGGAACCGATCACCTCAGGGCCCCTCATTTATTTTGAATTCTCACGAGTGTATCTTTGGAGGAAAGCACACTGGTTTTGAGGGCAGACCGTCTGGGCTCTGTAACTTACAAGTCCTATGAACCTGGGTAAAGCAGAAAATCTCTACAAAAGTGGGGAATGGGATACTTCTCTCTAGAGACTCTTACGACGGTGGCATTTGATAAATAAAGTTTCTCGCAGAGACGCTGGTGTAAATTAGATCCTCAACAAATAGGAATCCCTCTTCCCTAAATATCATACAAGCAGAGTTTTGACATGCGTGCAGGAGGGCAAGCCAAAGAAGGAAGGGAGGGAGGGAGGGAGAAAAGCTTTATAAATAGATCTGTATTTAGCATCTAAATCTTTACAGTTTTGTTCAAGTTTTCCAGAATTTCCTTTCGAGAGAATATTAGTCTTAGGTAAATTCAGATCTTTTCAAGTTGAATTTGTGACAAGTTCTTTGTGTACGAAATCCCTCCTAAACAAATACACATTATTTTTCCTTATTTCTATAAGTCTAACTCATCAATGATCAGCTACTACTGATTGGTTATCAGTAACGACTTATTTGATCACATCATAAATTCAGTTTCCATGACAAAACCAGACTGAATAATAACCCAGTGATGGTCAAGTTCAGAGTCAGGCCCAGTCTCAAAATTCAAAACGGAGAGGTTCAAACAGGAGCGATTCCCCGTCAGACGTGAGGGCTAAGGGGCAAGACCAGCTGGTAAGTAGGACACTTGGAAAAGTTGTACACAAAGTTTTGGGAACTGTCTGCCAAGGTCACCAGGTCCTGTTCCGTGGTTGGAGGTCGTGCAGTTGAACCTGAGGAAAAGACCCCCAGGAGGAACCACCGCCCAGAATCTGGCTCGGACTCCTCCCGATTCACTCAGAGATCCTGCTGGAATCATAGGGTCTCGCTAGGCTGGAACTAAGAAGGAGCCCTAGAGAGTTCTTCCTGGCCACCTCTGCCCCTGTACTTGACAGATCGCAGCCACCATGAAGGAATGAGTGTGCAAAAGCGTGGAAACAGGACACAATCGCTGTGTCCTGGAGCTTCTGAGCTTTGCTGAACCTGCTCCAGGCCTCACGTGCTTTAAGCTGAGACCCCTCACACCAGTGGCCTGAGGCAGGTCCTTTACTTTCTGCATTTCACTGATGTAAGAACCTGGGGCTCAGACGGAGTAAGTGATTCGCCCCAATAGCGTTCTATGGGCCCACCCCCACCCCAGGGTGCAGGGCTCTGCAGAGGGGCCTCCAGGGATGGGTCAGATGATGAACCCCCCATGGAAAATTCTGGACTTTGTGTGGAGGACACAATGCAGAGAATGAGTGGGAACCCCTCTGAGGTGCCTGTGCTTGTGGTTTGGGAGCTAAAGTAGGATGAAAAACATTCACCTGTGAGCTCACATGGTAGCACCATTTAGAAAGAAGTAGTGGAAGGCTGACCAACGCTGTCTGCTCTGGCAGGACTACTGTCTTCTCATCCGTGGGTCCCAGGCCAATGGGAAGTGGCTATACTGGGGTAGCCAAGGCCCTCCTAGGCCGTGCCCTGTGTGGACCTCAGGCCTGCCTCTCTGAGGGCTGGGGAGCTGCTGTCCCCTGATGTGAGCTACTATGACTGTGGGTCAGTCAGGGGCCAAGTCTGGTCCATTTCCATCCTGGGCCTGGCCTGGCCCGGCCCAGAGTGGGGTCGTGTATAATTAAACTGTACTGAAAGGACTCATATGCAAACAGAAGGACTGACCACCGGGCAGATTTGGATGAGCTTCCGGCCTTATCAGAGGCAGTCTGGGTTCCATCACTCCTTAGCTGGTAATCTTGGACAGTTGCTTTGCCTCTTTCCTTGTCTTCTAGAGAAGAATAAGAATGATGTCTTCCTTGGGGAAGGTTTCTGAGGTCATTGAAATCTTTCAATGTGACTTTGGACAGTTTTAGAGGTCAGGCATTTACAAGTCAAGATCTCTGAGGGCAGGAGACAGCAGCACATGTTCATGGAGTTTAGCGAATGTTCACGAAGCCTGCTCATGGCAGCAGCAGGGGCTGGAGGAATGAGGACCTCCAGGAGATCCCAGCCTGGCCCGCCGCTTCGAACTCTCCTTTCATCGCAGACCACACGACCGATTTGTCCACACGTCCACATGATAGGTGTTTCTTGAGCAACTACTTGTCCCACACACCCATGTGGACACATGGCCCTGTGTGCCTGGGGGATGGAGAGGGTGGGCTGCCAGGTGCAGGTCCTGCCCCAAGGCCACGGGTCCTCATTTATGCAGAGAGACACAACAGCAGCTTCATGAGCCAGGGAGACCCTCTTAGGGCGATGGCACTGGGTCTCTCTGGTTTATTTAAAAATGCAAACCATCCCCAAGTCCCAGATCATCACCTGTGGTTATTAACTATGCAGGGGAATAAACCATGATCTGTTGGTTTGCTGGCACGGAGGTGGAGGGAAAAATATGAACCTGCAGGGTCCCCAGAGCAAAAGGGCTGATCCTTGAGCTTAGGAGTGTTTCACTGGTGGGTCTTCCGAGGAGAGACAGGACTTTTCTGCATGATGTCCGCTGGTGGGTGAAGAAAACGGGGGAGGGAGTCCAGGGGCAGGGGAAGGGACAAGTAGGGGAGGCACGTTCCTGTAGGGCAGGCAGCAGGTGTGGGAGAAAGACCGTGAGTGTTTCTGTTGCTGAAGGATAGATACGAAGGCAGGCGTGGCCTGGGAAGTCACCAGCAACACAAAAAGTGTTACATGGACCACGTGAAGGGGTTTATTGGTGACCTCCAGGCCAGGGTTCCTGACCTCGGCCCTGTTGACATTCGGGACTGGATCCATCCTTTGTTGTGGGTTTGTTCTGTGCCCTAAAGTAGGATGTTAGCAGCATCCCCGGTCTCCACCCACTAGATGCCAATAACATCTCTCTCCCAGTGACAATGGAAAATGTCTCCAGGCATTGTCACACATCCCCCCCAGGGGCCAGATCACCCTGTGTTGAGAATATGGCTCTAGGTGAGAGGCTGCAAGCGTGGAGGGGCAGTTGGTGATGACTAGAGGGGCCTGAGCAGGCAGTGACCCTGGAGAAGCCAGGGGCATCCACTGCAGCATGTCCAGCCTGGCTCCGCTGCCTGGCATGCAGTAGGTTCTCAGTGAATGGTGCTAAGTCTCTACCCTAAGAAAGGAGGACTACTGAAGTTACTCGAAGGCTCTAGGTGTCCACAGGGTTAGCACTCAGCAGAGCCTGGCCCTTGTCAGGCCACCCTCCTCCCCTGGGCTGGGAGGCCAAGATGGGTACCTCCTGGGATGCCAGGTCACGCTGGGTGGCTGTTCATCTGTGTGCCCAGGGCTGCCTGCTGGGCGTATTAGAGGCTATGAAATAATGATGAGGCCTAAGAGGGGTAATTAAAAGTCATGGTGACATTGATCTGCTGAGATTTCTGAGCGAGCCCAGAGCGCACGGGGCGACTCTCCATCTTACCTCATGTAGGCCTTGCCTGATTGGCCCCCTGGGCATTGCCAGGGCCACAGAACCTCACCTGTGGCCAGGAGACTCCCAGGGAAGCAGCCAGGCTGGTTTCAGAGGCTGTGCAAAACAGGCAGCCTGGGCCTGGGGGTAGCCCAACTGCTGGGCTCTGCTCTGGAAAGGCAGGAGCGGGCAGATCTATTAAAGACACAGGTCCCCATTCTGCATGGTCTCAAAGGCTAATCTTCTCCCCTCCAAGACCTCAGAGACTCCCCCACGTAGAGAACCTGTGATGCTCTGGGACCGTGCTGCCTATCTTGGTGAAGAGCGTGTCCATCTTTGCACTTCTGGCCTCCAGTGCCTACAAGAAAAGTTGTTATCTGGATGCAAATTAAGCTATTCTTGACCCTCTGTCCCAGGCTGGGAACTTTGCATGCTTTAAAAAAATAGGAACATCAAATATTTACTTATCCTAGTCTTTGCAAATCTAGATGCTTTGATCAGAAAAATAACGATTTTTGTGCTGTCATTGCAGTTTATTGGTTATTTGCTTCATAGTTGTTATTTTAGTTTTAAAACTGACCTAGTGAGTAGAATTAATACAAGTGTAGAGCCAGACAGCCCTTAGACTTGGCCTGAGTTCCACCACTGTCTCTATGACATTGGGCAAATCATTTGAGGATATCATTCTAGTCTTCCTATTGGTAAATGGAGATAAAAACAATCAACACCATAGGTGTGAAGGATTGAATGAGACAATGTTTGCAAAATCCTGAACGATCAGGAAGTGTGAGTTCACTAGGTGCGCTGCTGTAGGCTTAAGATCCTTCTAACCTCCAGGCCCTGTGAACCGGTCACGAGCTGCCCACTTCACAGATGAGAAAACCGAGGCAGCAAATCCCTTCTGAGCTGGGGTTCCATAGGGAGCCTCCCCACTCACTCCATCTCAGAGAGGGCTTCTCTTCAGGAAGCCCTGTGGTTGCCTCCCTTCCTACCCACCCATGAACATGAACTTGCAGGCACCATGTCTGGTTACGTAATTGCAGCCTCTGGTCTGCCTCTGTGAAAACCTGGCCTATATTTTTTGCTCTCGGCTTTCACCAAGTGGTGGGGGGATGGGAGCTGCACTTCGGCTCTTCACACTGTAAAGGAAGTAGCAACCCTATCAGATGGGAGGAAGAAGTTTTCTCAGGGTCTTGACAAAATAGCCATCTCCCACACGAGCGCAGGCCTGCGGTAAGATCACTGGTCTAAAGGTAGACAGGTCTGTTTCTTTCTTGTAAGCTGCCTGGAGTGGGGTGAAAGGTTCTTCCGGATTTTAGAGAGGATGCTCTGAATTAAGTCTTAGAAAAGTGTCATCTCCTTATGACTGCTGCCTCACGCCACCCTTCGTATTTGTCACAAGGGTGATGCCTGAGCTTTGATGACGGAGAGCCACACAGTGGCCCGGGGACATCTGAAAACCGCTCCAATTTTTTTTTTTTTTTTTTGCGGTTCGTGGACCTCTCACTGCTGTGGCCTCTCCCGCTGCGGAGCACAGGGTCCGGATGCGCAGGCCCAGCGGCCATGGCTCACGGGCCCAGCCGCTCCACGGCATGTGGGATCCTCCCAGACCAGGGCACGAACCCGTGTCCCCTGCATCGGCAGGCGTACTCTCAACCGCTGCACCACCAGGGAAGCCCAACCGCTCCAAATTAAATGCACAGTGTCACCAAGACACTGATGGAGAAAAGCCTGGAGGAATGAGTGACTGTTCTGAATGCCATGGTACACGTGTCTACTCATTTCATAGACGTTTGATCTGACTGTCATTAGGCTCTTCCAGGTTATGACAATCACAGGCACTGCCTGCTGATTGTTTACTGAGCATTAGATCCTGAGCTGGGCAATGTTTTGGTCTAAGCTGATTCTCTGGGAGGGCATGGTAACTCCCAGGCACATTGATGTTGGCTGATAGGTCCATGGGAGCATCGCCCGGACCAGAGCCCAGCCAAGCTGGTGACACTCTGCCCGCCACTCTCTGCTAAAGCAGCTTCTCTGCTTTGCATGTGTGTTCTGCTTGCAAATGACATCGAGTTTATAAACTGAAAATGTGCACGGTCCTTGGGCTGCCGTACGAGCCCTCTGTCACATGGAGAAAAGAAAGACTGTCTCTCGCTCTTTAGCTTGTACCAGTCCAAAATCTTATAGTCATAGTTTCCAAAAAGCTTTGTAACCCAAAAGTCATCATTTATCTCATGGCAAAAACTGACCTGAACTGAGAGGATGGCTATAAGGCTATTTATAGTCCTTTTTTTCCCCACATAGTATGAATATTCATACATTTTGCTTCAGAAATATGAAGGCGTTTTATCCTGAGAAGTTGCCCCAGACTCCTCTGGGGGGTGTTATATAGTATACAATTATGAGACATAATAATGTTCTAAAACATGTCAAATTCTGATTTCTGAAATACGTCTGGCCACACAGTTTTCAGAACAGGGATGGTGGGCCTGTAAATCAGATCTGGTGTCCCACTTGGGAGCTGGGCCCTGCACACGGTGTTGGATAGTAACAGCTGTGGGCATTTGAGATTAGATCAACCTTGACCTCCATTCTGGTTTATGCAGCTGAGGTCTGTGGCATCCTCAGAACGTGGAAATCATGAGAGCCTCAGTTTCCCCAGATTCAGGAGTGAAAGAAATAGCAAAAGCATCTCTCTTGTGGGACTGCTGGGAGGTTGATGTGGGCTTACGTGTGAAAGGACCACACATACATGGCCTTTGGGGGCATTCTAAACGTGTCCACATTTTCATCTGCTCTTCGTAAGTGATTTCCAGACCTGATGCAAAGACATAGTGAAACTTTCACGTCTTTGGAGTTCACTGCCCTCAGCCTGAAGTTAGATGTGGCCCCAGGGAACTAGGCAGGGGAGGTAACAACACACCAAGACCTGTAGAGGCCACGCAATTAGCAGGAGCCACCAAGACCTCTTCAGTATTAATTTGCTGTCCCTGACCTGGTGCTGCCAGAACTCCCAGCCTCTCAGGGGCACTCAGAGACGTTGTGCTCACAGAGGAGTGTAGACCTGACCATGAGAGCTGAGTAAATAGGACGGAGTTTGGCTTCACAAGTGCCAAGGGTAATGATGCAAGGATCTCCCTGAGCTCAGGTGCAAGGCAGGCTCTTTGGACAGACAGATGGGGGATGATGGGAGGAAGGATGGTGGGAGGGGGGAGTCCTCCCTTGCTCAGCACCCACACTTCTTCTCTGATGGTTAGATTATGATTCAGCTCCTCTCCGTCTCTCTAGGCATTTCTCCTGCCTCTCCATGTACTGTATCTTTGCACCAGCACACTCATGCCACTTAGCTGCTCTCTAAGCTCAAAGCTCCATGGATAGGACAGCCAAGGGTCCAGTTCTCTTCTACTGAACCCAGGGTTCCCTCCAAAAAGAAGGCAATTCATCGAATGCAGGATAGTTTGCCTTTCCTGGGTGAATTTTCCACTTTACTTCAGACCAAGGTATTCAGTCAACAGATATGTATTGAGTGCCAACTGCTTGCCAGGTACTGTTTACATCCTGAGGTTACAGTAGTGAACAGGAGAGAAAGTCCTTGCTCTAATGGTGGGTGGGGGTAGGGGGAAGGCAAGAGAGAAATAGAGGAGTACAACCAAGTATTTCAGAGGGTGATTAGTGCTACGAAGAAAAATAAAGGTGGATAGTAAGATAGAAAATGCTGGAGGCATGAAAGGATGATCAGAAAAGGTGTCTCTGACAAAGGGACACTGAGGTCATCTGAGTGAAGTGACAAAAAAAAAAAAAGTGTTGCTAACTGGGGAAGAGCAACCCAGGCAAGGGGAACAGAGAGTGCAAAGGCCCTGGGGCAGAAGACTGCTTGGCATATTTAAGTACCATCAAGGAGGACGCAGGAGAGGTGATGCTAGAATATAGAGTCAGAGAAGCCAAATGTTTTCTCAGCTAATCACTGCAATCTTTCTTCTACACAGAGGCCATTTGCTCCATTTCACAAATGAGGAAACTGAATCAGAAAATGTAGTGTTTGCCAATATCACCCAAACTTTAAGTTACGAAGCAGGATCCTAACTCAAGCCCGCAAACCTCAAACTACTTTCCACAATGCTTCTCTAGAGCCGGATAAGTTAGAGGGAATTTGCATGCCCCATCCAGTTACTAATGCCTTATCTATTAAGAGCTGTAGGGACGCAGCAGCTAAGCCAACCTCTGCGGCAAGTGACAACCATGGAAATCCAGGCCCCATCTTCTAGGAGGAGCAGTATAAGGATAGGTTGAAAGTTGCACCCCACACAAGTCAGCACTTACAACTAGAGAAATCGAGGCTGAGAGAGGTCGAGCATCTCGTCCAGTGCTTGTTAGCAGTGAGGTCTAAATCCAAAGACGGTGCTGGGCACAAACGTAAAATTAGATAGAAAAGTCAAAACAAAGGAGACCAGAAAAAAATACGTTATTGTTATCCTGATATTTGAAACATTCCTTTTATTGGATTGCTTGGATCTCTGAGAAATCAGCAACTGCATTTAACTGACAAAGACCATTTTCCACCGAGAAAAAAAAGTTATTATTTTAACCTCCTACCTGATTCCTTTTTAAGGAGTGAAACATGATTTTGAAAGCGTAATTACATATATTTATATCCTATGAGTGGGAAGCAGGACCCGTCAATGAATCACCTGCTTTCTACAACTGTGCAATCGGTCCAGACACATGCGTGAGATAAACTTAAGGTTGATGCCGGTGGGGTGGGACCATCGTCCTGATTGGATAGTCATTTATGGGGGGGGGATGGGAAGAGGGAAGAGTCTCTGCCTGCCTCGTCATCCTCCTTCACAGGAGAAGTCACCATTAACTCAGAGGTGGAAATGTTCATTCACTGTTTTCTTGTCTTCTTCCTCTCTCTCCTTCACTCTCTCCTTGCGCAAACATTTACTTGGTACCTACTGGGTTTCAAGCCCCATGCTTGTATGAGCATCCAAAGACCAACAAGACGCAGACCTTGATTCTCCCTGACTCAAGTTTATTTATGAGAAACCAGCCTGGGTTCCTTCCCTTGAGACCCTCATATTCCAGGGATGCACCTGCAAATCATGACACCAGAATCCAGCCTGCGATCAGGGGAGAGGGACCTGAGGTTCTTGAGACCCTGAGGACTCAGGTGGAGAAGAGGCTCTGCTCTGGGGAGAGGCGCACAGACCTAGTCTGGGGGCTCTGGCGCGTCAGAGCAGGACAGAGGGGCCGCGTGACGCCTGTGGGAGCAGCAGTGTTTGTTGAAGTGGATGCAAGAAAGGATACACATGGTGCTCTTTACATGGAAATATTGATCATTTGAGGCTCTGAAACCCAGACTGAGTCACATCCTCTGGTAGGAAACCCCCACCCCTGTCCCTCTCTGGGGTTCAGCCAAATCTCTGGAGACAAACAAGGGGCCCCAGCATAGTAATCACAATGCCAGGATTTCTGTTCTGACCAGCTGTGCCCTAAATGGGCCCTTAAAATCGTATTCTGGCTCTTGGGGTTTTCTGAGGCCTCAGAAACCAAATTCATTCAGAGGTGAGGCCACGACCGAGGTTGTGGAGAACAAGAGATGGTTGTGGGCAGGCCAGGAGTATCTAATTAGATATGAGGCTTTGGGCAAATTGCATAACCTTTATAAGCCCATCTCATCACCCGCGAATAAAGGACTATCACCCACTCCATCTAAGTCCTATGGAAAAATGTGTCAGTGTATTACATACACTCTGTAATCTGTCATATTTATCATAAATAGGATAAAATTAGAATTCTTTAAAGAATTTATTGATATAATTGCACCCAGTGTGTGTGTGTGAGTATAAATAATAAATGGATCTATATATGCAAAATTATATATGCCAATATATGCAGTTTGATTTAAAAATGGGTCTTGAAGTATTGTTTTAACTCTCATAGCTTTCTGACGGTCCTAGAATCAAATTAGTCGAAGGCTATGATCGCCATGGGGAAAGATCATTTCAGGAATGATAAGAATTGCAGTACCAGTTAGTACCAGCTTGTTAATGAAACTTCAAAGTTGAAACCAAAGTAGGAGTCTGTAGATGGCTCCAGAGAAAAAGTCCTGCGTTTCTGCAAATCCTCTTTCTGTCTCTAATGAATGCGTCACCTCTCTGCACTTGAATTGGGGCATCATGGCCAGTAGTCAAATTTTCACTTTAGTTCATGTAGTTTTTTTCCCCCCATTTAATCCTGAAAATCTGTAGCCATGTCACCAGCTCCTTCTTAATTATACCATATTCTTTACATCTGTCCTTCTAAATAACTCTAATTGAAATAGCACCGGCGTGAATTTTTGTAATGTTACCCCCAAGACATCCCGAAACTGACTCATGAGAAAACAGACTGAAGTCACAGCTGGAAGCACGTCAAGGATCATTTCCATTTTTACATGATTAATTTGAATTTAATATCTTAAATCAAAACCTGATTAATTTAAATAAAAATTTGATGGTGCCCTGCTTCTAATATACATTGCAGTAATTAGATTCGGCTTAATGTGATTTTTTTTTTACATAATTAAGAAAAAGGGGGAAGTCAAGTGTAACAATAGAGTGTTGATATAAATCCTCTAAATATATATAGGGGACCATGGTTTTGGACATTAGTCAGGTGAAGAGAGGGTGGTTAATGAAAGGGACTTTGCTGAGCTGAGGATAAATATCCTGGGCTCACCCATATCTAGAGTGAAACAACTCGTTGTAAAATTAAAAGCAGAGAAAGTTTTGATTCCAAACAAGTGAAACTCACAGTGGGTCACAGTGCTAAGAAGTAAATTATGGACAATGTACAATCTCGCTCATGTCAAGGTGCATTTCTCAGTTCTTCAGACATTGAGTGAACACCTCCTATATCCCAATGTTCCAATGCTTCAGACCCAGCCCAGGCAAGCGGGGACACAGGGCTGTCTGCTGGAAGCCCCCCATCTTTGGAAGCACAATGCTCTGAAGACCCTGCTCTGCATGACCTCCTCCTCTTGGGAGAAGGAAAGGAGTCTGGAGGTTATTATAAGCTTTTCATTAAATCCAGTCTTCTGTTTACCCCAGTTCCAGTTGGCTTATCTTTGAATATTATGAGGTCCCCTAGAAAGAAAGAAATGTCCAGGTCTAGACATTGCAAGAGGGATCACATTCTAGAGAGATCTACTTCAAACTCCTTTTATAACCAAGAGGAAGCAACCTGATAAAAGAGTCCTACACAGAGATTCTGAAAAATGCATTTTCTAACCTGAGTCTTACCCCTAACTGGATGAGTCACCCTAGACTGGACACATCTTCTCAGACCAGCGTCACCAGCTTTGGAAAACGGCTGGACATGATGAAGGGCTTCCAAGCTCGTTCTGCAGGACCCTTGCCTTGAGAAGATGAGCCTCAGAGACCCTCTGGAGCTAAAGTGGACTGAAATGGCCAAACTCTGTCACATGCCAGCGTTCTTGGGTGGGTTCATTTGAAAGGTCCTGTGGAAGCAGAGGTCCTTGTCTGAATGTTAATGAACTCTTGTGATGCTCAGAACCAAAGATGGACGAGGGGGCATAGTCTTGAGGGTAGAGCAGAAGGCAGGCTGAGTCTGGCAGCTCCTAGCCCTCCCTGTTCTTTATTAAACTTGAATTAAGCAACCTTTGGAATATGCCTGAGAAAACAGATAACATTGCCCATGCGTTATGCAGAATAAAGGCTGCTGGTAATGATAAAAATTACTATGGTTATCCAAACTTAAATTTAAAATTCCCCTTGAATGAATCACTAATATTTATTAGCTATCTTCTATGTACACAGGACTACTATGTACAGAGTAGTAAAAGCTCTGCTCTCTATGATTTAGAAACTGCAAAATAACGTTCTACATCTGCAAAATACCTCCCACTATAAAGATTTGTTCCATCACCTCCTTTCTCTCCCTCCCTCTTTCCTTCATTTTCCCTCCCATTCTTCACTTCTTCCACCAATACAGGATCATAAATGGTCCCCCTAAAAGTTTTGTCCAGGCACCATATTCTCCACAGGCTTTTAGGGAAGTGAGAAATCACCATGAGGGTCAGAACACAGAGACAAGAAAGGGATCGAAGACTCTCGGGGAAAAACATCTCTGCCTAATTTTAAGTGACCAAGGGTCACACTTAGTCTGAGCTCAGTCACTGAATTGTTTCTCAAAGGGTTTGATTTTAGTGTTTCATTGCAAGTTTTAGCTGTGGCTAGGACTTTTGAGAGTAATTTAGAACATAGCTGTGCCTTGTGTCATGAAAGGGAGGGAAAGCTTGACCTCAGACAGTATGGATACACCCTGGCATATGGCAGAAGAGTCCAGTTATTCATTACCTTTTATTCAAACTGAACAGAACACACTTGAAAGTCACTTTCAGATTTCCCTATGGCTTCCCTTTAACTTTACAGTAACTTTACAGAGTTACTGAAGCTGTCTACAGCACTCCCCATAATTATGATAATTCTCAGCACTGCTTCCACGTCCTGGATACCTACATAGGTAGCATGCTGTGCTCACAATTTCCATACGTCATTCCTAACCTTTTGTCCTCTCTGTATATAACGTGTATTATCCGAGCCATTTTATAGATGTGAAAACTGAGACTCATAGAAACAAAGGAACTTAGTTGGATCCCAGCACCAGTTGAAATCAGGATTCAAATCTGCCTTGTTTGCCCCTCATTGTGCAACTGCACGGTGCTGCCCTGTCGGTCCATGTACACGGATAACTGACCAGTCCCTTCGCGGGGGCCAGGCTGTACAGACCTCTCTACAGATCCGTAGCTGCACATCTGAAAAGGCTTTGTGTCGATGAACCAGCTTGCGCTCACCAACACACCTTCTGATGCTTCCGATTGACAGAAGGGAAAGAACTCAAATAAGAATTTCAAGGAAATCGCTGATTTATTATTCATCACAAAGGGTCTAACAAGATGACTTTCTAATCTGACAGCCAGGACTTTTGATGACAGTCAACAATTTAATTTCTTTCTAAATTTAGATTTTTTTCCCCTCTTCTGCATCAAACACCAAAGCCAGCTAAAAATAGCTGAGCAGTGAATGTTAGAGGGGCGAATTTTACCGATTACAGATTTTTTTTAATGTCAAAGTTAAAGTCAAAACAAAATTAATCAGGAGGGGTTATCTATAATGAATCACCATTCATCTCAGAAGGAAGGAGGGAGGGAAATATCTCTGCCAGCAGCTGAAGGAATGTTTTTTCAAAGAACTACGTTAGACTCTATCCTCCAAGAGGAAGATTGTGGATCTTCCATCCCAGCAGCATGAATCAACACTCCCCGGCTCTGATCTCACTTGCTTTTTATTATGAGGCAGGAGGGACTGGGGTTTGTATGGGCTGATTTAAATGGTTAATTGAAAGGGAGCCACGGTGAGCTGTTTCTGGCGACAGTATTACTGGGACAATCTTATCTGAGTTGACAGAGTTATTTCCAATTTGTAAATGCTATATACATTTCTACCAGATAAAACCCTTAAAAATTCCAGACCTGGGCTTCCCTGGTGGCGCAGTGGTTGAGGGTCCGCCTGCCGATGCAGGGACACGGGTTCCTGCCCCCGTCCGGGAAGATCCCACATGCCGCGGAGCGGCTGGGCCCGTGAGCCATGGCTGCTGAGCCTGTGCGTCCGGAGCCTGTGCTCTGCAACGGGAGAGGCCACAACAGCACAACAGTGAGAGGCCCGCGTACCGCAAAAAAAAAAAAAAAAAAAAAAAAAAAAATCCAGACCTGAGGAAAGGGACTTTGTTGTTCTAGAGCCTTCCAAACCTGCCCCTTCTGCCTCTCCACCTCCTCCTGCTCTCTCTAGTGCCCTTCCCTCCTCCTCTTTCCTGTGTCTGCTAGGAAGTCATTTTGCTACCCAAAGCCACAACCTTAGGCAAATAAACTTAGTCATAGAACCGTGGGATGAAGAGGAAACTGGCCTCCATGCCCCATTGGACAGAAGAGAAAACAGAGGGTCAGAGAGGCCCATCAAGCCCTCTTACAATGATCGAACAACACTGTCAAGACCAGAATCCAGGCTTTGCCCCTCCTAAGCCAGTGTCCTTTGGGTAGATTGGAGGTCACCAGAGAGGTAGCCTCCTTATGGGATCCAATATGAGGTGGTGACATGAGATGACAGTGTGACAGCTGAAACCATCTACCCTACACAGTCTGCTGACCACACTGACATGATCGACTCTTCCAGGGGATCCTTGCCCAGGAAGAAAATAGTTGTAAGCATCTCCATCATGAACTCCAGGAACATCAGATGATTCTACTTTTTAATAGAGAGCATCAAACAATAGTTCACTCCCAAGACTTTTCAAATTCCTCCCCTTGCTGTGTCCACCCATCCTATTATATCTGGACCCTTTCCATCCCCAGTCCTAATCAAGGCACCATATTTCAAGACCTGCCTTAAGTCAGAGTCCAAAACCCTTGTAAATATCGTGACGTTGCCCCCGCTCCCTCCACCCCATCCTAGGGCATGCTCTCCGTAAGAATGAACTCAGCATCCTCAGATCAACAGGTTGTGTTTGGGAAGCCAGCAGCTGGCACTGATAGGACACAGGATGGTAAGTGCACACGGGTGAGATGAAAGTTCTGGATGGTGAGCTAAAGGAACAACATGCTGGTAAAACAGAAAAAAGCCTCCATGGAGAGGGTAGAGGGAGAGCTGCACTCTTGCTTCAGTCTCAACCTGGCGCAGGCATGGATCCTCTGATAGAAGGAGGTGGTCTTTGCGCTCCCAGCTCAGCTGATGCCCCACAACACAAGGGGGTTTGGTGGGGAGCGAACGACAGACCCAGGTGAGGGGAAGGTAGAGTCTCCCTGTTGGTTGGAAAGACTCTGAGATGAGGTGACTTGAACTTGACAAGTAGCATCCAGACTGAGAGTACAGAAAGACCTTCCCAGGAGAAGGGTATGAGCAAGGCATGGGGGCTCCAAACACCCTGCATCCAGGCTAAAGTGGCCCAAGTACAGGCTCGGTGCTGTGCGATTTCGGGCTAGTGCCTTAACCTCATGCATGCCAATTTCTTCATTCACGAAAAGAGAAACATCATAATAGGACCCACCATAGCGGGTACAGTGCCTCACACATGGTAAGCACCCCAAAATGGCTAAATATTTATTAGCTTCTCTGACCCTCTGTTTTCTCCTCTGTCCAATGGGGTTTAGGAACAAGTCTCCACTTTGTAACAAAATGTATTATTTGGGGAGTTTTGATATACTCCTAACAAGCTTTGAATTAAAAAAAAACAAAACCCAATAGCCACGGTCTTATTAGAAATGCAAGTGTGGATTTAAAAGAGACCCTGTTCTTACTATTCCTAACCTGCTGGGTAGAAAGGGCCCCGTCTCTGCCCTTTCTGAACCTGTCGTCATCTCCTTGTCTATAAGGTGAGTGGGGGGTGGTGGTGTACGTGATACCTTAGAGAGGAACAGGTGGAGTCATCACCAGCCCTCCAGCCCTCACCTCTGCAGCCCATCCCCCGTCTCATCTTCTGGGAGCATCACCTTTGCAAACTCATCTCTTGCCTGAGATGCAAGGAATATCTCTGGCTTTGTTTCTCTATTATAATAGATGTAAATTAATGTTTTGCCTTTGTTTGCTGCAGTAATCATAGAGGCAAGTATACATTCCTAACAGCTATCTTATTTTCAATTTGCAAAGTGTACTGTGCTTAATCCCACGAGGCAGCCCGTGGTTCCAGACATGAATTTTAAAAGATAATTAGCCCAGTGCAGGAAGTGCTCTCCACAACAAGCAGCACGCACTGAAGCCTGGTCAGAGGGGTCCTCCGGGGGACCCTGATGGGTCACGGTCCCCCCACCATGATTTATTACTTTTTTTCATCGCTGCCGCCTTTGTGTGAGCCCGCTGATTTGTTCATGAAAATTTAAATCATGTCCATACTAGGCACTGGAGTTTCTTTGGGGGGTTGTTGTTTGAGGATTCCCACCCCTGCCCCTACCAATGTTTCTTTTTATGATATTCATGGCAGGTGACAATTTATTTTCTTTTTCCTTTTTTATTTCTTTTTTTTTTTTTTAACCCTAACTGAAAGAACATCAGGCCTGTGTTGCTTATTCGTAATGTTTGATGTCAATGGCAGATTAAGTGACCATCTATTAGAAAGAGCCTCAGAAGGTCCCAGGTCCAAAAGACAAATGTTCTGTCCAGCTCCAGTCATGGATTGTTCCTGTGTGAACTTTACCCCTAGCAGGAAATCAGTTCTGAGAACACACAGACAAGCGGACAGGCTAAGGAATCATGCCGGTTCACCTGCATCTCTGGGACAAGGGAGCATCATGACCAAGCGGGCTTTACTCTATTTACCTGCTCAGCTTGACACACAAGAATGGCGCTTCTGTGTGGCTGGCAGTGTGCAGAGGGGCCACAGGGGAGCGGGCAGACTCTGCACTCTTGGGGATGAGGCAGGTGGGATAAGAGCTATTATAGAGGTACCAGCAACACAATATGTTGTGGGCAAACGAGGGCAGAGCAGATTCCTTCTCTCTGAGACAGTCTGGGGTGCCTGCCTGGAGGAGGTGCCACTTGAACTGCTCAAAAGCAGGTAACTTACATTTTAGTTGGATCAGGTCAGTTATCTTTTGTTATGACTCTCCCAGGCAAATGAAACCTGGAGGATGGTAATAGCTCACATACAGGGAATGTCAACTATACATCAGGTGCTTTTCCAATGATTGCATTTCCTATACATCACCTTGCTTCATCCCCATGACCTTGGAGGGGTTGATTTCTAAAGGAGGACACCGAGGCACAGAAAGGGTTGAAACATACCCAGGGATTCTCAGGGAGAGGGGTCAAGGTCAGGATTTGAACCCTGACAGTTTTGCCATGGAGGCCCCACTCTACCAGATAACTGGGTTGGAGGGTGTAGTCACCACCGCAGACCCTGACACCCTGACAGAGAGTGGAGAGAGAAATGCACTTCAAAGCTTCATTCAAGGAGCGATTGTATCACAGGACATCCTCCACTGGGACTGAAATGCCTCCTTCACAGCAGTTTGCAGTCAACTTTGGTTTACTTCCATACAGTCAAAGAGCTGAGCACAACTTTGATTATGTGCTTAAATTCAAATCAGATTATTTAAAAAAAGAAATCTTCATGCAACTTAAGGGCATGTTTCCCCTTTATTGCATAAACTAGGGGACTTCCATTCTAATGAGTGAAATGTCACTTCATCTTTAATTCGTAGAGTTCACGGGACCCTGTGTTGCTGGACCAGTGTGCATGCATGTGCACGCACACGCATGAGCCCACTCTTCCAGTGGTATAAGTTTCTGTGAACTCTAAGAATTAAAGATGATATATATTATCTTTATATATATACACACATCATACACATATACAGGAGAGAGAGAACCAAACTGTGATTTCAGATCAACTTCAGAGGGTTGAGCTCATTCTGAAATTTGTTCTGACTTGTCCCTGGCATCTGCCATATTGTCACATGCTTGGAAATTTCTTCGTGGGCATTTCTGAATTTTTATCCAATGTGGTTGCTCAGGGTGCTTTGTGTTCAAATGGACAGACTAAAAAAAGAAAATTAAAAAATGAATAAAAACTACATACTGAAGCTCTGTAGAAGGGAGAGAAAAGACAGTTCTGGAGTGTTCTGAAGCATGTCTTTCCTCCTTCTGGGTCCAGAAAGGCTGGGAGCCTCGGCAGACACATTCCCTCAGAATAAAAAGGATGGCTTGGAGTTGGCACCCTTTCACGTATAAATCTTGAACTATTCATCAGAAGTCCTGTTTAGAATCTTGTTCTCTTATATTGATATTTCAACGTACTTTGTTATTTCAAGGAGGAACAACATTTAGACCCCATGAGAGGGTACATACCATGCCACAGAAAAAGCCAGTCGTGAAATGAAGAACCAGCTTCCAATTTGTGAAATCCTGTCTTGGTGTGCCCAAAAAACTGTGTACCTCCACTTAGTGGAGTTTTATCGTGAATGACAAGGCAGCCCTATAGGACGGGATGGAGGCTTCATTGATGATAGTCTGGTACCTGAGAGCTTGGTTATCAAGAGTTCATTTCCTTGAGCCTGTTTCTGTTTTGCAAATAAATTCATTTGTATCATTTTTTTAAGATTCCACATAAAAGTGGTATCATATATTTGTCTTTGTCTGACTTACTTGGGGGGTAAATGTGGGTGGGGGAGATAAATTAGGAGTTGGAGATTAACATACACACATTACTATATATATATATATATATATATATATATATATATATATATATACACATGCACACACATATATAAAATAGATAATCAACAGGAACCTACTGTATAGCACAGGGAGCTCTATTCAATATTCTGTAATAACCTATAATGGAAAAGAATCTGGAAAAGAATGGATATATGTATATGTATAATTGAATCATTTTGCTGTACACCTGAAACTAACACAACATTGTAAATCAACTATATTCCAATATAAAATAAAAATTAAATAAGAAAGAGTTCATGTCTTACACTACGTGTTAATTATTCAAACAATGTTGGCTTCCTTGTATATCATGGTGTTTAAAGATAGGAGTGACTGATCGCTCTAGATATGAGCTCTTTGCAAAGGAGCTCTGTTTGTCAGACATGAATGTAAAAGGGTGGACTGGAGACTATGAAATAATTTCTAACAACCTCTCCTTTAAAACACAATGAACAACCAGAGCTGTTTGCTGATACTTAATGAACCCTCATGACATCTCCTTTTGCCCTCTCCACTTGGCCTGGGAAGCATGGCTACCCAGAAAATATTCATTCAAAAGACTGTCCCAAGGTCTGTCCTTGCTATAAAATACTGCCCTCTATGGCAAAGTCCAGGGCTCCCCCCTGCTCCCAGGAAAGACTGCTGCCTGGCTCCTGGGAGATTTCTTCTGGAATCGTTTCCTACAAACCCCAAGCATATTGAATATGCTCTGTGGGTCTGTGACTTTCCCCACCCATCTCATAGGAAGGTGAACAAAGGTTAAAGCCATGTGTGGTCACAACACCAGACGTATTTCCTGCCACCTGCTTTCTCCTCTGCCACCTTGGATGGATGTTCACACAACTTTGATGACAATAGCGAAGCGCAAAAGCTGGGAAGATCCTCTTTACAGTCCAAGTCCAAAATTGGCCGTGCAGCTAGGGATCCCAGAGTTCTTGGTGGACACGCATGCCCGCGAGGCCACCAAGATGGGACCAAAGTGCTCAGCACGTGGTGAGGACTGAGTGAGTTACTGTATCTAAGTGCTATGGGAAGAGTTCAGAGCACAGCGGAAACATATAGTAAGTGTCACTATTATTATTATTATTTGAAAGAATGCCAGGAGAAATTCTTTGTCACTCTGCTTTAGAATTCACTCTTCTTTTATCATCTCCTTTACCATAAAAAGCGTTCTCTTTTTTCAAAAATATCTTTTTTTTTTCACATGCCTTGAAGTTGAATCATAGAAAACCAAAGCAGTTGCTTTGAACAGCTACATAAACACCAGATCACAGATCAACTCCTTCACTTTTCTTTCAGAAGGGAACTGGCTACTGAAATCCAGACCCTGTGATTTGTCCACCTGGACATTTTCAGTGAACAACAGGGAAAATCAAGGAATCTACCAAAACCGTCTATTCTTGGGTTATCAGCCTGTTGCTCTGGCTTCCCAATCAATAAAAAAAGACCTTATTTCATATGTACAAGACTTTCCTTAAGACGAAAACGGTGTCACCCCAGCAAAAAGTCTGCCTTTATCCACTGTGATGGGAAGTCCGACACACTAGACGTTCTTTGTAACAGCCTCCAAGCATCGTGAGAGCAGGGAATTTATCTTCTTAATCAGTGGGTCCCAGCACAGTGGGAAGTTTCAACTGTTGATAAAAATAGCATCCTAGGCTGGGAGGCATAAGTGGTTGTTTAAAAGGTAAAATGATTTAAAGAGCGAGACCCAGGTTCCAGCTTAGTTTTCATCTTTACCAGTGTTTCCAAGGGTCTGTCCCCTGTTGGACTTCCTTGGAAATTCTTACTGAACTTGGAGGTCCACTGTGGTAGATTCTTTCAGAAGTCTCAATTTGCTCACTGCAAGGGTTGGCCTTCTTTCTGATGTTATCTCCTTTGGAGTTAGCATTGATGAGTTCCTGTAGCCTTGATTGTTCACTATCCTAGACCTAGCTCCCCTTATTTTGTTGTTCATTTATGTTAATTCTTAACCTTGAATCATAATGGCAAAGAACATTTTCCTTCTTGTTCATATTGTAATTCTGGTGCTTAGCCAAGGGCTTAATAGTTATTGACCGGTAGAGAAAAAGAAGGAAGGGAGGGATGGAGAGAAGGAAGGGAGGAAAGAAGGAAAGAAAGAAGGATCTTTAATTTGTGTCAGGAGAGAATGTCCCAGCAATTTCTCCAATGATACTTTAGATAACTTTGCCACGTGAGAATAGAACAAAGGGCACTGGTTAGAGGGTTTGAAGACATGGGTTTGAGTCTACAATCTGAACATTTTCAACAAACTTTATCTAGGGGGCTGCAAGCTTAACCCCTGTGCCAAGTGCTAGAGAAACAGCATCAGTTACTACCCTTGACACTGAGGACCCAGGAGTTCAGGATGCAGCTTCCTCTCCCATACGTCAAGGAGCTGCCTGCGTGAGAAAACACTGATATGTATACACAGGCGGGAGAGATGCCAACTGATTGGCCTTGTGCCGGACTCAAACTCTAAGGCCATGTGTGACTGTGTGAAAACACTTGCTGAAGGACTAAGTCTTTATAATTAAGAAGAAATTATTATGTAGCATATGTTATAATTGCATTTATTAACATTATGTATTATAAGTTCTTACATCTACATTTTCACCTGGTCCAGAGATTCTCTCTTGAAATGCAACAGAAAAGGTTCCCTAGCCTTGCTTGAATGTCTCCAGACAGCTTGCTACCTTCTGGGGCAGCCTTTCTGAGCAATGGATGGCCCTAGAGAGAAGTCCTTTCTTTGACTGAGTTTGCAATGCCCTCCTTGTCATTCTCCTCCTGTTCTCTGTGTCTACAGGAGCCACACATCACAGATCTTTGCATCTTCGACAGGAGGAAACCTTTGCATGTTCTCCCTGGTGGACTGGTTACAAGTCACCTGTCCCATTGATCTTGACGGGGGAGATGCGCCTTAGCAACCTGAAACTTAGCATGTTTAGGGGGCTCTGGTGATGGGAAGTGGCAAAAAGACACCATTTCTGACATTGATTTCATGGGCACTGCAGATTACACGTATGGCCGGGAGCCCAGATATAACTTGAAACTGATGCCCACTTATGATTTGTAGTTCAAGGAAGAACAGCTCAGCCTATGAAGGTAGGGAGAGTCAATAAATTCTTTGGTCACATCCTGCTTCTACCAATCAGCACCTGTGCTCCTGGTCAATGTAACTTCACAGCCAAAAGGAGAGTAGTGACCTTGGAAGATCGTTAAAACTGCAACAATTAAATAAAGTGAAGTACGAGAAAATGACACCGATGAAGCTGGCATTTAAGAATCTTCCCTATGTAAGAGTGTTAGCTCACTCTTCTTCCTTTCCCAATTAGACTGTCGTATCCTTAGTCTGGGGGTTTTGCAGCATACACAGCAAATGTAGAACCGTTCCTCACCATATAAGATGGCAGGCCCTGCAGTTGGAATGGCACTCCACAGTTTACAAAGAAATTTCATGCAAATCACATTATCACGCTGCAGCCTTATAGCTGCCTGGGGCTGGGGGCTGGCAGTAGAGAGTGGGCACTGTTATTATCTTTGTCTCGTTTTTATAAAAGAGGGAAATGAGTCTCAGGGGAATTCAGGAGTGTCCCCAGGCTACAGTGCTAGTAAATAGTACCTAGATGTTCAGCATCTTCACTTTTCATTGGAAAAATATCTTTCTGCAGCTGGTCTAGCCAGCCACATACTCCTTCCATGCTGGGGATGAAGTTTTGCTACCTCCTGCCACTGCCAGGGTGGGATGGATGTGAGTTCTCTGATTCTTCATCCACCCTCCTGGCCCCTGACTTGGACATCCAACTTTGCCCTGGCCACACTCTGGAGTCTGAGCTTAGCTTCCTCGTCCGGAGTCTCAGTGGAGCTGTAGTGAGTTCCCAGCTAAACTCTCAGGACCCTTCTCTCATTAAGCCATAGGGTCACTCCTCTTTGACGTGCACCCCACAGACTCAGTACTGCTACCATCACCAACCACCTGCATATGATTTTTCTCCCCATAAGCACAGTCTGTCCAGCTTCTTATGGCTTATTGACCTTTGAAGACAAGTCAGTGCATTCTCAGTTAAGTGGCTGCTTACAGGAGTGCCTTGGTCAAGGCATTGTGTAGGCAAATAAACAGAGGACAGAGACCAAGTTCTATCCATGGCGTCTGTCTTTCTTAGGAGATTCTCAGATGCACTTTAGCAATCTTGTATATTTGATTCCTGAACCCACAGGTCACTAATTAATCTCTTGTTCTTTCAGGCAGGACTGACTTTCAAACAGGGCAAAACACCAGAGCCCTTCTGGCCTCGGGGGAATTATTTGTCTTCTTAGGGATCCTCAGTCTTGGAGGCTGAGTTATAAGGATCGGTGTGATTAAGACTTGGCACCATGGTCTGTTGAACTATTTCCTGGGACCCCCTCACTCACAGTACTTCCCGATCTGCTTCTGGTCTTACAATCTCAATCCATATTTGCTGAGGGCTGACAGTTTGGGGGTTGGAGTAGAATAAGGCACAATCTCTGCCATGGATGGAAGTGACAGAGTGTCTACAGGGCAGCTTGAAACCTATTTTGGTAAATAGATGCAGGAATACTCTCCACTTCTGGGTGACAGGTGTCTTGCACCTAAGAAGACCCAGGCTTTGGAAAATTTAAGGAGTCATGTATGAAAAAAAAAAAAAAGTTCCAAGTATATATTTTCTTTTAAGAGTGTGATAACAAAAATAGAGTCCCGCATAAGAGGAAGAAGACAAAATGAAAACATGCAGTGAAAGACAACATCCGCTCTCATTTCAGTTTCCTGGAAGCGGAATGTGGTTGGGCAGATGGTGCTCTTTTGTTTCACTAGAAGAAACGATAAGATGTAAATATGCAGGGCCGTATTCAGCAGGGCAGGATGGAGAAGAGGCGCATTTCCCTGTGCTCGCTGATTTCTAGGCTTGTCAGGGTTTTTCTTCTTTGAGTTGATCATCCCTGCTGAGTTCCAAAGATGCTGCCTTAGATCAACAGCTCTCAGTGAGGGCTTAAGAGTTCTCCAGCATTCCATAAGTGGGCCACCCAGCGGCCTGTGAACTCCCTTACATTGTTTGAAAAATGTTGCTGGTTTGTTCATTTCCTACAGTGGCTTCTATATTTTTCAAGAGATTAGTAGACAATTCAATGTCCATTGCCTTCTTGCCTGTTCACTCCACACTGTTCACAGTTTGTGTGAAGACCCACGTAGCTTTGCAGAGTTGTTTCATACCATCCACCCCACATTTGCATTGTGTTGGAGACTTTTCAAAGCTCTTTCACATAAAACTAACTCTTTTGATTCAGCGACCGGAGCAGTTACCAATAGCCCCGTTTCACAGCCCAGGAAACGAAACTGAGAGCCACAATCTGGCTGGCTTGTGGACCCACCTATGTCGGGCAGGGGTAGGGCAGACACTTCTCATCACCCCTGATGTTTCCTAGCTCAGTGATCCTTCTAGCCCTGCGTTCGTCCTCATTTTGGGTATTTGGGCAAAAGAAAACTGCCACTGGTAGTTGACATCATTGAGGATTGGGGGGCATTTGAGTCTAAGACATATACGAAATGAGAAAGGGAAACATAAGCAGTCACGTGCTTCTCATTCTAGGTGATTATATACATGCTTGACTCCCCAACAAAGTTGTTTTGAAGCCAAAGTTTTCTTTAACTCTGTATTTTCAGCGCCAACACAGTAAATTCTTGTGCATAATAGATGCTGAAATATTTGAGGTAAGTGTGAGTGATTGTAAGTATGAATAAAGAACTGGAACTAGGAGTGTACAAGGAATAAATCACCTGGTTTCCAGAAACCTACCAGAATTCTACCATGTGTTCTCAGAAGGGCCTTTGCTAAAGCTTTTGAGATGGTCATACATAAGTACAGGAAGATGGCAAGGTTTGCTAGAAGACTTTGGTCAGTGAATAGTAAAATTCATTGACAGAATGGTTCCCAGTTCCTATGTCCCTAGATCAGAGGTATCCATGCCATCCCATCTGGATGCCGCTATTAAACTAGCTCTCTAGGTTATTAAGCCTAGTGAGTTGTGCTCTTAGTTAAATAAGCTGTTCTTAAGCCAGTCACACACCCCTAGGTGCGAGAGACAGAAAGATCTCTTGTCTCAAAAAGAGAAACTAAAAGCCAACTACCAAATTCTAACAACCAAAAGCTGGAGGAGATGGAGCTGTGAAAGCATGCCCCAAAGAGCACTTGAGAGGGTGAAGTGGGGGATGGGAAGAGGCCACAATGAGATTGTATATAAGTCCAGATTCCAAATGAAACATGTGTCAGATGAATGGCACATAAGAGTTTCAAGGAGTGTGATACTAACCCCAGTGTAACCCCTGGTTACAGCAGGAATCCCATTTGGGCTGCCTTTTTTTCACACAGTTGGAAGAGTCAGTCTTACACATTTAAATGTGTTTGTGAAAAACAAATCATTTATTTTTATAATGAATCTTGGCATTATATGATATGGGATACATTTCTAAAAATGGAACCCCCATTGAGAATCTTGTACATCTTAAAAGTAAAATGTTTTCTTCCACCATTGATGAGCACAGACCTTTCACCCCAGCACCAATTATTCGTCAAGATGGGCTCGCCTACATTAACTGTGGGGCAAAAATCCTTGGGAATGGGACATACTGTTTTAAATCTTTAAATGTGAGAAGGTAGTTAAAAGACATGGTTAGGCAAAAGCAAAGTTTGTTGAAAAGAACTTCACATTACAAAAGGGAAATTTTCATAGTTGTAGATCTGCCCTCCATCACCTCAGAGGTGCTGGCACCTGAAAGTAGCATGTCAATAGAGGTATATAGTTACTTGTTACCAGTAAGCATTGACATTAATACAACATGTAAGTCTCAACTTTCTTCTCTTTCTGAGGGACAACATTTTTTTTTCCTTGACAAATAGATTGCCAAGATAATAGTAAAGACAAATCTAATGCACCTTGACCATGGTCTGGTCAATAAACTTAAAAGGACAGAGACTGGGAACAAATGAAAATAAACATAATGAACTAGAATTTTCAGAGACCTAGCATTGAACATCCTGGCTGGAGTTGGGGGCATAGACTAGAGTTCTTGAATTATTTCTCCTACAGAAATAATGTTACAAGAGCAGAAGTCTTAGAAAGCATCTTTTCTAAAACATTTGCTACTGAGCTTTTAACCAAACCCCAAGGATTTACCAGAGCTACAGTGAAGGGGCACCAAAAATGAGGCTGTCATGGAGACAAATCCCCATCATTTGACTCAGAGACAGGCTCCCCAAATCTTGCACCCTCAATATTGTATTTGCTCCTGAGAACAGCCCAATGAGCTAGCACGTCACATGTGCTCCCACTGTACAGAAAGGGAACTAAGGCATTGCCATTCATGCTTATCGCCTGTATATTCTTGCCTCGATACTCAAGGCTCTCTAAATGCACCTAGGTAAGCAATGACTGGTTTTCCTAAATTTATTCTTTAAAATGAACCTTAATAACCACCAACTCTTCATTCTACAGACAATGTCTCCCAAGCATTTCTGTGGTCTTCCCCAAGAATGCACATATTTTTTTTTGAAAAATATTGCTAAGAATTAGAAAACATAGGTTCTAGAGCTTTGACTTGATCTCACCAGCCCAGAACTTGTTTCCTCATCTGTACATTCAGATAATAAGATCTATTTTGCATAACTTAAAAGGTCTTTGAAGTCATCAAACAAAATACTGAATCCCGTTTCCACTATAAAATATATATTAAACACCTACTCTGGGGCCAGGTATGGTATACTGAGTTCTGAGAGGACGATGGTGAACAAGACTCAGTCACCCACTTCTCCTAATGACGTCTACAGTCTAATGATGAACACAGACATTAAACATATGCCCACATGCTTAAAGAAAGCAATGGAAGGTAGGTGTGGGATAGTCTGAGGATCATGAAAGAAAGTGCAAAGGGCATTAATAATACTGGGAAGAAGAAGCTGGGAAGCTTTCCATGAGGAGTCTGAGGGAAATGAAATCTGAGCTGAAACATTCAAGTACAGGAACATAAAGCCATATTCTTAGCATGTGCTAGCATTGACCTTAGAGTCAGCCTTGACATTCTGTTAGTATGAAGATCTGTATCATCTCAGTATCCAGTTCTGGCAGTGCTCCGAGCATCTTCCGATACAGGCATGGGAGCAAGCAGCACATTGTCTGATCTTCTCAACCCCACATCAACATAGATGTTTAAGATTTAGAGAACTCAGAGTGGTCGGTTGGATGGTGTGGCTGGAACCACCCACTCCTCACTGGCATTGTGTGGAATGGAGGAAGAAAAGAGACTGTTGCAGCACCCACACTTCCAAAAGGAAGAAACGTGTCGCCTGTACCCACTCGTGTCCTATCTACTTGGTGACAGCAGAAGAACGCCCACTCCTGGTGGCCCAGACTCCAGAAGGAAAGGGATGCTAGAACTGCCCACACTCTCAAGGACAGCCTGGGAGATGGGTCAAGGCACCTCCTTACATCTCCGAGGGCTGAGGAGAAAGGAAGTGTCTAAGTCAGGTATAATGAGCCAACATCCATATCTTTTTCTGAACTAGGGGATCCTTGAGATCAGAGAGGACCAAGAAGCAATCACCTCTGTAACACCAACATGAGACACAGGGCCCGGCACAAAGCAGAATTTTAATGTAGATACAACAACTACAACAAAAAAAATGTTGTGGTTATATCACTGTTGAACTGAATCTGACACATGGTGAGTAAAGAGATAGATGAGAAACAGGCCTAGGAGGGACATTTTATTTAGAATAATAACTAATTTTATTTTAGAATAGTAACTTTATTATTTCAATGAAACTGATTCTTGTCCATTACCAAAGTTCTAAGCAATGTCAGAAGTTTGTGGAAGAAGGCAGACAAAAACACAAGGAAACCCTAAAGCCAAATACATGCAAACTCATGTGAGCAGCAGCTGAGGACGCGGGGACAGGTTGCAGGCAGTAGAACAGGCAGGCGTGGCTCCTGTTAGGAGGACCAAGCTGGCCCGTAAGTGTCCACAAGGACACCCTGGCAATGCCAGTGTGGCTCCCCAAGGCTGGCAAAGGTTTTTCAACTTCCAAATTGGCTAAAGATATTTATGTCTGTCATTTGGTTACCAGAGGCATGCTGAGGCTCAGGGTATCTTCCTAATCAGAACTGGACTGAAAGCTAAAGGCAGCATGGGAGGTTGAGACCTTGATGGAGGAGGATGTGTTTGCAGGAATCATCGAGAATAATCAGAAAAGCCCTCTGTGACAGAAGGGCTTCCCCGTGGACTGTGAATCTGGCAGAAATGCCAAAGGACCCAACAGACAAGAAGAAAAGTCCTGTTCTGTGGTGAAATTCAGCACTGAAGCCTCTGGCTTATTTGAAGAATCACAGATAGTCTGAACTCTCTATGAAAAGCCACCTTTATTATTAAGAGTTCAACCTCTCATCTGCCCAAAGCGCCATTACAGATCAAATCACTGGGTATCCCTTTATCTGTCACTCAGAATTCCACAAAAAGTCCCTGAAATTCTACTTATAGACCTACCACATCTGACTGACCCAAGTGAGTACAGAAAACAAGGGGCTTCCCTGGCAGCTAGTGGTTAGGACTCCGTACTTCCACTGCAAGGGGCACAGGTTCCATCCCTGAACGGGGAACTAAGATCCTGCAAGCCACCTGGCCAAAAAAAGATTTTTAAAAAAGGAACCCATCCAGTGACTCCGGTGCCATGTTTGCAAGCAACAAGTATCTCTTCAAAGTCTTGAACTAGTAACTCAAGGCTAAGAACATCTAGAAATCCAGTGCAGATCCTGGTGGTATACACATTGTTCTGAGAAAATGGGCAGAGAAGAGAGGTGGCATTTAGAGTAGCATGGAGCTAAAATAAGTTAATGATTGATTTTCACTTTTATTTGTAAATATTGTGAGTTTTTAGAGAATAATTGAATCGTGTAACATACGGTCTATGCATATAGGTAAGGCTGGGGAGATGAATAATCCCTTATAAGGGATCCTTGCAATTAAATTTCTTGTTATTGTAAACTAGGGAAAATATTTGAAAAGCAATGTCTTAACACTTGGGCTATTATCTAATAACCTAGGTTAGGAGCCTATGAAAGCAGGGAAGTGAATTTGTAACCTCAGCATTCTAGAGCCAAACGAATGTTGCTTTGTATTTGCCTCTGTTGAGTTCCACCTATTCAACATAACATTATCTAAAGCTACAGACTCGATGATAGTCATAATTTCATTTATAAAATGGAGTCCAACTTGCCATATTCGGTTGAAAAGAATGGTTCAACCAAAGAGGTATTTAAAGCTATTGCAAGTGAAGTAAAAACAAGAGCTGAGTCGAGAGCACACTGGCTTCCTTCCATCTCGTGGGCCAAAAGCAAGTCTTCTTGGAGGAAGTGACGTTTGAGCTGGGCCTTCCAACTCAGGCAGACTTTTACTTAAAATACAATAGAAGGATACTGAAAGTGGGAAAACAGTGATAGCAATAGAAATTAGTGTGGAAAAATGGGGGCCCATGCTAGAATATCTCATGGTCTAGTTGACCTGGTGAGGTATGCAGGGCCCTGGACCCCTTGGAAGCCAGGTCAAAACAGTTGAACTTCTGTAAATGGCCGGGAGCCCGGGAGGGTTTTCAGTGGAGAAATGACATGTTTAGAGATATATATCCTTTGCGAAGAAAGATCAAGCTATTAGTGAGGTGAGGAATGCCAGAAGGAGCCAAACCCAAGACAGGGCAGTCACAAGGCTCTCACAACAGGACAGGGGAAAGGGAAGGAGGAGACTCCATGACCTATGGAGGTGAAAATTCCAGCCTGGTTAGACCCCAGACTCCTGATTCCTGGACACCCAAGGGGAGAAACTGGTGTGTCTACGTTTGACTCTTTTTCTGATTTTCCTTATGTTAACTTTATCCTTTCTTCTTGGCTAGAAAGAGGTACCAGTAAATTTGGAATGCCAGAATGAGCTGCTTTCTTGGCCCCTGTAAACCACTTCGATTGTTAAGCTATTCCTAGACCTCCCAGTTGACAGTCATGGGTTTTAGTCTGATGTCTTGGTTCAGAAAGTAAGCTCTGGAGCTGGAGAGAGAGAGTAGACCTCACCCTACTAGTTATTTCCCATGTGACCCTCGCTAAGCCTCGGTTTCCCCAAGCAACACCAGCCTTGCATGGCACTTGGGAAGCAGTGACTGGGCACACTTGGCACAGAGGCTGGCACTGGTTATGCAATCAATGCTGGTTATTATCATAGGTCTGCAGTTCCTTATCTACAATTCTGAAAGTTCAAACACTCTGAAAACCTAAATTTTGGAACGAATTTGGTTGTAACACCTGACCTGAGCTGAACTCATTTGGCAGCAAAGTTTGACCTGGGCTGACACGAGGCTATTTATAGTCCTTATTGATCCCAGTTCGTGCTCATATTCATACATTTTCCTACAGAAATCTTCACGTGCCTGATGGCAGCGTGCTGCCCCAGGCCCCACTGGGCATGTTAAATAAAACTGAGCATGCAACATACTACCATCCGAAATCTGAAACTTTCAGAACACCAACGTGCATGTGGCCCCAAGGTTTTTAATATGGCGCATGGATTCACATTGCAAAATTCACTTCTTTTCAAGGAGTGGTTGGTGGCCTCCTCCTTTAGATGAAAAGAAGAAACTGCCAATGTTGATTTTCTTTTTTTAATTCTTCAGATGCTTACGGAGGGAAATAAGAAGTGAGTTACTACAATACCTCTGGGTAGTGCTGGAAGCGCAGAGTGTGAAACCCACCTCCCACCTAAGGAGTTACAGTTTCAAGAACCTGTCTCTGTGTTACTCCTTCTATCCTATCAGCTTCCTGTTGAGAGAACATGAATGGGGAGGAGTGATTATTCTTTTTTATTTTTATTCTTTTTTTATTTTTTATTGAAGTATATTTGATTTACAATGTTGTGTTAGTTTGTGGTGCACAGCAAAGTGATTCATGAAAGAATATGAAAAAGAATATATATATTTATCCATATATATTCTTTTTCATATTCTTTCATGAATCACTTTCATGAATAACAACAAAGTCCTACTATGTAGCACAGGGAACTGTATTCAGTATCCCATAATAAATTATTTTTCATATTTTTTTCCATTATGGTTTATTATAGGATACTGAATGCAGTTCCTTGTGCTACATAGTAGGACTTTGTTGTTTATCTATTTTATATACTGTATTGTGTATCTGTTAATCCCAAACTCCTAATTTATCCTTCCCCCACCCCTTTCCCCTTCAGTAACCATATTTGTTTTCTATGTCTGTGAGTCTGTTTCTGTTTTGTAAATAAGTTCAGTTGTATCATATTTAAATTCTACATGTAAGTGATACCATATTATATTTGTCTTTGTCTAGCTTACTTCACTTAATATGATCATCTCTAGGTCTATCCATGTTGCTGCAAACGGCAATATTTCATTCTTTTTTATAACTGAGTAGTTTTCCATTGTATACATGTACCACATCTTCCTTATCTATTCTTAAGGTGATTATTGATAGATATGTATTTATTGCCATTTTAAACCTTATTTTCCAGTTGATTTTGTTATTTCTTCTCTGTTCCTTCCTAAAGATGGGAGACAGAGGCTCAAGGAATGACTTTCCAGAGATGTGACCCACGGGCAAGGGAGCAGTCCTAGACAGACCTAACTGCCTTGGAGTCCTATACCCGAGTGGAGAGGCATGAGGGCAGGAGCTGCATGTGAGGAGGTGGCCTTCCTTCTCCCTTTATGCCCTGAGTCAGGCACAGCACATAGCAGGTGCTCAATAAGCATGTACAGGATTGGAGTGAGTCTTTCTGACATTTTTTTCCTCCGTCGCTCTTCTCCCCTCCCTTTCTACTTTCCTCAGCAGCAGGAGGGGGAGCACAGAGCAGTACAGAGAAGCCCAGCTCCCTTTCATCTCTTGAAAGTGGCTGGCAGAAGTTCGACGGGGGTGATTTGCCTTGTACAATCGGCACTTCAGCAAAGTCTGTTTGTTGGCTGTTCTGTTTTGTTCTGTGTCCTGAAAAATTGGCCAAGGTGTGCCTCTCCAGCTTTCCACCCTGCAGGATGGGACTTCCACGAGACTCTTGGGACTAGAGGCTTTGACTTGTAGGTGGGGTTGTCAGGAAACAAACCACCTGAAGTGAAACATGTCTTCAAATTGAAGACAACCATGCTTTCTGGGTGAAAGTCCATGTGCAGGACCAGGTGGAAAGGATCTGTCCAAGTTTCCTTTAGCCCAAGTATCACCAAGGGCTCATGAAACAGGGGGAATTTCAGAAATACTGTGGGTTCTGCTGTTCCTGGAACCTTCTTCTTTTTCCTTTCCACATAAGCTACATTTGAGAATAAGCAAGCACCATTGTTCCAGGAATGCCTCAAGTTCCGCCTCATCCATAAAGCCCCTCTCCCTTCCACCATCATTGTTTGGCCACCTACAATTTCCCCCAGTTCTCTACTCCCTGGAACTACTCTCCGGGTCTACATTGTCCTACGCTGTACATCGAAATTCCCTACAGTCCAGTCCTTGGTGGGACCTGGTTGGTGCCTCTTACTCTCCCTGGGACGTTGCCATTTAGATACTTTGCTGTCCACCCATATTTCTGGGCCTTCACCTATTTAAACAGAAGTCCTCATCCCTCCCACACACCTCACCCCCGACCCCCACCCCCACCAGCAGGGCCACCACCTTTCCCGAGGAGGACAGGCCCCAATCACTGGAGTCCTTATCAGCTCCCCATCTTTTCACCTCTGTATTCTGGCTCTAAGTTCTTTGGGGGTCAGAGGTCTCTCTGAGACTCTATGACACCCACCTCAAACACACATAGGTGATAATACCCTTTTTATCATTTCCAGCAGTCACTGACCCTCAGAACGTCACCCGTGGACCCCCTAATGCAAGACTTTTCAGTGTGGTCCTTGGACTAGTGCCTGAGCCACCCCCTGGGTGGGTGTGTTTGTCTGAATGCATATTCTCAGACCACCCCCAGACCTCCTGAAACAATGGACAGTCAGGGAGGTCAGATGAGCTGCACAAGCTACACAGCCACCATGTGGTGCCAGTGCCATTCCAACCCAAGGTCTTGACTCTCAAGACCATGTTCTGATTAACTCAGCAATCTGACCTTGCTAGTTTTCCAAGAAGGAAATTAACAGGATAATGGGGTGTGTGTGTATGTGTGTTGGGGGAGGGAAGGGGGAGAGTCAGGGTAACAAAATTTGGGGAAATGATTATGTGTGTGTAATAGCGGGAAGGGAGGAACAGAGTTAGGGTGACTTAAGATTTGGGGAGGAAATGGGTGGTATCAAAATATTCCTGGGCTCCGTCCCAAAATGTCCGAGACCAAGGAGGGGAAGACACAGCTAAGACACCCCATCAGGGGATGCACTTTCCACCATGTGGTTTGTCCCAGCTTCCCTTCTGCCCTTTTAAAGCTGCCCAAGAAAAAGCAATGACAATCCCTTGTCTGAAGGACCTACACCCTTGAAACCTGAAGTCACTGAAACTCTTTAAAACATTAAAGATTCAAGGTCTGCAGCCCCCAAGAGCAGCTCCCTGCACATGGAGAGAGGGATGGGAGCCAGAGTCCTCAGCCAGGTGGGACTTTCCAGGCCCGTCTCTGTGAGAACCTGATAACTAGGCCGGCTGCCCCGGGCAAGATGCCTGGAGCCACGAAGTGCTGCATCACCCTTTCTCCCGCGGTTCCGCTGCAGGCTCCTGGGCTGGGCTCCAAAGGAACTGGTGGTTAGTTTGTGGTCACCCAACAGTTTTATGAAGGCCCTTGAGGTGTTTCAAGTACCAGGTGGCCCCAGTGTGGTTTAACTGTCTGGGGGCCCGAGCTCTCTCAGTGGCCACCTAAGCAGCACAGACAACCTTGCTGTGAGAATGGTTCAGTTGGCCGTGACAATTACATAATGCACCGGAGGAGCCAGTTTCACCTTAGCTGGAGAGTAATATATTATAAATGCATATATTAAGAATTAATAAATTAGTCAGCACCTCTGCCGTACCTGACTGTCTATAAAGCACTTGCGGGGGGACATCGTCTCATTTGGGGAGTTACAATAACCCCCTTTGGTGCCTCATTGGTCCCATTTTGCAGATGTAGATACTGAGGGTCATCAAGGTCAAGGACCCTTCCTATGAACAGACCAGAAAACTGGCTGAGACTCTCACAGATGATGTCAGATTATTCATCCATAACCCCTCAAGGCTGCGAGTGTCCCCATTTTGCAGACAATGACACCTCCCATCTTCCAGCCCAGACTTGTTTCCCAGCCAGCACCTCCTTCTCCCCGGGACATCTCTGAGAGCCACAGCTCACAGCTCTCCAGCAGGTAGGAACAAGATGGCTATATTTTCTCTTGGTCTTGTTCCCAGATGCTCTGACAGCGAGCAATTCTTCGAACAAATGCAGAATACAAAATAACTCATACTGCCTTTCAAAAGCCCTCAGGAAGCTTAGGGGTGACATTTTAACTGCCTCTTGTCTTATCTTGGCCCTTGCTTTTCTTTCATTAGGCATCCATCATAGTCTGGGTACCAAGGATATGACTGGGTGTGGACCAGGAGCCCTGGGAATGCAGAAGATTGAAGACACACACAGGCACGCAGACACACATGCACATACGTGCACACGCACGTACACACACATATACGCACACCTTCCACCTCTAGAAAGAATGGTCTACCAGGAAGCCAAACCAACAAGTTCACTGAATGTTTATTACATACACACCAAACATGGTGTAAGGGACTTCACTTTTTTGCACACGTAACTTCATGAATCCCCATTACGGTAATTCCTCTACTATCATCTGTTGTAAAACTGACCATCCCGGTGTGTATGGATTTGCTTATAGTTCCATTTTCCTTACCAGGCTATGCACAAGCTTTGGACAGAAGAGCCCTGTCTTCTTAATCATGACGTTTTTGTTCATTTCACCCAGTCAATGTTTATTGAGTGTCTAGTATATACCAGGTTGATGCCAATCACAGGAGAAGAGCCAGCTTGGGGACATGCTTTTGTATGAATAAATAAATGAATGAAGAAATGAATGGTTTGTTGGGTGCTGCGGAGACCAGGGGACAGCTGGGGGTGGGGCAAGCTGCCGTTTGGCATTGCTGAGAGAGGATGCAGAGAGGCAGTAAGAGGGGGTGATGGAGGGCGTTAATATGTGCAGGGTTACAAGGAGTCCAGCTCTCTGCCAGGAGCCCTGGGACCATCAGCAGGCCTATCCCCTTCTTCCACCATCAGCACTCACAACTGTAAACTGATGGGGATAAGAGCCCCATGGAGGTCATTTCAACACTAAATAAGCTCACGCATGTGCAACAGCCTAGTGCCTAGAAGGTCTCCACTAAAATCTAGCAGTTATTCAGAGTGTAATTAGACGCGCAGCAGACTAAGCAAGCATTTGGAAATACAGGTATATGCATAAACATTTTGGTAATTAAACACAAAAGCAAGAAACAGGAGAGAATGATGTCATCAAATCTGGCCTTTCATGATTGCCACTCTCTCCTATCTTCTGGAAGAAGTCCTTGTAAATTCTGCAAGAGGCCCCTGGCCCATTATGAGGAGCCAGGTTTCTGGAATCATTTGGGTGGCCCTGTGCTCCCTGTCCCTGCCTGCAGCATCCCCTGTAGGGGCAGCATCTTCTCTCCTTTAGGGCCGGTAGCTGGAGCCATCTAGCTCCAGGTCCCCTGAGCTGGAGGGTAATCCAACCTGCCAATTATTGGAAATTAAAACCAGGTAGTTTGAACCCATCTGCTGGGCACCTGACCACAAACCACCACTTAGCTAACCCCAAGCTGGATCCTGTTACTCCCGCTGTGCCTGCCCGGCTTCATTACCATGGCCATGGGAAGGAAGGAAACCAAGAGGTTACTGGGGTCTTCGGTTAGAGCTTCGTCATTAGTGTGGTTATGACCCAAGTCCTCTCTCTCTGGAGACTTCAAGATACGATCACTCAGAGGGTGATTTGGTAACAAAACCCAGATCTCACCAGATGGAGTCTGGGGGCCTCATCAGATGGGCCAGCAAGTTGAGGGGGTGGTGTCATCTGATGGGGGTGGGCAGATTCCAGGAGGGCAGTCCACAGTTCTGTTGGCAGCTCAGTGACTCTGGCTTGGATGTGCCACAGATGGCTCTCGGGGAAATTATGGTGACTGGGCAAAGCTTGGACATTGGCATCAGACAAGCTTGGGTTTGAAAAATAAATCTGCTCCTTGCTAGATCTTGCGGAAGTTTCTTAAACCCCAAAGCCTCAAGTTCCCTGACAATACAGTGAAGAAAAAGATTTCCATCTCAGCCAGCTTTCACCACCATTAGCTTGTACTACCTTTCTAGAACCAGAGTAGGATCAGAAACCCCCATCAATGCTGAATGGACCTAGGCAGCACCATAGAAGCCAAGAGAGAGAGTTTCAACCATCTGATGGATACTGGGCCTCGGGGGCCGCCGAGCCCAGCTGTGGTCTTTCTCAATCCCACGTCCTCTCTCTGAGGGTAGGCAGCATCTTTGTCCCTGTTCTGCAGATTGGGAATCCAGGCTCACAAAGGTTGTGCCCTGCTCAAGGAAGCACATGAGCTGGATGGAAAATTCGCTGCATAGATGCAGATGTATCCACACCGGGTACCAGTGCTATAAGAGCAAATACACACCTGAGTCCGGAAATGTAGCTGAGAATGATGTGGCCCGATGTACCGGCTTGCATTTCATCCCCTGAGTGTGAGAGGGGCAGACGGGCCCTCAACTCTGTGGTCCCATTCTTGGTAGCAGAGTTTTCTTGGGGAAATCTTCAATACTAAGTTAAGTATGAAGACTCCTCTCCCCAACGTGATGAATTTTCAACCACATTCTCCATTTTTTTTCTGTAGAAAACTGAGCATCTTGTGCTGAAAACTAAGTCCATTTGACTTCGCTATGGCAGAACTAAGAGAGTTTTAAAATGGAGATTAAATTGACGTGTCAGTAGCTGCGGTCATGGTGATACAACATCAGGACAATCGTCAAGTAGTGGCTCTGACTGCCAGCATCTTACCAAAGCCCTAGTCTAGTGCAGAGGGCTTTTTGATACATCAAAGAGATTGTGCTGCCTTTCAAACTGAATTCATTTTCTAATGTCCTATCATCAGCGTAGAATAAGGGCAGGGCTAACATAGAATCATTTTAATTTACTGATTTATTTTTTAATGCTTTTAGTAATCATTGGGAGGGTGGCCATTAGCCATAAATGAGGCACGTTGCGTGCTCCACCGATGTCCACCGCATCTGCTGGACCCCATCCTGGCCTCTCCTTGGTTGATATTTGCACTGACACGCACTCCCCCACCACCATGGTAAGTGTGCCTCAATATTGGCAAAGTGTCCACTCAGACCTGCTAGGGGATGAAACTTCAGATGTCTCCAATCCCAGAAAAGTGAACATTTTTATGTCAAATAAGGATCAGACTTTCAGCCATTGCTCTTGTATCTCTTCCTCAATCTCCCACATCTAATATTCAAGCCCCTCTTAGACATGTCTGAAACATGATCATTCTCTCTTTGCATGCCTCCATTGACGGGAAGCTCACCACATCTCCAACAGCTCATTAGGTCCACTCTCCTTAAGCTTAGATGTTGACTTGTGCAGCATCTCCTTAAGCTTAGATGCTGCACAAGTCAACATTTGCCCATCTTTCTAACCTCACTTCTCATCACTTCCATAAGCACCTTGATCTCCAGCCATGTTAACCTTGTCTTCAGCAATGCTGAGACTTGTCCAGCCTCAGTGAGGGTGAATGGGCACTCCCCTGGCTGAGGGGGAGCTCCAGGCATCGCTGTTCATCTCTGCTCTTTGGTCTCAGCTCAGGTGACATGTCTTCAGGGACACCTTCCCTGACCACTCTGTCTACAGTGGTTCCTCACTGCCCCATCACCTCCACTCACTCCCCATCCTGTTACCACATCTTATTCATTCCTTTCATGATACTGACCACTGTGTGAATGGATCTGACTAATGAACATATGTGTTTACCTCTGTGTGATTACCTACCACTTATGTACATGTTTATCTGTGCGCTATTACGTACTGTTTATGTACATGTTTACCTGCGTACAATTACCTACTGCTTATAAACATGCTTATGGGTGTGATTATGTACTATTGATGCATGAAGTTACCTATATTATCATGTACTATTTCTGTACCCACTTACCTGTATGTGATCATGTACTGCTTTTTCATGTGTTTACTTGTGTGCTGTTATGCACAATTTATGTACACACTCTCCTGTGTGATTATGTACTGTTTATATATGTGTTTACCTGTTCATTTGATATGCACGTGTTTACCTGTGTATTCATATGTACTTTTTGTGTCCATTCTTACCTGTGCGTGATTATACATCATTCATGTATACACTTACCTGCCTGTGATCATGTAATGTTTATGTACACACTTACCTGTGTGTGATGATGTTACATTTATGCACACATTTACCTGTGTACTATTATGTATTGTTTCTGCACACGTTTACCTGGGCACCATTATGAACGTGCTTCCTGTATGATTATGAACTATGTAAGCACATATTTACCTGTGTCCTGTAATGCATCTCTTCCTCCAGAACACATGATTGGGAGAGAAGAGGTGTGTCCACTTTGGCCACTGCTGCTTCCTCAGGACCTGGCAGATTGGCTCCTGCAGGAACATCTGCTCAATGAACATACGTCTGGCTGAGCCTGCTGTAAAGTGCCCCTTACTGAGACTAACTATGTGCCTCACAGCAATGCCCACCACTGCTCATGGCTGTGACCTTGGCATCAAGTCTGGTTCTTTTTGTCCACGAGAGCCAGTCTGATATCACAAGCCTGGGATCTGTGACTTTTGAAGGCAGAAGTCAAGTCACCCCCACGTCCCCCCTGCTACAGCTGGAACATCTTCAATTTCTTCATAGGAAAAATGTCATTGCAGACTCAGCTCAGCTATTGTCTCTTCTAGGAGGAAAATCTACTCAAATGTAGCTCATCATTCCAGTTTCTTGGCATCTCTTTAGGACTGGATCACAACATCTACCATCTTCCTCTCCCTCTGGGCTATGCACACAATGGGTGGGATTGTCCTTGTCTTTATCTAGGCCATCGACAGAAACTTTGAATGGAACCTACCTAAGGATTAATTCCTAAAGGTCCCATGAGGCTGATTTTATCAGGAGTTTGGGAATAACAGATACACACTACTGTATATAAAATAGATAACCAACAAGGACCTACTATAGAGCACAGGGAATTATACTCAATATCTTGTAATAACCTATAATGGAAAAGAATCTGAAAAAAGAACATATATGAAAAAAGACTATATATATATAACTGAATCACTTTGCTGTACACCTGAAACTAACACAACATTGTAAATCAACTATGCTTCAATGAAAAGGTTTTTAAAAATAAAAAAAAGAACACAATAAATAAAAGACAGTCTTTGACTCTTGAACCTCTCTGAGGTCACTTGAAGAGAAGATACCCCAAATATTCAGTCATTAAAAAAGATGTAATAGAAGCAGGAGGGGCCCTTACAAGCATGAGGTTCACCCACATCATTTTCCAGATGAGAAAACGCTGTGGTCCAGTAGGAAGTTGATCACGTGCAGAGGAGCAGAGCCAGGAGTATGTGCGGGTGACTGATTACTGGGATCAAGCTTGGAAGTCCAGGTCACACACCACAGAAAAGAGGGGCTGACCCTGACTTTGGGGGTCCAAAGGTGCCAGGGTAGAAAGTGAGAGCACTGTCCCTCTTGCTGCAAGCCTGTGGGATGAGGAGACTAGTCCAGTTCAAACACGCTGAGCTGCTTTTTTTCGGAACACAAGCTCCGAACGTGCAGGCGCACTGGCCATGGCTCACGGGCCCAGCCGCTCCGCGGTATGTGGGATCCTCCCGGACCGGGGCACGAACCCATGTCCCCTGCATCGGCAGGCGGACTCTCAACCACTGCGCCACCAGGGAAGCCCAACACGCTGAGCTTTAAAGCTGGAGAAGCATGCTTTGTACGCCAAAACATCAATGATTGCCTGGGTTTGGTAGAGGGAGCTTGAGGTGCAAAGCCAAGGGTCAGAGGTCAGAGGGCATGAATGGACGAAATGCCTGCACACTGAGGGGTGAATAGCAGAGACGGAAGCTGCGGCCAGCTCTGGCCAATACTAGCAGAGCCTGGGACAGAGCATTAGAGCCAGACAAAACCACGAACCAAACTGCTGAGTCTTAACCACCGAGGGGACCCTGGCCAACTTTTTTGGAGATCCTTGGAGACCTGTGGAGAGAGGTCAGAAGCTCAAGTTCATTAAATCAACAGAGTGTCATTTAGGAGGCTGGGAGTGGGGAGACGTGGGTGTGGAGTGGCTGGTGGATCCAGGGAAGGTGAAGTTAGGATGCTTGAAGGGCAAAGAGGTGTAGACCAGCTGATGAGTAAGGAGGGAGACCACCAAGTCAGAGGAACAGCATAAGCAAAGACACAAAAATAAGATGGAAGGGGAAGGGTACGGGCAGGGGCAGGGAGTGGAACATGGCAGTGGGGGTTGGAATCTTCGTCCTTTACCTTTCCTGCCTCGGCCACTCAGGTGCAGAAAGTTAACTTACAAATTTTCCTCTTCCCTATTGTGATCACAGCTTTTGAAACTTCAGCCAAGAATTGAAGGAAAAATTGGGGAGAGAAAGACAGTCATTCATGTAGACATGGAGGGAAAGTTATTGGATTTTTTTCATCTTTACAAGCCCAACTGAAAAAGAAGGGGATCATCGGTCAGCCTCTCCCGCTCCCCTCCGACCCTGCTCCCAATCACCTAAGCACAGCCTGGAGTGGGCATGGCATGTCTTCAATGTCTGCGGCCTTGGCTCTTAATCCACAGAGCCCTGACTGGACCTCTCGCACGAGGTGGGGCATCTGTGAGCAGCAATGCTGCTGGACAGTCCACGGACCCACCTGGGCAGACTTGACAAGTCATGAAAGCCAACCAGACCTCAGTTTCTAGATCTGTAAAATGGGTGTAATACCTTCTCACTGAGATTGTTGCAAATGTTACATGAGATTACATTTGTTTAAGGGTTCCAGGAACTGGGAAGTGCTCCATGACAGTGAGGACCAATCCGCCCATCTTTTCCCCCTAGCTGCTTCTTCATGACTATTACTGAAAATTAGTTCTGGGAAAAACAAGGATAGCACCTCTAAAATCAACTTCTGTTTTCCAAAAGTACCAGATCTTGGGATGCAGTAGTAGCTCATTTAATGCTCACCATTATCCTGAGAGGCAGGTATTATTCTCTCTGGAAATGAGAAAATCAATGCTCTAGAATTTTCTTAGCTTTGCCCTGTGTCTGCCCCTCTGTGCACGGAGAGCCGAGAGCTGGAGCCACATCTGCCTATCCGTGTCCACCCCATTCCAGTCTGCTCCAGGCTGGATGTTTGACAGAGCATCTTCCTTGTGCTCCCGTGAGCAGCGTCTGTGCCTTGGAGGGGGAGCTCCCTTCCCCTGTTAGAGCCAAGACATGGGCTGGCACCATCAATTTCCACGGTGGAGATATTGAAGCCCATGGGGAAGACGAGAAAGCCAAGGGAAGAAGGCTTTACTAGCTTGGCCAATGTCACTTAGCTAGGACACACAGAGCCAGGAACTGGTTTCGAGCCAAAGCTCTGTCTCTCCTTCCAACATTTCCTTGGGACTTCGATACAGCTGGGGGGACAGTAGTGACAGAAGGCAGTGAGAACAGCCAGTGATGAAACACCACATACATCCAGGGAGAGAGAAGAGACCCTGCGCTTGGGATGGCTTTTAAGAGAAGGCAGGGGTGGGACTGATCCTTGAAGGATAGGCTATCCTTGGAGAGGAGACCAGGACAAGCAGAGTAACTCGGTGATATCTATTTGACAAGCAAGATACAGACACGTCTCAAAATAACATGTTTTAAGATTCAGCATTCCGATTCGTGGGAGCAAAAAACTGAAGATAAATCAGTGCTCTGTCAACACACCTAGTCCCACACCTTAGCAGACCTCAGTTAGGAAACTTGGCTAAGAGAGAGTAGACTAGTTGCAGTGCGCTGTTGTCATAATTATAGTAGTTATAATTCGTATCACCACTAAGCAGTAATAGAATTATTACTATTACTATATTTTAGTGTTAATGCTAATTATAAATAATCATAACCTTAGCAAAAACATCTCTGAACAGATCTTTAGAGGTGGTAATCATCCAGATATATTTTATCGCTCCTGAACCTCACAGCAAGCAACTTCCTTGATTACAGTAAGGACTTTTGTTCTTCGTATCCCAGCTCGGCCGCATCCTATCGGTGTGTCCTTCTGTGAGTCAGTAAGCCCCACAGAGACTCAGTTTCCTCGTCCGTGAAATGGGGATGATGATGCCTAGGGTACAGGATTCTCTGGAGAATAAAATGAGGCAGGAAGCAGTCGGTACAGAGCACTTAATGAGCACTGACTAAGCCACAGCCACCACTGTGATTCCATCATTGTCACTGTCAGCATTGTGGTCACCGCCCCTTCTATGTAATAAGGACCCAGGGATCTAGGCTGTCTTCAGGGGGCTCTGGCCGTCGAATCCCCCCACCCCACCTGCAAGTCCCCTCAGCTTCCTCCTGACCCTTCAAGGCACTGAGGGCTGGACCAAACCCCAACCCTACCAGTCAGCCTGCTGGGACCGGGCAGTGCCCACACCAAGGACTGCAGCCACGGGGCAGCTGAGTGTAGCCCCATTCACTGTGGACACCTTCCCAGCACCACACTTCACAGCAATGACAGCTGGTGACATGCCGTGTTTCCCTTTAGACAGTGTTATTTGCCCAGCCGATGAATCCTGTGGGCAAGTTTTCCATAATTCCCCTTTAGGAAATAAAGATGCGGAGATCCTGGGAGGATCACTGTTATTGACATGAAACGCAGGAGCCAGGATGTCAACCCAGCTCGTAGGTCTTCCCCATTTGTGTTCTTTCAACCAACCCAGTGATATGTGGCCAGACTAGGCAAGGCCTCAGGTGGGCCGTTCTGGTATCCAAAAGCCTGTGGTTAGCTGCTCTGTCTTGTCCTACTCTTTCCCCTGAAACCATGTCCAGTAGCTTGGTCTCCAGGCTGGTCGGCTCAAAGTTTCATCTCCCTGAGAAAGTCTGACGGTTCAGCTCCGCTGCTGAGCTCCTCTTCTACCCCAAGGTTTCCCATCGAACACAGTTATCAGCTGCCAGAGGGGCTGCCAGGGTCACGTGGTCGGGGAGAGAACAAGCAGAAACCTTGGCTCTTCCGGAGTGTGAGAGGACATTGGGATTGATTTGAACAGGACGCGCTGTAAATTCTGGGTGTGTGCTGCAGAGGACCTCATTAAGAAGCAGTGACGGGAAAGAGAGAGAGAGAGAAAGAGGAGAAATAGAGAAAAAGAGAGGGAGAGAGGGGAAGCAAGAGACAGAGAGAGAGAAAGAGAGGAGGAGAAGGAAAAGGAGGGGAGGGAGGGTGGAGGAAGGAGAAGAGAAGCCTCTCATCCCCACTGCATCATGCCCGCTTGACTTCATTTAGAGAATAGGAGCAAAGGGCCTGGGGTCAGAGGGAAACAAGGCAGTAGGTCAGCTCTAGCAACATGGTGAGACATTCTCCCAAAGCTACTTCGTCCTCTGGTCATGTGTATCTGAGGGTGTGTCTGGGTGTCTGTGTCTGAGTCTGAGTGTGTGTCTGTGTCTGAGTGTCTGTGTGGCTGTGAGAAGTGATTCACTGGTCATCTCCTGACCCACCTGGTATCTTAGCCAGCACACCTGCTCTGTGCAGCAGCCTGAGGATACATTCGGTCGCTCTGTCTGCTGATGCTACCCGTGGCCAGAACTCCTTATCCTCTGTATGGGCTTGAAGGAATCAAATTGCCTGCAAAATCTCCCTTTCTTGACTCTGCCATCGAGATGGACATTGGGCTCCCCTTTCCCCCTCTAGAGATGTCCAGGGCTTCTAGTGCTCGGGGGCTGCCCACTGGACAGGGCACAAAGGCCACTTCAGATCAGATCTTGTGAAAGCTTAAAACTCCTTTCCTGGCTAAAATGTCCTTTGGCGTCTACAAAAGAAACAGGGCAGGGTGCACCCCACTCCATCTGAACCCTGTCCCATGCCACAAAGATTTTCTCAAGTGCTCCACATTCAGTAAAATCCCCAAGTCCGTTATGTCAAGTCCCCATTCCCCGATTTTAAAAGTCACATGCATTTTGATAGAAATTTAATCCCCATCTTCCTGATTTATTTACAGTTAAATCATCAAAATATTATTTTAAGGGTTGTTTGATGTCTAGGAAACCTTCTGAGGTCTTTATAATACGATTTCAAAGCCTCTTTCCTTAAAAGCCAGAAACTTTGCTGCATGTAAATCAACCAACTGGAGATGAGTGACTTTAGTCTAGAAATGTCAAGGCATCTGACAGGGGTTTGGAAGCAGCTGAAGTCCTCGCTGCACTCAATAAGAACTGCAGTCAGACCCACAGAACTTTCCTTTGTAACGTTCCCTGTAGCCCTTAGTCAGGTATTCAAAGGCTACCATTCGTGCTAAATGTTTCATCAAAAATCAACGGTTGTTTTCCATTGTTCCCCTTCCGGGGAAGGGCAGGGAATGACACTTCCTGGGTGCCCTGGGCCCTGTGTTTGGCACTTCAAACACAGACCCTCCTATCATTGCTATTGGCAGCCTGATGCCATGAGCGTTCATGATTCTGTTTCACAAAAAGGAAGCAAGCTCTCCAGGAGGTGAAGGATCTTGTCCATCTGATTCCATGATTCCATTTCAATTTCCATGAAATTGAAACTCAGGTTGTTCAGACACCAAAAAAAGTGCTTCTCCATCCACATTACCTTGCCAGTACCACTCCCCAGGGACGGTCCAAAAATGGGGATAGGCATGAGATGCCAGCTCTGGCCATGAGCCCTGCATTTATTTGGAGACTTGCAAGTGTACAAATGTCTTAAACAGTCATCAGGGGAGTTCCAGGGGAGAGAAGTGCACATAGAACACACTGCAGAACCCTAACCAAGTAGTGATGCTTATTTTAAGGCTGCTTACCATTATTCTCAATTATTTTATTGATTACTGTGTTTACTATCAATTATTTCACTGGATTCTCCCAACACATTTTGAAGAAGGTAAGCTGAAGATTATTAACTGTAGTTTGCAGATGGGGAAACTAAGTAATGCATGAAGAGCAAACAGACTCAAAACTGCTCTTAGTGTTAGCAGGGGGTCAGAAAGGAGATGCAAGCAGACCCACAGGGGTGTACCTTCCGTGTGGGCACCCTGCAGCACATTCTCTAACTAATTTGGTAGCTACTAGCAGCATGTGGTTACTTCTTTGTTAATTAATTAAAATACAGTTAAAAATGTCATTTCTTGGTCACACTGACTGCATTTCGAGTGCCTGTTATCCACACATGGCGGATGGCTACTCTACTGGGTAGCACCAGTGTGGAAGATTTCCACAACAGCAGAAAGTTCTATTGGGCAGCCCCTGTCTGAAGGCTCTGCACAGTGGCCACTTGTGCCAGGCATTTTAAATTAGTCATTGTGACATAGAGAACAGACTTGTGATTGCCAAGGGGCTGGGGTGGGGGTGGGCAGGGAGGCATGGATTGGGAGTTCAGGATTAACAGATGCAAAGTGTTATACAGAGAAGGGGTAAACAACAGGTCTTACTGTAGAGCACAGGGAACTATATTCAATATCCCGTGATAAACCATAATGGAAGCGAATAGGAAAAAGAAAAAAAATATATATATATATATATACATGTATAACTGAATCACTTTGCTGTACAGCAGAAACCAACACAACATTGTAAATCAACTCTGCTTCAATAAAATAAAATTTAAAATAAGTAAATAAAAAATAAAAAAAATAAATGAGCCCTGAGTAGCGTCCCTCTTTTCCTTGACACCCTTCTGTGAGCTGCCCTCCTGACTACCGTCAGGGGTTCCCATGACCTTCCCTCCGGTCCCTCCGTAATCCGTGGCCCAGCGGTAAGCTGTGTCTAAACTGGGGCGGGAGGACCCGCAAGGGCCGTCTTCCCCAACAGCTTAAACGCTCCCGGGCGGAGCGGTGCGGCCCCTCGCTCTGCCTGGCTGTGTTTCAGCTAATCTTCTGCAATAGGGGAGGAGGGGCTCCGGGGGAGGAAGAAGGCTTCTGGAAGGTGAGGCTCAGCAGGGAGATGAGGCATCTGCCACGGAGGCAGACATCTGTGCCCAGACAGATGAGTTCCACCGATACGATCTCTGTCACTATCCCTGTGAGAGATAAACAACTTGCCAGAGCAGCCCTCAGGAGGAAGTGCCCCACCGAGAAAGTGGTGTTCAGAGGCCAGACTCTCAGCCCCTGCGGTCGGAGAGCCAGGGCGAGGAAGGCGGGGGAGGGGAAGGAGGCAGCCTGGCTCCGAGCAGGTGACAGGAGTCACAGGGCCCAATGCCACAGATGTCACGAGAGAGAAATGTGTGAGCGTTGGCACATGAGGGGAGAGCGCTTCTGTGAGAAAGAAAGAAAAAAAAAACAGCAAAACGAGAGAAGCTGGTGGTGTGAATGTTTAGCTCTGTCTCTTGTATCAAAATGGGGTGTATTTTGAGACTGAAATTGGGATCTATATCCTGAACCAGCTTCTTATCAGTTCTGCAGGGCTGAGTAACTTCTCTAGACTCAGCTTTACCATCCATAAAATGGGATATCTGTTTTAAAAATGCATCACAAGGGTGTAGCAAGATTTCTTCTGGAAGCAGAATCAATCAGTTCTTTTTCCATGGATCAGCTTAAGATGGAGGGTGGATGGATGGATGGTCAGATGCATGATGGGTGGATGGATGGATGAGTGGATAGATGGATGGATGGGTGGATGGACACCATGGGTGGATGGATGGATGACTACGTGGATGAATGGATTGATGGATGCATGGATGGATGACGGAAAGATGGCTGGATGAAGAGTTAGACATGACTTATCTTAAAGTCTTTCTCTATGACATGCATTTCTCTTCCAGAAGACAGAGAACTTTCCCAGGAGAGGGGCAGGGTCCATTTCAGTTTTTCACCCTGGAGCAGCTGGTGTAGGACAGATCCCGGCATATCTACTCATTAGAACTGGAAAGAAGGAAAAGAGGGAGAGAGACAGGAAAGGAGAGAGGGAAGGCAATGAAAGCATACAATTTAAACCTGAATTATTTGTATAAGGCCCTTTCTTTAAGATATTGTCTATTTGAAACAAGTTTAGAAGATGATGATATCTGGAGATTTGAGCTTGGCTTTAGGGTAGTGTTGCAAATAAAAACATAGGACACCAAGTTAAATTAGAATTTCAGGAAACTAAGGGGTATCTTTCTTAGCATGTTTTGTACAATGTTTGAGAGACACTTATACTTAAAAATATGTTGCTAATCTGAAATTCAAATGCAACTGGGCGACTTGTGTTTTACACTGGAATCTTAGCTTAGGGAAAAGGAAAAAATAACAGGCCTTTGGGCTAGTTATTAATCTATGCATATTGGAGCACATTTTACCAAAAAAGCTACCCAATGGGATTCAGGGCAAAAACTTAGTTAATAATAAAGGCACACCTTTTCCCAGAGCTCATTGTACAGACATCTTCCCCAAGGAGAGCCCAATCACTTAGTCAAATACGTGTAATATCACCCTAAATGTAGCCAATGGTTACTAACACTCGTGACTCGAAACTTCTGGAAGGACTCGGAACTTGCAGTATGAAAGCGGATGTCAGAGTGAATGGGCATTTTCAGAGTGAATGGAAATGTTTAGCCCACAGGAGAACAGACAGGATGAACCCAACACTAAACCTTTAGGGACTGACCAAGTCTCTAGTTCTCCCTTTCGATAGTGTTCCCACCTAGAAGCAAAAGTGGCTCAACAGACTTAGCGGAAACAGCAGAGAGTTCCAGAAACATCTGTTTTGATATAGTTACAGCATTTCTTCACCAATCAACCCTTTGTCACACAGTGGTACTTGGCAATATTATTTCTCCTTCTCTCACATATTTACCTTACGTCTGCATTTCTCTATCACATTCCCTCTCGGATACAAGCAGTTATTTCTGAGTTGGTCTTTCCTTTCTGTTATTACCCACTAAAGACTACCCTAGCAGCATGGAGTCCTAATTTTTCATGATAATCCAGCTAATCTAAGTACACCATTTATTCCTCCCCTTTATTCTTTTCTATGTTCTCCAAGTTCCCATTTGTGAAGAGACGTTCATCAGAGAATTCCCCCAATACAAGGAACAATTAAAGGTACAACTTTCTTTTGAAAAATTAGGAACAGCTAAAGCATTTTTTATGATATAATATATGTGTATGGAGGTATTCACATCCTTTACCAACTCCCTTATGTTGTATCACTTTTTCTGGCAATATTTGATCCCATAAAGCCCTTTTGTCAAGATGCCTCTCCTTCCCATTCTGAAATGATCTTTTCAGAGAGTGGCAGTGATGGTACAATACACTGGAGTTGCTATTATTAAAAATTACTACTTTTTTTTTTTTACTCTGTTGCTTTTGTGACCCAGTGGGATTTTGATTCCAGACATTCTACTTGCTTGACATCCACTGGGGAAGTGATGAAACCATTCATTATTTAAAAGTTTGGAAGCCACAAGAACTACAGTATCTAACCAGATTGGATTGACTTTTTAGCTCTTTTGATTAATAATTCATAAACCTGAGGATATGTGAATTGGGTGAGGACTAACCTGCTAACAAAAGGAGAGTAAGCAGTGAATGTTAACATGGCTTTGTGTTATTCTACTTATACTTCGGACCAACAAAACAAACCCATGTGTCATGGAACCTGTTTCATAGTTTCAATCCACAATCAATATTTCATGATTAATGGGCCCATATGTTCACACAGGGCCCCTGCCATACAAAATTTGCACACATATCTCCCATGTGATGATTTACAAAATGCTTTCTCTGGAATGAAAGGGTTTTGCTTTCTCTAGTGAGAACAACTGCTCACCTCGTTTTCCAAATTGTTTTGCTTTTAACATTTCCTTTCTGGATTTCATAAAAGGTGGACACCTCTGTTGTATCAAATAAGCGTTTGGACCTCCAAGTGGCAATTTACTTTGGAAAGCCATTGGAAATTTCTGCAAGTGGTGAAACATATAAGAGAGGGTTATGCAATTTGCAAATGACACATATCTTTTGAAACCTGGCTAATATGATACACTATAAACATTATTTCAACTGGCATCTGAGGACATGATTTTTTGTTCTGCTTCTGTCATTTATGAGGTGTGTGACCTGGGTGGAGCAACTAACTGCTTCATCTCTCTGAACTTCATTTTCTTAATCTATTATGTGATGAATAAAACCAACCTTTCGGTATTGCTGTGAAAAATGGAGCAAGATTATCTGAAGAACCTACACAACATGGATTTTATAGCCGTTCCCTCATCATTTATGATTTGAATATGTGTTGTTATTAAATATTATTAATATTATTTAAAATATGTTATGAGTCAATAAAACAATATTAAGCCGCACTGCTGCTAGGATGTACAGTGTATGAAAAGCACTTTATAAACTATAATGTTTTAAAGCAACTGTCAGGAATTATCATTAGGTTTTGTCTAGCATTTAAAGGGGTCTTTCATGTGTAACAGATGTAAAACTTTTGCTTCTAGGAAGTTCATCATAAGAAGAGAATTAGCTTAGTAATTTATCAATACAGGGCATTCTAAAAAAATAAAGCATAAGAAAGTTCATTCTACCGGTTTTCTCAGAAAACTCCCACCTTCTGATTGTGTGAGGTCAATTTTAGCTAATTCTTAGGAAGACTTCACATCAAAGTCCCTACTTAGGAGACTCTGATAAACTGACCCCAAGATGTAAATTGGTTCCGCCACTATGGAAGACAGTATGGAGGTTCCTTAAAACTAAAAATAGTTACCATAGGATCTAGCAATCCCACTCCTGGGCATATGTCCAGAGGAAATTTTAATTTGAAAATATTCATGCACCTCAATGTTCATAGAAGCCCTATTCACAATTGTCAAAACGTGGGAGCAACCTACATGTCCATCAACAGATGAATGGACAAAGAAGATGTGGTACTTATATACAATGGAATAGTACTTGCTCATAAAAAAGAAATAATGCCATATGCAGCAACATGGATGGACCTAGAGATTATCATATTACGTGAGGTAAGTCAGACAGAGAAAGACATATACCATATGATATCCTTATACGTGGAATCTAAAATGACACAAATGAACTTATTTACAAAACAGAAACAGACTCACAGACATAGAAAATAAACTTACGGTTACCAAAGGGGAAAGGTAGGGGAGGGATAACTTAGGTGTTTGGGATTAGCAGATACAAACCACTATATATAAAATAGATAACTAACAAGGTTCTACTGTATGCCACAGGGACCTATACTCAATATCTTGTAATAACCTCTAAAGGAAAATATTCTAAAAATTATATACATATATGAATATATATCTGGATCATTTTGCTGTGCACCAGACACTAACGCAACATTGTAAATCAACTACATTTCAATAAACATTTAAAAATAAATAAATAAATAAATTTAAAGCATATTTATATTTCACAGATTTCAAATAAAACAACAGCTACCACCTGCCAAACATCCTGATGTACTGAGACTCACATCCTGAGACCTCTGACTTGCAAAACCTGCCACCCTGCCCTGCCTTCTGCCCAGTGACCACCCTCAGGCATCGTGAGAAGGGCGACTGCATTCAGCCCGTTTAGCTCACCAGAACTGGAAATGGTCTGGCTTTTTCTTTGAGGAAAAGTTAAGGCAGTACAGGAAGACACCCTGGTATGGCATCTGTTGTCATCGTTTACAAGGGAACACACTGAACTATGAACATACACAACTCGAACTTTCCTTCCGTCAAACCTGAAAAACAGTAATTGACTTCCAAATTCCACATCCAGTGTCCTCAAAATTAAAGGTAGAAGAAGGTTTACATTCTGGTCCCTTTTAGTGAACTAGAAGGGGAAGCAAGCCTCCCTCAATTTTCCAGAATATTTTATTACCTAGGACTTCCATTCTTAGAACTTGGAGGTGAGGGATAGTTTCACCATGGTCCTTTGGCTATGTGATTCCTAAGCCCCTAGAAAAACCCCACAGATTTTCTTTTTTGGGGGGGGAGAGGGAAGATGGGATCTTCCCAGACATGTAGCCTTTTTCCTACCAATAGACCCAATTTTTTCTCCTTTCCCTGAGATTAGAGACTGGGGGCAGAGAAGCAAGGGCAGTCCTACACCCTCACCTTTCTGACACCTACTGTGCAGAATAATGAGGATGAAAAGAAGCATGGATGGAAAGTTTCGAATCCAGCTCCCAGCAAAGAGAAGGATCTCAGTTCCCCTCTGTTCTATGCGTTAGTGTTGACGGCATTTGTTGCCAGTATCAGTGCAGTGCCTTCCATCCTCAACTGTCAGGTGCAGAGACAGAAGCCTGGAGAGGGACAGAGTGCCATTTGCCCAAAGTCGCACACACTGTGGTCCAACCCTGGCCTTCCTCTTGCATCCCCAGGCTGCTTGTCCCCAGCAGGGAGAGGAAAAGAAAAGATAGACATGCTTGGAGCCCCTACTAGGTGCCAGGTGATGCACCAGGGACACTCCTGCACTTTCTGACTCCACATATTCTGCAGGGGACTCTCCCTCTATCTTTTTGTTGGGCTAGGGCCCTGCCCCCCATTCTGGACATATTTTGAGCATTATCTCCCAGCCCTTCTGCCCCAGCATGGTGAGCTGCCTGCCATGGAAGGAAGTCATCCATGACTCTCAAGCAGGTTTCTGTCACTGCAAATTCCAAATAGCATTTAACAGAAATTACCAACATTTGTCTTGGTGCGTTTTGTTTTTTTTGTTCTTTATCCCATCAGGAATTAGGAAGAGCAATCATCTCCTGCCTCTCATCAATTACTTCCCCCCATATCTTTTGCATTTTCCTGCAGAACCATTTTGCAGGTATAACAGAATGATCTTTAGAGATAATCTGGTGATTATTGCAAATTTAGCCTCTTACACCACAGGCATTAAGAGCTGAAAATTGCCTGAAGTCCACTGTTGTACACCCAATCTGTACCTCTGGACTCCTGTCCCAACGTGAAAATGCAAACAGAGGAGAGATTTAGAATCATTTTGACAGTTCATAAAATTAAGCAGGGATTAGGGATTCACTTTTTTAAAATAATGCCAGAGGGTGCACACAATGGTAATCATATCATCCTGCAACAGGTCCAGTCAAAGTTGAGTGGACTATCTAGGAAGAAAGAGGGAAAATGTCAGGTTATTAAATCTGCCATGTATCAGCTGCTGAAAATCCATTTTTTAAACTCTAAATGAACTGTCTGCCTAATGGAGACGCTATCCCCAGCTCCCGAAACCAATCCGTCCTTCTCTTGTGTCTGTTTTGTTCAGACAATACATGATTTAGCTCCGATGCCTGTGCACATGACTACATCTAGTCAGAGGGGATGATTGTATAAATATGCATGTAGTACAAATAGTTTAATTTTAATTGGGACAGAGTAGCTGATGTTGAAACTATTTGCATAATTTTGAATATTGAATGTGATATCAAGCATGTGACTGGCTCTATTAAATACCAAAAAAATGCACTCATTTTAATTGCATTGTGGGACAGGAGTCTAAGTACCAAATTATGTGCTTCTGTTCCTTCTCCTAAGTGCTATATAATTGTGACCAGTAGATTCCCTTCCCAAAGAGTTACTTCCTTTTATAGCCATTGGAGGATTTTTAGACCAAAATGATCTTTAAAGTGTTGTTTTGAAAGATCAGTGGTCAGATTCTCCTTCATGGGCCAAAGAAGAGCTCTTGATTCTCAATGCATTAGTCAGTAAAGTCTAGGATAGGCTGCAGTAAAAAACTCTCCCAAATCTTGATGGCATAACATAATGACAGCTTATGGTTTGATCAAGTTCTATGTCCCATGCAGCTCAGTATGGGATCTCATCCATAGATCTATACTTACACAGATTCCACCATCTTGTAAGTGCTTTACCTGAACACAGCACCTTCTCATTTGCATGGTAAAGACAGAGATTCCTGGAGTCTTCTACATTTTTTTCCAGAAGTCTCAAATGTCAATTCTATGCACAACCCCTCTCCAGAAGTAACCTCATGGCCCTGCCTAATTGCAAGGGTGCTGTGATGTATGGCAAAGCACGTGCAATCAAGTCTGCCATAATAAAGTCATAAAATGTTCTCTTCTCTTTGATAAAAGAAGATGAAAGTAACAAGTTAAAACTTTAAATAGGGACAGCGTGAGCCGTGAGTGACCCCCAAATATATAATTTTACACTTGAAAAGGGATGAAACAGTGGGTGTTCTTCACTGTTTAAAGTTCTGACTCAACTTCCCACCCAGCCCCTAACGAGGTGACTGAATCAGTGTTGCATCACTGCTGTTCACAGATACCCAGAGAAGATGATGGGAATCACGAGAACACCTATTCTCTTAGGTGTTGAAACCTGGTTGTGAGAAGTATCATCTGAAAGAAGTGAGATGGGGCTTTACTGCAAAGAATAAAAAGGTAGAAGCTCACAGAGAGTAGATACCTGCCCAAAGTCTTGAAGTTCTTTCTCTTCTCAATCTAGGGTCATATTTCCAACACCCACAGTCTCCATAAGCACCATGTGCAGTGCCTGGCAGAATCTCAAGGGTCATGTCAATGTCCAAAGGAAAATCTGGAATCATGAAAAATTCAATTTAAGGTAGGAGAGAAGGACATTAGAGTTTGTTAGCTCCAACCTTGCAAATAAGCTTGAACTTGCTGTTTTAATTATACTTCTAAACACACACCCAGCACCCATATAAATTATCTAAATGAGTATTCTGGATCTAAACACTACAAAAAATTGAACTCCTTATTCCACACCTCTGACACCAGCTCCAAATCTATGCCTCTCCCTCCAAAGCCCTGGGGAATGATGAATTGGAAGGTCCACCCAGGGAGGAGAACCTGGACTTAATCAAAGACTTTCCCCATCCCTAAAGTAGAGAATCTGAGAATCCTCTTCATATCTGGCCAGTGGAATTTCAGAATTGATAAGGACTAATGTAATGGGTGCTTCTTACTCTTCCCTTCTTTAATAGGGGTATTATTGCTCTTTCCCTGACCCTCTCCTTCTAACACACTTGTATTGGTCATGGTGGTGGGTTTACAATTAACTCGTATTTTTATTCAGTAAGAGTCATCCTCAGGCTTCACTTACTGACAAATATGATACCCTGGATTTTGATCCCTGACACAGAGATTTGGCTAAGACTTTTGGAGAAGGGATGAGTCCATTATGCAGGACTGAAGAAGGAGGGTGAATACTTGTGACCAATGGGGCAGATGGTGAAAGACTACATAATTGTGAAAACATTTTCTGTCCCTCCTAAAAGAGCAGCCCTTGTGGAAATATAATCCTTTCTGCCACAATGATGCCAGTCTCAGTCACATAGCTTGTTGTGGCCAAGAAAATGTGAGTGGGAGTGACATGTGAGGTTCTGAAGGGAAGTGTTTGGAATCCTCGTATGGCTCTGCTCTCATTCTTTTCCTTCATCCACAAGATCAGTATGTCTCAGATGAAGAGGGGGTGCTTCAGAGTCACAGAATTTATGTGATTCCTGATATGAACATAAATATGAGCTACAAATAAACTTTTGTTGCTGTGAACCACTGTGGCTTTAGGATTTTTTGTTACTCTGGCATAGCTGACTGATACAAGTAGCTAATTCCTATGGAGACCACCACACATTTCCCTGGCATCAAACCCTTCCTTTCCATCCAAACTGCCACTGCTTTGGTTCAAGTCACCATCATATTTCTTCTTGAGTTTTGCAGAAGTATTTTACATAATTTCTCTTCCTCTGTTCTTGCTCCCCTCTGCTCCATTATCCATGTGTAGCTGGAGTAATCTGAGAAATGCAATACCTGTCTCCTCCCTTTTCTCCTTAAACCCCTTCAATGGCTCATGTGGGCTTCACAATGGAACCCAAACTGCTTTCTGTTTCTCCAAAGTCCCTCATCATCTAGTCCCTGACACTGGCGCAGCATTCCTATCTCTCTTTCACTCGCTCCATTCCAGCTCTCACATATGTGCTACAGTTCTGCTTATTTCAGTCTTTACACATGCTTCTCTCTTCCTCATTTTCTCTCTTTGGTTAATTCTTCCTCATGCATTAAGTGTCAGCTCATGCTTCACCTCCTTTATATGTCCTTCTCTGACCAGCCTTCCCTTATGGACAAAACTTATTGCCCCTTTCTGTGGTTCCATGGCATCCTGTGCTTGCTGCCATTCTTCCCTGTTGCCTTCTCCTCTGCTTCTTCCAGGCTTATCACAGAGCCCAGAGCATGGGAGATACTCAATAAAGTAGATGAATGAATGAGTGGAGTAGGGATGAGTGAACTATGAACCATCTTTTCTGATGTACATGAGATCCTAGCATGCCGATAATGCTAATGTCAGAGGGATACAAAGGGAAGAGTGATGGTCATACTCAAAGGGGTGAGAAGAAATCCCAGGTCAGTACTGTACTGTCCTGACTTTGAATTCACTCTCCCCCAAGTCTCAACTACTGATGTAGGGAGTAACCTGAACAGAGGCGTTCCCTTCCCTCTTTCTCCTCTCCTCTCCCACTGTTGCCTGTTGCCTTTTGTCTGATGCATATCCTTCTAAGAAAGGAGGAGTGGCAGACAAGATAAAAGGGTTGAACGGGGGCCTCTGGGATCTCAGTGCCCTGGGACCATGTGTTCTAAGGAAGAGAATGCAGGTGGGTGAATTCATGAGTCTTCAACTATTTATAAGGTCACAAAGATGCTTATCTGCAATCAGCTTCCTCTCCCCTCAGCAAGGCCAGGGCTTGGGCAGAAAGCCTTACTATGTCTCACACAAGAGCTATAACTGACCAGACCGAATGATCCAATATTAGCCCTCTAGGTTCCACCAGGTACCTAAGAGAGCTGACCCCAGACATGCTGTCGAGGTGTCTTCTCATAAATGCCCTGGAGCAGGGGTGAGCCAGGAAGAAGAGATCCTCCAAACAGTGGCCCAAAGTCACAAACCACGTGCACATTTGGTCATCATGTCTTATGCTTATGTCTCTGAAGTTTGAACCTGCAGCTTGGGTCCTGCCACGTCTGCCCTTTGGGGGAAGTTGTGCCTCTTCTCTGGCTCTAAGTCTCCTCACTACAACACAGGGATGCTGATACTAATAAGCCAACACATTGAATGAACACTTAGTGCGTGCCAGGTACCTCTCTTAGTTAGCCGTCCCTGAGACTCTACGAGAAGCACTATGATTATCTTATGAGGAAGCACTGTTATTTTCTCTCATTTCACAGATGAGGAAACTTAGAGATGTTAAGCAGTTTATCTATGGGCATATCACTAGAGCCAAGACTGAAAAGTCAGGAACTCCATGATCATTGCCCAAGCCCTAAACGTTGAACTCTCAACACTTGACTGCTCCTCTTAATCTTCCTTGGCTGACTTCATTCACGCCCATCCACACCCACACCCAGAACCTCCCGGGCCAACACATCTATTTCTGTTTTCATTAGTTCTTCCCACATTTGAATTCTTGCATGTACTTTTTCTGGTATTATTCTTTATGATCTCTCTCTTCTCTAGCATGTAACCTCCCCAAGGGCAGGGACCTGTACCAATTTTGCTCACTAATATATTCTGAATACCTAAGAAGAGCCTGAGACTTGATAGGTGCCCATGACTACCAAATGAATGAAGGATGATGATGAATTGGAAGTATGACCCAAGGTAAGGGATTCCATACAAGGGCTCAGAATCCCACCAGAGTCTCAGAATGTTACCTGCTTTACAGTTTATGATGCTAGAGCTGCCACCAAAGGTCACAAGCTCTTCTTCCACCTGGAAATCTTCTCCCTTCAGCAGGTCACTCCAAGGAACTGTGTATGAAAATCTTTGAGGGTAAACAACCAAGAAAGTGATGATGATGATGATTTTCCTTAGGGCTCATTGGGGGATGGGCATTGGTAAGGCCACTAGATGCTAGACTCCAGCAGTGTCTGACCCCACTGAGCCTCTTACAAGGTATGATACTGGGAAGACATCTCTCACATTGAGACAGGCAGACACTCTGAGACTCCCCTTGGCCCACATGTGAAACTCCATACTACCAGCTACACAGGCACCCTCCTCTCACTTGAGAACAAATGACAGAATGTTCTGCAGTGTTTGATGGGACCAGAGGAAGGAAGCAAGTGTAAATTTCAGTATGAATTGATAACACTTAGTCATCCAACTTCTAAAGCAAGGGGTTTGTGAGTTTTCCCTTAGAACTAGCCTGGGAAACGTGTTGACCTTCTCTCACACAGGGTCAGATCTGGGAGGAGAGGATGGGGGTCCTCAGCAGCTATCAGAGAATCCACGGGGCTGTAGCTTTGGTCATCCCAAGGATGCTGAGTGTTGTCACCCACTACAGTTTTGTAGAGGCAGGCTCCTGCAATGGTTGTCAGGTCAGTGGAAGGTCTGTGTTGAAGTTTGGAGAAGTGATCCAGAGTGAGGTGCAATATGTTTTAACATCTAAGTACAGCTCAATGCCTATAGCAGTCCAGTAATATAAAAGAGTGGGGACCAAAGCATACCTAGAACACCTGTTGTCTCTAAATGGGGCAGCGGTTTCTCTGCTCCAACCTGTCTTTGCCAGGAGAAGGAAGAACTCTACTTACTATTTCTTTCTAATGATTATTAATTTATGAGACAGTTTCCAATCTGTAAGTGTGACCAACTAGCAAGAGTTCAATTCAGAGGAAGGTAGTGTGGAGAGGGCAAGTGATGCTTTATGGGGACCTGCTAAGCTGTACTGACACTTTACCCTTGTTATCTTGTTTCATCTCCCCAGCTTTTTTCAGAGCAATCTCTCTCTCTCTTCATTTTACAGTTGAGGAAGCTGTAGCCCAGGTTGGAAAAATTACTTGCCAAAGATGACATGGCCAGTTGAGTGACTGAGACCAGTTAATGTGCAGATCTTCCTGACAGTTGCATTCCTCCCAATTCTCAATTGAACACTTTGTAATAGAATTGCCTCACAATGGACTGACAATTCTTGTAAAGTAATGAACTCCCTGTTACTTTGAGCAGTCAAACAGGGTCTAGATAACCTCCTTCCAAGAATGTTGGAAGAGGCAGTCTTGTTTTGGTAGTGAAATGACACCAGATTATATGTAAAATCCCTTTCAGCTTTATAAGTCGTTTTTTTACAACACCCTATAGCTTTTGGCACAGTAATCTTTGCTCCATAGATTTACTTTGAGTAGAATTTAATATGAAAAGTCTACCTTGAACACAGAGTTTTTATATCCAGGGACATGATGGAAGTTTTTGTGTAGAGGTAGTATATTAACTCCTGATGATTTGTTGTTTTCAACGTAGACTTCCTTGCTATTCTAAATCCTTTGAAGTATGAGTCTGAATGCATAGAGGGTTCATCTTACAGTTTGCAGTCTTGTAAATTCATGTTAGTGGCAGCAATTAAACCTACAAGTACATGACAGCCTCTTAGAAGGAAATCAACAATACATGTATACTGTGTTTTATACTGAAATCACTATAATTATTATTTCTAGAAAATAATGTGTCTGAATAGGGTTGACTAGAAAATGAATCATAAAACAAGATAATAATATTAAATAGACCACTTTAAATTATTTCTGGAACAAGATGGGAGATAGATAACAAGCTTGCTACATAGACAGATAGAAATAGCTATAATGCAACAAATCTGGGCTTTGCCTTTGCCTAATTTATACAGAGCCTGGCATTGTGTTAAGGATTTTAGCACCAGGATCTTAATACTCAAACAATTATGTGAGAGAGGCATTATTACTATTTTTATTTCTATTATTATCATTACTTTACTATTAGTATTATTGTCATTCCGATTTAAAGATGACTGTCTACAGCCTCAAAAATGTGTAATGCCTTAATCAAAGATGCTAGGCTGATTCGTGGTTGAACTAGCCTTAGGAGCAAAATCTTCTAACGAGTCTAATCTCTCTTTTTTCAATAACATCATGCACTACTAGGAAAGAAAAAAAACATTTTTTATTGAATTGCTAAGAGTTGTACATGGATTTTAAGGCTAAACAAGTACACTGAATAACAACTAGACCACTACAATGAGAATTAGGAAAATTGACATGACTTATTTTCTTGGGCAATGCCCTCTGCCAAGTATGGAATAAAATGTCTCAGATATTGAAAAATGATCAAGCCTCTCTTAAAATTTCCAGTTGATCATTTTACTTGACTCTAAGATGTGTTAATTTTGAGATATTAGACATTCAATAAACATTTGTTGAATGAATAAAATAAAGGAAAAGAATCACCCTTCCATTCTGAATGTTTAGAAAAATCTATTTTCCCAGTGTAAAGGAAACAAACCCAGTCCTTTTCCTGCGTGTCTGTCCTTTACTCTCACATGAGTACCACATTCATAACCCTTCTGACATCAGATGTGTGGGGTTTTTTTTCCCACACCAAGCAATTCTGTGACACCAGTTGGGCGTCCTATAATTTAACTCAATTCTAACACTATCTACCTGGGGATAGTGTCAGATCTCACAGTTAAGGGCTCAGTCTCACAAAACCGCCCCCCACACTTCAGATGTCAGTCATAAGTAGTAGGTCCCCAGATTACCCACAACTTCTGTCTGAAGTGGCTGTAAATCTGAGGTGTCCACGACCAGCTCCCCACTGGATTCGATTATTTACTAGAACAGCTCACAGAACTCTGGAAACACTTACTTACATATACCAGTTTATTAAAGGATATGATAATACATGTAGATGAACAACCAGTTGAAGAGATAGATAGGATTAAGTCTGAAAAGACCCCAAGCACAAAAACTTCTGTCCCCATGGAGTTGGGATGTGTCACCATCCTGGTAAGTAGATGTGTTCACCCACCTGTACGTTATCCAAACCCCATACTGTTGGGATGTTATGGAGGCCTCCCCAAGTAGGCATGATCAATTATTAACTTCATTCCCAACTCCTCTCTTCTCTCTGGAGGATAGGAGGTAAAGCTAAAAATTCTAGGTTTCTAATCATGGCTTAGTCTTTTTGGTGACCAACCCCTATCTAGGAGCCCACCCAGAGTCACCTCATTAAAACAAAAACACATTCCTATCACCCAGGAAATTATAAGGGCTTTAGGAATGGCAAGTTATTCCAACTCAGTTGAGGAACTAATACAGGCTCCATCCATTTGCTAGTTCTTCAACTGTGACAGAAGAGAAGAAAAATAGGATACTAAAATAAATGAGAAGATATTTTAGAGATCATCACATTAAACACTTTTAGTGGGAAAATTTGCCAACTCGTGACAATACCTTTGCTCAAAACTTTATCTAAAACCCACTAGCTACTGGGCTTATCTGGTTAGATGCAAAGTCCTTGAATCAGAAAGATTCATGTTTTCTAAGATTCAATAGGCCCAATTTTATTTCGTATACAAAAATACCTTTGATTTTATTCATTAATTTTGTCTCTACTAAAGACATCGCTACATAAAAAATAACTAAATATCTCAGGACAGAATAATATAAAAATAACAAAATTTATTTTAAAATGTATGGAAAAAAGTATTTCAATGTACAACTACCTTTTAGTTAATAAATATTATGAAAAATACTCAAATTATTTTTGAAAGGGTATTAAAAACACTGGGGTTTGACAATATCCCGTCATAGTTTAGTAGTCCTAAGTAGAGGACAAATACAATGAACTGAAGAAAAAATAAATAGTAATTGTAAAAATTGCATTGCATAGTCAAGGGAATATCAACATAATATTATTAAGAGTGACGCTTTTTGAAAACACTTTTAGAATTTACACATGTACTTTCACAGTGGCCCATCCATTCCTCAAAAATCAACTTTTGTGGCTGGACTATTTTTGATTTCGTTCTGCCAAAAAATAAATGGATGCTTAGTGAAGTTAAGTGATTTGCCAAGAGTCTCTCAGCTAAATGTGGTAATGCTGTATATAAAGTTCAGTTTCATAGATACAGAGAACAGATTGATGATTGCCAGAGGTGCCGGGTCGAGGGTTGGCAAAATGGGTGAAGGGGGTCAAAAGGTACAAACTTCCAGTTATAAATTAAATAAGTCATGGGGATATGATTTACATCATGGTGACTATAGTTAATAATACTGTATTTCGTAGTTGTAAGTTGCTAAGGCAGTAATCTTAAAAGCTCTTATCACAAGAAAAGTATGTGTATGTTGATGAATGTTAATGAGACTTATTGTGGTGATCAGTTCACAATACAAATATTTATTGTACACCTGAAGATAATGTAAATGTTATATGTCAATTATACCTCAGTTTAAAAAATGACTTTGAGGCAAGAATATACAATGGAGAAAAGAGAGTCTCTTCAACAATTGGGGTTGAAAAAGCTGGACAGCCACATGTAAATCAATGAAGTTAGAACACACCCACACACCATACACAAAAATAAACTCAAAATGGTTTAAAGACTTAAATATAAGATAAAACACCATAAAACTACTAGAAGAGAGCATAGGTAAAATATTCTCTGACATAAATCATAGCAATGTTTTCTGAGGTCAGTCTCCCAAGGCAATAGAAATAAAAGCAAAAATAAACAAGTAGGACCTAATCAAACTTATAAGCTTTTGCACAGCAAAGGAAACGAAGAAAATGAAAAGACAGCCCATGGCCTGGGAGAAAAGGTTTGCAAATGATGCAACTGGCAAGGTCTTAATTTCTAAAATATACAAACAGCTCATACAACTCAATAACAACAACAACAAAAAATAAATCCAAAAATGAGCGGAAGACCTAAATAGACATTTCTCCAGAGAAGACTTACGGATGGCCAATAGATGCACAAAAGGATGCTCAACATTGCTAATTATCAGAGAAATGCAAATCAAAACTACAATGAGGTATCATCTCACTCTTGCCAGAATGGCCATCATTAAAAAGTCTACAAATAATAAATGCTGGAGAGGGAGTGGGGAAAAGGGAACCCTCTTACACTGTTGGTAAAAATGTAAATTGGTGCAGCCACTATGGAGAACAGTATGGATGTTCCTTAAACAACTAAAACTAGAGTTATCATATGATCCAGCAATCCCAATCCTGGGCATGTATCCAGAGAAAACTCTAACTCGAAAAGATACATGCACCCCAATGTTCATAGCAGCACTATTTACAATAGCTAAGACATGGAAGCAACCTAAATGTCCAAAAACAAATTAATGAATATATATATATATACACACACACACACACACAAAGACACAATGGAATACTACTGAGCCATAAAAAAGAATGAAATAATGCCATTTGTAGGAACGTGGATGGACGTAGAAATTATCATACTAATTAAAGTAAGTCAGAAGGAGAAAGACAACTATCATATGATATCACTTATACGTAGACTCTAAATATGATACAAATGAACTTATTTACAAAATGGAAACAGACTCACAGATATAGAAAACAAACTTATGGTTACCAAAGGGGAATGGGGGTAGGGGAGGGATAAACTAGGAGTTTGGGATTAGCTGATATTATACATAAAATAGATAAACCACAAGGTCCTACTGTATATAACACAGAAAACTCTATTCAATACCTTGTAATAACGTACAATGGAAGAGAATCTGAAAAAGAATATATATATATGTATATATGTGTGTGTGTATACACATATATATATATATATATATATATATATATATATATATATATATATATAAAACTGAGTCACTTTGCTGTATATCAGACACTAACACAACATTGTAAATCAACTATACTTCAATTAAAAAAAATGCCTCTCAGCCATATATTGGTTTTAAGTCTAGAATTTGATGGGTTTTTCTCCTGATGTTTGCTTTTGAACTGCATAGTGGTTGAATTAGTACTTGGGAACTAGAAATTTGGCTCTGCTGAGAAGCCCTATTTATGCCATCAGGTCAGAAAGCCAATGTTTTCCCAGGAATGCCATTGACCAGAACTGTGTCACATGACCACACCTGCTGCAGAGGAGGCTGGGAAAGTGTATCTCTGACAAAGTAAAATCAATTGACCCAACTGGCCTATTACCAATCAAGATTCATCTCCTGAGACTGGGTATTCTGCCATCTCAAAAAAATTGGAGTCTTAATTTTAAAAAGAGGGGGCCAGGTGGTGGTTGGGTAGACCACTACCAGTGACTTCCACAGATGCTTTTGTTTATTGTTTTACTATCCCTGAACTCCTGACACAGTGTTATCCATGTGGTTCATATTCAATATATGGAATTAATTTAATTTAACCCACAGGAAAAATTATACCAAGGGGCTCATCATGTCCAAGGACCCCTCTGGTCTAACAGATAAATTGGCAAAAGTTACAGCAAATATTTTGGGAGCACTATGGTGGGTGTTTTACATGAGATTTCTCATTTCTCCAAAGTCACTCACTGAACCGGTTCTGGCTCATCCCTCCCTTCTTTACTAGCTAACCCCTACCCTCAGGTTGAGAATCAGCTCAGACACTCATGAACAACCACTGAGCCATCCCTGGCCCTCACTCGTGTCTCCTAGGGTTAGATGCTTCTTCTCTGTTCCCCACACGTTCCCAAGTTTTTCTCCCCTCTCCCTCCCTCCCTCCCTCTGTGATCTCTCTACCTCCTCTCTTTCCTTTAAAAGTATCAAGAAACTTCATTTTCTTATATCTGCCCTTCTCCTCTTCCTGCCTCACTAAATAATGATCAGCTAGAAGAAAGGGATGCAGTCCGCTTTTGCTCTCTCAGCCTCTAGCCCCTGGCAGAGCACGTGGTGTGCCCGGGGCTGGGTGCCTATGTCTGCTGTGTTGAGTAATTTTCCTAAGAAGTTTGCATCAGAAGCCACATGCTGGATTGGTCTATTCGTTGCAGAACAGGGCTTCATCATCACTAAAGGTGCTGGGGCCAGAAGAGGTCATGGAGATTAAAAACCAACACAGGGTGTCCAGACACAGAGCAGAATAACTGACCCCAGGCTGAGAGAGGTCACTGAGCAGCTCGGCTTATCTGCATTCCAGGACCATCATCATCACAATTCCCCCCACATAGCACTGCATGTTATTTTTATTTTTATTGACCATGCTGCATGGCATGTGGGATCTTAGTTCCCCGACCAAGGATCGAACCCATACCCCCCAAAGTGGAAGCATGGAGTCTTAACCACTGGACCGCGAGGGAAGTCCCAGCACTGCATGTTAAACTCCATCTCTCTCCCCTTCCTCCTTGTCACTGGGCCCCCTTCGCACAGATGTCAAGTTATCTCCTCCCCAGCCACTGCAGTGTGCTCCCCCTCTGTTCCGATTACCCATGCTCCACTGGCTTGAGATTGAGTGGCAGCTCGGCTCCGGAAAGCAGGTGTTGTGGAAGTGAAGCGAGCCCAGCAGACAGCGCATTAGGTAGCATCCGTCCCGGGGGAGCCCCAAGGCTCCAAGCTTTCACGGTCCCAACTGTTCCTCAGAGGGGCGGGAGGGCCAGGCCCTGACCAGATGTTGGGGAAAGTTGCCAGGCTGCAGCAAAGAAAATTGCTGTTGATTTATCTAAGGTGTAATAAGTATTAGTGAAACCCCTTTCTCATGTTTTTGTTTACAAGAAAGGCTCAAATCAAAGGTGACATGGAGGCATTCACGTGTACTACGGGATGTGACTCGGATGGAACTCTGGTCTAGGAGCACCTAGAGGTGGGTTCTAGCCCCTGTTCTGCCACTAACTTCCTCCATAGCCTGGAACAATCCTTGAGCATTTCTGGGTTTTTCTTCTTCAGTTGTAAAATGGGAGAAGGGAATTAGAAAAGTCTTGAAAGGCTGTTTCAGGTCTCTAAAATGATGGAAAGAGTCAAACCTAGGACTCTACTTTCTACTCATTCTTAAAGATGTAGCCTTAGAACAGGCCTCGTAGATTATTAGGACTCAAAGACCTGGGTGGTCCTAGTTCAACCCCTTACTTTACAGAACTGAGGCTGGAAGAGGCTTGCTGAGGCCCAGGCAGGCCATGATTTAGGGGCAGGCCCTGGGCTCCTTGCTTCCAGACCCAGGTCTGGTCCTCTCTCCACCTTTCAAACCAGAGTTCCTCACCTAGGACAGCTGACTTCTCAGCCTGCATTTCACAACCAAGACCAGCTCACAGAGAAAGGGAGAAAAGGTTCTGTGTGAACCACTCAAGAGTGAAACTGGAAAGGAGGTGAGCCGAAACTTGAAACGAGATGAACTGACTGTGTTCTGGCCCAGAGGAAGCTGTGGGCTGGCTGGCCTTAGACCCAGGGCTGGAAGCCCTGGCCAGCGTCTTTGATGGGGCCCAGCAACTGGGCCCAGCTCAGCAGTTTCTGATAGCTTCACCCCCGACCAAGCGAAACTCAGGCCAGATTTCACGCGAAATGCAGAGCTCCCATGAACACCCAGCTCAAAGTGAAACACAGGGCAGTGAGAATTCACACAGCCCGAAACCAAATAGGGGAAAAAAAGACATTCAATGAATTCCCTCCAGCTCACCAAAACTGCCTCCTGTCCCTACAGTTCACTTCCACCTTTCAGTCTAGCCTGGCTTTGCAAGTCACAGTGATCTCAAAGGCAAGCCCTTGTGCAGGAAGGAGCACCTGGGGTCTCAGAGGTCAGAGCTAGAATTCTTGACCTAGCATGTAGTGCTGTGCATCCTTGGCCTGATGACTTAGCTTCTCTGAACCTTACTGTATGGACATATGAAGATAATGAGACTTGCTTTCCAGGCTGTTCATCATAGTATTAGCAGCAGAGACTGTCACTCTTCTCTCTGTGTGCCAATCTGCTATGTAGTTTTTATTCCATATCCTTTTTACCCCTTTCTATAGCATTATTGTGACCATACCATTGACATCTGCATTTTTAACAGCTTTATTGAGATATAATTTACATACCATAAGAGTCACCTGCCCCAAGTGTACTTAGGTCTTCATTTTATAGATGAGAAAACTGATGCTCAAAGAGATTGAGTGAGCTCCCCAAGTCCCTCTTTTTGTACACTTATTCCATAAAGGGCCAGATGGTAAATATCTTTGGCTTTGGGGCCACGTAGTCTCTGTCACAGTTACTCAACACTGCCTTTGTAGCTCCACAGAACCACAGATAATATGCCAACCAATAAATGCGGTCGTGTGTCAATAAAACTTTATTAAAAAAAAAAACAGGTACTGGGTTGAATTTACTGGCCCTTGCTGTATGGTATGCCCCTCCTGAAAACACTACAATTATTACCCAAAGCATTCAGAATTAAATCTGACCTCTTTACCCTGTTGTACAAAGCCCCCTACCACCCAGCCCCTCCCTTCCTGGGGCACAAAGACCCCCTTGTTGTAGCTCAGTCCTATGCACTTCCCCTCCTGCCCAGGTCAGGGCAAGCCCTTCTCTTGTCCTGCAAGGTTCTCTCCTCTTCTTGCATGGCTGGCCTCCTTCTTTCCCTTAGGTCTCAGATTAAATGCTGCTTCTTCATAGAGCCCTTCTCAACCACGCCACAAAGGATGGTTCATCTCGCTTTCCTTGCTTGTCCCCTTCAAAGCACTTGACTCTTCCTGCAATCCTTTGATGAATTTGTGCCTTTAATGGTTTGCCATCCGTCTCCCTCACCAGTGTGGAAAGTCCATGAAGATAGGGGTCATGTGTATCTTGTTCTATAGGCTCCAGTGTCTGGCACAGAGGGGGGCACCATATACATTTGTGAAATGAATGTAAGGGTTAACAGCCCTTCTTTTGGATTTCACGGTCATGGCCTGAGCCATCTTCCTGCTGCCCATCCATGGGATCCTGTGGTCGGGACAGAACAGGTGCCAGAGCATCTCTTACCTCCTCACTCCTTTCTTCCACTGAAACTGGTAGACATCTTGCTTGGCAAGTAAAGACACACATCTTCAAATGATAGTGATTTTTAAAGAGATTGAGAGATGGTCTGAAATATAGGATTGGAGCTATGACAAGAGGAGTTGCCTTCCAAAGATCCAGGCACATGCAGACATGGGTGCTCTCACACTTAAGGACCTGGGGAGAAATTCCTTGGTTCCAGCATAGCCTCTCTGCCCTTCTCGCCAACACAGGAGAAAAGTAAGTGTACCGCTCCTGCCTTTATATTCATTTATTTTCAAATAATGTCTGAACGAACATTTTTGTCCTGGAAACATTTAGAAATCGTGCACGTGCTCATTGTTTTTGACCCTTTCTTTCCTTTTTGCTCATTGAAACGTGCTTGAAAGACTAAGGGCAGGCTGCCAATTTCTCTAACTGTGAACAAAAAAGAAGAGAAACACACACACACACACACACACACACACACACACACACAAACCTCAGACAAACGTGTTTAAAATGCAGACAGTCGTTCAGTCCATTTTTGTCTTGAGTATCAGGAAGCAGCGATCAGGAGCTGGGCTTGTTGGGGTTTCATGCAAGCTCTTGATCTGCAATTATGAGAGTCACTTTACTCAACAGCAGGAAACAAAGGCAGATCCTGCTCCAAGGAGGAAAGCGTAGCTCTGGTCAAACTCTACCCTTGAGGATGTGTTTAACGGAGTAGTGGAAGATGATTAAATAAATCAGGGAATGGTCCTGTCTCATCATGGCTGTTCTGTAAACTCTTGGCTTCTGAATATGCCCTGTGGATCCAAAATTGGAAACAGGCTGGGAGAGTGGAAAGAGTTCTGTTTGGAATCACATCTACTTGGGTTTAAATCCTGGCTTCATGGCTTACTCTCAGTCGCTGGCTAGTTCAGTTTTTAATCTTTTGGATCTTAACTTTTCCTTAAGCTAAGTGGAAATAACAGTACCAGTCCCACAGGCTGACTTTGGTAAATAGAGGTATAGTACTTTATGGGGTCAGTATGTCCATCTCATATAAGGTCTTCAATACAAGGAAACTAATGTTATTATTATAACATTTTCTCTAGTTGGTGGGCTTGGCTGTGTAGAGTTTGCCTGAACATTGTGCATACAAAATACCCCATATGTTTGACGTGAGCTCCAGGGTCTGTGACCAACCGTGATTTAAAAAAGCAGATGTTATTAATCTTCTAAATTCTGCACACCAGCCATGGTGTCATTTAGGACTGACAATGGATGGGCTGCCTCATTCCCTCTTGGAGATAATTATTTTGAAGCACTAGGAGAGGCTGTTTGTTTTTAAGAGTTGGGGCCAATTTGCCTTATGAGAACCCAGTGGCAGCCTGTAATGAAAACAGGAAAATAAGCATGGGCCCCAAAGCTCAGTGCTGAAAAGACATTCAAGGTAGGAAGGCTGCGAATCAGAGCAAAGCTCACTGGGGACCCAGGAGAGCCTGCCTGTAAACTACTACAGAGTCGGGGGGAAGGTGATGGAGAAACTGGGTCCCAGGAGAGTTTCCCAGTAGGAGGGCATGCATAATAGTGTCAGAGAATATGTCTCCCAGAGTCCATGCTTTGCAATCATGAGGGAACTGTTTCTAAGTTCCATTCACCTCAGAATGAGGTTCTACTACCACCAACCAGGTTAGGACGCCTCCTGCCTCTGGAAGCAGCACAAGAACTTAATTCAACTCAACAAATGTTAATTATGCCCCTGCCATGTGCTAGCCACTGGCAAGAAAAAGATGACCACACATTCCTGGGGTCCTACCCGCAAGTTGCACAGAAACAAGTGTAAACTGACATGAATAGCACATTCATAAAAGGCATGGCGGGCATCAAGCTTCCTCTCATTATACCACTAAGTAGGGAGTAAAAAAATACATAAGTCCACAAAGACAAGGGAGGCCAGAGAAGTGGAAACAACAGGTGAATGGTGTCAGACATATGCACTTTGGAGAAGAGGTGGAAGGGTAGCAACTTACTTGGCCAAACAGCTAGTGTAACACCAAAGGGCCTGAAAGGAGGAGGCCAGAAGGGCATGGAGATGTGCACTGGGGAGCCCAGGGAAGCTGAGAATCGGGCTATCAGTAGCTTTGAATGCCAGATTCAAGTTTGGACTTAAAACAGGAAGAAAACTAGTTAAAATCTTGAGTAAGGAAAAGTTGGATCCCAGTGTTTCTTTTACTCGATTCCGCCAGAGACAAGAGACCTGGAATTTAGTCTCTGGACAGTGGAACCGGGAAGGTTTCAGATCCAAGGTATTCCAGTGAAACCAAGAAGATTTGGTGAAAGTCTACTGACCATAGGGTGAGACTGTCACCACTCCTACCCCCTCAAGTCACACCCACTGCTTGGCCACCAGGACTAGGTCAGGATGATAGACACCAGGCCAAGGGTCAGAGGCTTCATCATTGTTGAAAACACTTGCCAGCCCACGATCAAAGACCTACAGATATTGGCAGTTGGAGTTTGGCCAGTGAAAGAGCCAAGCATTTGACAGACCCCACCCATCCTACAAAGATTCCACTCAAGTTTTGGGCATCACATTGCTAGTTAACAATGGAATATTTTTGCAGCAAAAAAAAAAAAAAAATGCCTCAAAGATTAAGATTGTGTTAGCAGTTTTATAAAGTGTATATACATATATGTATAATATATATTCTAGGGTATAAAATAAACCCTACAAATCAAAGACAAGTAATTCAATGAAAATGGACAGCAGACATTTCATAAAAGAATATAGACAAACAGCTAATAAGCACGCAAAAAAGTATTCAACACTATTCGTTATCAGGAAAATACAAATGAAAACCATGATGAGATACCACTATATACTCACAAAAATAGCTAAAATTTAAAAAACAGATGATGTAAATGTTGTCAAGGAGGTAGAACAGCTAGAACTCACATATACTGCTAAGGGTAGTGAAAAATGGTACAGCCATAATGGCAGAAAACTAAGTGAACACCTACCTTATGAGCCAGAAATTCTACTCCTAGGTATTTACCCAGTACAAATGGAAAAAAATAAAACACAAAACAGAATTGTAAAAATATGTTCAAATCACCTTTATTTATAATAGCCCCAAACTGGAAACAGAACAGGGGTCCATGAAGAGGACAATGGATAAAGAGATGATGCTGTGTTTGTACAATGGAATACTGAGAAACAAAAAGAAACACGCTACATAGAGTCTGTCATACAGAGTGAAGTAAGTCAGAGAGAGAAAATCAAATATTGTATATTAACACATATATGTGGAATCTAGAAAAATGGTACTGATGAACCTATTTGCAGGGCAGGAATAGAGACACAGACGTAGGGAAGGAACATGTGGACAGAGTACGCAAAGGGGAGGGTAGGACAAATTGAGAGATTAGGATTGACATATATACACTACCATGTGTAAAATAGCTAGCGTGAACCTGCTGTATAGTGCAGGGAGCTCAGCTCAGTGCTCTGTGATGACCTAGATGGGTGGGATTGGGGGGAGGCTTTGGAGGGAGGTTCAAGAGGGAGGGGATATATGTATACATATAGCTGATTCACTTTGTTGTACAGCAGAAACTAACAAAACTTTGTAAAGCAACTATACTACATTAAAAAGAAAAAGAAACCCTACTGACACGTGCAACAAGATATAAATCTCAAAAACATGTTGAGGTAACAAAGGAAAATATATTACATGGTTTTGTTTGATATACAGCTTAAGAACAGGTCAAACTAGCATGTGGTGGAGAAAACCAGAATAGTAGTTACCTCGGGGGTAGATGTGAAGGTGGGGAGTCACTAGGAAGGGTCACGAGGGAATCTTCTGGGGTGCTGACAGTGTTCTACATCGTGATAGGACTTTTGGTTACATGAGTTTATAAACCCATGGGTTTATAAAATTCAAATCAGTTTATAAACTGATTAAAACTCATCAAATACCGCTGAAGATTTGTGCATTTCATTGAATGTAAATCTTACCTCAAAAGAAAAAAGAAGGGGCTTAAACAAATAAAAATAACTAAATAAGTAAAACAAATACTAAGACAAATATATACTTTTTATAAAGCAAAGCTTTAATGCATTATGAAATGTCCACACTTAAGAAAGAGATAGAGAATATGTTAATAATTCAGATTAATCTTAAGAGTGTGATATCTATGTCCATTATACTGGGCACAGCACAAAAAAAATTGGTTAAAAAATATGAAATATTTCTTAGTACTGAAAATAATTATTCCATAAATCAATCACTTACATTCAGGAATAAAAAATTCTCAAAAAACAACTTTAAAAAAGTGTTCAGGGCTTCCCTGGTGGCGCAGTGGTTGAGAGTCCGCCTGCCGATGCAGGGGACACGGGTTCGTGCCCCGGTCCGGGAAGACCCCACATGCCCGCGGAGCAGCTGGGCCTGTGAGCCATGGCGGCTGAGCCTGTGCGTCCACAGCCTGTGCTCCGCAACGAGAGAGGCCACAGCAGTGAGAGGCCCGCATACCGCAAAAAAAAAAAAAAAAAAGTGTTCTGAGTGCCCTGAACAGTGGATGTAAGAAACAAGCAAACAAACAACAAAACAAAACAAACAAAAACAGCAAGAACTGCCACTTTTAGAACAGTGGAGATAAGGGGAAGACCCTTAAAGTTCCCAAAAGCACCAACAGGCAGGTGGCAGTCCCATCACGGAGATGCCATGGGGCATGAGCTTCTCAGCAGCCACCCTGGGATCTAGAAGATGGAGATCAGTGTGCTCAGAATTCCATAGGAAGGTTGGTCTAATCTAGAATTCTGTACCTGGCTGCTGAACTATAAGCCAAGTGGGAAGGTTGGATATTATGGAAAATGACCCTCCTGCCCTTTCTTCAGAAATGACTGGAGAGTGTTTACCCAAAAGAAGGAAAATAAAACTGAGGACAAGGGAGACCTGGAATGCAGGGAGAGGGGATCCCACCACAGGAGAGAAGTAAGGGAATTCCCGGGTCAGGAAGCAAGGAGGCTGCAGGACAACATGAGGTGGTCCAGCGCAGAGCAGGAGCATAGAAATTTCCAGGAAAGATGCTTCCTAGAGCAAAATAGGACTCAGAGGTGGCCTGATTCTCAGACTGCGTGAGGAAGAGCATATACAGGAGAGAGTTTAGAGACAAATAGGTATATGCAGAGAAACACGTAAACAAATAGATGAGGCCGTGATTAGCTCAGGGACGCCGCAGGAGAAGGAGACACAGCCATCACACTCTTGGTGACTCAGCGAGGACAACATTGACACAGACCTCGTGGCACAATGGTAGACATCGATTCAAACAAAAATTGAACAGCATTGAGAGAATGGAGAAACGTGAAATGTGTGCATTCGTGAATGTGGACGGGAGAGAGCATAAAGTTGCCGTCTTCTTTTACATGGTGGGAGCTAATGGAGAATGCCCAAAATAAACAGTATAATATACGCAGCTGTGTGAGCAGGTTATTGTCAGCATATAGAGGTCAATAGAAGACAAAACAGCTAAACATTTGAAAGTATTTGCCCCTGGGGGGTAGGTATTGGTGTGGGGATGGGTGAGGCAGAATTCTTTTTTTCTATTAAAATTCTTCTAGTCTTGAGTGTTAAACCATGTATTCGTGCCTTTATTGTATATGCATCATGATAGATGATGATAGATAGATAGAGAGAGAGAGAGAGATAAAGATAGATGTTTGACCTTTTTTGACACCTTTAGTTTAGGTGAAGTGCGTGGTGACATGGAACCATCTCCAGGCCACTGAACCTCAACTCTTGAGGTTAAAGAGACTTCCCAGATGGACTTTTGGCTGAGCCAAGGTCTGAAGGGAAAAAATGAAAGGTGTTAGCTGGGACAGGATAGGAAAGGAAGGTGCAGAGAAAGGTAGGATGAGTGAGACAGAGGTGTTACAAACAGAGAGAAACTATTCTTTAGCCAAAGTGCTGTCATTCTATAGGGGAAACATACTAGAGGAACTATGCCCCCTTACAAATATATTTCATGGAGACAGTCCTTCCTGTGTGAAATAGAGAATTCCAAAGAAAGAGAGAATTCTCAGTACTGATATTCAAGGCCCTGCTGCAAAGAAAATGTGGTTCAGGGAGGCATGCAGCAGAGCATCAGCCACCCTCACAGAACCTAGACATCAACAGAAAAGGAAAATCCAGATGGAACCAGAAGGATCTAGCTTCCTGAATGTCGTCTGCCAGGAGGTTACCTGGATGCTAATGAGAAGAAATTGGAGGCCCACACAAAACCACAGCGTGCAATCACGTTAACACAGTTTTCCCACGTACCCAGGCACCTCTACATTATAGGAACATCATTCGGTAGGGTGGGCTCCATGATTTTCAGTTAATCCCTTTGTGGCTAAGTCATTCCCCCAGACATTGAAATAAGCCTCTGAGTGACCAGATAGAACGGATAATAGAAAAGCATCCAGGTCTTAGTAACCAGGCCAGCTGCTCTTGAGAAGGGTTATTTCCGTTTGGAAGGTGAGGTCCAAGGGATTAAATGGCATGCTGTGTCTGAGGTCACACAGTGTGATATGGGGTGGTGGACATTTTACCCAAACACTCTGATTCCAAATGAAGCAATTCCCACCCTTCCCCCACCTACCCCATCGCTGAAGGGAAGGCTGATGTTGAATACCTGCCCCAGGCAGCCTGCAACATGCTGGCAGTTTTACATATAGGATATTTTAGGTGCGTAATAATATTTCCGGGTGGTGAGAATTATGCTTATCTTATACGTAAAGAAACTGAGAGTCAGTGACCCAAAGTGACTTCCAAAGGTCTCAAGGCCAGGCCTGTTGGTTCCACATCCAAGCTCTACCTCTAAGACACAGCTATTCCTAGGCCTCTGCCCCCTGCTAATGTCCTCACTGCCCCCGTAACTCCCATCTCCCTTGTCTCCACTGAACTGAGCTGAACCCCTACAATGGTTTCCTTCCATCTCCTCCCGCTATCACTTCCTTCCTCCTTGGCCACTCAGTCGTTTAAGCCAGCTAAGGGTCAGGCACACAAAAGGGCTGAGCTGCAAAGCGTCCAGGGGGAGAACAGGAGGAGAAGTGATAGGATATAGGGGAAGAGAGGAGCAGAGAGACAACAAAGTGCCCAGCACTTCCGGAGAGACACCGGTGAACCCCTTTCTGGAGTGCGATGGTTGTCAAGTCCCCAGGTAAGAACAACCCTTGCAGTTTTGAAAACCCACTGCCTTTTCCTCCATGAGGTCAGAGCGCTGGCTCCGTGGTGCTGTCAGCACACAAAATCCCGAGCTCTACTCTATATAAAACAGATAACTAACAAGAGCCTACTGTACAGCACAGAGAACTCTACTCAGTACTTTGTAATGACCTACATGGGAAAAGAATCATAAAAAGATTGGAGATATATACATGTAGAACCGATTCACTTTGCTGTACAGCAGAAATGAACACAGTATTGTAAATCAACTATACTCCATTAAAAAAAAAAACATCCCAAGCCTCTCTCTTCTTTGGAGTACAACACATTCCTCCACAGTCAGATGGGTGTTCAGACAGGTTAATAACCTGAGAGGCAACTCACCCCTTCAGCTTTTAGCTAACCTTTGCCTAAGTTCACCTCCTCCCTAGGAACAGTTATCCTCTAAAATGTGCTCCAGAGTATAAATGTCCTTTCAGATGGCCAGGGACTCTTTGTGGAAGGTGATGGCAACCGGGTCGCCAGAGGCTGGGAGCATCCACACACGACCACAGCCAGGCTTGCCAAAGACCGAGGGTGCTCTTTGGCACGTGGCCTGTAATCGACTGTTGCCATTTGATTATTATAATGCATCATTGGCACTAATAAATACAGATATATGCAATAAAGTCATACAATAACAGCTATGGCGTGCATACAGGATCCTACACTTGAAGCGACGTTAATACAATGTTATTCCGGTGGCTGGAGAATCAGTGGGCTGGACATGCACACATTGTTATGCAGAGACAGTGGGATTATGATCCACGGTACCTGCGGTGTGTGGCCCTCAAATCAATTAGACAGAGGTGTCCACCTACGTTACCTCATTTCAACCTTACATGAATGCCATTAAGTAGTTCTATTTTCTTTCATTTAGAGAGAGGTAACCAAAGGCCAAAGAAATTAAATAAATGGCTCTTCATTTTAGCTGAGCTATGACTTGAATCTGACCGCATGGATTCTGTTCTTTCCACATTCCAGAAGTTTCAAAGCTTTTTCTTGTTCTTCTCCCAACTAAATGCTTAGGCTAAACTGCAATTTCTAAAGTAGATTTAAGTAGAGTTCAAAATGTATAAGTATTGGCTGTGTACCAGACACTGTGTTAGTACTTACCTACGTTAACTCAGTCCTCACACAGTGCCTGGCATCGGTATTGTGATTACCCTATTTCTTAGTTGAGGGAACTGAGGTCCAGAGAGGTTGGGTAGCTTTCCCAAGGCCATACAGATAGTTAGTGACACCGCTTGGATTAGAACCCAGGCAGCCTGGCTCCCAAGCTCTCCAGAGGGCTACTCAACAAATTGAATTTGATACAGCACCGTCTTCATCTGACCCCCCCCTCCTGGAAAGGAATCGTTTTAGAATTACAAACTCTTCTGCATTCTACCCATACTGTTTCCTGATCTAAGGCACAGAGAGCATTTCCTATGTTTTCTTCCAGATGATGAATGTAGCTCTATTAGTTTCCTAGGGCTGCTGTAACAAATGACATGAACTTGGTGGCTTAAACAACATATATTTATTATCTTACAGTTCTATAGGTCAAAAGCCCAATACAGTTGTCATTGGGCTAAAAGCAAGAAGTAAGGCTACATTTCTTCCCAGAGGTTTTAGGGTAGTATTTGTTTCCTTGCCTCTTCCAGCTTCTGGAGGATGTCCACATTCCTGGTTCATGGATTCCCTCTATCTTCAAAGTCAGCAAGGCAGCATCTCTCTGATCCATCCTCCACATTCACATCTTTCTCTCTGCTAAAGCAGGGAAATGTTCTCTACTTTTAAGGATGTAAGTGATTAGATTGTGTCTGCCTGGATAATCCAGGATCATCTCCCATTTCAGAGTCCATATCCTCAATCACATCTGCAAAGTCCCTTTTGCCACGTGAGTTGACACGGTCACAGCTTTCAGGGCTTACACGTGGACTTCTTGAGGGGTCTGCTAATTTTCCTACAATACTGGTCAAAACACAAAGTCACCCTTGCACACATCGCTGATTTTTACTCTGTAGTAAGGCAACTCTCACAGGATCTTGATGTGAGAATTCATCCTCTAAAAATAAAAGTTTTTATGTTCATTACTTCCACAAACTGTTGAATACCTGACCCATCAGGCTTAATATTCTCACTACTCTCAATTTCACATGATTATCCACCTTAATATTATGACCATATTAACTAGCCTCTGTACATCAAGGCAAACAATTTTCACATTTATCATTCGATGGAATAAAGTGAGGCCACATGTGTAAAAGGACTTTGTAAGCCCTAAATTTCTATGCAAATATCAATTTTGATGAGAGACTAGCTGATGGAGGGATAGGAGAAAGTACTGGGTCCCGCTAGATGCCCATCAACATGTGTGGAAGGGAACAGAGAACATTCCTTTTGCTGTTACTTAAATGGAACAGAAGGATCTGAACTTAATTTAAGCTTCAGAAAAGTTGATGATTTTGTTGCTCTCCAGATTTATAAAGCTACTAGAGATTCTTGCAGAATGAATTATTGTGGGTGAAATTGTTGCCCAGGCACAGCTGAGCAGAGGCGTGCACTGTTGGGTCAGGGAAGGCACCTTCACTCTGGAGCAGGGGAGGTGATTTTGAGCAGCTCTGTGATCAATACACATATCTTCTCCTCCACGTAGCCCTGAACACACAGGGCAAGGATTATGGGGAAATTTTCTAAAGTAAGAACAGAAGAGAAGGCAAGCTGGCTCAAGTTGACGATGTGATGGGAAGAAGGACCCCTCTTCTCCGGGCTCTGCACACGTAACTGGCTTTGAGATTTCCAGAGCTTCACTCTGCTTCCCTGGGCCTCAGTATTCCCAACCATAAGGTGAGCCTAGTGGACACTATGATATCTAAGGGGCCTTGTATCTCCAAACCACACCACTTTCTCTCAACAGCAAGCACCCAGAGAGAAGCTGGATCCTAGCTTCTCATTCCCCTGGCTGCTCTGATTTATACCACTGCATTACCAATTCATTTTATTTTCATTTAAATAAGTGCTTCTCTCATATTAATGTTGTATGAATCTCTTGCAGAGCTTGTGAAAATGCAGATTCTGTTTCCGTAGGTGTGGGGCTCTGCATTTCTGGTAAGTCCTCAGGTGGTGTTAAAACTGCTGGGTGTATAGGCCTAGAGATGGCCATACTAAGTGAGGTAACCCAGAAAGAGAAAGACAAATATCATACAACATCGCTTATACGTGGACTCTAAAACAATAATAAAAATGAACATATTTGCAAAATAGAAACAGGCCCACAGACATAGAAAACAAACTTATGGTTACCGAAGGGGAAAGGGAGGGGATAAATTAGGAGTTTAGGGTTAACATATACACACTACTATATATAAAATAAACAACAAGGACCTACCGTATAACAAAGGGAACTCTACTCAATATTTTGTAACAACCTATAATGGAAGAGAATTGGAAAAAGTATATGTATGTATATGTGTATATAACTGAATCACTTCGCAGTACACCTGAAACCAATACAACATTGTAAATCGACTATACTTCAATAAAAATAAATAAATAAAATAATAAAAAATAAAACCAATGGCTGGTGGACCACACTTTGAGTAGTGACAATATCCACCCTGTTGGATCCTGCAGTTCTGTCCACACACCTGACCCCCTGCTCTGCTACCCCTTGCCTCCCATGCCCTCACTCACATCAGCCAGGTACAGGCTGTTGGACTCATAGCCTTTGGAACCATTTTAATGGCTAGTGATGGGAAGACAGTGAGAATTAGCCTAAGCAAAGAGGGAAGTGTGCACAGGCTCACACTGCATGGAAATCTAGGGAAGAATGGGGAAGGATAGAGTCAGAGATCTCATGCAGAGCACTCAGTCTCCTACCTCTCACTCTGATGCTCCCTCTTTTTTGGCTTCTCTCTCTTCTACTGAAATCATCAGACAGGGCTGCAAGCAGCTCCAGGCTTACCGTCCTCCTGCCCCAGGTGAGAAATCCCGAGTAAGGTTCCTAACAGGCCTGGGTTAGATCATGGGTCTGGAACAATTATTGGGAGGTTGCGTGTCCATGGGGAGTGGGTGCTGGATTAAGCCCCGTGCCCATCAGGCTGCTCCCATTCTGTTAACAAGGTTGGGGCTCAGGGAGAGGAGAGCTCCCCAAAGAAGGGTGAGGCAGAGATATGGCCCCAGTGAACCACTGTGCGTGTGCCAGCCCCTGTCCCCTACGTGGTGCCTGTTACAAAATCTGAGAACCCCATCTGGGAGCCATTTCCTTCCATGTGGGGTGGTGCTTATGATTCTGGGCAAAGTGTTCTTCAAACCTCCTCCTTTCCACTGGTCTGTCCTTCTGCTACGTGGGGTGGCGAGACCTAGCGGCAAGGCAGGCAGGTTGCCTGGGGCAGTTCTCACTTAGCTCTGTTGTCCTGGTCTAATTATTCCTAGCATCTACCTTCCACCCTCCCAAGGCTTCTTTCCACCCTCCCAAGGCTTCTGCTTTGGTGGGCAAGTTCATTATCTCATAGCTAGTAGGCATCAAACTCTAAGGAAGTGACTTCGTTAAGAAATCTTAAGCCTGGGTTTTGGCATCAGACACGTTGGAGATCACCTTGACACTGTGAGATACTGGCAAAGTCACCAAAGTTCCCCCAGACTCATCCCCCCCTCTGAAAAATGGGGTGCCGAGAAGACAAAATGAGAACACATTTAGCCTAGCATTAGGCACAGGAGTGATACCTCCTTTCCATTTTTCCAGAGCTTTGATTTTGACCCTTACTTCCAGCCCCCAAGCTCAAATTCTGACAAGCTTGGGAAGCTCATCCTGGTGTATTTTGCCCATTTCTCTCTATCAGCTCCGTGACTAAAAGACCTCAGTCCTCAGGGCTACGTCAGGTGGATGCTGTCCATTCTCATTTAAGGCAGGAAACGATTTGACTATCTTTGCTGTTGCTACTATAAATCCTACTGGAGTCACATCAAATGGGACAAATTTCAAATTTCACCCATGAGACCTTTATCAGGTTTGCATCCCATTTAGAGACCCACAGTGGAAAATGGATTTCAAAATTGTGTGCACTGCATTTTGAGGTTGAATATTTTAAAACCTGAATGCATAACCAAAAATTGGCTGAGGGCGAATAAACCGTACTGACCCATATCAATGAAGGAGATCAACTCCACTTCTACTGAGAGTGAGTGGAATTGCTTATCAAACAGCTCACTTCCCATATTCTCGTAAATTACAACAACAGGCAGAAGAGATTGGACTCCTTTCTTCCGTTTCTTCCTGTGTTTTCTCTGTGCAGTTTTCTGGCACTGTAGCCTACAAAATAAGATTATGGGAATTTGGAAATCTTTAGAAACTTACCAACTGTATATCTGTGACTTGAAAACTGGTAAATTAGAGAAAAAGTCATCATTTTATATTGACAAAGTTCAAAATGGACACCATCAGGGTAGGTTTAAAATAGGTAATAAAACACATTTTCTGACTCAAACCTACAGGTAATCTTCTCGCAGTTGACATGGTTCATATAACACTAGAAACATCACAAAATAGCCTATTATGGCACGTGGACTTACCGTCATGCCTTTTACAATCTGCAGAATTGCTGAATCTCATTTTTGTTAAACGTTATCATGTTGTCAATTTTCTAACCTCATTCTTAATCTTGAAAATGTGCCCCTGATTTCTATTTCACACAAGCCAGTAATAAGATATTGTTTTCCTCTATTATCATCTATTTTCTATGGTTATCATGGTGTCGTCATTTATTATTATTTATGGCCCCTAATATACATCTTGACATCCAGGGTAAATATTGTTAAGCTCAGTGAAAATTTGTTGAATAAGGGCTAGAGGGTGGCGGAGTTGTGTTATCATGTGTCATCTCTTCATAAAGCATCGATAGCATATGATAATGCAATGGCTTCTTGTTCTTCAGATATTTCCTCTTTGGTGGCTCTGTGCTGGGCCTGACGTCTTAGGTTCCAGGGTTTCAGCAACAAAGGGCATCCAGTTCTCACCAGGAACAGGCAAAAGAACAATATTGAGCGGTTGCAGCTAATCCTTATAATTGTGTATGACTTTCGAGATGAGAAAAGGCTTTCACATTTGTTATCCCATTTGATTTTTACATTAGCTCTGGGAGATAAGACAGGCACTTATTATTAACCCTATACACCAGACAAGGAAGCTGTTAGGAATCAAGGTGGCATTTTGTGGTATTCCACGATGTTCAGACCAGGGACCTGTTAATGACAGGATCCTAGCAGATAAGTTGCATCTCCCTCTGGCAGATGTGGAAGAGGAATGAGAGGCAGGCAGAGTCCCCCGCTGGGTAGATGACGATGGTCCAAGCAGCTCTCTGGATGGGGCCAAGCAGAGCCGATGGCAGAGGCTCCAGGCGTGGGAAGGGCATCTGATTGCCCAGAACATCTAAATCTTCACCCCCATCCGGGCCAGGCCACATGGGTAAAAAAACATCCAGGAGAGATGGAGCTGACCAAGACCTTCATCCTGCATGGAGCTCCCACATGTACCAGGCATGGGAAGAAGAAAACACACATACACACACACACACACACACACACACACACACACACACATTCCTTTATTTAATCCTTAAAGAAATTATATTTAGTTATCTGCATTTTACAGAGTAGTATTCTGAGATTTAGAGAGAATAAGCAATTTCTGAAGTACAGGATTAACGGATTTTATTGTAATAAAGAAAAATGTTAAGGGAATTCCCTGGTGGTCCAGTGGTTAGGACTCCATGCTTCAACTGCAGGGGTCCGGGGTTCGGTCCCTAGTCAGGGAATTAAGATACCCCAAGCCGTGTGGTACGGCCAAATTTAAAAAAGAAAAAAAGTTTAAAAGTTGACCGTGGACTGTTCTCTTTCTATATAAATATAGTTACAGATTACATATTTGTATATATGTGTATACCTCATTTTATATACGCCTATATGTAGGTATGTAGATACAAGTATAGATATAGATATTAATATAGAGGTAGAGACAGAGGTGGCTAGATTCTTTACTTTTGTTGAGGTATACAGCCCAGGTGCTGAGAAGCACAGATATAAGGGTGCAGCTTAATGCATTTTCACAACCCAAACATGTCAATGTGGCTCTCACCCAGCTCGGGAAGCCTGGCAACTCCACTCCCCAAGAAACCTTCCACAAGCTCCCCTCCATCCCTACTTCTCACAGCCTACATTAGCTCTACCTAGCCATCGTCCTGCATATCGATGAAACGTTCTGTATCATGTCTAGATTCTTTCACTAAATATTTTGTTTGTGAGATTGAACCTAATTATGTATTTTTCCTGGAGGATTCAATTGTGCTAACCCATAAGTGAGCTTTTAACTTAAGAGAGCCCAGCCTACTTGGTTTCTTGATCTGTATCCATGGCCTGACATTTCATGACATTAAAACTGCATGAAAGCATTAGAAGGTGTAGGGGATAGGAGCTAATGGAAGGCTTGGGTTTGTACCTAAGGCAGATCCATAACTAGCTGTGTGGCCTTAGACAAAGCCCTTAACCTCTCTGTGCCCAGAGTCTCTTGTGACTTGTCAGGGTTTCTCTCCAATATCCATTTGATACAACATGTATAAATTTGGTGTCCTATAGAAGGAATCAGGACATCCCCCAAAAGCCAGACGTGTTTATTTTGTCCAATTATCTTTTTACACTGGGAGGATTATTCAAATCCATTTAGTAACCCATTATAGTTTCTATTCAACACGCTTCTGTAAATTTAAGAACTCATTCTGGCAAATTCCTTCCCCTGGACTAGGCTGGCAACGCCCTTACTGGTTTTTCTGCGGCTGACACCTCTCCTTCCAGCCTCTTCTCCAGACAGAATGGGCAGTGATCACCAGCATGAGCTTTCTAAAACTAAAACCAACCCTGACATTCCCCTGCAGAATGTTCTCCATCAGCCGCTAGGTGTTGATTGAATAGACTCCTAGTTATGTAGCATGGTATGCAAAACCCTTTAAAATGTGGCCCAACCTGCCTCATAGCCAGCCATTCCCCAAACAAACCTTACTGTCTGGCGTCCGACCACAGACTATGCCTCTGACCCAGCAGCTGCTTTTCTCTCTGATTGAGGGGGAAGGGGAACCACCCCCCAAAATTATGGGGAGGACTGTGTCTCATCTACAGCAGGGCTGGCAAACCATGGCCTCCCCAGGGCCAAATTCAGCCCCACTGTCTGGCTGTACAGCCCATGAGCTAAGGAAGGTTTATGGTTGGGGAAAAAAAAAAAAAAAAAAAGAATATTTCATGACATGTGAAAATGATAGGAAATTCACATTTTAGTGTCTATAAGTAAGTTTTATTGGAACACAGCCATGCTTGTTCGTTTATGTATTGTTCATGGCTGCTTTCACGAGACAACAGCAGAGTTGCCTGGTTGTGACAGAGCCTCTGTGGCTGGCAAAGCAGAAAATACCTACCAGTTGGATCTTTACAGATAGTCTGTTGATCTCTGATCCACATTTACAGTACTTTGTAATTTACTTTCCAAGTTGAGAATATATGTATGTATATGTATGTGTGTGTATATATATGTACAGATATATTTGTCTGTGTGTGTATATATACATATATATATATATATTTTTTTTTTTTACTCTGTGTAGTAACGCTTTATTCAGTTTTGTATCCCAGCCTCTAATACAGAGCTTGACACAGCACTGTACACACAAGTGTTAAATTGCCTTGGCTGCTTGGGTCCACAGTTTAAGTTAGTGACTCTGAGGTTTACCTAACTGGTGGTTAGTGCATCTACCCAGAGGTTGTATGTAGATTTAAGTTTAGAACTCAGTATTTATGCTAGTGAATGGGAGGGGGTATATGCAGGTCAGGTGCACAGCTATTTACTTTGGCTATTGAATAATAGGCATTGTGTTAGGAATACCAAGTTCCTGATCGTAAGAGATGAAAAAGGGGTGAGTTCTCCCCTCAAGTTTACCTTTTAAGAGGCGAAGACAGATGATAATAGATCATTTGAACACTCTTTTAGTTAGCTCTGTGTTTTTGGAGAGAGAGGACATTCTTAGAAGTGGAGGGGAATCCAGAGACCCAGAGAGGCAATTCCTTCTTTGACCATCCCCAAGCAAACTGTTTGACTTCACTAACCTTGATTTTCACGTTTGGAAAAGGGCTTGAGTGTAAAACAGATCAAGCCTGAGGTCCCTTTCAGCGCTAAGTCTACAGATTTATATATCTTTCCATTTGACTCTTTTATTTAACTTTTCAATAGACACCTTTCTAACCAATGGCATCCAGGCGTTTGGCTTGTTTTAATATGTATGAATATATCTATTCTAAAGGCATTGTTCAGAGGTTTCGCAGCACAAAACCCAAGGGAGACCTCTCTATCCTAAAAAGTACTAGAATGTAGAAACAAAAGAGTCTCCATATCTAGGAGAAGATAAGGCTGTATTTCGAAGTTCATTTTTTTAATTACCAAATCACTTCAAACAGTTTCCAAACGTAATAGGAACAATATGGTATAGCTCTTGATGCTGGCTTCCACAATTAGTGTGTTATTAATTAAACTCTTGAGTAATGTAATAACTTGACGGTTAAAGCCCCTCTTTGCATTTAAAGTGCGTGCAAACTGTGGCTCCAATTATAAATAAACTCTACTGCTATGGGCTTAAAACTGCAAATTTAATTATTCAGAGTAAATTGTTCAATCGATGCTTTATTCTGGAGAAATGTTTCCTGAACATTCTAGCAGGTTCCATACGAATGGATGTCTAAAAGAGAGTTCTATAGGATAGGCTTCCTTGTACATAGTTCTGTCCCCTATCCTCCCTGCCCTCTCTACTTCTGCTCCAAACAGAAAATCCAGATGGGTTCTCCCACACTCCTGGTTCTTCCCATCCAATCTACCACCCTCTCACTCCATGGCTCCTGGAATAAACTCCACACTAAACATGATTTGAGCATACCCTTCCATCACTTAAACGTTGTCGAGCATTTCCATAAGTTTCGGAATGAAGCTTAAACCCCATAGCTTTGTACACCTGTCCCTGCAAGGATACACATCACTCGCCATGTCTAGCTCCTTAGCATCTGTCCCACACTCACCTATTGGTCCATCTCGTTGAACCCACAGATGTGACTTCAATGAGCAAAACTGTTTTGTGCCTCCAGTCCTTTGCACAAGCAATTCCTTTCTCCTGGAATGCCTTCCCTCTGTGATGAATTCCTCTTTGTACTGTGCTAACCATTTTAGTGCTGGAGAGAGGATGCTTCCTGCAGATAAGGCTGAGTCAGGGTGTGGACTGGTCCCAGAGAGCAGGAAGTCATTGCAATTTCTAGGACCATCTCAGAAAAGGCCTCAAGAACCCTAGGCTAGGTGAGTTATTGATACCACTCAGGGATTCCAGAAACCTAGTCACTGCCCCCAAGTAATTGGCTTTTGTGACTTCTATTTGCTTCCCATCAGAGAAAGACTTCAGTCCAAGGCAAGCTCTGTGATGAGCGTCTGAGGTGTCCTTGTCTCTCTGCCTAAAGGCCTGTAGAGGACCATCTCCAGTGAGGAATGGCACTGATTCAGGATGTCAGGCACACAACTTTCCCCAGGAAAACCATCGAAGTAAATGAAGACCACACATAAATAACTTGCAAAAAGGCAAAGCAGTCCAGTGGCCCTAAGAATGGGTACAGACAAATCATTCTGGAGATTTAAAAAAGAGGGTGACCGGACCTGGTTGGGGAAACAGTCAAATCCTTCATGAAGGAAATGGCACTTGTAATAAAGGTATGGAGACCAGTTAGTCTAGTCGGGACCTGTAGATATCACGAGCTAATCTCCACGCATCAGGTAGGACTCACTTCCTGTCCATGGACTCTCTACCTTTTATTCATATCAAAGATTTTGTGGTCTTTTGAGTGTGTTGTTGGTGCTCTTGATACAAAGCAGCAATTTCCAAACTTCTATTGCTAAGCTAGACAACTTACTTGACTTTTGCTGTGTCTAATCTGTCACTGATGCTATTGTCTCATTATTGCTCCCTTAAATGGAGTCATTGTTTTTAACTTGGATGAATCTTCTTCTGTACAACTCTATATTACATTTTTAAAGGGACAGCAGTATCCCACATCATCATTTAGAGATGAAAGTAAAATAAAGACAATGAAAATAAAGCACTGTTATGAAATTCTAGCTAGATGCTGTTGCCTGCCAAGGTTTGAGCCTATGGCTTGCCATCTCTCTGTTAAGAAGAGAGATTAAGAGTCTGTGTAGAAAAGTGTTAAAAATATACATGCATGTGGGCTCCAACCTGAAGCTTTCTCCCTGAAGCAATTGAAATAAGGTTGAAAACCAGACATTTTTCATCATGAGTTTGGTGTTATCTGATGCTATTGCCATGCACTGCCTCAAATCATCTCGGGTCCCATCTGTGTAGAGTTGTGCACTCAGAGAAGCATTGATAGGAAGGAAAGAGCACTGGGCCCACATTCAGAGACCTGGTTCCATTGCCAGGTCAGACACACATGTCCTGCAGCAAGTAATTGAACCAGTGTGTCTACAATGAGGATAATAGCAGGCATTACATTTATTTCCATGGAGTCATTCATCCGTTAAAGTTGCAAATACCCATTGTGCTCCTACTATGTGATAGGTCTTTTCCTGGGCTCTGGGCTGTTTTGAAAAACAGATGAGATATTGGATCTGAAAACACACTGGGATGGGATAAACAGCCATTATCATTACCATAACAATAAGCTTTGAAAATGTGTCCTCCTCTGCTGGTGCTATTTCCAGCCTGCCCACATCATGCTTGGAAGAAGGTTTTCTTGGCCCAGGAGTCCAGAGATGCTTGAGTTAGACCCTCTGCAGGTCCCCTGAAGCCTGGTCCTGAAGTCCAGGATGCTGCGTTGTCTTTGATGCACTGTCTGTACATCAGGGCAGGTGCTGTTACTTTAAAGCTGTGCCCGCTGCAATTAAAAAGCCTGTGAGATAAGATCAGAAGCTAAAGAGAACAGCTGAAGGGCAGTCAAAATATTTTAATAATGTAACCATGCTTCAAATTTTAATTTGGTTTTACTTTGCATGCTTTATTATCTGAATGGGACAAATGGAAACACAATAAATTTCAGAGGTTTGATCAGCTTGAGCCTTAAAATTCTTAAGGATACTGAGAGCGAGGCTCCCTGGTGCTTCTCAAAACCATAAGATCAGTTTATAGAGTGCTCTGGATTTAGCGGGGGAAGGCTTGGGTCTGGTCTCACCTCTGACCCTGACGCCTGTGCCCTTGGGTAGGTCACCCCTCTGCTCTCAGCTTGCTTCCCCTTCAGTCAGATGTGAACAGTGCTCCCTGCCTGGTCCATGTCTCCCGAGGGTCTCCATAGACTTCAGTGATTACGTCCCAGAGACATACCTGGACAGCATACAGAGAAGACAGGTCAAGCCCAGCATTTTGAATATTCCAGAAACTTGCCCCAATCCATCTTCTTACGTTGGCTCTTTCCAAAAGGGAAGACTTTACTGATACTTGCACCTCTGCTTGCCTGCCTCTCTGTGTTCCCTTTGATTTATCTTATAAGGTTTCAAAGTTCGCCTTTTCCCTGTAGCCTTTTCAAATTCTATCATCTGGAAATGACCTGTCCCCTCAGCCCTCCACTGCAAACCCCATTCATCAGATAGTTAGCACAATCTACCTGTAAGAGGGTGGTTAGCTGCTCACCTCTTCTCTTCTTCCCATGCATGTAGCCAGACTATATTTCCAAGACTCCCTTGCAGATATGTGTGGCCATGACTGAGCTCTAGCTGATGGGATACAAGCAGAAGTGATGTGCACCTCTTCCAGAACTGGTCCAGGAAAACCTCCCATGCATCACCCCACATGTTCTTTTGTTCTGGCTTAATGCAGCTGCACATGGAAATCTAAGAGACCAGGTTTTCAAGAGGATGAAGCCATGAGATAGGAGTCAAGAGCCTGAATCATCCCTTGGAGGAGATGCTCGTCAGTGGGAATATCTGCTCTGGACTTTCCACACATGAGAATTATGCGTCCATCATGTCTGAGCCATTGTATATTCCACGGTTGGAATTGCCTTCTGCATCTGTAATGAGGTGACATCCTCTGGGGCAGGGCTCTTGCTCAAAGCAGGCCCCACCCTGGTACTGTGTGTAATTATCCTCCCTAAAATATGGGTTTGGTGGAGAGTTTGGTAACCTGAAGGGAACATACTCACCTTTTTACAGGAATGTTGTGACAAATTCATGCCTTCTACACTATAAATTAGGTCTAGAGTCACAAACTCAGAGTTACATTTCGTATTTCCCAACATAAGTCATAGGCCCAGTTCAAAGGTGCATATGATAAAGAAATATCAGAGGGAAGGAAATTTTCTATAATTGAGTACATAATAAGCATAAATATATACATATATATCCTAATTTTGTAGATGATTGAAATATATTTTCTCACTTGTCTACCTTTCTTCCTTTAATTTCTTCATTAATTCATCAAATATCAATAATATTTGGGCCCCTACCTTGTGCTAGATGTTTTCCTGGGCTTTGGAGATATATCCATTAAGCAAAGTATTTGCTTGCATAGGGCTTACAGCCTACTGCACACAATAAATAATAAACAAGTGTATTTGTGTGCTGCCAGATGGCAATAAGTGCTCTGAATAAAATGTAAAGAGGCAGAAGCTTCACAGACAAGATGACATTGAAGCAGAAACCTGGACAGAACAAGGGGGCGATCCATGTGAACTTCAAGGAAAAGAGTATTCTAGGAAGGTTTAATAGCAAGTGCAAAGTCCTGCAGTGCGAGCATGTTTAGGGAAGAGTAGAGAGTATGATACAGCAGACTAAGCCAATGGGAGAATGGTACCAGGATGGGAGGTGAGGTTGGATTCATAAATTGGGACAAGAGTGGCAGATTACACAGTCACTTGCCCCTGAATGAACTTTGTCTTTTACTCTAAATAAGATAGAAAAGCATTAGACTTTTCTATCATGAGTTATTAGACATTATTAGTTAGACATTAGTTATTAGACTACGATTAGACATTACTAGCATTAGTTGTGAGCAGACTATGATGATGCGAATATGTCATAACCAGCTCACTCTGGCTGCTCTGATGAGAACAGAGGCTAGAGCAGCAGAACTTACTGCAATGATGGACATGCTCTATAGGCGTGCTGTGCAATACAGTCACCACCAACTCTGCATTGCTCACTAGTGGCTACTGAGCCCTTGAAATGTAGCTAGTTCCATTGAGAAACTGAATGTTTAATTTTGATTTAAATTAAAATTAATTTGATATACCACAAGTACCTAGTGGCTAGCATATTGGATGGTGCAGCCCTAGAGAGACAATGGCTAAGCAGGTGACCAGTTGGGCTGTGGTGATACCAGAGGTATGAGAGGAAGACACCCCAGCTCCGGGCCTGATGAATGTGGTGAGAAGTCTTCACAGTTCAGATGATATTGGAAGCACATCTAATAGGATTTCCTAACAGAGAAAAGAAGAGAAAACAAAGATTCCTGAAAGACTTCTGGCACAGCAGTAGAAACGATAGAATTGTATTTTCCTGGGATTGTAAGACAAGGGGAGGAGCAATTTTGGGAGGAGAAGAGAAATCAGAAGCTTAGGTTCGAACCTGATCATTTGGGGCTTCCTGGTGAGCATCGGCATGGAGCTGTTGGGAAAGCAATTGCACATATGTGGCTAAAGTTGAGGGGTGGGGTCCACGCTGGGGATATATGCTTGAGAGCTGACATTTAAAGACACATGACTGGATGATAACATCCGGGGAAATGAAAATGTGAAGAGAATAGACATATCTGGAAACAGAGTTCTAAGTGCTCCTGTGCCCAGAGATCTGGGTGATAGAGAAGCATCAATAAGTGGTGAAGACCTGGCAGATGGAAGGTGTCGAGAAGGCGGGGCAGGTCAGTGGGATCACAACACTGACAAGTCACATCACTTGAGGAGAGGAACTGGACACTGGATTTCACAACAGGAGCCATGCGTAACCTCGGCGAGAACTGTCTGAGCAGCACAGAGGGGCTGGAAGCTTGGCTACAGTGTGTTCCTGGAGACCTTGGGGGGCCCGTGCAAGGACTTTTGTTGTAACTGGGGACAGAGAAATACAGGTGGGTCGGTCCGTTCATAAACATTTACTGAGTCTGCTCTGAAGCACGACTGGGGTGGGGATGGGAGAGACAATTCTAATTAGTTAGATGGAGCCTTCCTTCTTTCTTTTCCTCATTCCATCATTTCCTGGACCTTGAGTGGCTGCTAAACAGAGGGGCTTCCTCAGGGATATCCTTCGGGCCACACAGGCGGAGCTGGAGCCCCCTCTGTGCCTGCCCAGTGCCCCCATTGCCCTTGCCTTGTCTTTGTCACCCTTTCACTGCCCCTCGACTAGAACAGGAACTCTCGTGAGATGTGTCCATCATCCTCATCTTTTCCTGCGTGGAGTGGGGCACAGAGTAGGTGCTTATTAAGTGCTTGTCAAGGAGATGACTATAAAAATGAATAAGACATAATTCCTTGCTGTGGAGGTGCTCAGGGTCGAGTGGAGAAGGGAGGGAAATTTGGGAACTGCTAATGAGAGCCTGGAATAGGAGGGGATCTGAGAGAGAGGAGGAGAAAGCCCGGAGGCAGGTTAGTGATCACTGAGGCAGGGAAGGAAGGAAGACCTCAGTGTCCTGAGAGGGAGCAAGGATGCTTGGCTGCGCTGGAGAACGTCCCTCTGGCTGGGCTCTCCAGTGGGCAAGATGGAGTGTTTGCTGCGTCCTAGAGACAGGCTTCCAGAACTCTCTGGGTGTGGGCCCAGTTTCCCCCCAGACTCCAACAGAACACTGCATGGTCCTACTGCACATGAATAGCACATAGCTCTCACCACGTGAGCCTCAGCATCTGCTTCAACAGCCAGTGCCGCCTTCCTGGGCCTGCAGTTTGCCCCGCTGGGCCCTGGGCTCAGAGGCCCCAACGCTCGGTTCCAAGCTCTGTGGTCACCCTCTTGAAATTCTTACTTTTTGAGTAAATGACTCCACGTATTCATTTGGTGCTAGTGTCGTGTATTATATACCAGCTCCTGTCAGCCTTTACCCTGTTCAGTAAGATGAAGCCACTGATATACATCTGGATATCTGGGCAGGGTCCGATTCCTAAACACATTTCTAAATGCTGACTCTCCATTTCTGCATACATCTCTTCATACATGAGCTGTTGCCTATGAGCATAGAACTGCATACCCCACATGGAGTAGTGTGACCCTAAAGGATGACTGAGACTTGGGCAGGGAAGTTGTTCCAGGTAGAAAGAAGAGGGCACAATTTAACTCATCACATCTACATATATGACAGGGACAGACACAGAGAGAAAGAGAACCTCCCAGGCATCTTGTTCAGGGCCGACACTGTACCATATGAACAATGGATACTGGATCCTAGACAACAAGGGATACGTCTTCCTTGCGATGCTCGGGGTGCCAGCATAAGGCAGTTGGTAACAATAAGTGCGTCGTTCACAACCATTACAACAATCCTTATAATCCGTCCTACAACATGTGTAGGGAGTGAGTAACCTTGGCCACATTTCCCAGGGAGGAGAACTGAGTCACAAAAAGTTGATTGAGCCACCCCAAGCTCAGCAATCAGTCCCTTGAATCCAGGCCCTCTAAGTCTGAAAGATGCATGGAACCCACTCTCTGCCTGTTGAGTGTGGAGAGCAGCCTTCCATTTCCAAAGGTAAAGATGTATTCTTTTCCCTTTATCTCTGTGAGTGAGCAAGCTGTCATTTTAGCAGGAGCCAGAAAGGTGAATCGTTCTGTGAAACTTTCTATAAAGAATTTATGAAGATGAAGGCTCTGAGGACCCAGCCTGACTGCACTGGAGCCAGGAGGAGCTCAGGAAGGCACAGCCACTTCTCACCAGCTCACCGTCTATTTACCTTGGACTTGACCTCCAGCTAAAATCCTCCTGCTTGGGGAAAGAGTAAGGAGGCTTTTTCTTTCTCACCTTGAATGCTGTGCTCCCTCTCAGCAAGTGCCACCCTGTAGGACTGGGCTCTCCTGCTTCACCTTCTGAAGCCCAGTGCTGGCTATGGGAGTCTGAGCTTCTAGGGGTGGTGCGTTTCTGCTCAGAGGTTCCCCTTGAACCTGGACCTTAACAGGGCAAAATGCACTCTCAGATTCACTGCTTTAAATAAATGCATTTAGCCAAGAAATGTCCCTTCTGCCACAGATGTTTCGCACTGGAACCAGAGTGCAAAGGGGAGCTTAATTAAAAGCTAACAATTTCCAGGTCCAGCATTGGCATACTCAGCCAGCCTGAGTCTGGAGGTGATATCCCTGTTGGCAGCGTGTAAGGTGGAGGCCGGGGCAGGAAGGTGTCCTTTGAACAGACTCCCGTGGAGCAGATGCTGCATCGCTGTTGGGAAGAGAGCTGAAGGAAGACTCCTCTGACTCTGAAGAATTGCTCACTGCATCAGTGAGAGTTTCACTACATGTCAGGCACTGACGTCGGCATGCCAGGTGAGGACGAGGGAACGGGGGCTTCTGGCATTCATTCACTCACTCATTCCTTTAGTCAACACTCACTCAGCCACGACTGTGACCAGCACTGTGCCCAGAGCACCTTCCCATGGGTTACTTTGCATGGTCGTCATTTTGTCCTGCAAAAGATGTTGAATTTGACCTTATTTGGAAATAGGGTCTTTGCAGATGATCAAGTTAAAATGAGATCATTAGGGTGGGTGCTGATCCAATATGGCTGGTGTCCTTATAAAAGGGGCCCTTTTGGATACAAACACACATAGAGAGAGAAGGCCATGTGAAGATAAATGTGGAAATCAGGGTGACGCTTCTACAAGCCAAAGAACACCAAAGATTGCCAGTAAACCACCAGAATCTAGGGGAGAGGCAGAGAGCGGATTCTCCCTCAGAGCCTCATAAGGAGCCCTGCCAACATTTTGATCTCGGACTTCCAGCCTCCAGAACTGGGAGAAATATTTCTGTTGTTCTAAACCATCCTGTGTGTGACACTTTGCTACAGCTGTCCTAGCAAACTGCACGATGGAGGTGGGCGTGGAAACCTCAGGGATGTCAGGGGGAGGGACTTGTTCTGTGTGAGGACACTGGGGGGTCCTCCCAAGGATGATGACCTCCAGGCTCTCCCTTAATATCCGAGAAGACAGTCCCGTCCAGCAAGTGCACCAAGGCCACGGGTAAGGACAAGGGATGCTGTGCTCAAGGAGAAGGATGAAACAGGAGGGGGTTACATAAAGCACAGTGCCAGCCCTCCGCCTCTCTTCCCAGCAGTGAAGTGCTGGGGAGGCAGAAAAATCCACAGAAACACATGACAAAATGTTCATGAAAGACGGGAATCGACACATCTCACAGTGTTTGGGGGAGGCAATATGTCAGCCTCTCTAACATCACCCACCCCCCAAATATTCTTTTTTCACTAGGCCTTTCCAAAGTCATGAGTTACATTCCTTGTTAATTTCATTAATGTCATTCATTTCAAGCTCTCTTAAAAGCAATATGTGCTCTCACTTTTAAAAGACATCAACAATAATAATGATACCTGCAAACGCATCTCATTCAAAGGGCAGCGTTAGGATTTGTAAGGAGAAGAGCAATGATCTATCTTTTCTTCTAGGTCCCATGTTACTCAAAGACAAACAGTGAGATTGGTTTATTGTGGTTGTGCCCAAACCTGGCAAACTATTTGGAAAGATATTGGTCCAATGCGTCCTGTCTCAGGAAGGCATCGGAAGTCAAGAAGTTATTCCAGGCCAAAGTCAGGTGTAGGGTCTGTGTCTGCTGCATGTTGGCCTATTTTATTAACCATAACATCCCTGTCCAGCCAGACTAGAAATTCAAGGTTACACACAGAATCATGCACATTCTCCAAGTACAATTGCACGCAGCTGTGCGTCTGTCGTGGTGCTTCAGTTTAAAAGGCTGGGTCGCCATCAGTGGCAGTGGCAGGAATGACTTGCTGTCACTGTCAAATTATTGGTCAGTGGGTTCAGCTTTCCATGGGTTCCTGGTATGAGTCTCTAGAGCCCAGCTGGAATCTGTCAGACCTAACGTACCCTGTCCTCACAGCATCTTGGACGGTCGCTCGCAATTCTGTTTTAGTACTCATTTTTTTTTTTTTTTCGGTATGTGAGCCTCTCACTGCTATGGCCTCTCCTGTTGCGGAGCACAGGCTCCGGACGCGCAGGCTCAGCGGCCATGGCTCACGGGCCCAGCCACTCCGCGGCATGTGGGATCTTCCCGGACCGGGGCACGAACCCATGTCCCCTGCATCAGCAGGCGGACTCTCAACCACTGCGCCACCAGGGAAGCCCTTTAGTACTCATCTTAATCAGGTTTTCATCATATTTGTTATAAAAATAGCAACTAATAATTATCAAATATGTATTATGTGCCAGAAACTCTGTGTTTTACATACAATTATTTGTTTTAATTACCATTCACTAATCACATGCCCAGACACCAAGCTGGCATTGGTTAAGAGACCTGGCCCTCTAAAGACAATTCCTCATTTAATCCTTCTGACAAGCTGTGACTTATATCGCCCCTGTTTACAGATGAGAAAATTGACATTGAAAGGGGCTAACTAAACTGCCCAGCTTCACAGCTGAGACGTTAGGCCACCCCTGCCTCTTCCACACACAGGCTATGTATCTCTTTTCACATCCTCCTTCTCTTGGACAATGTTGCTCTACAATTGGGTGGTGTTGCTTAAGGCAATGTTACACCCTTTCTGGGTAACTCACTGAATTTCTAAAATGGGATGAAGCAGACCCAGGAGGAAAAGAAGAGAATTGGGTCATAGCCTCAGTCCCTGGAAAGCAGGAGGCAGAAGGCCCACGTTATTGGGGATATAAATTAGGAAGCAGTGAAATGGGGTCTCTACACACCAGCCACCCCTCTGACCCTCTGCTCATGGAGAACCAAGAATTATAGGGAAAACAATTCTCATCTACTGTAACAGCTAAAATATAGCACTGGGGTGGATTCCAGAAAACAGCTGCCTGAATAAACTTAGTGGACACACTGCAGGAACCTTCTGTGTGTATCTAATTTCCACACCCTTGTGGATTTCTAACCAGTCCAAGTTGGCAGCTCAGACATCCAAGTTTTGCTGCGTGCTTGCTATTTAATACCTAGTCTTGTTCCCAGCTGTGTTCTGCAGACCCATAAAAATCAAGCAAAATTCCAATAATGTAGGCAAGGAAAAAGCATTCAGCCCTGCCATGTCCTGGGCGTGCATGTTGGAGCCATGCAATAAGAGCTGGAGTACTCAAATTTGACTCTAAGTTCTGCCACTTACTAGCTCAGTGACCTTGGAGAATTGATTTATCTTCTCTGAGCTTCAACTCCTTAATTTACCAAGGGGACATTGCTACCACCCAGGACCTGGTAAGCATTAAATAGGCAATGTGTGTGAAAGCCAGCTTTTGAAGCTTCCATAACATTTTTCCTGCGTACATAGTTTAAAACCTTCCTCTTTATTTGGTACATGTTTCTCAAAGCTCTACGCATACACCTTAGCACTTTATAATAAGCTGTTTACTGAGATCACCTGTTCCTGTTACTGGCACGTGTTCAGGCACTGCAGAGGTACGTAGGCATGTGTCTCCCCAGAGACACCCACAGTCTAACACAGGGATGGATGTAATAATGCAGATGTCATCAACATCAACGCAGTTGTTGATCCTGAGAGCTGTTATAGATGCAGGAACAGAGATTGGCAAAAACCAAGAGGAAAGGATGAGTCTCTCCACCTGAGAGAGTCTGAGAAATTGCCTTAGACCTGAAGAAAGTGCTCCGTGAGCTGAGGAGTGAGTGGAAGATGCTAGACCGACCAATCAACAAACTCACAAGCCCAGGTCACACCAGGACAGAAAGGAGGAGCACAGAGAAACGGATGGCCATCTGGGATTTGTCATGGGGAGGTGTATTTGAGTCAAAGTTTGGAGGATGAAAAGAGGGTTTGTGTTGAGAGTCGAATCACTGAATTTTTCACTGAAGGGTGAAAATAAATGGTCCTTAATGGGTCCAAAGGTGATTGAAGATTTAGATCATAGAGAGTAGTTACAGGGCACTAAGAGCTTGGAATTCCTTCTGGAGAATCTGTTCAGGTTCAAGGGGAACAAAGGAAAGTAACTTGTGCTTCATGTAGATACCTCAGGCTCTTGGTGGAAGAAGCAATGAAGCATGGGGATAGTAAAGTCAGGAAGACCAGACAAAAGATGATGGTATTTGACACTATGCCTTTCATTCTTTTTTTTTTTTTTTTTGCAGTACGCGGGCCTCTCACTGTTGTGGCCTCTCCTGTTGCATAGCACAGGTTCCAGATGTGTAGGCTCAGCGGCCATGGCTCATGGGCCCAGCCGCTCCACGGCATGTGGGATCTTCCTGGACCGGGGCATGAACCTGTGTCCCCTGCATCAGCAGGCGGACTCTCAACAACTGTGCCATCAGGGAAGCCCTATGCCTTTCATTCTTGTTGAATGGATAAATAGATAAAGAAAATGTGGCAATATATATTATGTATATATCTATATTATATATTTTATATATGCATATAATGTATATATTTTAAATATATATAATGTAGATACTTAATGGAATATTATTCAGCCATAAAAAGGAAGTAAAATCCTGGAGGACATCACGATAAGAGAAATAAACCAGATAGAGAGAAACAAATCCTTTTTGATCTCACTTATATGTAGAATCTAAAAAAAAAAAAAAAAAAAAAAAAAAGTTGAACTCAAAGAATCAGATTATAGAGTGGTGGTTGTTTCCATGGGCTGAGGGGTGAGGAAAATGGGCAGATGTTGGTCTTCTTGTAATCTTTCACTTACAAGATGAAGAAGTTCTGGGGACTATAGTTTATAACACTGTGTTGTATATGGTGCTTGAAATTTGCTAAGAGAGTAGATCTTAAGCATTCTCACCAAAAAAAAAAAAAAAAAGCAACTATGTGAGGTGATGCATTTGTAACTTGGGTGTGGTAATCATTTCACAAATCATCACACTGTTCACTTTAAATATATAAAATTTTATTTGTCAGTTATACCTCAATAAAGCTCCGGGAAAAGTAAATTGTTATCTACCATAGAAATTGCATTCTCCTGGCTGGTGATTGGTAAACTGGGGACGTGTGACCCAATGCTGACCAATGAAAGGTAAAAGGAACACTTGTTATTTCCGGGAAATATTTTCTCTCTTATTAAAAGATACACAAAGCAGAGATATCCCTTGCTATGAATTGAATTCAGTCCTCCAAAAAAATATGTTGAAGCCCTAACTCCCAGTAGCTCAGAATGTGAGCTGATTTGGAAATAGGGTCATTGCAGATGTAATTGGTTAGGATGAGGTAATTCTGGAGTAGGTTGGACATTTAATCCAATATTTCTGATGTCCTCATAAGAGAGGAGAAGAAACTGAGAGAGAACACCGTAGGGAAACATGGAGACACAGAGAGAAGACCGTCATGTGATGATGGAGGTAGAGGTTGAAGTGATGCGGCTACAAGCCAAAGAACGTATAAGAAGGAACATATAAGGAACATATAAGAAGATGGCCAGCAAATCCCAGAGACTAGAAGAAATCGAGAAGGGATTCTCTCCTATAAGTTTCAGAGGGGGCATAACTTCCATCCTCCAGAACTGTGAGACACTGTCTGTTTTAAAAGTTGATAGTTTGTTATAGCAGCCCTATGAAACTAACACACCCCTCACTGTGGGGTTTGCATCTTTGTAGTGTTGAACTTTGAGGGATGCTGGCCTGGGAACATTTTCCATGTGCTCAGGAAGGTCGAGAGAAAACAGAAGGATCTTTGGCTCCTTAGTTGGGCTGATTTCTCCAGAGTCTCTCTACCATCCATCTCTTCGGAGTGTGATGTAGTATATCACCCAGTCCATTTGAGTTGTGGCTCCTATTATTTACTGGTGAAAACATCTTGTTTAGTCAGGTTGATGCTGCCTGGTCCAGCAAGGCGTATATCACACTCAAGAGAGGGGCTTTTTAACCTGATACTCTGCAAAGACAACAAAAGCAGGTTTTGAGAGTTACCATCCTCTCACTCTTCATAAGAACGTTATGTGACTCCTCGATGGGCTGATGTACGATGAGTTCAGTATCACTCTCCATTTCCTTTCCTAAAATAACATGTGTTCCCAGGGATCTGTGCCTGTGCCAGGCCACCCTGGCTTCTTCATTGTCTTCTAGTGTGTCCTGTCCCCTCACCTCTGAGCTGTACTAAAAAGGACACGTTTGCTTCAGTGCCTTCATTTATTAAGCCACATTCTCTACTCAACACTTGTTTAAAATGCAGCCCTTAGTAGAGTGCATTTCTACAGACAGCGTTGATTCCATCCCTTATCCTCTGCAAACAGCCAGCTCTCTGCTTGACTAGTTGACAACGAAGGACCTGGGACAGTGGGCTGAGTGTCTCTCCAAGCTCAGTGCCCATGTAGCTGCTGTGGCTCCATTCTCTCTGTCTGGGGACAGTGTCCTGAGGTAGCAGGGTGACTGGAAAGGCAGGATAAGCTCCTCTGGAAGGAAAGAAGCATCTCATGCTTGGGGATCTAGTGGAAAATGGACCCACCATTGCACAGGTCCAAAGTACTACCTGGGTGACATCAGGGATGTTCTCTTGTGCCAGCACCAAATGCACCCCACCCCACACTTCTGCTGCAACCACTGGAACACAGGAACAACTCAGATATATGGCTATTTCATCCTTTCATGTCTCATATTGCATGACCTACACATAGCACGGTACAGGGAGAGTGTCTCTATTCACTAAATGTGGGCATGGCGTCATGCGTCTTGGTAAGGAATTTACATGAGTAACAGAGAGAAAATATTGCCTCGATAGAAAAAGAATGTGGTAGATACTGTTATTATCCACAGTTTGCAGATGGAAAGACTGAGGCACAAAGATGCTGAACATTTTACCCAAGAATACACAGCTAGTATGTGGTTGAACCCTGTGCTCCTATTTCCCGAATATGTATTTTAGGGTACGACCAGAGAAAGCAGGGGCAATGGGCGGCAATAGTGACCAAAGGGCAGGGAGGGAGGGAAGCCACTGCAGACCAGGCACTGAGTTCTGAGAGGATGAGAGACAGCCTCAGCGGTTCAATCCAGGATCGTAGGGATTTCTGGACTCTCATGAAATGGAGACTTGTTTTATTCATAAATGAAAGGGAAGGGAAAACTAAAGTGCTGGGTATTGTAGAGATTCTGGAGGAGTTTGATGTACCTGCTAAATATAAATGGGGTGGAACTCACGTTTTAAATGTCCAGTGTCAGACATCATGCTGGGAGCCTTGGGAGCCCAACCTCATTTCTCTCCACTTACCTTTCTCAGGTAGAGAGAACAGGGCACAGGAGGGTCAACAAGAAGAGTTACTCCAAGTGTAGCAACCTAAGTGTCCATGGACAGAAGAATGGATAAGGAAAATGTGGCACATATATACAATGGAATATTACTCAGCCATACAAAGAAATGAAATCGAGTTATTTGTAGTGAGGTGGATGGACTTAGAGACTGTCATACAGAGTGAAGTAAGTCAGAAAGAGAAAAACAAATACCATATGCTAACACATATATATGGAATCTAAAAAAAAAATGGTTCTGAAGAACTTAGGGGCAGGACAGGAATAAAGACGCAGATGTAGAGAATGGACTTGAGGACACGGGGAGGGGGAAGGGTAAGCTGGGATGAAGTGAGAGAGTGGCATGGACATATATACACTACCAAATGTAAAACAGACAGCTAGTGGGAAGCAGCCGCATAGCACAGGGAGATCAGCTCTGTGCTTTGTGACCACCTAGAGGGGTGGGATAGTGAGGGTGGGAGGGAGACGCAAGAGGGAGGAGAAATGGGGACATATGTATATGTATAGCTGATTCACTTTATTATACAGAAGAAACTAACACACCATTGTAAAGCAATTATACTCCAATGAAGATGTTTAAAAAAAAAAAAAGAAGAAGAAGAGTTACTCCAACTGTAATAGCCAGGAAGGAACAGAGAAAGGGCCAGAACCCAGGCTGGCCTGATTTCAGGGTGTGACCTGTCCCTGCTCACCCAGTCACCCACCAGGAAAGTGTTTCCCATAGCCCGGCGTTTGCACACAGCTGCCTGGTCATGATTTGGCCGGGTCTCTCCCTGTTGAGGGCAGCCTACTCCTAGAAAAAGACTTTGGCTTCCCTGGGGAGCTCCTAAACCCTGAATCCTTCCTGAGTGCTCCCAATTTCTCTGGAGCGTGATTACAACCTTCCTGGGAGGATCCAGGTAAGCTAGCATCTAAACAACTGTTCAGGCTCTATGATGTGGGGAAAAGTAAATCTACCCAGTGTAGTCACCAAGAGTCCAGGGCACCTCCACCATGTGCTTCCTGCATTGCTCTCTCTATGTCAGAGAAGTGGAGAGGCATATGGCTGCATAGAGATTCGCTCTTCTTTCCCTCTTATTTGATTTTTCCCTCTTACTTTCTCAACCTCTCTTTCGCTTTACATTGGCACTCTCTATGTTATCAATGAAAACGTGATTTCTCTCAGGTTTTCCTCTTCTTAAATTATTCGTTATGTTTAGAAAGTATGCTGGAGGAGAAAAACACTGTTTGGTAAATATGCTAGCCTGTTCGGTAGTTGAGTAGGTTGACCAGCTGATCCAACAATAGATAGATGATAGATAGATACATAGATATGGGCAGATATGGGTACATGCATATCTGTCTATCTATCTATCATCTATCTACCTATCTATCTATCTATCTATCTATCTATCTATCTATCTATCTATCTATCCATCTATCTATCCAATCTGTCATCTAGTGGAATGGGAGATACATTTATCCTCCAAGCATCTACCCTTGAAAGAAGAGGGAAATTTGAGCTCCCACCTTTGTCGTATGACTCTTCTGCTTCTCCTTGTGCAACCAAGTCAAGCCCTATAATGTGTCTTATCATTGTCAAACTGTCCAGAGAGCACACCTCCCTGGGACCAGTGAAAGGATCTACACCAGGTCTTTTATTTTTACTTTTATTTTTTTAAGGCTGAGTTCAGCACTGTTGGTGGCACCAAAAGAAACCACTGCCACTAGTTGAAAAGTTAATTATGGATTGCCCCTTGAAATAAAACATAAGTTTTATTGGAAGTCGAGAGATAAATAAAACCAGCTGGAGGGAGACTGTCATGAAACGGCTGTGACGAAGCCCATGATGTTCTACTTAGAATAAACAGTCCTTTTATTTTGTTTTTTTAAAGCCCGGGTCTGCCGAGTAAAAGTCATCATCCCTTTCATGTGGGACAAAAGAGGATTTGGAAAGGGAATTTTCTTAAATCTGTGCATTGAAAATGCAGCTTATGGGAGCCTAAAGAAAATACATTTCGCCTTTTCTTACAGTGGGTTCCTCTTAATTGTGACTTTTATAAACCCCTTCTGCAGCCATCGTAACCATTCAATTAACTAACTTCGTTTTTGTATGATGAAAAGAGCCTCTCTCATTGAACATACGGCAGTTATTAGAATGTCTCTAAAGTCCTTTTTTTAAGTGATATGAGAGTCTTCTAGATAAAATAAGGTTTTATTTATACAATCCTAAAATATATGTGACTCTGAGAGCTATAAATAAATACTCTATAGTAGATGCAAAATCTCATTATAAGTAACACTTTTATTAGCATATCCATTGAGCAAAAGACCTTATGATGTTAATATTAATAAAATTAATCTGGAGCTTTTCCATTCAACTAATAATTCCTGAGCTCCACAAATCAGGCACTGTGCTAGGTACTGAGTCTATATACATATGTGTGCGTGCATGTGTTTGTGTAGGTATGTGTACTTTTTTATTCAAGAGTGCTCATTATTGGGGAAAACTAAATTAATGCCACAGTAAAACAAAATTGATGAGAACTTTCTGCGCGCCAGTTCCTATTCTAAGTACTTTATATCTGCTAGCCCACTTCATCCTCACATCAAGTCTGAGAGGTAGGTAGTTACCTAGAGATTCTGAGAGCAGAAAGGGAAAGCAAATTGTCTGCGTTCACCTATATACCATCTGGCTCAGCTGGGGCGGACAGTAAAGCATGTCTAACAAAACATTCTACATTTGAACTAATAGACATCTATTCAGGTATCAAATTCAGAAATGTAAAAAGCTATTTGTTATCTTTTGAAGAACCAAGAAAGCTTTGCTGAAGAGGAAAGTCCCAAGCAGGCCTGAGAAGATAAGATTGGACAGAGAAAGAGCCCCCAGTAAGAAGGAATGTAGATTAGAGCAGTCAGAAAGGTAGACATTGGGGTGTTTTTATAAAACGAACCACAAAATGAGAACCTAAAAACTCAATGAGAGGGGAAATGGTAAATAAATTCTTATATAATCACAATGGACAGCCGGTCATAAAAAGTTGTATTTCAGAATAATTTGAACACTTGCAAAAGTATTTACAATACAGAGTCGAGTGAAAAAAGCAAACGAAAAAAATGTATGTTCAACATAATGGCCATAATGTAAATAAACACAAGCACACATGAAAAATTCTAAAAGACAAATAGTATTTTTTTCTTTGTTAGGAGATTATGGGTGATTTGTATTGTCATCTCTTTATTGTTCTGGAGTCCGAGTATATATATTTATTTCATAATGGCCAGGTATTTACTTTAAAATCTGAAAACGTCATGAAAATATGAAGATAGCAAACAATTAAGGCACCTTGTATATTTGTCATCCTTTTCCTGGCTTTGATGTGCCAGAATCTATACCATTCAAAAAACATACAGTATATAGTCAAAGCACACGTTTAGACACAAAGGATAAGCCTCCCTCATAAAATGTGCTTCCCTTAGTGCTCACAATATTCAGGTTCTGGTGTCTGTAAATTAAAGCTGTTTTCTGCCCATGGTGTGGGTGGAGGTAACAAGGGGAGATTGTATTGACCACCAACTGTGCTACATACATAGAGCAAAGCTATGGAGAGGGGTGGCAGGGATGGGAAGTTCCATCAGTGTCCTTGGCTGGTAAGCTAGCAGCATACGATGGTAGTGAAACCAGGTATGGAAGCAGAGGCATGACCTTGAATTTCAGACCAACATTTGAGCCAAGGGGGCTGTCTGACTGCTGGTGCTCTGTCTCTGGTTCTCTTCCTCTTGGAGATGATTTTCTTATGGTCAGAGATGTGCCCCCAAATTCCACAGTCTGTTAGAGGCAAACTGAACTGGATTATGTTTCTTCTCTGTCTGTACTTTCCACGACCCATTAGTGAAACTTGGCGATTGTTCCCTTCTTTTGTAACTCTTCTTTTCATTCTTTTCTTGCTTTTCAACCATTCATGTTCTCCAGGGCAGGTGGCTAATACTGAGCTCTATTTCTGCACCATATTTAAAATTTCATGGAACACTTTTTCCTGCTATACCAGGAATCCTAGAGTAATGAGTGAGAAAAACCTTCCTGAGTCTATTTTTCTAATTAAATAGAAGTTAGGCCGTGCAAACTGTCACTATGTATCTGAAACCAACTCTTGCCCAGTTTGGGATGACTACAAAAGGAATCTTCTCCAATACCTGGAAAGGCCCAATAGAACTGAGTTTAGTTTGAAGAAGCATTCAGAGCACATGGTAATTTAAATTTCAGCTTCCTATTCAAAAATCACTAGAGGATTTTTTTTTTTTTTACTGTTTTACAAGTGTAGGGTTTTGAACCAAAGTTATAATGTCAGCAGTAAATAAAGGATGAATCTTAACCTGGCAGCGAGAATGTGCCTCTGATCAGAATTTGTGCGAGAACAGATGTATAACAACAAATTCAATATTTTATTACCTTTTATTTTCATAATAATTTTTAATTTTTATGAATTCTAAATTATACTAATCATAATAATGGCAATTTTTTGGGTGACAATATTACATATATTGGACATTTTCAAACAGCAATCAAGATGAGCAAGGTGGAGAAAAACAACACTGTTTTATGCCTGTATTCGTGTTATAATTCTCAGAGCACTTCCGTTTTGTAAAGTAAATTTTTCCTCAAATTAAAATGTGAGAAGGTATGAAATTCTTATTAGATTCATATTAAACAAAGAGAACATGGGTTATAAAAAATTAGGAAAAATAGTGAATTTAAATAGTTTAGAGATTTAGATAAGTAGATCATTTCTAAGGCTTGCCTTTTCATAGTTCATTCATCCATCCATCCATCTGTCCATCCATCCATTTATCCAATCTTTTATTGCAATGCCTGTGAATCTGTGTATTTTTCTCTATATATACACAACTATATGAGTATATGATTTTGAGTATGCATATATAAAAATACCAGTATATTTTAACAGACAAGCAAGGTCCCTGCCCTCATGGAGCATGGCTTGATGATCCAGTTGCTGGGACAATGTTAAATGGACTTTAATGTGAATGTCCATAGTGATCCTGTGTCTTCTTTTAATACTGCTGACCTGGGGGAATATCCTCAACCCAAAAGCTATAATCCTGGGAGGGTCCCCTGGGGAATTAAATATGGGAGAGAAGGTCAGTTCGATGTGGATGACTAGGTAAGGAAGAGAAGAGCCTGGAGGTGAGGACTCTGAAGTTAACTGGGACAAAGCAGGATTAGAACATCCTTCTTATATTCAAGACATATATTCATGTAGCCCTTGGATAAGGTAGAAAACAGAGTCTGAGAAGGGTAGACCGAACTGCACGACTTCTACAGTTAAAGATTTCCTGGACCAGGGGTGGCAAACTACGGCCCTTGGGCCAAATCTGGACATCAAACTGTCTGTGTAAGTAATGCTCTATTGGAACCCAGCCACTCCCATTTGCTTATATATTCTCTATGGTTGCTTTCCTACGTGCAAGAGACACCTCTGGTCTTGAAAGCTGACAAGATTTACTATCTGGCCCTTTATGGAAAAGTTTGCCAAGCCCTGAGGAGGGACAGTTGCCCAGGTCGGCATCTCAGCTAGGTAGCACCTTTACATGTCAAGTTCTGAAAGGATGCTATACCTGGTTAGTGTGACAAATAAATAAAATATTACAGACCTTCCCAGTCGAAGGAACAGAGTACAAGGAAGAAAGAAAAACAATAATAAAAGATAATCCCATCGGATTTGTTGTTTCAGCCCTGAAGCAAGGCAGGTGCATCTGAAGAGTCTTCTCTTTGGGGACAGTAATCCCCCCACTGGAGCCAACAAGCCAACTGGGACATGAGGACTGAGGACACAGGCAGGAGAGGGGTTGCAGGAACACACGGTCTCAGCCTCCCCAGGTCAACACCAGGAGGGAGGCCACAGTGCTCTGAAGACTGGCCTTCATTCATCAGGGCTTTTTGGGCTCCTCGAATCTCACAACTAATTTGGGAGCGCTTCTCTGTTAAAGCATGATTTGTAATTGAAATATGATCAATGCATTATTAATGCCAGGAGCCATTCTGGGTCAATTTTATTTACTCTTGTGCAGTCTAAACATTCACACAAGAGTAAGGAAAAAGAAACAGAAGGACAGGGGAATCATGGAAAGAAAAAAGGAAAAAAAAGGGAGGTGGACAGAAAGAGAAAAAGTGGGAAAGAAAAGAGAGGCTTGCTTTTTTTTTTTTTTTGATGTGTTTGCCTTCACGACTTCGAAGTTCTCGCTAATTCCATCTGTCCACAACAGAGCCTCGACGGCGAGAAAAAGCATTTCCATATGTGCAAATTAGCATCCAGCCTCCCTTAATCTGTGCCATGGTCCTCTGAAGTAGATGGTGAGCTCGCCTGCCAAACCCACTAATGGCATCCGAATAGAGGCATGATTGGCTGGAGCCGCTGTTCTCCCTCCAACTCTGAGCCGGCCCTTCTCTCCTCTGTATTTTCCACTCTGTTCTAAGGGTGTCACTTTGCTCATCTTCCAGTAAACACATGGCCCCAGCAGCGCCGCTTCCTTAATGAAGGCCCACTTCCCTCCAGACCCAACCATCTCCCTCCTAATGAGAGAAGACCCTTGTAGGGTGACATTGCAGTCGCCAGCCCTGCAGCAGATCACGCACCCAGTCTGCCTGTCAAGGCTGTGCAAGGTGCAGCTGGCTGACTGCTCAGAGCCTGTTCTGGAGTCACAGGGAGTTGGGCAAGCCCTGCCCAAGTGGCCCAGACTGGCGTCCACAGGCAGTCACAGCCCCCATCCCTTGCTCTCTTTTTGTCCCACTCTGAGTCTGTTTCCTCCCCCCTGCTTCCATCTTGCTCCTAACCTGGCACTTTATTCCTGCCTCCAAGGCTTCAAGGTCCATTTATGGAATTCGTATGCAGTGCAAGGAAATAGCAGAAAATGGACCTGGGTCCTTTTCTAACAAAGCATGTATTCTTGTAGAAACAGTAGCTTGAGAACAAGTCAGTAGAAGCTTGGGGCGCCTTACAAAGCAGCTGTGTAAGGAGCTTGAGGGGTGTCAGCACCCCAACCCAACTGAATGTATGATTTTGGTTTCCTAGGTTTCAGCCTTGGTATTTCCACAACATTTTTGCTTGAGCTCATTCTTTCACCACCCATCCACCCCCACCCCCAATCACGATCCCCTTGGGTGGCTGGTGTCTCCTTTCCCAGTTCAGAGCACCTATCCCTGGCACTGTCTTCCTTATAGGGTCCAAGCAAAACGCTCCCATGCCTGGATGCTATTTTTTCTATAAACCCCTTTGGAAACCTCCACCTGTTCATCTCCTATGGAGCCCATGGGGTAGCCAGAGAAATTGGAGGGGGTGGACACTTAAGGTCACGGAGCTTGACAACATCCTCCCCACCCCACCCTGGTCAGATTTTCCATCCACCTGCTGGGACTTCTTACAGTGCTGATGGCATTTTTGCCATTGTTGTTCTTTGTTGTTGTTCTAAAAATGAAGGGCCGGGAGGGGAAGTAAGACATCCCTCCCACCTTTCTCCTTTTTTCTGTGCCCTTTTCATTCCCTCTAGATATCAACATGTGAGAATCAAGATAAGCAGATAAAACATTGGTCATCGCAAATGCCTCTTGGAGAAGAAGAAGGGGGTCTCAAGTGATCAGGGAGACACTCACTCACAACCAGGAGGGTGATGCTGTGTGCATTCAGGTCTCCTGGTTCAGAAACCCTGGGACTGCTCTTCAGCTATCTTCCTGGAAGCTCCTACCTTGTCCTAATGCTGTCATCAGCCTCCCCTGGATCTCCAGATGATAGATGAGCTGCCATGCTCTGATTCATATCCTCAAGGTTACAAGGGGCCATGGCCCCTCCCTCTACCCGTGTTCCTACTCAATGACCCTCCCTCACCCTCTTTCTGCATGGCCCCAGATTCCCTCCTAGGGGACTCCACTCCAGCTGTGGAGAAATTCAGAGAACAATCCAGAAAATTCCACAATGTGCAGGCTGATAATGGGTGGGATAGGGCATAGAGAGCACACTGTCTTCCTATCCGACCTCTTATTTTACAGGAGGGAAGGGGAATTCCCGAAGAGATCGATGGAATGAGACAAGCACTTTCCCTCAGGGAGGCCCTGAACAAAAACCGCATCACTCTTCAATGTATCCACATCTGTTCTCAAAGTTCCCAAGGACAGATTGGGAAGAAAGAACAGAGAATGTGGGTGTAGGACAGCAGTCCTCAGACCCAGAGATGGCTGACACAGGGAAGAATGGTTACACTTATTCCATGTGTCCTGAGAGGAAGTCCTAGTAAGGTGGATGGGAAATTGTAGGGAGACAGATAACAGGGCTTGAGTTAAAGAATTAGTCCCTGACCCTCAGACCTGTCAAAATATGAAACCAGTGGCCTCGGTGTGAGTTTCAAATAATTACTGCTGCTAACAATGGAAATTACGTGATAACTGCCATTTGCGAAGTGCTTTGTAGACCACTGAGCCCATTTCACACAATGTGATGTGTACCTTGATCCCGGCACCATCATACCCATTGGGCAGGTATGAGCGGTTCGCGCACCTCCAACAAATGAGGAAACGGAGGTTCCCAGGGTTTAGTGAATGGTGTAAGCTCTCACGGCTAATAATGAGCAAAGCCAGAGCTGGCTGGACCTCCTCCTGCCTTTGAGCTCCAAATTAGTCATTATCATGAACACTTTATCACCGACGGATCAGGAACACAGTGGACAGTGCTGAGATGATGTTGTACAAGACTCCAGCTTTGCGTGGGTGCCCACACGGGAGCAAGAGAACATTTCCCCAGAAGGCTAAAAGCCAGGGGTTCTGCAGGCGACCCAATGGCCTGTGATCACACACAGAGAAGCTGGGGTGATAGATACTCGTGACTTCCAACATATGACCTTTTCTGTATTACATCCAGGAATGCTGCATGTCATTCCTTTCATCTGAAGTGTCCCTTGCTCTTCTACTTTCTAGGATTCTTAATAAATAGTAACTGAATATAGACACATAAATGTGGGTGAAGATCCTAAACTCAAATCAACTACCATCTTGTCAATGTCTCACCTGCAGGTGCCCGCAAAATCCCTGCACCTTGCAATTCTCAAGCTGGTCTGTAATTTGTATTACCTTTCCTGTATCTTTAATTAGAATATGGATTCTTTGAAGGCAGGACCTAGGTCTTCTGTATCTTAAACAGCTCTGTCCCTGGCACAATGTAGATGGCTAAATTTGAAGGAACAAATGAATCATGTATATACCGAGATTATTAGAAACCGATTGCCTTTGGATATCCAAATTTTTTCTCCCCCATATGCCCATAAGACTTGGGCTCCTGGTCCAAGGAAGGTAACCGCACCTGATTGCCTGGGCCGCCCAGATCTGAGAAGGTCCCCCTTGTTGCTAATCCTGACTTGCCTGGTGGTGCCAGAAATAAAACCACAGCCTCTTGAGCATAGCAGGCTCCATATGCTAGCCCCCTCGTCTGCTAAATCACCAGCCAGCCTAAATTTGAAACATTTCTGAAGTGTTATACAATGTTGCAATAATGTTTTTACAAAACAAAGGCTGAGTTACTGGAAGCCATTTTTGACCAATCAGCATCTTATTGGAAAAGGAGTCCTGATGGTACCATTGGTGACACAGTGGAAAAATATATATATGTATATATGTATCCCAGTCAAGGCTCAGCCAGGAAACATCTGCTTTCTAAGTGGGGAAGAGGTGACCAAGGGGCTGTGGTTGAAGTGGAACTGGGGAGGAGCCAGAGAATGGGAGTGGAAAATGGTTAAAAGGGAAGAATGTCAAGGAAGACTCCACTGTTGGGTCTTGGGGAGATACTGAGATAAGATGGTAGATAAGACTTAGGCACAGAGTTAGGAAAATTGAGATCTTAGTTCACACTAGAACTTCATTCACATGGGGATAAGTCCGCTTAACAATGCTTCATGTTCTTAGACTATATTAACAGTGGTCGTGTCTCAGGAAAGGGAGGTGACAGCTTTGCTCTAGTCTGTGCCAGTTAGAGCACACTTGGCATTTTTTATTTAATTCTGAACGCTGAGCTTCACAGAGGATGTGCAGGGGAGACTCCTCAGGGAGGAGTGATGGAGATGCAGACAGCATGAAACAACAGGGCATGTAAAGAAAAACATAAAGAATATTAACGTCAACTTTATTATCTTCAAATAGCTACAGTACCGTAATAGGGGACCTGAATTTTGTTCCCCCAAAATTATTTTTCGTGGAGATTTCAATTCAGGCTTCCATTATGTTTTCAAATAAATTGTATTTTATAGTCAATACTACAAAGAAGATATATGGAAACCAGGCTTGTGTGTGTGTGTGTGTACACACACCCATGCACATGAGGTTTTTAATTATTTTCATACAAATGAGAATATATTATGATATCCATATCAGTGTGGTGTGTGTGTGTCTGTGTGAATATGTACGTATACACACATATACACATATATCAATATTTATGTCTGAAGGTATGAAATATATATGATACATATGTGTACATACAGAGAGAATATACGAAGAACTAAACATATGAAGAGCTAAACTTCATTTCTTCATTCTTTTTAGGAACTATGCTTCCACTGTGTGTGCATGGGTGTTTATGTCTGCATGTAACAAAATTTGCTTAAGCAACTTTCTATTAATATTTAGGGCACTTATATTTTGATTCTGCAGAAACTATTTCAGCTATTACCTTTATATATTTTTCTTCATACACACTTGCCATAAAGTGTCTGTGGATGTTTATTCTCATGGCACTCACTGCCTGGCCTCCCTCTAGTGGGGTAGCGGTGGTTGTCACTCCCAACACTAGTGAAATACTACACAGAGCTGCCTCTCCTCAGCCTACACTTTGTTTTATTAGACTCTTTGATCTTTGCCAATCTGATAGATGAAAACTAATATCTCACAATAGTTGTAATTTGCATTTCTCTTATCTTCAGTAAAGTTTGCATATTTTCATAGGCTTAAAAGCCATGTGTATTTCCTTTTCTATAAACGACCTGTTCTTGTCTTTTGTCATTTCTTTCCCCTAAACTCATTAGAATTCCTTAGATGACTAAGTTCCAAAGAAATTAACCAAACCTCTTGGTCCCATCTTTTAGATCATGAAATCATCAGGAAAGTGTACACATGTGACACAATTCATACCTCCTCTGTTCTGTGGACATGGGAGACACGCACAGGCAGGGATCATGGGTTGTCATTTTGTTTCCACACCAGATTTGAGCTGGGACTTGATCAAGCCATGGCCACTCTGGGCCTTCGCCTCCCGCTGGGTTGTGAATGCAGTGCTGGTGTTTCACAGTAGTGGGGAGACTCCAAGGAGAGGATGAGTGGGAAAGCCCTTCCACACTCTAAAGCTCAGGGTATGTGTCTGGGCTGTTTTAAGATGGGCAGATGGAGATGTTTCACTTATTCCCATCTTTTCTGGGCTCACCAGTTGTCTCCCAGATATTCAACAACAAAGGCCAAAGATAAGGCAAAGACCTTGAATAAGCAATGCCGGTGGGATGACTGTTTAGACTGACCCCATTGCTGAGAGGTCCTCCTCTCAGACCTGGTGACTCTGTGGGTGGGGTAGTGACCTGGGCCCCTTGAATCTCCCTCACTGTACCCAATGCCTGACCTGAACCTTGACTTCCACCCCTCAGAACATGACCTGCCTAGGACCACCATTCAAAAGCCACCAACTCCAAGCCATCAGAGGACTTTCAGCACCTGAATCCCCAGTTCTCAGTGGGCGGAGGTGGGTTCTGAGCAGAGCAGTCAACTGTGGCCCGAGTCTAAATCTTCCTTCCAGCTTTCCCCGTTTCAGGACTTATGAATTATTAACGAGCCCTCTGTTTGTAATGCCGGGTTCTCTGCTTCCTCCAAATTAAATTACCGAGGGATATATTTGATTATAAACATACTTAGTAAATGTTTTCATTGTTGCTTTCTGTAGCTTTCTTTGTACTAAAGTGTTATAATGTCAAAAAGTCAACCACAAACATCTACAGCATGCCGTGGAAAACCACTTAAAGCAAACGTTGGGCAAATTAAGTAATCAGAAATGAAAACCACTTTAGGACAATAGTGAATATAATTTGTCATCTCTCAAATAAAATGGGTGGGGGGGACACTTCTTCCAGCAGCTGAGCATTTCTGGAAAGAGAGCTGAAATTTTCATATGAAATCTGAGTCAGTGTCCGGAGTGTTCCCTTTCTCTAGTGATGTGACCTTGACTAAGGCAAAGTTTCTCTGTACCTCTCTTTCCTCTTCTGCAAATTGGGTTAAGTCTCTCCTACCTACTCCATCAAATCTTCAAGAAAAGCAGTTTTATCACCTGTAAATGATCTTCAGATGTGAATGCTAATTACTGTTTTACCAAAAGTCAGCTACAAAATCTGGAAAGATGCAATTGAACAAGCAGTTGGTAAGCAATGACTGTGTGCAAACTGGGCTACGGGTTCGGGGCCTCAAAGATTCAATGGGTGTGCATCACACAGACCCTGTCCTTCAGAAGCTATGGTCTCATAGAGGAGCAGACACACAAAACTGTAGCTGGAGTTCAACTGGGAAAGTCTAGCCCTGTAGTACAAATCAACCATTCTAGGCAGAGAAGATGGTGTTATGTTAATCATCCCGGGGAAGTGAGGGGACAGAGGCCCATGTGTAGATTTGATAGCAAAGAGAAGTTGGACCAGAAAGGGGGTAAGGATGCTCCTGGGTGGACAGAACAGGGACTAGAGTTGCAGGGAGGGGAGCAGTATGTGCACAGACCCAGGAGTCTAAGAGAGCCCTGAGCTGAAGAGCAGCACCCCAATCATGTTTAAGGGTGGTGTGGAGACAATAGAACTGGACAAAATTTTCTGGGACTGATGTAAGGGTTTTGAATGCCATCTTAAAGTCTGGATTCTCTTCTATAGCTCATGGCAACCGCTAGGGTATTTAACTAACAGATCATCATCACAACTCTACCTTTCAGAAAGATAACTCGACAGCTAAGAACAATGAAATGGAAAGAGAATGGGTTCAGAATTGAGAGAAACCTAAGTTTAACTTCTTAGCAGTTCTGTGACCTGAATGGAGAACTGAACCACTCTGCATCTTACTTTCTTCATCTGTGAGAAAATCATGCCACCTCCCTGAGTTGTGGTGAGGATAGACGAGACCATGTGAGTAACATTTCTAGCCTGTGCCTCACAGAGAAATAGGCGACTATTGGTTTTCGTCTTCCTTTACCTGTGGAAATTCTGATCTTTTGTTCCCCAATAAACATAGGAGAAAAAACCTACAAACCCCACAGGAAAATGGGGGGGCCCAGCCTTGGTTTCCCCAGACATAAAATGAGAGGTTCAGAGCAGATTCATTTGAAGGCCCCATCCAGCTTTAACTGCGTCTCATGATAGCAAATGGACCATGTAGGAGGCAGAGTGTGTTTAAGGGATCAGAGTCCAGGGGCCCTTCTAAGACCATAGCATGACAAATGGCATTTAATACAGGCTACAAAGGCACCAGATGCAGATTTTAATGAAAAGAAAATGGTGTCACCATATCATCACAGATTAACTCCATCTATCTGCACAGCCTGGAGTGCTGAAGTCATAGTTTGAAATTCAGCAACACTTATGGTTAACACATGCTGTTTTAGTCATGTTTTTTTTTCTTCATCGAACATTTAATGAGCACCTACTAATGCCAAGAGCCATCCTAATTCCTGGGGATATGGAGATGAAAGAGGTTGTCTCTTAATGAAGTTAACCGTTCTCCCCAACCTCATCAGAGCCCCTGGAGGGCATTGGTGGTATTTTGTCAGCCTCTGCTGATATGGTACCAGCTTTGTGTCAGTTGGACATGAGGAAATCAACAGCATCCTTGTTGATGATGGGGATGGAGATGGTGGTGGTGGTAGTGATAGGGCTGGTGGTGGTACTAGTATGAGTGTTGTTATCATTGCTGCTGGTGGTGGCGGTTGAGGTGATGCTAGTTTGGGTGGTCATGGTGGTTGTGGTGTAACACTGGTACTGGTGTTAGTGGTGGGGTTGCTGGTTGCGTTGATGATGGAAGTTTTCACTTGAAGAATTATTTTGTTGTTCTTACTGTATTGAAGCCAGTGTTTTCTAAATAATTGTGTTTTCACAAAGGAACACATGTTTGTTGCAAAATAAGATACTGGCCAAGAGAAAAAGATGGAAACCACCCATAATTACACTACCAACATTTTGATTGTGTGATTACAATATAATACCATTATGAAGCTTTTTTTTTGGGGGGGGGTGCTGTGCCTCACAGCTTGCAGGATCTTAGTTCCCTGACCAGGGATTGAATCCAGGCCCTCAGCAGTGAGAGTGTGGAGTCCTAACTAGGGCACTGCCAGGGAATTCCCATGAAGCTTTTGATACACACACTTGTAAATGTGCACATGCATTTTAAAGAGAACATATTGTTTTATAACCTGTTTTTTTTTTTTAAATTCCATCGAAACCATTTCATTTCGAGAAAACAAAAACATAAATCACATACAGCATTCCTTTATGGTAAATAATGTCTACACCTATTCTTAAGGACATTATATTATTCCATTGTTGGAAACTATCATTCTTTACTCAACCTGTTCTTGAGCATCTTCTTTCTAAGAGTGATGTGTATGGACTTGAGAAGGGAAGAACCAAGTCTCAAAATCAAAGTCCACTTAAAGGTGGGTGGCATTGGAACAGGTTCCTTTATCTGGCATAGTCTCAATTGTCCTCTTCTATAAGATGGGGGTAAGAATGCCTACCTCCAAGGGCATTTTGAGGTTTAGATATAATGTTTATATAAAATTTCAAGCCCATTGACTCAGACATAGACATAGCAGATACTCAAATAGCTTTTTCCATTCATTTCTCACCACTTGCTTTTGGTTCACCTCTTTAGAAAATTGTGGGAGTTGTTAATAGAAATAGGTTCCTCTTCCAACCCAAGAATGGAGACACGAAGTGGACTAAGAGAATCTAACCTCTCATGGTTATCCTCTTGCTCTATCTGTCTATTGCTCTTTTTATCTCTGTCTCTCTCTGTCTCTGCCTCTGCCTTCCCCCCTCCCTTGATGCTATGTCTTGTATAACTGTGGGGACCAGAGTACTATTTCTCTCTGCCACCAGAGATGTGGAAGCAGTGAGAAGAGGGGAGGGAGTGTCCATTACTGAGATCATAGGAAAAGGATAGATGTGTTTCTGGCTCACCTGGTGTGATGACTTGGAACTCAGAATGCATTTTGTCCTTTTCCCCAAGGAAACCACATTGGAAGTGATAACTAGGTTCACAGGTTAGCCCTCTAAATCTGCTTCTAGGGCTTCCCTGGTGGTGCAGTGGTTGAGGGTCCGCCTGCCGATGCAGGGGACACGGGTTCGTGCCCCGGTCCGAGAAAATCCCACATGCTGCGGAGCGGCTGGGCCCGTGAGCCATGGCTGCTGAGCCTGCGCGTCCGGAGCCTGTGCTCCGCAACGGAGAGGCCACAACAGTGAGAGGTCCGCGTACCGCAAAAAAAAAAAAAAAAAAAAAGAAAGAAATAGAAATAAATCTGCTTCTATTCATAAAATACCTGAATTACAATGTAAACAAGACTGTTTAATCTAACAAGTGCTGAAGCCAGGTTAATTAAAAAACAAAAGACTTTTTACCCCTACAGGTGATAACAATGCTGTGGCTACACATCACAACAGAAAACATTGCCCTGGTGAGAGAGAAACCTGAATATAAGGGTGACTTTATGGTATGGAAGCTTCCGAGATACAATTGTATTCAATAATGGTTTTAAATGAAGAGGGGATAATCCAGGCATGTTTGAGGAGAAACAATTTTCAGGCATGTACAAAAGCACTGAGCAAGGAAGACAAGAATGTGTCCTGAGATGAGAGCAGCATGAGGACGGAAACGTGGGTCTCTCTTGGTTGTGGGGTGAGAAACGAGAAGGGTTATGTACTTTGAGGCCAGGTCACAGGAGTCTTTGGATTCCATGCAAGATATCTGGACATTTTATTCCGGAAGTGTGTTTTAAGAAGACTGTCTGCAGGCCAATTGTACCTTAAAGAGATCTCTTAACATGCAGCTCCCTAGACCTTCCAAGTCAATCCCTCTGTGATGGTGTGAAGACATTGCATTTTCAAGCTGCCACACTTCTCATGCACAATAAGGTGGGTGGACCCACCTTCTGAATAACAGTGAGCCTTCAGAGGCCATTGGACAGTGGAATCGCAAAGTTGATGGTAATTTACAGTAATTCAGCTAAAACTCATTTACAGTGCAGAACAACCTTTCAAGAATCTTCCCAAACTATACAAGCAGCATGGCCTTGGGGTTAACATCTGAGTTTAAACAACCTTTACTTCTTGTGCCAAGCTAATAAGCTAGGAATTATAATTTCTCTCTTACAAAGGCAGAAACCTGGGTCAAGGTAGCACAGTCTGATCAAGGCTAAAGCCTCATGAGGAAAAGAGGCAGAGTCCAGGTCAACCTGAGCAAGAGCCCAGTGAGGCTCCTGGGCATGGATGCCTTTCTGTGTAGGAAGTAGACTTCAGCCTCCATGATCTTCTCTGGGTTCCAAAGTGCAGGTTCAAACAGTAGCTAATCAGAAAAGGGAGGGGATGCAGAGACAAGGAGCAGTCAAGAAACAATAGTGCAGCCTTGGGGCAGGGTCCTGGTTCCTCCTCGAGGGATACACCTAGCAATACCTTTGAGCTCTTCTGCGGAACTAAAACCTCCACCAAATGGAGGATGTTGACTACTTGATGAAGCATTCTTCATTCCAGAGAGAAGGTCATAGTTTGTGGAGAACCGCAGAGGCTCATCAGGAGACCACAGTGAGGCCAGATCAAAGGAGCGCAGGCCCTGCACACACCCTGATCCTTATCAGAAACCCCACCCTGGAACAATTGCTATAAAACACCTCACTAAATCCCCTCCCCACCCCACCGCCTCAGGTTTGGGACACACAGTTTTGAGGGCATTAGCCCACTGTGTCCCCCTTTGCCTGGAGAAGCAATAAAGCTGTACTTTTCTACTTCACCCAAAACTCTGTCTCTGAGAATCGATTCAGCACCGGTGCACAGAGACCGAGCTTTGGCATCACAGGGGCCAGTGGTCTGTGCTTTTCTCACGTAGTAGTACCACTTGGTGGGACTGGTCTGGATGTCCAACCAAAGCCATTTTGTGAATTGAGGAAAACTGAGGTGAGTTGGCTTGCAAAAGTCATGCAGTAAGTCATCTGCAGACACAGAATGAAGCCTCATGTCCTTCTGCTCATTGGTCTCTGTTCCTCCATTCTCTTTGGCTGCCTGTCTTGAGTCTTCCCTTGACTCTCCCGCCTCTTACCACTGCCTTCTGGCTGAGTGGCAACATCCCTGGTGACAAGCAGAAACTAATCACTGCTGGTCCCTCCTCATTATCTCAGATAGCAGGAAAAAGAACCATGGACTGTACGTCCCTGTCATTTTTCTCTAGCATTTTGGGTGTTGGGATGAGAGAAGATTCTTTGACCAGATTTCTATAAATGGACATGGTTAACTATAATCCCCATGTATGCTTGTAAAATGTGTCACTTAAAGATGTTTTCATTGGCACTTGGAAATCTGAAATCAAAACCAAGAAACAGTTTAATTCAATTACAAGTAGAGAAAGTTAAAAAAAAAACTGAACAAAAGCTGGCTTCTTCTAAGCATCCAAATGAGGAAGGAAAGAAGCATCATGATTATGTGGCTTCGTCAAAGCCATGAGGGGTTTCTCACCCCAGTGCCATTCAACTGCTGCTCCTGACACGTGAGAATCCACCTTCTCAACTATTTGGTAAATAATGCATGTTTTCAATTTGGTGAAACATGCCCATTCAGCATCTACAACCTATCAGACTCTCAGGGAAACATGATGCATTTTAATAAACCCAATATTTAGCTAAATACAGCAAAATCCCATAATAACATTTTTCCAGAGGGTGGGGAATGAGAATACATTAAGCGGGAAATATCATATGTGTGACCACCCAACCATGTTTTGAAAAGGTAAATGCTACATGTGGGAAAAGATTATAAGTGTGATAAATGAACTTGGACGCCTACGGGAGGAGTGCTTTAGAGGAGGAGAAGGGGGCTTTCATGTGTGGGTGAGGAGGGCAGTGAAGGGAGAGTGCCAATCAGTGGCTTTCTACATGCCTGTGACAGTTCCAGCCATCCTGTTGGCTCCAAGTGACATTCAAGGCTCTTGGGAGTGAGTGTTGGAATGAGGCCTGGGACCCTGTCTAGCCTGCCATTTCTCAAGCCTTGTCCCTTTGGACAGACCATTTGAGATCCCTGGGCCTCCTCTGATGCAAAAGTAAAGGGATTTAAAATACCCCAGTTTCTGGAAATGGGACCACCAGTTAGGATCCTCTTCAAATACCCCCCAACCCCGAAATAGGGTGATCTTCCATTTACTGAAAATACCCCCATGTAAACAGTAAAATGCACTTGTGAGAAAGTTCACTTTATTCTTCCCTCCGGAGGCAGTGAGTGTTCAAGTATTATTATCTAATTGTGCATTACAGTATTTGCTAGGCAGCATAGGAAGTCACAGATCAGCTGTCATGGTTGAAAGGGAAGGTGGTCCAAAAATGTGGCTGCTAGAAAGACTGTCCAGGCACGGGTATGCAGACACAGACAAGGTCTATGAACTTGGCTGTAGGCTCACACTGGCTGGCCATGGCAGCAGACCTCTAAGACTATAGGTCTTTTGGTCCTGATCCCCACGTCCCAGAGGAACGTGCCACCCAACCATCCTGGAGTTAACTGATGCTGCCACCAGAGCACACCATGCCTCATGCCTCAGGTCCATGCGTCCTTCTTGCTTTCATGCTGATACATATTTGGTAAGTTCATTCAGGTTGAGACTAAGACTCACTTTCACTGACACAGCTCCTGGTACCCAGTGTGCGTGGGAGGAGAAGCAGCCCCCTCCCTGGAATCATCAGAGGCTGCTGATATTTACCAAAAGAAACCATAAACTGTTGAGTGGACAGAAGGGCTTAGCACCATTCTCCATGCTTCCATGACATTCTACCAGTTCCCAGCTCTGAGTCTCATCTCTGATCCACATCCCTGGCTCAGTAAAGACCAAATGAAGTTCTGGATCCCTTGGTTTCTCATTCACGACTTTTGTTCCCACAGGCAGCATCTGCTACTCTCCCATCTTAAAAGATGCCTGTTGCTATGGAAAGAGATTAATTTTCCAAGTCCATTTTTGAACTTACCAGCCATCTGCATATTGGGGTAATAAGTCCTAACACAGAGAGCTACAGGCTGAGCAACTGAGTCTCAAAAATGACTGAATTTTAGTGGGCCTGGGGGTTATCCTGGGACTTGGTATAATTCAGTGATTCTCAACCAGGGGCAACTCTCAGTGCATTTTGCAATGTCTAGAGATAGTTTTGTTGCCAGACTGTTGGTGGGGGGAGGGATGCTACTGTCATCTAGTGGGTGGAGGCCAAGGATGCTGCTAAACATCCTATAATATCCAGACCAGCCCCCTCACGACCAAAAAAGTATCTAGCCACAAACGTTCATATTGCCAAGATTGAGAAACCCAAGTCTAAATGGAATCTTTTCTCAAAGGCTTAAAACTATTTTATCACTTAAAAAAAGTATAGAATTCATACAAAAATGTTTTTCCTCACTCTGTGTGTTCCACGTTCTCTATAAGAGGTGTATATATATATATATATATATATATATATACTGTAATTATATGTATTTTTTGTTACAAATATATACTTTATAGTATAAATATATATTTGTTATAAAATATTTATATAATTGATGACATGTAATATAATTATTATAATTATCAATGTAATTATGCATTATAACATAATTTTATAAATAATAATGCAATGATACCATAATATATAATGATTACATAGCCAGCAAAATGGAGTAAGAAAATAGCCTCTTGCAAACTGAAGAGTAATACACGTAGGTTATACCTGGAGGGAAAAGTAAGCATCCCTCCTTTTTGCCATGATTATCCAATCATCTGCAGGAAAAATTCCTGGGCTTTGTGCCAATTCCTGGACCCCACCCCAGACCTGCTGAGTTGAGTCACTGGGGCTGGAAATCAAGATTCTGCAGAAATTCTTCAGGAGATCATTATGCAGAGCAAAATGTGAGAATCACAGCACCAGCCCAGCTTCAAGTTTAAAGAAGTAACAACTATAAGTGCAGTTGATGTCAGACTCAGCTCTGAGCAATGGGCAGGAAAGGTACAATAATTATTCGATGTACAAACATTGGAGATTAGGGTTTTCCCCATTCACCAAGACAAAGCAGTATGTCCTAAACACTCCAACAAGGACCCGCACCCATGCTTCTTCTTTTTCTTTGTCACAGGGCTTTATGTCTGAAGGACAGTGAGAAATTATTCCATACCTCACCAAAGTATGCTCACCATTTTCTGAGAATGGGACAGCCAGTTGGCTTTCTAACTATTAGTATTTACATATTGAAAGACAGTCATATTGAGTCTTAGATTGAGGATGAATCAGGCAGTCTTAACTCTCTCACTTCTGACTGGAGTGCAAAAATCAAATCAATTACTCATAAACACTTGTGATAAGATTAATTTAATTTTTTTCTTAAACAAAGAGGGTAAATTAAAAGAATCAGCTTGCTCCTTCCCACACTGTAGTGACAAGATTAAAAATTAAATTTATACATATTTCATTTCTACATAATAAAGCCTTTTTGCAAAAAGAAAAAAAATGCCACAGTTCATCTAATTAAATCAAAGAAAATTGCCTGCAGTGATGTTATAGTACTACAATTAAGCGACTGCCAAAAGCAGCCCTCGGAATTCTTAAACACCACTCTGGGTTGAAAAGCCAAATCAGCTTTCAGTGTGTGAATTTTGGGGGTGACTTGAAAAAAATGTGGAGATTTTTCCTCTATAGGTACATAGGGTAGAAAAAAAGATTTTCAAGCTATTCTGAGGTCACTAATATATTGAAGATAGCAACAAGATCTAATTTTGGTTAAAAAAAAAAAAGAAAAGAACCCGAAGCTTGGGAAAAGAAACAAACCAAGGGTATTAACATTCCCCCCTTTTTCTCTCTCAAATATGGAGACCACTGAAGTTGAGAAACTTGAAATAAAATCCTTGAGGTAAGACAGTTTCTCAAACCCCGCCAAGATTGCCTCCCAATACTTTGGCCCATTGTTCATATAGACATCATGTGTGTGGCCCCAGCTTTTTCAAAAACTGCAATGTCCAAGCACAACTAGAAACCCCTTGCATCACTGCTTGGATTCGGGGAGGTGATAATATCGAGCTGGCCTTAGAGGGACTTCTTGATGAAGAGGCTGGACAGGTGGGTGGAGGTGGCAGTCGCCCCTGCAGAAACAAAGAAGTGTGGCACGTGGTCTCCTCCTCCCCGCATGCAATGAGGTCTACAGGAAGTTCCTCATTTGGCTTCTGATAATATTCTGGCAGGACTGAATTTCGTTCTTGGAAATCAGACCCTGGAACAGGGAGAAACTCACACAAGCCTTGGCCTGGATCCTGGTTTTGGTGAATCATTCGTGCCTTCTTTTAGGTTAAAACAATGTCCCATGACAGGTGCTGAGCAAATGTTGACTGAATAGATGTTTCTTTCAGCAGCGGCTTGGCAAGCAGTGTCGTGGGCCCAGTGGAGCCCATGCGGGTCATCACATTCCTGGTTTCTTCTGCTTGGTGGGGGGCAAGAGTTTGAGCTTGAGACCATGTGTTTACTCAGAGGCTGATAATTCACTATCTTTCATGGCAGAGACTAGCTACCACATGGCTTTGCAGCTTTTTTATTTCTTTTTTTTTGATTTTTAAAAGAAACTTTATTCATACATAGATAGAGAGCAATGTATATTTTTTTTCACTCTTTTTTAGATTCTTTTCCCATACAGGTCATTACAGAGTATTGAGACTAGTTCCCTGTGCTATACAGTAGGTTCTTATTAGTTATCTATTTTATATATAATAGGGTGTATATGCCAATCCCAATCTCCCAATTTATCACTCCCACCCTTTCCCCTCTGGCAACCATAAGCTTGTTTTCTAAATCTGTGATTCTATTTCTGTTTTGTAAATAAGTTCATTTGTACAAATTTTTTAGATTCCACATATAAACAATATCATATGATATTTATCTTTCTCTGACTTACTTCACTCACTATGGCATAATCATGTCTTTCTTCAGATTGTATGACTCTTTTGCCTTTTACCTCTTCTTTTTCTTGTCTGATTGCTGTGGCTACAACTTCCAATACTACATTGAATAGAAGCGGTGAGAGTGGGCATCCTTGTCTTGTTCTTGAATATAGCAGGAAGGCTTTCAGCTTTTCACAGTTGAGTATCTGGATTTGGGGATTTCAGATAAACTGTCATGGACTTTTGCCCATCCCCAGGGATGTCGTCGGGTTCAAGTGACAAGGTGTTTGGGGAACACACTTAAAAAGTTTCAAATACTCAACTTTGCAGCTTTTTAAGTGTGTTCCCCAAGCACCTTGTCATTTGAACCCAACGACATCCCTGGGGATGGGCAGAAGTCCATGACAGTTTATCTGAAATCCCCAAATCCAGAAAGCTCTGAAACACAGATATTTGTTCATAAATTTAACACAAGTATGACAGTAAACTCTAAATAAATGTGATGTTATTTATGATTTCCATGTATCCTACAGAATGGAAATAAGCATAGGTTTATGTGTGGAAATGTTAATGATTTACTTACAGGATCCCCTCTCAAACCCCACTGGAGGTGGTACAATGCCTTGCATATGCTATATCATCTCAGCAGCAGCATCAGCTGAGTAATAGACTCTTTATTTCTATAGATGAAAAAGCTGAAGCTCAGAGAGTTTGAGCAACTTGTCTAGGGTCAAACAGAGTGATGGGAACCAGAGTCAAGCCAGGATTTATGGGAACTCCAGAGCATGTCATTTTTCCACTAGACTAGACTTAACCACTCTGAGGATGAAGGTCTTACACCTGAGAGTTTCTCCTAACCTTTGCTCCCCTGTATTAGTCATTGATTGCTGAGTAACAAAGTAGTCCAAAACTTAGAGATTCAAACAACATGCACTTAAAAAAATAAATTTATTGCAGTATACTTGATTTACAATGTTGTGTTAGTTTCAGGAGTACAACAAAGTGTATTGATTATACATATACATATATCCACTCTTTTTTAGATTATTTTCCCATATAGGCTATTACAGAGTATTGAGTAGAGTTCCCTGTGCTATACAGTAGCTCCTTGTTAGTTATCTATTTTATATATAGTACTGTGTATATGTCAACCCCAATCTCCCAATTTACCCCTCCCCCTCCTTACTCCCTGGTAACCATAAGTTTGTTTTCTGCATCTGTAACTCTATTTTTGTTTTATAGATGCACAATTTACAATAGCCAGGACATTAAAGCAAACGAAATGTCCATCAACAAAGGAATGGGTAAAGAAGATGTGGTACATATATATAATGGAATGTTACTCAGCCATTAACAAGAAGGAAATAATGCCATTTACAGCAACGTGGATGGACCTAGGGATTGTCATACTGAGTGAAGTAAGTCAGACAGAGAAAGACAAATATCATATGATATTGTTTACATGTGGAATCTAAAGAAAGCGTACAAATGGCTCACGTGGTTATCAGCAGGATTCATTGCTTCTTGGGATGCTGGACTAAGGGCTTCAGTTACTCACTGGCTCTTGGCCGGTTTCTCCCCAGATGGTCCTCTCCATCAGAGCAAGTCTGTAAGAAGGACCAGAGACAGAAATATCAGTAAGAGGAGATTCAGAGTCTCTTGTAACATAATCTTGGAAGTGACATCCATCTCCTCTCCCATATTCTCTTGTTACATGGGAGCAACTCAGTCTAGCCCATACCCAGGGGGAGGGGACTTCACAAGGATGTGAACACTGGGAGTGGGGGTCTTTGGGAGACATGTCATAATCTACTGACCACATTATCTTTCAAAATCTGAATCCCTGCAAACCCTGAGGGAGCTACGTTACCAGCCCCACTTGACAAGGATAACAAGTTCTTGGTGGTTAAGGTTGTTCCAGGTCTTAAGACTCATGAGGGGTGAGTAAATACTTGAACCTGAGTCCTTCTTTGCTTATCTCTCCCACGCCTGTGTTACATGCTTCTAACTCCACCCTCAGAGTGGTTAAAGCTAACCTTGTAGAAAAGACATGCTCAGGAGTGTCCACAAACCTCGACCAGGTTCCATCACTCACCAGCTGGGTGACCCTGGGCAAGTCACTCCCACTTGAGCTTCACCTCAAACAGCTCAAACCCTGGCAACACAGAGTCATCGCTTTACAAACAGTTGTTGGAGAAATCAATGTCTGAGCCCCAGTTTTTCCCCCTAGACTGGTTCCTCAGCTGGACCAACCTAAAACGTGCAGCACTTACTCGGTGGCTTTGAAGGACATGCAGGAACAGTGGTTTTGGCAGTTTGTATTCATTCATTCAATCACTTTCTTTGCTGGTCCTGGAAAAATCTGAAAAAGTTATCAAATGAATGTACCCAAAGCTTCACAAATTCAGAAACTTTTAAAAAGGCTTTCAAAGACTTTCTGAAGCCCATTGATAAACCCCGGGGTTAAAAACCCCAGTTCTAGAGACATATTTAAGTAGAAGTGTTTTCACTCTCATATAAGCTAGCCCACACATACCCAGCATTGATGCTTACTGAAACAAGTCCGTGCAGTTAAAAGAGACAGAACATGAGGCTTTACTGTACCCGGTCCTCGTGACCACTAATTTGGCTTCTAGGAAAGAGCCATATGTCTACCGTTCCTTCCCACTCCCTCACCCCCAGCCCTGGCAGAACACAGTCTGGTGCCAGCAGCACCACCTCTGGGATACCAGAAGCCAGGCTCTTGCCCATGTGGTCTTTCTCCCCATCCAGTGACCCCCTCCCAGCCCTCATCAACTCCTGGGCCTGCTGCCTGCATACCAGTTCCTTCAGGGTTCCTGGATTTGGAACCCTTATCTGGTTCCAAATCCAGGGAGGCCTCACCCATCAGGGATTTCCAGGTGACCTGCCCCATGCCGGGGTTCAGATGTGGGGAGAAGGGCCGGCCACTCTCAGGCCCAGCACCAGGGCTTTAGCCTGGGGATGCGGGACAGTGCCTCGGGCAGCTGCCTAGCTCCACCACCTACTGACTGTAAATGACTTGAGGGCAAAGCATTGACCTCTGGGGCCTTCAGCTTCCTTGTCATTAAAGACAGAACAGGTGGCCCCACCCCACCTCACAGGCTTTGAGTGGGAAAAAAATGGCTTATGGAACATAGAAGGGTGACCCCGCTGTCCAGGACTAAATTTAAGGCTGCCAAAAAGAAGGGCAGCATGGTACTGCAGGCAGTTAGGGACATGGGCTCTATGAGTTCAAATCCCTGCCCTGCTCCCTCGACTGTGTAACCTTGGGAAAATTATTTAACCTACCCGAGTGTCTGTTTCCTCATGTGTAACATAGGGATGACACCAGGAGACCTCATCTGCTGTTGTGAGGATTCAGTGGAAACAAAGTACACAAAGCAGTGGGTGCAGTGCCTGGCTTATCATGGTGAATAATTTAGGAATGCTCCCTGTCAGATTATCACGTTGGGGCCTTGGTGACCCTGAGGCATGCCCACACAAGTGCCTGGTGTGTGCAAGGGAAGCCCACACACCTGAACCACTAATGTCCTGCCCTGGGCCACATTATTTAATCTCTTATGGCTTCAGTGTTGCCATGTAAAAGTAGTGAGTGGACTGTCTTAAGGAACTGTGTTATAGAAACAGGGTTCTAAAAACACCCTACTACTTCCTGAGCTTAGATTCAAATGAAGACTACATTCTCAGTCTCCTTTGTAGTTAGATGGTGTCTTGCCTTTGAGCCCTGGTCAACAGGATAAGTGTGGGAGTCCCCTTTCTGTTTCTCTCATTCTCAGTGCTCTCCCCTTCTTCCAAAGCCATGAGTTACAGGTGGTGTGGCCACTGGAAAGAAGCATGTAGGTCCCTGAGTCACTGCATGGAAGGCAGCTGCCTATAAAGGGCACCCACACATAAAGGATGGTAACATGCCCAAGGAAGAATTCTAGAAGGGACTCATTCTAAAATGTTTATTGAATATTTCTATATATGGGATGAAGAAATGAATCTAACATCAATTCTTCTTAAAAAAAAAAAGAATACCTAAACTTTGAATGATTACCATGTGGCTGAGCGAAGTGCTTTTCTTGCATTATCTCAATTTTGTTTTAACAATCATTGAATCTGATATTGTTGACATCTCCACTTTATAGATAAAAAAATCAACACTTAAAGAATTTAAGGAAATTTCCTAAGTTTCCAAAGGTAGTAAGTAGCCCAGCCTAAACTTAAAGCCTAGCCGTTATGGTTCTAAATCTATGCATGTTTTTAGTCACATTGCTGTCATGATCTTTCTTCCTTAAAAGGATCCATGATCTCCTTGTGGAAACATCCCATGGGCACAGAGAGCCAAGTTATAAAGCAGAAAGTCTTGAATACCATAAGAGAGGGCAGATAAAATGCTGTCAGGATTCAGAGGAGGGAAGAGTAACTTCCAGCAGGGAACTCAGGAAGCCCCCCGGTGGATGTCACATCAGCTCTATAAACCCGTAATATCACATCCTGAACGCCTGGACTCTGCAGCACCATCCCCCAACTCCACCCCTCCCTCTATCAGTGTGGTCCTTCCTCCTCCTTCTCCTCTTCCTACCCAATCATACAAACATTGTTTGTCCAACTGACATCTCATGTCTTCTGGAAAGCTCCTCTAAGAAAATACAAGAATCCTTACATGTGTTTTGAAATATTAATAGAAACTGCAGCTATCCATCTAGGGGTGTGCTGCCATAGTTCACGGAAGTATCTCAGAGAACACCAGGGTATAGAGGGCCAATGGGCTGGCGCCTTGGAGAATCAACCATAGAGGAAGGCAAAAAGGATTCTCTTGGCAGCAAAAAAAAGGAAAAAAATCAGCAAAAAGTCAAGCATGCTGATGTGAATGTGGTATCCATGACAGTTGGTTCCTGTCACCAACTGTCACCAACTGATGGGGATAAAGCCTGGGGGGAGTTGCCCTCAGCCCCAGAGATGAAGTTATTGATTTCAACTGGAATTACCATAGTACACTGCATATTACTTTCCTTACAGAACGATTTGTGGCAAGTTACACTGGAAATGCTTTACATTACTATCTGGGTGACCTAGTATGTTACAGTTTTGGGGATATGGGCCAGGAGCTTATATTTTGATAAAGCTCTGTAGATGATTCTGAGGCATTCTATTAGAGTATAAAATCTGTTCTGGAATAGAAGGTCAGTGTCATGCTTCAGTTATACCCAAGAGCCTGGGCATGGGATACTGAGGCACCAGGTACCTGAGTAGAGGTGCACAGACCCAGTGCACAGACCCAGACATGATACAAGCAAATCTCAGGTTCTAGTATGGGGATTAGACTTAACTGTCTGGCTGTATGCTTCTCTCTTTGAAGTCTTCCCAGGTTATTGGTTGACTTGCTCCTGGAATGGGATTATTTGGCAGTCAATGCCAAGAGGAGAAATTTTCCTTCAGAGTTCAGAATTAGGGATAATTAGTCATTGCTATCAACGGTAGAAGGAGGATGAGAAAATGTAACTTCAGAGTCACAGTAGCTTCTGCTTAAACCGGAACATTTCTCACAGACTGGAGCAGAGAAATAGAATAATCCACCCAAACTCCCACTGGAGAAGTGTCTGGAGTAGCATGTCAGAAACAGAGGCAAAGCTGTCTTCTCAGAATGAAAATCGACCCATCCATTCACAAAGAGGTTGGAGACAGAAGAATTCCAGTGCCTATTTGACTCCACTATCTAGCTATGTGATGCAGAGAACATTCATTTTTTTTTTGCCTGGGTCATTCTACGAAAATAAAACATTTTGGCCAACTTGATAAAGCAATTCATAGCAGTGAGTTCCATACTTTGACTTTCTAAAGTGGCTATCTATAGTCAAAATCATTATATAAGTAATACTAATTATTTCTAACGAACAAAGTTATGAAATCATTTTGCCCAATACTATCAAGTTACACATGGGGAAACTGAGCCCAGAAAAAAGAAGAGGCTTGACTGTCATCACATAGTCAGTCAGTGGCCTGTGTTATCAAAGTCATCCATGATTTATAGTTTCCTGAAGGAACTTGCAAGTCCCGTGACAGAATCTCAATTGTTGAAATGACCCAACCAGGTTGTAAGCAGAAAGAAACTGAAAAAACCATGTGGAGCAAATCATGCTTTTTATGAAAGAAACCAAGAATTGAAGAAACAAAGGGCCTGAAACACAGCTTTCTGGACTTGATTTACCATGAGAAGGCCCATTAGATATTAAATGATACCATGCAAATTTAAGCTATTATCACTGTGTTCAGTAATTTTTTAAAAAACTATTTATGGAACTGAGTACATCACATGTATTTTTTTTACACACTAGCAAGTTAGGAATTCTTGTCTCCATTTTGAGGTTGAGGAAGTGGGTTCCTGGGGGTGAAGTGACTTGCTGTGGCCATGAAGCTTGGCATATGTAAGGTCGGGACTTAACCCAGGGCTATAAGGATGCTTTTGGCACCATTCTTCCCATGCCGGCCACACTGCTTCCCTCATTTAGGCTGATACGTGCATACTCAAAGATCATGGGAAAGGAAGCATAATACTTCGGGGAAATTTTGGAATCAGGACAATATTGCCTCTTCAGGAAGTAATAACTTGCTGGAAATAGATGAAGAGTGAAAAATCCAGACAGCTTGACGTTTTCTCATACAACAATAGGTCGCCTTGCAGTTTTGCTGTGAAAAATGTTCATTCATTACTCAGACACTGGCTGAGTACTTACCACACATTAGCCACAGTGCCAGACCTTATAGAGGTCACAGTGGAATTGTTCCCAGGCTCTGCTTTCCAGGAGCTCAAAACCAGGGGGTGAGTCATGATTGATTGCCACGTAGATTGCTTCTTCTTCTGTAGAAGCTGGGTCATCTTCATTGACTTTGGACTTGGCCAGTAATATGTAGGAGACAAAAAGTATAGTATATCCAAAGTTTTAAAAGACATTGCAAGTTTCTTCCACTGCTCTTCTGCCCTTTGCCATGATGATGATAGGTCCTAGAGAGTGTTGCTCTATCTGTCTGGGTCCCAGAATGAGAAGACATCTGGCATTGAACATCACCTCATAGAGTTGTATCCTGGAGCAGAGTCAACCAGCATCCTACATGAGTGAGAAATGAATATTGCTCTACGCCGCTGGGTTTGTTTGGGGTTGTTTGTTAAAGAAGCAAAGTGGACTGACAGAGGACATGAAATTCTAATACAAGGTACAAGTTCTGAGATGATGAGTTCTGAGAGAAATACAGACACCCTTTTTTTTTCTTTTGAGTTTATAGAAAGAAATAGATTGCTTATGTTGAAAAAATCAGGAAGGTCTTATGAAGATGGTGGTATGTGAGGTAGACACTGAAATTAATAGGACTTGAACATGGAAATAAGGTGGAATGGTTTCTGATGCTCCCATTATTCAGGGCTGGGGCAGGAAGGCTGGGGAGGGGGCAGTAGGATTAGAATATCTGAGAAAAATCTGTTTCTTCTATATTATCTTGCAAATACTTTAGGGCTGTATTCATTTTGATAACCTACTCTTCATCTATAGAATCTCAGGAATTGATCATAGTAGACTAACTTTTCCCCGGAGATGTTCTGGAGAATAGAGTGCCTGATGGCATATGCATCTGATGGAGATTGGGAAGCATGCCTTAGATTCAGAAGGCAGGAAAAGTGAAGGAGAAGTATGAGACAAGACATCAGAATAGCTGGGCTCATTGCTGTTCTTGAGATTAAAGGACTTTGTGATTTGGGTTTATGTTCCTCCCCTACCTGGCCTCAATCCCCCCACCCTTTTACTGAGAGGATAGAGTAAGAGGCTCTGAAAAATCTGAGCTGCTAAGGATTCATTTTAATGAAAGACTCCAATGTTAGGTTTGACTTCAGCTGCCAATTAAGTGTCATGTCACCCATGCATATAAGGTCGCCATGTTGACCTAGACAATGGAAAACATCAGCTTTGACTCTGATAAAGGTCTGCCAGTTAATTGCCACTCTCCTCACTTCCCTGGATCTTATTCTTTCATATCCATGTTAACCTTAATTTTTTCCTCTATCATTTCTTAAAAACTGTATATATTCTTTAGGAAGCTTTTCTTTCCCTCACTCTTTAAATCTTAACTGCTTATAAACAAATACTGAATGCCATACTCAATTTCTTCCATTTATCACTCCTTTATCACTTCCTCTAATTCTGACAGAAACTTAGATTTCTCACTCTGTGGCTGATTCTGAACTGTTCAAGCTGAAAAACCCGTTATTCCTGTCTTTTATCCCAAACACAAAAACTACCGTCTCAGAAAATTCTGTTGGCCCTATGTTAAAAAATAGATCCAGAATGTGAGCTCTTCTCACCAACTCCAACACGATCACTGTACTTTCCAATCATTGTTGCTGTAGTGTAACTGGTACTCCTGGTCTCTACATTCTACACTCCACACGGTTGCTAGAGTGATACTTTGAAAAGTAAATTAGATTTGGCAACCATGAAAATGTGCTGCTCAGATCTCCTGTTTCAGGGAGCATAATCGATTGATGAACCCAGCTACTGTCCCTTAGATACATCACCATATCTGTGCCAAGACAGTGTTTCTCGAGGTTTGCTTCTAGTCAGTGACCACACAGAGTGGGGGTACTGATGTAGGCCCATTCCTACAATATGTAGGACTCTACTAATAGGCAGTTTTGGTTCAAAGACAACAATTGGTTTGGCCAAATCCTTCTTAGAACAGTCCAAGACTCTTCCTATCCAATCCTGCTTTCTTTCTCTCTTTTTTTTATAGGAATCAGATCTATATTGAGATCTGAAGTCTTTCCTCGACTACTCCAGCCTTCATTGGCATTTTCACCAATGCATTTCTTTTTTCTTTAATATAATTAATTAATTTTTTTATAAAGCAGGTTCTTATTAGTTATCTATTTTATACATATCAGTGTATACGTGTCAATCCCAATCTCCCAATTCATCCCACCACCACCATCACCCCCCCAACTGATACATTTCTAAGTGAACTCCAATAGGATGAACCCAAATCACTCTATTTTCAGACACATCATAATCAAGCTGTTGAAAATTTAAAATAAAGAAAAAAGTCTGAAAAAAGCTAGAGAAAAAATGACACATTACTTCTAGAAGAACAATTACATGAGTGACAGGATATTTCTCATCTAAAGCCATGGAGGCCAGAAGGAAGTGGGCAATATTTTTAAAGTGCTGAGAGAAAAGAACTGTCAACCCAGAAATCTATAGTCAGTGAAAATATCCTTCAGGAATGATGGTGAAATAAAGACATTCTCAGATGAAAAGAAACTAAGTAAATTTGTCAATATCTTATTGTTTTTTAAAAAAATGCTGAAGAATGTTTTTCAAATGGAAGGAAAGTGATCCTAGAGGGAAACTTGGAGCATCAGGAATAAAGAAAGAGCAACAAAAAATAGTAAAATTCTTGGCAAATATATTATTCTCTTCCTCTTAAGATCTTCAAAATACATATGACAACAGAATACAAAAATTAATGACATTGTCTGATTGGGTTTCTTGATGTTTTTAAATACAATGTATGTAAAAACAACAACGGGGGGTGGGAGATTGTAAAAGGATGTGCATGATGGTAAGCTTTGTACATTGACTTGAGATGGTAAAATATTAATTCTAAGTAGAAAGTGAAATGATTCGTATGAATATTGTAATCCCTTGGGCAACGAATATAAAGCTATAAAAGAGTCAAAAACCCAATAGATGGATTAAAATAGGATACAAAATATGATTTAAATAATTCAAAATAAGACAGGCAACAGAAAACGAGGGAATAAAAAAGGTAACATGTGATATATAACAAAATAGTAGACTTGGCTCTAAAACAAAACAAAACAAAAAAACAATAATTACATTACACATAAAAGATTTGAGCATGATAATTAAAAGGCAGAGAGTATCGAATTGTATAATAAAGAGTAAGACCCAACTCTGTGCTGCTTACAAGCAACTCACTTTAAATATAATTATATAAGTATATTAAAAGTAAAATAATGATAAAATTTTGAAAACTCATATCAAAAGAAAAATAGAATGGCTATATAAACATCAGACAAAGTAGACAAGTAGACTTGAGGAAAATGCCAAGTATAAAGAGGGATACATATGATAAAAAGGTCAATTTACCAGAAGACAAAACAAAACTAAATGGTCATGTACCTAACAACAGAGCTTCAAAATATATGAAACAAAAACTGAGAGAGCTAATAACATGGAAAACAGGAAAACAATAGAGAAAATAAATAAAACCATAAACTGGTTCTTTGAAAATCATCAATAACATTGATAAATATCTATCTAAGCAAACAAGAGAAGAAAAAAGACACAAATTACTATATCAGAAAAAAAAAGGGGATATTATTACAGACTCCATAGATAGATGTTTATTGAGATATAATTGACATATAATATTAGTTTTAGGTATAAAACATAATAATTTGATTATATATTGTAAAATGAGACTCCATAAATATTAATAATAAGAGATTATTGTGAATAACTCTACATGTAGAAATTTTGACAACTTCAATGAAATGGACCAATTCCTTCAAAACCAGAAACCATCAGAGGTCATCCAAAATGAAATTCACAGTTTGAATTGTTCCTCATCTATTAAATAAATTGATTTCATTGTCAGAAACTTTCTGAAAAAAATTTCCAGGCCTAAACGGTTTCACTGGCAAATTCTGTCAAACACTTAAACAGACATTAAAAATTCTCTATACTCTCTTTCAGAAAATGAGAGGAAGGAACACTTCCTAACTTATTTTATGAGTCCAGTATTACCCTATCACCAAAAGTAGATAAAGGAAACTACAGAATAATATCCTTCATAAACACAGGAGTAAAAATCCTCAACAAAATCTTAGCAAATCAAATCCAGAAATATGTATAAATTATAATACACCTTGATTGAATCCACTATTTTAATATAGTAAAGAAGAAAAACTACATGAATATATCCATTTATACAGAAAGTAGAATTTAACAAAATTCAACATCTATTCATGATAACAAATAAACATTCAGAAAACTAGTAATAAAAGGGAACTTTTTTAATCTGAAAAAGAGAATCTACAAAAAAAAGCTGACAGTTAACTTTATACTTAATGGTGAAAGATTGAATTAATTTTCCTCATACTGGGAACAAGGCAATGAAGTCTCCTCATCACTCTGATTCAAACATACAGGAAATCTAGCCAGTGCAATAAAATAAGAAAAAGCAATAAAGAGTATACCACTTAGAAAGGAAGAAATAAAATTTTCTTTGCAGAAAAATCCAGTGGAATACTATATTTATCAAAATTGCAAAAGCAGTTCAATGGAGAAAGGAGAGTTTAGTCAATAAATAATTTTGGAAATATTGGACATGCAAAAAAACATTAGCTTTGACTTAAACCTCACCCCTTTACTAAAATTAACTGTAGCAAATATCTAAATGTAGAAAATAAAACTATTGGAAGAAGTCATAGGAGAAATTCTTATGGCCTTAGGTATGACCACAAAATCATGATACATAAAAGGAAAAAAAATGATAAATTGGATTTCATCAAACTAAAAAAAAAAAAAACAAAAGCAAAACCTGTGAATGACAATGTTAAGAGAATATACATATAAACAACAGACTGAGAGAAATACTTGGAAATGAGATAATGAATAAAAGAAACTTATATTCACAATATATAAAGATTTCTCAAAACTCCACAGTAAGGAGACCTTCAACATGGTGGAGGAGTAAGAAGTGGAGATCACCTTCCTCCCAACAAATACATCAGAAATACATCTACATGTGGAACAACTCCTACAGAACACCTACTGAATGCTGGCAGAAGACCTCAGACTTCCCAAAAGGCAAGAAACTCCCCACGTACGTGGGTAGGGCAAAAGAAAAAACAGAGACAAAAGAATAGGGATGTGACCCACACTGCTGGGAGGGAGCTGTGAAGGAGGAAAAGTTTCCACACACTAGGAAGCCTCTTCACTGGCGGAGATAGGAGGTGATGGTGGGGAAGCTTTGGAGCCACAGAGGAGAGCACAGCAACAGGGGTGCATAGGGCAAAGTGGAGAGATTCCTGCACAGAGGATCAGTGCTGACCAGCACTCACCAGCCCGAGAGGCTTGTCTACTCACCCTCCAGGTGGGGTGGGGGCTGGGAGCTGAGGCTTGGGCTTCAGTCATATCCCAGGGAGAGGACTGGTGTTGGCTGCGTGAACACAGCCTGAAGGGACTAGTGCACCATGGCTAGCTGGGAGGGAGTCTGGAAAAAAGTCTGGAACTGCCTAAGAGGCAAGAGACCATTGTTTTGGGGTGTGTGAGGAGAGGGGATTCAAAGTACTGCCTAAACGAGCTCCAGAGACAGGCAGGAGCTGCGGCTATCAGCGGGGACACCAGAGACGGACATGAGATGCTAAGGCTGCTACTGCTGCCAACAAGAAGCCTGTGTGCAAGCACAGGTCACTATCCACACCTCCCCTCCCGGGAGCCTGTGCAGTCCACCACTACCAGCGTCCCATGATCCAGGGACAACATCCCCAGAAGAACACACGGTGTGCCTCAGGCTGGTGCAATGTCATGCTGGCCTCTGCCACTGCAGGCTCGCCCTGCATTCCATACCCCTCCTTCCCCACAACCTGAGTGAGCCAGAGCCCCCAGTCAGCTGCTACTTTAACCCCGTCCTGTCTGAGGAAAGAACAGATACCCTCAGGCGACCTACACTAAGAGGTGGGGCCAAATCCGAAGCTGAACTCCAGGAGCTGTGCGAACAAAGAAGAGAAAGGGAAATCTCTCCCAACAGCCTCAGTAGCTGCAGATTTAATCTCCACAATCAACTTGATGTACCCGGCATCTGTGGAATACCTGAATAGACAATGAATCATCCCAAATTGAGGTGGTGGACTTCAAGAGCAATGATATATATATTTTTTTCTCCTTTTTCTCTTTTTGGGGGGGTGTATGTGTATGCTTCTTTGTCTGATTTTGTCTGTATAGCTTTGCTTTTACCATTTGTCCTAGAGTTCTGTCTGTCCATTTGTTTGTTTGTTTGTTTGATTTTTAGTATAGTTTTTAGTGCTTGTTATCATTGGTTGATTTGTTTTTTGGTTTGGTTGCTCTCTTCTTTCTTTCTATTTTTTTTTCCTTTTTTATTACTTTAATTTTTTTAAATAATTTTTTTAAAATATTTTCTTTTCTTTCTTTCTTTCTTTCTTTCTCCCTTTTCTTCTGAGTTGTGTGGCTGACAGGGTCTTGGTGCTCCAGCTGGGTATCAGGCCTGTGCATCTGAGGTGGGGGAGCCGAGTTCAGGACACTGGTCCACCAGAGACATCCAGGCACCATGTAATATCAAATGGCGAAAGCTCTCCCAGAGGTCTCCATCTCAACACAAAGACACAGCTCCATTCAATGACCAGCAAGCTACAGTGCTGGGCACCCTATGCCAAACAACTAGCAAGACAGGAACACAACACCACCCATTAGCAGAGACCTGCATAAAATCATAATAAAGTCACAGACAACCCAAAACACACAACTGGATGCAACATGACTACCAGAAAGACAAGATCCAGCCTCATCCACCAGAACACAGGCACTAGTCCCCTCCACCAGGAGGCCTACACAACCCACTGAACCAACTTTAGCCACTGGGGGGCAGACACCAAAAACAACAGGGACTATGAACCTGCAGCCTGTGAAAAGGTGACCCCAAACACAGTAAGTTAAGCAAAATGGGAAGACATAGAAAAACAGCAGATGAAGGAGCAAGATAAAAACCCACTAGACCAAACAAATGAAGAGGAAATAGGCAGTCTACTTGAAAAAGAATTCAGAGTAATGAGAGTACAGATGATCCAAAATCTTGGAAACAGAATGGAGAAAATAAAAGAAACATTTAACAAGGACCTACAAGAACTAAAAAGCAAACAAACAATGATGAACAACACATCAAATGACATTAAAAATTCTCTAGAAGGAATCAATAGCAGAATAACTGAGACAGAAGACTGGATACATGACCTGGAAGATAAAAGAGTGGAAATAACTACTGCAGAGCAGAATAAAGAAAAAAGAATGAAAAGAATTGATGACTGTCTCAGAGACCTCTGGGATAACATTAAATGCACAAACATTCAAATTATGGGGGTCTCAATATATGAAGAGATTATAGTCAAAAACTTCCCTTATATTGGGAATGAAATAGTTAATCATGTCCAGGAAGGGCAGAGAGTCCCATACAGGATAAATCCAAGGAGAAACACACCAAGACACATATTAATCAAACTATCAAAAATTAAATACAAAGAAAAAATATTAAAAACAGCAAGGGAAAAACAACAAATAACATACAAGGGAATCCTCATAAGGTTAACAGCTGACCTTTCCGCAGAAACTCTGCAAGCCAGAAGGGAGTGGCATGACATATTTAAAGTGATGAAGGGGAAAAACCTACAACCAAGATTACTCTACCCAGCAAGGATCTCACTTAGATTCAATGGAGAAATTAAAACCTTTACAGACAAGCAAAAGCTAAGAGAATTCAGCACCAGAAAACCAGCTTTACAACAAATGATAAAGGAGCCTCTCTAGGCAGGAAACACAAGAGAAGAAAAAGATCGACAATAACAAACCCAAAACAATTAAGAAAATGGTAATAGGAACATACATATTGATAATTACCTTAAATATAAATGGATTAAATGCTCCCACCAAAAGTCATAGACTGACTGAATGGATACAAAAACAAGGCTTATAGCTATGTTGTCTATAAGAGACCCACTTCAGTTCTAGGGACACATACAGACTGAAAGTGAGGGGATGGAAAAATATATTCCATGCAAATGGAAATCAAAAGAAAGCTGGAGTAGCAATTCTCATATCAGACAAAATAGACTTTAAAATAAAGACTATTACAAGAGACAAAGAAGGACACTACATAATGATCAAGGGATCAAACCAAGAAGAAGATATAATAATTGCAAAAATTTATGCACCCAACATAGGAGCACCTCAATACATAAGGCAAATGCTAAGAGCCATAAAAGGGGAAATCAACAGTAACACAATAATATTAAGAAACATTAACACCCCACTTTCACTAATGGACAGATCATCCAAAGTGAAAATAAGTAAGGAAATACAAACTTTAAATGATACATTAAACAAGATGGACTTAATGGATATTTATAGGACATTCAATCTAAAAACAACAGCATACACTTTCTTCTCAAGTGCTCATGGAACATTCTACAGGATAGATCATATCTTGGGTCACAAATCAAACCTTGGTAAATTTAAGAAAATTGAAATTATATCAAGTATCTTTTCTGACCACAATGCTATGAGACTAGATATCAATTGCAGGAAAAAAATCTGTAAAAAATACAAACACATGGAGGCTAAACAATACACTACTTAATAACCAAGAGATCACTGAAGAAATCAAAGAGGAAATCAAAAAATACCTAGAAACAAATGACAATGAAAAGACAATGAACCAAAACCTATGGGATGCAGTAAAAGAAGTTCTAAGAGGGAAGTTTATAGCAATACAATCCTTCCTCAAAAAGCAAGAAACATCTCAAGTAAACAACCTAACCTTACACCTTAAGCAATTAGAGACAGAAGAACAAAAAACCCCAAAACTTAGTAGAAGGAAAGAAATCATAAAGATCAGATCAGAAATAAATGGGAAAGAAATAAAGGAAACAATAGCTAAGATCAATAAACCTAAAAGCTGGTTCTTTGAGAAAATATACAAAACTGATAAACCATTAGCCAGACTCATCAAGAAAAAAAGGGAGAAGACTCAAATCAATAGAATTAGAAATAAAAAAAGGAGAAGTAAGAACTGACACTGCAGAAATACAAAGAATCATGAGAGATTACTATAAGCTACTATATGCCAATAAAATGGACAACCTGGAAGAAATGCACAAATTCTAAGAAAAGCACAACCTTCCAAGACTGAACCAGGAAGAAATAGAAAATATAAACAGACCAATCACAAGCACTGAAATTGAAACTGTGATTAAAAATCTTCCAACAAACAAAATCCCAGGACCAGCTGGCTTCACAGGTGAATTCTATCAAACATTTAGAGAAGAGCTAACACCTATCCATCTCAAGCTCTTCCAAAATATAGCAGAGGGAGGAACACTCCCAAAATCATGCTACGAGGCCACCATCACCTTGATACCAAAACCAGACAAAGATGTCACAAAGAAAGAAAACTACAGACCAATATCACTGATGAACATAGATACAAAAATTCTCAACAAAATAGTAGAAAACAGAATCCAACAGCACATTAAAAGGATCATAAACCATGATCAAGTGGGGTGTATCCCAGGAATGCAAGGATTCTTCAATATACACAAATAACACAATGTGATACACAATATTAACAAATTGAAGTATAAAAACCTATGATCATCTCAATAGATGCAGAAAAAGCTTTTGACAAAATTCAACACCCATTTCTGATAAAAACCCTCCAGAAAGTAGACATAGACGGAACTTTCCTCAACATAATAAAGGCCATATATGACAAACCCACAGCCACCATTGTTCTCAATGATGAAAAATTGAAACCATTTCCACTAAGATCAGGAAAAAGACAAGGTTGCCCACTCTCACCACGATTATTCAACATACGTTTGGTTGTTTTAACCACAACAATCAGAGAAGAAAAAGAAATAAAAGGAATCCAAATCGGAAAAGAAGAAGTAAAGCTGTCACTGTTAGCAGATGACATGACACTATACATAGAGAATCGTAAAGATGTTACCAGAAAACTACTAGAGCTAATCAATGAAGTTGCTAAAGTAGCAGGATACAAAAATTAATGCACAGAAATCTCTTGCATTCCTATACACTAATGATGAAAAATCTGAAAGAGAAATTAAGGAAACACTCCCATTTACCACTGCAACAAAAAGAATAAAATACCTAGGAATAAACCTACCTAAGGAGACAAAAGTCCTGTATGCAGGAAGCTATGACACTGATGAAAGAAATTAAAGATGATACAAAGAGATGGAGAGATATACCATGTTCTTGGATTGGAAGAATCAACATTGTGAAAATGACTATACTACCCAAAGCAATCTACAGATTCAATGCAATCCCTATCAAACTACCAATGGCATTTTTCACAGAACTAGAACAAAAAATTTCACAATTTCTATGGAAACACAAAAGACCCCGAATAGCCAAAGCAATCTTGAGAAAGAAAAACGGAGTTGGAGGAATCAGGCTCCCTGACTTCAGACTATACTACAAAGCTACAATAGTCAAGACGTATGGTACTGGCACAAAAACAGAAATATAGATCAGTGGAACAGGATAGAAAGCCCAGAGACAAACTCACGCACATATGGTCACCTTATCTTTGATAAAGGAGGCAAGAATATACAGTGGAATATACACAGCCTCTTCAATAAGTGGTGCTGGGAAAACTGGACAGCTACATGGAAAAGAATGAAATTAGAACACTCCCTACCACCATCCACAAAAATAAACTCAAAATGGATTACAGACCTAAATGTAAGGTCAGACACTATAAAACTCTTCAGGGAAAACATAGGTGGAACACTCTATGACATAAATCCCAGCAAGATCCTTTTAGATACACCTCCTAGAGAAATGGAAATAAAAACAAAAATAAACAAATGGGACCTAATGAAACTTAAAAGCTTTTGCACAGCAAAGGAAACCATAAACAAGATGAAAAGACAACCCTCAGAATGGGAGAAAATATTTGCAAATGAAGCAACTGATAAAGGATTAATCTCCAAAATTTACAAGCAGGTCATGCAGCTCAATATCAAAAAAACAAACAACCCAATCCAAAAATGGGCAGAAGACCTAAATAGACATTTCTCCAAAGAAGACATACAGATTGCCAACAAACACATGAAGGAATGCTCAACATCACTAATCATTTGAGAAATTCAAATGAAAACTACAATGAGGTATCACCTCACACCATTCAGAATGGCCATCATTAAAAAATCTACAAACAGTAAATGCTGGAGAGGGTGTGGAGAAAAGGGAACCCTCTTGCACTGTTGGTAGGAATGTAAATTGATACAGCCACTATGGAGAACAGTATGGAGGTTCCTTAAAACTACAGATAGAACTACCATACGACCCAGCAATCTCACTACTGGGCATATACCCTGAGAAAACCATAATTCAAAAAGAGTCATGTACCACAGTGTTCATTGCATCACTATTTACAATAGGCAGGATATGGAAGCAACCTATGTGTCCATGGAGAGATGAATGGATAAAGATGATGTCACACATATATACAGTGGAATATTACTCAGACATAAAAAGAAATGAAATTGAGTTATTTGTAATGAGGTGTATGGACCTAGAGTCTGTCATACAGAGTGAAGTAAGTCAGAAGAAGAAAAACAAATACCGTATGCTAACACATATATACAGAATCTAAAAAAAAAAAAAAAGTGGTTACGGAGAACCTAGGGGCAGGACCGGATTAGACACATACGTAGAGAATGGATTTGAGGACATGGGGATGGGGAAGGGTAAGCTGGGGCAAAGTGAGAGAGTGGCATGGACTTATATATACTACCAAATGTAAAACAGGTAACTAGTGGGAAGCAGCTGCATAGCACAGGGAGATCAGCTCAGTGCTTTGTGACCACCTAGAGGGGTGGGGTGGGGGTTGGGAGGGAGATTCAAGAGGAAGGAGATATGGGGATATATGGAAACGTTTAGCTGATTCAGTATGTTATAAAGCAGAAACTAACACACCTTTGTAAAGCAATTATATTTCAATAAAGATGTTAAAAAAAAATCCACAGTAAGAACAAACAGTCCAGTTTAAAACTGAGCAAAAGACTTCAAAAATTACTTCTCAAGAAGGATATACAAATGAACAATAAGCACATGAATCTACATTCAACATCATTAACCATTAGTAAAATGCAGGATAAAACCATGGTGAGATACTACTATGTCCTTTTTAGAATTAGAGCATTACCAAGTTCTGGTGACAGTACAGAGCAACTCGGACTTTCCTACATTGATGGTGGCATTTCAAAATGGTATGGCCACTTTGAAAAACACTTTGGCAATTTCTTTAAAGTTTTGCATATACTTGCCATCTGACCCAACAATCCCACTCCAAAGTATTAATCCTAAAGAAATGAAAAGTTACATCCACACAAAAACCTATATGAATGAGTCTAACAGTTCTATTCATAATTGCCCAAAACTAGAATCTACTCAAGTGTCCTTCAATGGGTGAATGTATAAACAAACTGGTAAATGTCTCCAAGTAATGGTATACCACTCCGCAGTAAAAGGCACTGAAATCTGGATACACACAACAACATAGATGTGTCTCAAAGGCACTATGCTGAATGAAAAAAACATTCTCAAAAGATTACAGGATAGATGCCTGAGATGTAAATAATAAAGCTCAGTACCCTCTTATGATGAAAACTCTTTGTGAACAAGAAATAGAAAGAACTTTCCTTAATGTGATAAAGTATATCGACCCAAAATTTATGGCAAATATTGCTTTTCATGGTTAATCATTAGAAATAGTCTCTTTAAAATTATGAACAAGACAAGGATGCTCACTCTCGGTGTTTCTATCCCACATTGCCATGTAAATCCTAGCCAACAGAGTAAGGGGGAAAATCAACATGGAGAAAGAAAAGGAAGAATAAAAACCCGGTGTTTTATGGCTCATGATTGTCAATACAGCACACACTAAAGGATCTACAAATTATTAAAAATAAGGGTTTAGGAAAATGGTTACATATGAAATCAATATATTTTAAATTGCATTTCCATATTCAAGCAGAAACAATAAAAATACCATTTACTTTCAATAGCAATAAAAGCATATGGTGCCTATACACCATTCTGTTAAAGATGCACACCTATATTAAAATAATAAAGCTTATTTAAAGTTTTTCTAAAGACCTAAATAAATGGATCGACATACCATATTTAGCAATACAAAGTCTCAATATTTTAATATGTTAAATCTTCTCAAGTTGATCTATAGATCCAATGCAATTCCAATCTAACTCCCAATAGGTTGTCTTAGAATTTGACAAGCTGATGATAAAACCTATATGGAAGTACAAAGGCCTAGGAAATATCAAGATACTCTGAGGAAGAATAAGCTGGGTGGGGCAGTTTACCCTACCAGGCTTCTAGTTCTATAGAAAAAGTATGGTAATTAAGACCATGTAATATTGGAGTGAGGTAGCTAAATAGTTCAGTGTAACAAAAGAAAGAGCCCTGATAGGGACCCATATGTTGAAACTTGGAATAGAGAATGCATTTTGGAAATTGGGGAAAATCGACCAATGCATGAATAGTCTAGATCTTTTGGTTATTCATATGGGGAAACAAGAAAATGGATCCCCACTTTACAAGAATTCCACATATATTAAAGACCAAAAGGTAAGAAATAACATTAAAAATGTTAAAATATATTTTTTAAAATTTTTATTGGAATATAGTTGCTTTACAATGTTGTGTTAGTTTCTACTGCACAGCAAAGTGAATCAGCTATACTTATACATATATCCCCTCTTTTTTGGATTTCCTTCCCATTTAGCTCACCACAGAGCACTGAGTAGAGTTCCGTGTGCTATACAGGAGGTTCTTATTATTTATCTATTTTATACATAGTATCAATAGTGTATATATGTCAATCACAGTCTCTCAGTTCATCCCACCCCCCCTTCCCCCTTGGTATCCATACATTTGTTCTCTAAGTCTGTGTCTCTATTTCTGCTTTGTAAATAAGATCATCTATACCAATTTTTTCAGATTCCACATATATGTGTTAATATATGATATTTGTTTTTCTCTTTCTTTCTAAGGGTGTTTATACAGAAGCCCTCCTCACCCCCCTACCATCTCAACTAAGGAAGACATAATGACATAAAGGATGTGATTGTAAATTTTATTATATTAAAATCTAACACATTCATCCAAAGGCACCACACAGGTTACAAAAAGACAAGCCACAAAACAGAAGAGTTGCAACATACAAAGCAACAAAATACTTATATCCAAAATACATTTGGATATATATTATCCAAATATAATATATAAAATATATTTGGTCTAACCCAAATCAATAAGAAAAATACAACGATTCAACAGAAATCTGGATAAAGTCCTTGAACAGTCCCATTCATATATATCTAAATCTGTATCTACCCAGTCTAATTAGGAACAAGTTAAATACAAATTAAGACCATTTACAATCAACAGATAGGTAAAAGTTAAGATAACCAGCAAAGCCAAGTGTTAATGATTATACTCATATCTTGCTATTAGGAGTAGAAATTGGTACAACCTCTTTGGAAAGCAATCTGGCATTATCTCATAAACATACATTTCCATTCCCAAGTATGTTACATTCATTCTATTCTCAGGTGTATATACTCTTGTACATGTGACCTAAGATACAGGTACAAGAGTATTTATACAAGCAGTGTTCATAGTAGCAAAAAACTGAACCAAATTCAAGTGTCTATCAACTGGAAAATAAATGAATATATTGAGGTATATTCACCCAGTGGAATTTGCATACTAGTTAAAATGAATCAATGTTACACACCAACATAAATATGTTTTAAAGTATAAGGTAGGTTGAAAAGTGACAGGTGTAGACTGTTACGTAGACAATGGTTCTATTTTTATAAAACCAAAAATAATTTGAAAAAAACGGTATATAGTTTAGGAATAAACATAAATACATAATACAATTTCAAAAGGGAAGTTGATAAACCCAAAATTCTCTGTGTGGGGTGTTCACAGAGCAATGGTGAGGTATACATTATGGCATTTTATAATCATGCTTCTTAACATGCACATATTAAATTTGTTATTTTGTGTAGGTCAAATGATATTTCTTTAAAAGAATAAAAAGGTAAGAGCATGAGCAGAAAATTAATGAAGCATATAAGGGCTTAAGGAATGCAGAGCTCTTAGACTAGGAAAAGACAGATTGTGGATAGTTTTATGTGAGAGTGTGGCCTGAGTATTAAGGTTTTCCTGGGGCTTGGATTACCATAAATAAGGGGGGAAGTGTGTTCTGGTTGTCCATTGCTACGTTAAAAACCATTCCACAATCTAATGGTTTAGGCAACAACTGCATTTATTTTGCTCATGGATCTGCAGTTAGGGCAGGGCTCAGCAGAGACAGCCTGAGTCTGCTCCACTCAGTGTCAGCTGGGTCAGTTCTCTGTCTGAGATGGGGGTCCTTAGAAGGCTTGTTCACGCACACATCTGAGACTCAATCAGCTGGTGCTGGCAACATCAGAGGCTCCTGGGGCACCATCTCCTTCTCCCTCTCCCTCCATGTGGTTTCTCCAGCTCAGTGGCTTCAGGGGAGCCAGTCTTCTTAGATGTTGGCCCAGGTTTCCTAAGGTGTATGTCCAAAGACAGAGAGCCAGGAAGAAGCTGCCCTTCCTTTTCAAACTGGGCCATTTGCAGCAACATGGATGGACCTAGAGATGATCATACTAAGTGTTAGACAAAGACAAATATTATATGATATCACTTATATGTGGAATCCAAAAAAATGATACAAATGAACTTATTTGCAAAACATAAATAGACTCACAGACATAGAAAGCAAACTTATGGTTACCAAAGGGGAAAGGGGAGTGGGAGAGGGATAACTTAGGAGTTAAGGATTAGCAGATACACACTACTATATATAAAATAGATGAAAAACAAGGTCCTACTGTATAGCATAGGGAACTATATTCAGTATCCTGTAATAAACTATAATAGAAAAGAATATGAAAATATATGTATATATATAAAACTGAATCACTTCGTTGTACACCAGAAATTAGCACAATATTGTAAACTATATTTTAATAAAACAAACAAAAAGCAAAGAGAGAGCCAGGCAGAAGCAGTCCCTCCTTTTCAAACTCAGCCTCAGAAACCATGCAGCGTCACTCCTGCCATGTCCCAGGCATCTAAAAAGCCCACCCACTTTTCAAGGGAGGGAACAATAATATTTGATGGAGAAATATAAAGTTTCTGGAAAAACAAGTAGAACCAGAAATGCTATTGTGGTCATTCTGCAAAAATGTGTTCTGGCACAGTGTGCTATGTAATCTCTCAGACTGGCTGGAATTGGAGGTCTAGGTAAAGAGGTACATAAGAATCAAGGTTGGAGGGATGTGGAAAGCCCTTAAGTATAGGCTACAGTGTTTACGTTTACAATAGGAGCTAAAGGGAGTCATGGAAATTCACGATTCAAAGGGTGGTGGGAAGAAAATGCCATTTGAAGAGGATGCTTTGTACCAACGTGAGAAGGATATAAGGAAGGAGAAGCTGGTGTCAGAAAGATCTGAAGGAAGCCTTGCCTAGCCCAACAGGTGTAAGGGGACCTAAGGGTGGCTATAGAAATGGTGAAAAGAAAAATCAAAGACAAAGGGCAGGGACATGGGATGTTCCTGAGTAACCAGCAGTTGCCAAAAGTCCACAAGGACTCAGGACTTCATCACTAAACTCCATCATCACGAGGAAAAATTCTTAAAATGCCAGTCCCCTGGTTCTCAGAACCGTCTCACCAAGCAACCTTGCGCCACCTCATTGCAGGCAGAATGTGATGTCCTGACAGGACAGGAACTGAATAATTTAGAGTGATGTTGTCCATAAATATTTAATGATATGAAAAAATGTTCATGAGACAATGTTAAGTGAAAAAAAAAAGGCACATTGCAAAATAGTATAAATGCCCAGAAAGAAAGAAAAGAAGATGTTCCCTAAAATATTAACAGGATTTATCTCCAGCCGGGGGAATTTTCATTTAACTGTTTTCATCTTTACATTTTTATATGTCTAAATTTCTGCAGTAAAAATGTATTAACATTTTAATAAATAAAAGATAGCAATTGTTATAATAATTTTTAAAATATCTAGTCTTGTGCTAAATAAAACCAGATAGAGGATATTTTAATGAGACTTATTCAATCAACCTTTTACTATAAAATTGTATTTCCTCTGTTAGGAGGTTTGCACAATTAAAGCTGAATTTTCTTACCTATTAAAATACACAGCAGCTCTCAAAGTGTGACTTTCCTTGGATTCAAGGATGGCATAATTCTTTTTTGTAATAATACTAAGATGTTATTTCTCTTTGTTACTGTGTTGACATGCAAAAGGGTGCAAGAGCGACACAGGGTAAAACCGTGGGTGCCTTAGCATGAATCAGGGTGGTGGCACCATGCTGTCCAGTGGTTATTGTATTTACAACCACAGGCAGTAAAAAAAGAAAACAGCGGGGAAAAAAATGCCAGTTATACTTAAGCATATCCCTAATGGAGCAGTAAAAAATATTAATTGTCTTGAATCTCGACCCTCGAGTACAATCTTTTTAATATTCTGTGTGACGAAATGGAAGTCAGGATAGGCCCTTGTGCTGTGTGCCAGGTACTTGGGAAACATGTATGTGACTGACTTACAGATCAGACCAGCTGCTCCTTCCACACGCTCACCATTTTTACTTGAAAGAACAACTGACAAACTACAGTTACTAAACTTGGGTATTTGGTAGATATTTTTGTGAAAATGAATCAAGTGAGCCTTCCACTTCAGAGGAAAACAAATGGTAGTATTTGCTGCTAATGGTAAAATGTGAACCATGAAGGAAAAAAGTAGAATTTTTAGATAACTTTTACTTTCCACCATGAGCTTGAGAGCTTCCCAATAAGTAAAGACTTTGTCTTTTGATGGGATAAGCAGTGACTTGTTTTTAAATGCTGTATATGAAGTGCGTCAACATTTGGAAATTCTGCATGACTCGGTAAAGCAATATTTTCCAAACAACCAATGAATGATGTTATAAGATTTTGAGTGCACAAAAGTTCCATTCAAAGTGCAAGAGATCATGAAAGAGAATACGAAAAGTCTATGGCTTCAGATTCCACATTGCAACTAACTTTCAAGAAACTACCACTTTTGGAGTTTTGGTGTAGTAGAAAAGAAAAATATCTACAATTAACTGAAAAGACTTCTAAAGTACACATTCTTTTCTCACCTCTGTGTGAGGTCAGGTTTTTATCAGATACTTCAACCAAAATGGCCTATCCAAGAACTTGCATGCAGAAACTTACATGAGAATCTGACTGTGTTCCACTGAGCCAGCTATTAGAGATTTGAAAAAAAAAAAGAAAAGCAATGCTACTTCTCACTAATTTTTTTTATTAAAAAAAAAACAGCTGTGGTTTTTGGTTTAGAAAATATGGTTGCTTTTCATTAAAATGATACTTTATTAGCACACAATGGGTTTGTTTTTATTTGTAAAGTAAATAGATATTTTGAAATTATTCATTTTAATTTCTATTAAAGTAAATGTTGATATACGTAAATCACATAAACGCTCTTTGGGGTCCTGAGACCAAACCATTTGAGCGCCACTATATTATAAGAAGACATATATCAGATACATAGGAGGAAATTACCTTCTTCCTGGATATCTTTGTATAAGGACATGATGTGTGGAGGTGCACTTGTCATCTTGAAGGGCAGATGAAAGGTGAAACCAACCAGCTGAAGATGGCACAGCAGAACCTCAGGAAAAAAGAGCTCTTGATGACATCCTTAAGCCACTGAGTTGATCAACTGTGTTGACCTACCTTTGGACCTGTCATGCGAGATAATAAAAGTGTTCTGATCTTCAAGCCACTCTTAGTTAAGGTATTCTGTTATTGGAACTAAAGGCATCCCAACTCCTATATGAGCCATCTCACAGTAGGACGAACCAGGCATTTATCCAGCTGTGTCTGGTTCTGTGCTGTGTGATCTTTGATATATTATCCCACGTAAACCTCACGATCAACATGGTGAGAAAGGTGGTAATATTCCCACTCAGATTAGATGTCTGAAGCACAGAGTGTGTATATTAATTACCTGAGGTCACAGATAAAATTTCAATCAATACTCAAACCATAATTTTTTGGCTTCAAAGTCTGTTCTCTATTATAACCTTCACCAGGTTTAATATCGCAAGTCTGCATTTCCGACTGTACCAAGTATAAACATCTCAGAGTGCTTTTCAAGCACCACAGTAATCTTTCAAATTTAATAATCAAATATAATTGAGCTTTGTCTGTTTTTAATTTTCAGTTTTACTTCATAATTACCCAGGCAGTTAGTTTTTCCTTATGGCACTTGGAGAATTGTTTTCATATTTCACAAAATTGTTCTTACTCTATACTGTAAGTATAGCTTGCTATGTCTGTATTCCCAGTGGACTGCGAATTCCATCACAGGGCTTGACATATAATAGGGGTTTCATAACAGTTAGTGTAGTGATGATAACTTCATAGAGTATTCACTGCAGACTAGGTACTTGTTATATATTACTGTTAATCCTGATGGTAGCTCTTTGCCATGGTTATTATTATCCCCATTTTATAGGTGAGGAAATCGAGTTCAACAAGGCTGACCCACACAAAGACACATGGACAGTTAGTGTGTGAAGGTGAATTCAAGCACACTTCCTTCTGGGAACATTAAGGAGCAAAACTGGAAATAGTTATTAAGCCTTTTTCTCTCACTTATTACCTCTAGTTATTAGAAAGTCACTCTTTACCAGGGAATCCATTCTTTTACAGACAAACCTAATAGTGGCAAAGTTCTTCCTTAGGGGGGATTTGCATTTCCACCCATAATCCTATGATGACAAGAATCCAGAGTCTAGTTACAACTAACTGAGCCCTGCAGAGATAGAGAGTGTGGGACTGGTGTATGTGTGTGACTGCAGGATCCTGAATGGAGGGAGGGGTGCCAAGGGCGTGGTTAAGTTGAGAAGGTCTTTAGCGTCTGAGATACGGGATTTCTATGTTTTTTTGATATTTTTATCTTTATCACCTTCCTACCTTTTCACATATTGGCTCCCTTGTATATGCCCAACTCCATGATAAGTACTTTATAATGACTTATTTTTATTCTTCTAACAACTCAATCAGTAGGTGACATTATTTTTTCTCTTTTATAGTCGGGGAAAATGAGTCCCAGAGAGGTGAATCCACTTGTCCAAGTTTACACAACTAGTGAGTGGCAGAGCTCTCCCAGGCAGTCTATCTCCAAACCAATGTTTTCCATCACTGGACTTTACTTCTTCTTCTACATTCCTGAAAATGAAGGGAGAATAGAGGTACAAATCATGGAAGACCCCTCTCCCCTGGCATAAGATAAAATACTCAATTACAACAAGCTTTGACTAGTTTGTTCAAGTAGCCAAGTTATAGATTATAACTCTTCAAAAACAGAGTTTTGCAAGTGACCTAATGAGCAATTTTAATTTGCCCTTTGGTCTTCAGACTGTCTTTTATGCTTTTAACTGATTCTGGAATCAGAGTTCAGCCAAATGAATTTCAGGAAATGAATGAATTTTGATATGCATTTATTAGAACTTCTTCCTTCTCGTGCTTTTATGTCATATGCTGAACTAGAAAGTTTTAAGATGAGGATTCTAAACTGCTACAGCTTTAATTTACATACAGTGAGATGCACAGATATTAAAAGTATAGTTGGATGAATTTGGACAAAAATGTACCCTCATGTAACCAACACTTAAACTGTGTTAAATGGTGTCCAAAAAGCTGCCAACAGTCGTTTCTCTATATATGTATGCCTGCTGCCCTTCCCATGAATAGACAGAATCTGTTTCTCCTTCCTTTGAATCTGGGATGAACTTGTGATTTAACTTGACCAATAGAATGTAGCAGAAATGAGGCTCTGCTAGTTCTAGACCTAGCCTGTAAAGGAGGTTGCTTCTGTATCTGTCATGTTGTAAGAAGTCAGTCCAGACAACTGGTAACCCCAGGACATATTACAGAGAGTCACAGAACCACCAAGCACAGAACCACACTGCACAAAGGGAAGAATTGAATCAATGTTTTAAGGCACTGAATGTTGATAACAGGACATTTCATCACCACAGAGCATTTCCTCATGATCTTTTCCAGTTAATCCCCACTGACCCTCACAGCTAAATGCTTCACATTATTTCTATTCTCATAGCCTAGTCATTACCCATTCTTAAACTTCAAAGGAATTAAACTTCAAGTGATCTTTTATATGCAGGAAATGATGCAACATTTACTCTTGTATTTGGTTTCTTTCACTTAATATAACGTTTCTGATATTCATCCATGTTGTTTTTATGTATTTAGTTTAGTTTGTTATTTTTTTCATTATTGTGTATTATTCTATAAGTATACCAAAACCTGTTTATCTATTCCCCTGATAATAAACATTTGGATCATTTTTAGTTTTTAACCATAAGCAATAAAGCTGCTTTGAAGATTCTGATACACATGTTTTTGTGGGCATATATCATCATTTCTCTCCCATAAATCCCTAGGAATAGAGTGGCTGGGTCATAGGATAAGTGAATGCTTAACATTCAAAGAAACCGATGAAGTTTTCTCAGAATGGTTGTGCCATTTCACATTACCCCAAAAATGTATGAAATCCCGTTGCTACACAACCTCATTGCTATTTGTAGTAGTCGGTGTTTTAGTTTTACTCATTCTTGTGGGTGTGGGTTGATTTTATTGTGGTTTCAACTTATATTTCTTAGATGACATATAATTTTGAGCACCTTTTAGTGTTCTTTCATTTACCTTCTTTAGTGAAATAAATGCTTAAGTTTCTTGCCCATTTTTATTGGACTGTGATCTTCTTATTTTGATATGTGGAAGTTAAATATTTATATATTCTGGATATAAATTATTTGTGTAACAAATTCTTTATTCTCACTCTGTGGCTTGCCTTTTTATTTTCTTAATATTTTCTTTTGATGACAAGTAATTGATTTACATGAAGTCAAATTTGCTGATTTTATTTTTCTCTTATGTTTAATGCCATTTGTATTTTAAGAAATAAGGTCACAGCATTGTTCTTCTTCTTTTTTGTTTCTAGAATCTTTAGAGTTTTTGCTTACATTTAGTTCTACGGTCCATTTCAAAATAATTTTTATATGTGGTGTGAGGTAAGGTCCCTTTTGTTCCATATTACTATCTAGTTGATACAGCAACATTTCTTGAAAAATACTTTCTTTTTCCCACTGTATTGCACAATGACCTGGCCAAAACTTAATTGGCCACATGTTTGTGAGTCTACTTTTGGATTTCTTATTGAATTCTAATGATGTGTCTTGATATTCTCACTCCAATAACACCGTTTATAATATTGTAGTTTAGTAAGACTTGTAATCAGAGAATATATGTTTTCTAACTTCATTGTTTTCTTTAAAGATCATTTAAATTTCTACACTAATTTTAGAATCAGCATGTCAATTTTTATAATAAAATCTTCTAGAATTTTAATTGAGATTGTATTAGATCTATAGGTCAATTCAAAGAGATTTGACACTTTGATGGGTTGTCCCATTCATGAATATAGTACATCTCTCCATTTATTTAGGTCCCTAAAATCTGTCTTTCAGCAGTGTTTGGCAGTTTTCAGAGTAGAGGTCTTGCAAATTATTGGAAAATATATTTTTATATATTTTGTGACTTTTGATATTATAAGTGATGATTTTAAAATTTCACTTTTTAATTGTTCATTTCTCATATAAATTCAAATATTTTCTGCATTTTTATCTTATATCTGCAACCTTGCTAAATTCACATATTAATGCAAGCATTTGGGAGTTTGATTTGTTTTTAGATTCCCTAGGGTAATTTTTGTGAATAATCAGCCGCCTAAGGCTAAAGATAGTTTCACTTCTTTGTGCCAATCTTATTATGACTTATTTATTTTTCAGACCTAGTACTTGCAAAGGCCTACAGGATAATGTTAAAAAGAAGTGCTGAAAGTGAACATCCTTGTTGTATTTCTAATCTTAGATTATCAGAGAAATTGATTTAATAAAATAAGTTTGAAAATGTTTACATCTCTTCTATTTGCTGAGAGAGTGTGTAAGAGTTGTTAATTGTGAATTGAACATTTGGTAGAATTTACCAGTAAAACAATCTGAGCCTGGAATTTCTTTGGAAATTTAGAAAAATTAATTCAATTTATTTAATAAATGTAGGGATACTCAAGCTGTCTATTCTTGTTTTGTAAGCTTTAGTAGTTTGTGTCTTTTAATAAAATTGTTCATTTCTTCTCAATTGTCAATTTACTGTTATAAAGTTGTTCATTATATTTCCTTATTATCTTCTTGATGATTGTAGAACAGTAGAATCTTTAATAATGTTTAACCTTTTATTTCTGATATTGGTGATCTCCTTCTCTTTTTTTTTTTCTTGATCAGTCTAGAGATATAAATGTATATCATCATCTTTTTAGTTTTTACTTCTTACTCTGGGTTGAGTTTCTCTCATTGTCCTTGTTTCTTAAGATGGAAGCTTAGATAACATCCTTCATTTCTAATGCAAGAATTTGACTCTAAATTTTCCTCCAGACACTGCTTTATTTCACATATTTTTATTTTATTTTCATTTGTTTCTATCTATTTGTTTATAATCATATTTATAATCATAACGTCATCATATTTGAAGGGTTCCTTTGTAAACATATAGTCAGCCCTTGCTTTTTCATCCATTATAGAATACTATCTTTTTGTTTGGCATGTTTAGAACATTTATATTTAATGTTAGATTTAAATATACCATCTTGCTACTTTTGTTTTCCCATTTGTCCCAACTGTTCTTTGTTTCTATTTTTATTCCCCTGCCATTTTTGGATTAATTGAGTATTTGTTAAGATTCCATTTTTCTTAGGTAGAATCTACTTGCTTTATCCCTTTATTTTATTATTTTAATTGTTGTTGCAGTAACTTATCTCAGTCTCTTTTTAAATATTATATGACCTTAAATATACGGTCAGAACCATACACTGGCACACTTCTTATTCCCTTTCACATCTTGTATGATGCCGTTGCCTTACATTTTACTTTTACCTGTCTTATAATGTCACTTTTTTTTTGCCTTAGGCATTAATTATTTATTGAAGGTATTAAAATTGTTTTTAAAAATTTCAGTTTTATTTTGCCATGTATATACAACTTCTGGCACTCTTCCTTTTGCGTAAATTAGAATTTTCAACTGATATTACTGTCCTCTTCCTGAAGAACTTTCTTTAGCACTTCTTATTGTGTGAGTTTGCTGCCGAGGGGCTTAGATTTTTTTTAAATATGAAATATCTTAATCATACCTTCACTTTTAAAGGGTATTTTTTTTACTGTATCTGGAATTCTGAGTTGACAGATTTTTTGCAGCACTTTAAAGATATAATTCCATTGCCTCCTGTCAGCTATCATATCTAACTAAAAGTCAGGCTTCATTATTATATTTATTCCCCTGAATATAGTATATATTTTTCTGTGACTACTTTTAAGATTTTTTTCTCTTTATTTATTGTTTGCATCAGGTTGACTGTGTTATCCGTTTGTGATTTCCTGAGCTTCTTTGACCTGTGAATGATTTTTTTTTCTCCAAATTTTGACATCTGATCACTATTTTTTCTCTATTTTTCCACTCCAGTTTTTCTCTCCTCTCCTTCTCTTCTCCTTAATCACATGCACAGTAGACAGTTTCATACTGTTCCACATGCCACTGAAGCTTTGTTTAGAGGTTTTCAATATTTTCTTTCATCTCTGGCCTTCACTTTATATTGATGTGTTCACTAATCCTTTCTTTGATATATTCAAAATTCTTTTAAGTCCATTATCACACTATTTATTTCATATATACTATTTTTCTGTTCTAAAATATCCATTGAGTTCTTTTCTACAGTTTTCATATTTCTCCTGGGAATGCTCAACAGTTTACTAATTTTTTTCACTTGTTTTGTAATTCCTTGAAGAAAATTATAACAGCTGTACTAATGTCCTTTTCTACTAATCTAACACCTAAGTTAGCTGCTAGTTTGCTTCTCTTGACTATATTTTCTCTTGATTATCAACCACATTTCTCTGCTTCTTGCTATGTTAAATAGATTTTTATGTATATATGATATTGTGGATTTATGTAGACACTCTGAATTTGTTATCTTCCTCAAAATAATGTTGTTTCTTTCTTTCTTCTGACAGGCAATTAAATTACTAGAAGATCATTTTGGATTGGATATATGCCTTTCTAGGGCCAGTTTTTTGTTTGTTTGTTTCTTTGTGTTTTTTGCTTAGTCCCCAGTTTTAGAGCTTGTTCTTATGACATAGTACTTCTGTGTTTTCAGTGAAGAGTCTATAGTTTAACCAAACTCCTGTAATTTGGTGGGACATCATCTCCAGCTATGTCTTCCAATGCTGAGTAACTGATGAAATTACTCAGTTCTTTAGCTCTCATCTGCTGGTTTCTGCTGTGCTCCTTGGTGACTTCTTCATGAATATGAGGTTTAAGAATCAGTCAAAGATTTAGAAATAACTAGTATGCAGAACTTGGGGCTTCCCAAATGTGGCCCGCTCCACTCCATTCTCTTCCCCATTAATTTCCAGCCTTAAATTCACATTTCTTTCTCCTCTTCCCAGTAACTCTTTTATGTCTGAGTTTTCTTCCCTTATGTCTACACAGAAGAAGTTGGTTAAATATAAAACTTGTCTAATTTACTTCTCATTTCAAATATCATATCTGCTTATTTGTACTTGTTCTCCAATGCTTCAAAATATTTTAAATTACTTTTTCAGAGTTGTAATTGTTATTGTCATTATGTTAAGTCTAATACTAGTTACTCTGTTATGACCAGAATGAGACCCTTCATCAAAATACCATTACTCACAGGAAGTTTTTTGTGGATATAGTTCTCTAAGTTTAGTCTAGAAATTTTCATTAATTATTTCTCAGGAATGCAAAGTTGGCTCACACAGGATATAAAAGTACCTTATGGTAGAAAAGAATTAACATTTATTCAGACCCTATCTTGTACAGAAGGTTTGGCAAACAATATCACTTAAGACAAATTACATCTGTAGGTAGATAATAGATTTTCTTATCATCATATGAAACAACTGAGTCATAAAGAATTGCCTTGACTTAATCAAAGCTGTAGAATTTGAATGTGAGATAACCAGGATTCAAGTAATTATCTAATTCTAACATCTGTAATTACTCCACTGATCTTTCCATTAACCCAGATATTTCTAAAATCCCTGAGACTTTATCATATCAAAGATGTCAAAGTCCCCATTCTTCAGGTTCACCTAGGAGGTACTAAAACATGTATGGGAAATTGGTTTTATACTGATTTGCAAATGTTGATCAGCAGTGGTTTGTGTGGTGCTCTATGTTAAACAATGATAAGCTTTCTTTAGGATTCTGTGAAAAACATTTTTTGAAATATCGGTCATATTTACCATAGACTGCAAAGTTGGAATTGTGAGTACAAGTGTCAGGTAATTGAAATGAATTGGAAAAAAATCTGCATCCTTGGAGAAAATATTTTATTAATTTAAATAATAGAAAAAAGAAAGAAGATGTCAAGGGTCCTGGGATGGCGTGATTTCCACAACAAATGTTAATCTGTATTGTACTACTTTCCATGCTGAGTGAATCCAACTCTCTGGCCGGTAAAATGAGGCAGAGAGTAATTTAAGCATTTGAGTTCTTCAAGGCAGTCCTAGGATGAGTAATATGGATTACCAGAGAGAGTCACTTATGCCATTTCTCAGGCCAAAGTTTCATCCAGGCAGAGATGCTAACAGAATACTCAATGAGGATTTGTAAAGACTATGATGTAGTTATCACACTAACTTTGACAAATCACTGGCTAGAACTCTGGAAAACACAGGGTCAAGTGTACACTTTTAGATGTGATTAATTCCTACTCTTATGATATCATTTTACCATGCTAAGCATCTTTGGAAGCCTAGGAAAACCTGATAGTCTTATGGAAATTTTAGGCACCTTTATTTATATAGGTTGTCATGGACTGAATATTTGTGTACTCCCCAAATTAATGTATTGAATTCTTAATCCCCAGTGTGATAGTATTTGGAGACTGGACTTTGGGGAGATAACTAGTTCATGAGGCCGGGCCCTTCCTTGGTCTGATAGGAGTAGTGCCCTTATAAAAAGAGACAAGAGAGCTTTCTCTCTCTCTCTCTTTCTCTCTCTGCCATGAGAGGACACAGCAGGAAGGTGGTCCTCTGCAAGCCAAGAAGAGATCCCTGACCAATAACCAAATCAGCCAACACTTTCATCTTGGACTTCCCAGGCCCCAGAACTATGAGAAAATAAATTTCTGTCTCTTAAGCCATTCAGTCTATGGTATTTTGTTATGGCATCTCAAGCAGACTAATATGTATATTTTGTAGTTATTAATAATTATATTAATTGCTAGTTTTGTAGTTATTAATTTTTATTATTTTCTATGTGTCACACAACATTCTAAGTGCTTTGCTTACACTTATTATTTTAATCCTTATGACAATCCCCCTCACAGCAATTCCATGAATTATGTTTGTTATCTCCATTTTACAGCTGAGGAAACTGAAACACAATTAAGCCAATAAAGTATATGATTAAGTCTCAAACACAGATGAGTTTGGAAGAATATTTGGTTGCCCACCACCAAATGCACTGGTGTGGCGTGAATTCGAGCATTTGATATGAAATATTCCCTCTGGGTAACGGCCATCCTTTATTCTCATCCTACTGATTCAGGACATAAGCCTTCCGATGGAAACTTAATTTTCCTGTGTGGACTTCCTAGAATCTTGTCCTAATTATCCAGGGCTCTGGATACCTACCTAGCTCCTTTCAGACTTTTACCTAGGAAACACTGGCTTCTGCAATCTTTGTCACATATGAGGACTCTTCCAAAATGAGCCAAATCATATGAAGATCTGACGCTGAGTATTGAGTAAGGTCTACTGTGTAAAGCCTTGTGAGTCCAACTCACCTGCCTGATCAGGTCCACGTGCTTACACCTATTTGAACACCATGCTTAGAGCCTGGCACTGTGGCCCATAGTATCCCCCCACTCCCAATCTTAGCCTACACTCCACCCTGATCCATGACACCCAGGTAATGATGATATCACAGCAGAAAGAACAGGCCAGGTTGTCTCATAGGTCAGAAGGAAAATGTCCTTTCTCTTAAGATATTAGTATTCTCAGGTTCTAAGAGGTCCAGCCTCAGAATGAAATTATAAATCTGGAAGCTTCTTTAAAAGTCAAGCATGGAAATCTCTGCTACATTTGACTTTCGTTGAACAACTTCAGCTATTTTCTTCCTCTAATATCTGGAGTTCAGCCAACCGCAGGACACTTGTTTTCTGTTCATTTGTAAATTAATATATCTGGAAGAGAAGATTGTCTCTGAAAAAAGCAGATTCACTTTCCTCCCAATATAATGAAATTATGTTTGGGGAAGCCTCTGTTGATGTCCAAGAATCTTTATGAGCCTTTTAAAGTCATTGTTTTCTTCTCACAAATGAGAACTTCCTGATGCCAAGGAGTAATGAACTGGAAACCACATGGTGCATTTGGTTCTTAAGCTGGCCCTAGTACATTAGCAAGGTCTGTTGGGGGAGGAAGCCTGTGACTTCCTTACTTCTTGCTTTCCCTCTCTTTGCTATTTTTCCCTCTTTTATTTTCCCTCCTCTATTCCCCCTGCCACCCACCACCCCACCTTTATCCTTTAGGCAATAAACACAAGATTCAGAATAGACTGACTTGGATACAAATTTCAATCTGCCACTTGTTGTGTGGTCAGTTAGTATTGGGTGGACATGATCCTTAATCCCACCGAGTCTCAGTGTTCTCATCTGTACAATGGGGATGATACATCCCTTCCTCACTTCCTTCCCCCTGAAAGAATCTATCTTAGATTCAGATGTCCCACTCCACCTTCTGCAGCTCTTGTGACTCACAAGGGTGGAAAAGACCCCCAGATCCAGGAGTGGGACTTGAATTGTCACAGTCGATAATGGCCATCCTGTCCCTCTGGAAAGCAAGGAGTTCAGGAACACAGGCCCCCACCAATCAGAGTTTGTGGCTGTGATGTGGGAAAGTAGCCTTCTCACTCTGCTCCCTGGAAGCGTGCTGCCTTGGAGTTTCTAGAATCCATCAAATGACTATAGGTGAAACCACCCTGAGGATGAAGCTGTCACAACAAAAGGAGGCAGAAGAACAGAAGAGAAATGAAGTTCAGTCCCGTGATACATTCACACTAGACCCTGACTTCCCAAATGGAGATAAATTCCTTTATTCTTCAAGCCAGTTTCTAGGGTATATATATATATATATATATATATATATATATATATATATATCCAAAAGCATCCTAATATATGTGAAAAACTAAATGTAACAATTACACCCACACAATTAACAGTATTTACTAGGTCCTCAAGAGAAGTTAATTAACTTCCCTCCTTCTATTTTGGATTTCACTCCTTTTTCATTGATTCTCTCCCCTTCTTCTCTCTGTAATCTAAACATATATTGACATTACCAGGCATTAAAAACCACAGAAAACATGAAGAGGTTGCTAGGATGTCTCGGTTTCTAAAAAAAACAAAAGATCCTCTCAATTTACTCAAGGCATGGAGGGGTTAGTGTAGGGAGACACATGTGCAAAAAGAAAACTGGATTATTAGCCACTTGTCCGACCCCTGGATGGTTTCAAAACTATCTGGAAAGAACAGGAATCACAGTATTTCTGGACCTCATGATTCAGTGTTTTTCCAGGCATTGGAACCCTTGAGTATTGCTTTTATGCCTTCAGCAGTAAGAACTTGTACACCCATACTCTAATGAGACCTAGAAATTGTTGTCCGACAAATTTTCTCCGTATCAATTGCCTCTGTCTCAGGATCTCCCATTCCAACCCCAAAGACAAAAGATCTGATGGTTACTTCATTCCAGAGAGGTAAAGCTCTTAGGCTACCTGCCACCCTGTAAGTTGGCTGTTCCTTCTTTAGTCCAGTCATCCTAGACCAGAGTTCCTGGGTCTCATACCATAAGACATGACCACCTATACTTAAACAGCTGTCATTTATCAAATAGTTAATTATGTATTTTGTGCTAGATTATGCTCTAAATTCAAGCCAGGAATAAAATAGTCAAAGAACTTTCCACAGAGTTTTCTTAGAATGGGGAGATGTGTGCAAATAGATTTAAATCAACTTGTAAGATGCAAAGGAAGTTCAAAGTAAGAGGGTAGAAGCGATGTGTGTGGGAGATGGGTATACTAGATACATGGTAGGCAGGGAATGCCGTCTGGGCTACACTTGAGTCAAGCTCTAAATGCAACATGGGAGTGAACCACTTGACTATTGGAAATAAGAGTATTGGAAGGGAACCTCTGGGACTAATGTCCTGGAAAGTGCTTGTTTTTTTTGGGGGGGAAACATCCCATAGGAGAGTGTTGTTGCATTGACGTGAGAGCAGGGAGAGGGTAGGAGATTTGCACAGATGGTGGAATCAGAGCCCCCACCTTTCCTGAGTCCTTAAAGAGTGGAAAAATTTTTTTCAAGCACAAGTTTTTTTTTTTTATTATTATATGACAATAGGCATGATCATGTGAAAGGAAAACAAAACAAAATAAATAATAAATAGGTTAGTTTGTTTCTACTTTAATGTTAATACATGAATACACATATTTAATGAGTAGGGCCGTGCCTACCACATTTCCCAAAGTGCCACATGGGGTAAATGCACAGAATGGTTTCCCAGGAGTAATTGGACCATTGGCTGTGAAGTGCACTCAAAGTAAAGCGCATCAGGAAACAGAAGCTCTGAATTCAGATGCCTGAGGTTCCGCATCCCAAAGTTGGCCATCCTCACCCTCTTCACCTGGCCTGTAACTTGGTGCTGAGCTCAAGGCTTTGGGGGGCTCTTCCTTATCACTGGATTCACTGCTGATCACGATTATTTCAGGTGCTTGGTCACGAGTTCTCTTTGCTTTGGAGAGGGGTCAAACTCATGTGGATATCCTGTGGCTTGGACCCTCTGGTAGAGGAAACTGAGAAACACATCTTAGACTTCCAGGTTTCACAAAGAGAGGTCATTCACCCCATTTCTTCCCTTTAGGTCCTATTAATGGATTCAGTATTTTCTTCTTCAGTTCCTGCTACTTCCCTATGGCTCCCGTTCCTCTCAGACATACTTTCCTTCTGAGATGTCTCATTCTTCAGCATAGCATGAGTACTTCATGCCTCATGCAACCATAGCTGCTGGAGGACAGATTCACCTTGTGCCCAGATGTAATCTCACAGCTTCACCTAGCACTTGGCATGTAACAGGTACTTGAAATTTTGGTGACTTACAGTCTCTCTGTGGGCAGCACAAGTGTGCTTGACCCTCAGCTGAGCCCTTTTTCAGTTCTTGCTGACCCAGCATCCTGCAAGTTGAAGAAGGGTTTGTCCTCGGCCCAATGAATGAATCACTCTGGAATCTTGGCTGGGTTGAATGCACATGAGTTCAAATTCTGATAACTTCCTGTGGTATAATAATAAAAAAAAAATGTTTTTTGTCAACAGTTCCTGATATAATGCTCCTAAAACCTTTCTGGGTAATAAGAGTGTTGCTTGTATTCTAATAAGATGACTCACGGAAGAGAGGGGACTAAGTAACTTCAAAATGAAAACTGGCCATAAGAAAAACCAAGCCATGATTAGAAAATTGGCACTTTCAGTCTTACTTCTTTACCTCCCCTGGAAGAAGAGAGGAGCTGGAGATTGCGTTTGATCGCCAATAGCCAATGATTTAATCAGTTATGCCTATGTATTGAAACCTCCATAAAAACCCCTAAAGGTTGAGGCTGAGGAGCTTCTGGGTTGGTGAACATAAGGATGTTCTCAGAGGGTGGTATACCCTACACTGCATCCCCTCACTGCCTTGCCCTATTCATCTCTTCTATTTGTCCCTCGGTTGTATCCTTTGTAATAAACCAGTAATTGTAAGTGTTATCCCGAGTCCTGTGAAATGTTTTAGTGAATTATTGAACCTGATTAGGGAGTTGTGGAAGCTTCCAAATTTGTAGTTGGCTAGGTAGAAGTGTGGGTTGCCTAGGGACCCCACTTGCAGCTGGTGTCTGAAGTCAGGGAAGTCCTGTGGTCCCTTAACCTATGGGACTTGCATTAACTTTACATAGATTGTGTCAGAACTGGATTGGATTGTCAGACATCCAGTTGGTGTTGGAGTACTGGTTGTTGATTCTGGGAAAAGCCACGCAGTTCCTAAAAGGTAGCCTATTAGTTCAGTATTCTTAAATTCCTCCTGTCAAAGATTTAGGATTAATTCTTGGAAGATGATTAGAGTGATAGTGGAGAAATATGATCTAAGAAACCGTATCACTAGGGATCAGAGGCAGCTCAAAATAAGTCAGTGGCTGGGATTGGGTTCTGAGTGCTGGGCTTGGCTGGAGATGTTGGTATTTGATAAAATCAAGCTAAATAAGCCAGAATTAAGGTTGAGTCAAAGGCATAGAAAGTCCCAAGGATCAAAGCCCGTGAAAACAAGAACCAACATGTATGGCCTTGGAGCCATAAAATGTTGCTTAATCCAAGGGTCAGGGTCCAGTTCAGGACTTGAGCCATCAGGCACAGCCTGGGACTGGGTGAGGGGTGAACAAGGGCAATAGTACTGAAAGGTCCTGGAGAGTCTTCATCTCCTTTTTATCTCTTAATCAGGGCAATTGAAAATCAACTTCACTTAAGGAAACAGAGTCATCAGACAGGTTACCTGGTGTCTTACTTCACCATGATGGGCAAGATTGGGAATAGAAGGAAGTGGAAGACCAAGTAAACAGCCAACAGAAGTCATAGATGCCCTGTAGGATAAATAAAAATAATTGTTCTTGTTCTCTGAATTTGTTAGACCACACTGCAGACAATGTGCATTTTTATTTCCCATGTCTGAGGATAGTTGCCCTGGCGGCCTGGGAATATATTATTTAAGAGGAGGTCTGTTGCTTCTCTATTCCTGTGATGTAGAGTCAGAGAAAGAACTCAGTGGTGCTAGGGATGGCCAAGGAAGCAAATCTGGAGACAGAAATCTTCTACCTTAAATTGCAAAGTGAAATAGCATCCTGGCTAAATAGGCTTATGCTAGATTAAGACCAACTAAAGTCAAATGCTGGCTCTGCCACTTCCTGTCTGTGTGATTCATCAACAGGAACATCCTCCTGTTGAGAGGTTGCCTCATTGTCATTCAGTAAGTTTTTGTTGGTCACCCATAATTAAAAATAGACAACCAGGGTAAGAAAGCTCTATTCTTGATTTCTGGTGTCAGTTTCAACTGTGTATGTTAATCCTATCTTTCCATCCAGTTGCATGGTCTCACCCCATCCCAAAACATTATCTTTAGCTCATAAAATCTGTTCAGACAGGAACTTCTCTTTGAGAATCTGTAACTTAAGTGGTCATGGATCAGTGAACACTCTTAAATAGTGAAATACCAAGACTAAGAAGAAAGAGCTAAGAAGCAATCCATGTTAAGAAAGAGGACAGAGAGTGTAAGCTTCAAAGGGTGGAACTTTTGCTTCCCCAGGGCATGGAAACTGAACATAAGGGAAGAAGAGTGACTTGCCTAAGAATGCAAGGTTGGTCAGTTAGTTGGCAGAGACTAGAGTAAAAGCCAAGAATCTCAATCTGCTGTTCGCTCCACTTTACCAAGCTGCCTTTCTATTATTGGTGGGTAAACATTTTCTTTTTTTTCAAGGAAAGGAAAAAAAATTAAGGCATTTTTGATAGTTCTTGTTGTCATTCAATACTGTAATTTTAGCACATAAGTACTTCCTACCAGGGGGAAAATGGGAAAAAATCCCATGCCACCCACCGTTCACCCTCCCCTATGTGGTATTTATATGCCCTCATCAGAGACAAAATGTGGCCTATTGAGTCAGAGTCAGAATAAAACCCTTGTCATGCTCTCACTTGGTTGTCAACGAAGGAACCTTTCTTCAAGTGCAGGTTGCATTAAGCAAAAGTGGTTGTGTGTTTGAAATTAAATCACTCAAATATGATTAAAAACAGGATACGTGGGCTTCCGTTGGGGTGCCTGCTTGAATGGGGTGCCATACAAAATCAAGTTGTATTGTATTGTACAGAGTAGCTTTGTATTAATGTTCGGAATAACAAGGTCCCACTGAGAGCCCTTCACATTTTTGAATGGTGCTTGGAGTTTGTCAAAAAATTTTCAGGAAGGGATCTGCACCGCCCTGACTGCATGAACAATAGTTTGAAGAAAAAAAAAGAAAAAGATCATTGAATTAAAATGACATTTTTTTACATTACTCTTCAGCTTTTGAGCTGCAGTTAAATGAGAGCCTAGAGAATCTCATGCCTGCTCATTCACCTTCTTCTTCATATTTGCCGTGAGTTTAACTTAACGGTGCAATGGGGCAGGAGGCACTTGGACTGTGTAGCCATGTGTCAGAGGCCAGCTCTCCTGCTCACCAGCTCTAATAGTTTCTGCATCTATAAAGAGAGACATAAAAATACCAAGCTTAAGAGGTTGTTGCAAATAAAGAAGAGCTACATTTTGTGGAGGATTACAGCATGTAGGAAGGAAAATCATAAACACTGAGAAAATGAAGAATGGGCAGGAAAGAAAGAAAAAAATAAAGTGCAGCATTCTTGTATCAGTTTGCTAGGGCTGCCATAACCAAGTACCACAGATGGGGTGGCTTAAACAAGAGACATGTATTGTCTAGCAGTTCTAGAAGATAGAAGTCCAAGATCAAAGTGTTGGTTGGTTTCTTCTGAGTTGTCTCTCTTTACAGATGGCTGCTTTCTTATTGCTTCTTCCCATGATCTTTTTTCTGCATATGCACAGCCCTGTGGCTCTCTGTGAGTCCAAATATCCTCCTAGCGATACCAGTCAGATTGGATTAGGGACCACTGTAATGACTTCATTTTAACAAAGCCCCTATCTCCAGAAACGGTCATATTCTGAGGTTCTGGGGTCAGAGCTTCAACATGTGATTTTTGAGAGAATGCAGTTCAACCCACAACAAACATGTCTTATAGTTTTAACTTTAGAACCATATAAATATATTATATATTTTAAAGCAAAATTAAGTCAAAACTGTCCAAAGCAATACCTAAACATAATATATAAATTAAAAACAAACAAAAAAAAACTCCAATGTTTGCCAAGATGGAGTACATCAACTATAATCTGATAACAGCTAAAATCTTTGAACATGATACAAAATAAAACTACTTGAGAATTCTGGAAACTAAACAATAACAGGTGGGTTGTAAGCTGAAGTAAGAACATGAATAACTTTCCATTACAGGGATATTTTCAGGGTTTTCTTTTTTCCCTCCTTCATCTCCCAGCTTTGATTCAAGAACAGGTTAAATGATCAAATGTACAGTGGGCATGGAAAAAAAAATCCTAGAGAAACCCTGTTTTGAGCCAGAGGACAGAGACAAGATCACGTCAGAGAGTATGGGGTAATTTCTCCCTCCCCTTTAATTTTTTTTTTCTCTCTTAGTCATGTTTTGAGGGCAACCCTAGTAGTGAACTGTACTACCAATCCCACAGCATCACAGACATCCAAAATTCTAAGAGAAGACCCTGCTTTCTGTTAAGGGGATACTAAGAAAGATTTTGAGGAAAATCCAGAGAGGAGAGATCTGAAAATGGCCCACTGTTTCTATGCATAAGCATAAGCTCAAGACTCATTCCTGGGCCATGCATGGGTGGAGAAGAGCCAAAGGAGCAGAGCAAAGGCTTTAGGAACTGGACTGTGAAATTACCCACAGACTAAACCCCAGACTAACTCCTGGGTGGTACATGTGCAGGCAGATCCAAACGGCAGAGCAAGGACCTTGAAAATGTAGCTGACGTTAGAGCCACCAACCACAGAAAGTAAGATGGAAGTTGCAGTGTCAGCCTAATCAGGTTGATTGCCTGTTAAAGCAAAACAAAAATAAATGTTCTCTGGGGCATTTTAACTGAACCCAGAACCTCACAAAATAATATTTAAAATATCCAGGATGCAATCCCAAATCACTTGATAAAGAAAAACAAACAAATAAGTAAAAATCTGACCAATTCTATAAAGCTAAGACAATCATCATATTCCAACTACAAGATCAACCAGACGTCGGAATTACCAGGCAAAACTTTTAAAGCAGCTATTATAAAATCTCATCCTTGAAATAAAGGCAAACACTCTTGAAACAAATGTAAGGATAAAAGTTCTGAGCAGAGAAGTAGAAACAATAAAAAGGAACACAATGGACATTCTAGAACTGACAAATTCAATATATAAAATAAAAGAATTCACTGAAAGTTCTCAGTAGCAGAATGGAGGTGAGATAAGAAAGAATAAGTGTACTTGAAGATAGATGAATAGAAATTATACAGTTTGAAGAATAGAGAGAAAAAGAAAATTAAAAATGAGAAGACTCAGGAACCCATGAGGAAGTTTTAAAAGTCTAACTTCATGAGATTGAATTTCCAGAAGAAGAGAAAGAAATAGGTAAGGAAATATATTTTTGAAGAAATAATGGCTAAAATCTTCTTATATTTTGAGATATACATATATAGGTTCAGGAAATTCAGCAAAATGCAAACAAGATAATCTGAAATATGCCCAAAAATATAGTTTAAAATGCTGAAACCCAAAAATAAATTACAAAAAAAATCCTCTTTAGAGCAGAGAGGAGGGAAAATAAATTACATATAAAAGCAACACAATTCAGAATGAGTGTGAATTTTCCATCAGAAATCATAGAACAACATTTGATGTCTAATTTTGAGAGTATAGGGTTTTATATACTTCATTAAGTCACATTTTGAGAGTATAGGGTTTTATATACTTCATTAAGTCACATTTAGTAATTATGTTGGAACCAGATAACAGGAGAGTAGTATTTTTAAATTCTTGAAAGAAAATAGCTGTATACCTAGAATTCTATATCTAACAAAAATCCCTACCAGCAATAAAGATAGAGACATTTTTATGTAAAGGGAAACTAAGAAAATTTGTCACCAACAAATATGTTTTTAAAGAATTGCTAAATAGAATTGTTTAGAGTGATGGAAAATAATTGATATTAGAAGGGAACTTGGAACTGCAGAGATGATGAATACTTGGGCATATATATGTGTGTTTTCATCCATTTAAAATATTTAAAATATGAATGAATGCAAAACACAAAATTGTAATATTGTCTGGATGCTATTCTAAGTATATAGTTGTAATATATGCAACAACTTTAAAATAAAGTGGAGGAGGTAAAAGGTAAAATACAACTCTAAGTAAAACCTTAAGCAGTTTAATAATTATATTGTTGGTAATAGTGTAGGAATTGTTATACTGAGGGTATTGTATACATGTAATGTGAGATCAAACACATGGATTATTATTTTGGTATTATTGAGAAGTGGCTTCTTTGTCACAGGATAGACAAAATATCAAAGAAATTAAGTAAAAACCAGTATAATAGAGATAAAAAATATTTAAACGATAAAAATAAAGACTCAAACAAACAAACAAACAAACAAAAACTAGATAATCCAAAAAAGAACAGAAAATTTAACAAGGACCCGAATAGAAAATATAAAATAAAAATTAAAATTGTAAAATTCAAAATTCAAGGGATAAGTTAAATAGTAGATTCAAATCAGATGAAGAAAACTGGTAAACAGGAGGTCAGATGTCACATGACCTGTATAATCAACAGTAACAACAGCAGTCAGTTGAGTCAGACTAGAGAACAGGTCACAGTTTCAAATTGCTGGAGAAAAGAAGAGTCCACCAGGAATTCTATAACCAGCTAAACTGTCATGCAAGTGTGAAGGTGAAATAAAGACATTTTAACACAAATGAAGATTTACCAGAAACAGAACCTTGCTGAAAGAATAACTAAATGATGTATGTCAGAAAGAAACACTCACAGGCGTGCACACACACACACACACACACACACACACACAGATATCATGTGGTATTAAATTTTGAAACAATGTTTATTTTTTCAATAATTAATTTTATTTGTTTATTTTTAACTTTTTATTTTATGTTGGAGTATAGTTGATTAACAATGTTGTGTTAGTTTCAGTTGTACAGCAAAGTGATTCAGTTATACATAAACATGTATCTATTCTTTTTCAAATTATTTTCCCTAATTAGGTTGTTACATAATATTGAGCAGAGTTCCCTGTGCTAGACAGTAGGTCCTTGTTGGTTAAAGTGAAGGTTCTTTCCTTGTTCCAGAAATGAGGAAAGATATTTTTCAATCTTTGACTGTGTTAAATCAAAGATGAAAGATAATAGTAATAGTAAGCACAGTTATAGAATGGTTAATTTACAGCTTATTGGGGGGAAAAAAGGAATAAAAAATATTTTATCAATTCAAAAGAAATACAGAAATAAAAAATGGAAAAAAAACTTAATAAATAAAAAACATAAAATAAAAAATTATGAACAAATACAAATATATCAGTAGTCATAATAAATTTAAATGGGCTTAACCTGCCAGATAACAAATAGATAGATTGCACAAGAGAGAGAAAAAGAAACATAATCACTTATCAAATTTGGAAGTAAAGGATTGAGAAAAACTAACCAAAAGAAAGCTTGTGTAGCTATTTTAATATCAAGAAAAAAACAAAACAAAAACGCTGAAGTCCAAAAGTATTATAGGGAACAAAAATGCATCAGGAAGATGTTGCAATTCAGGACTTACATAATCCAATTATATACTCTCAAATTATATAAAATAACTGACAGAATTGCATTAAAAAGCTGAAAAATCTAACATTATAGCAGGAGAAATTAATATGCCTCTCTCGGTAACTGATGTCTCAGGAACAAAATAATAAAGGTCTAGAATATGTAAACAACATAATTACTGAGTGTGATATAATGAAATATACAGAACCCTGTACCCTCTAAACTGGAGATTAATTGTTCATTTTGAGCATGCATGGAGAATACACAAACGATCATTTCCTAGACCATAGATCCCCAAATGTTTGCCAGGATGTGGAACAAAGGAATCTTTCTTGCCCTAATAGTTCATGTCTATGTTGGAACAGCCATTGTGGAGAGCAATTTGGCAGTAGCTAATAAAACTAGAAAAGCATATACCCTGTGCATCACTACTTGAACTTTTAGCAAATTTCTATTCATTGCACAAGGATTCATGTACTAGAATCACATTGCCGTACTGTATGAAATTGTGAAAAATTGGAAATGCCCTAAATGTCCATCAAGCAGAAACTGAATAAATAAATTGAGTCATATCATACAATGTCATATTATCAAGCTGTTAAAGCCGTTGAAATTAATGCACTAGAGCTTTATGAATCAACATGGATTGATCTCAAAAACATGCCAGTCCAAATTTCTTTTCCAAAGTTTTGGGGGCCAGATGTGTTTCAGGATTTGTTTTTTTTTTGTTGTTGCTTTTTTTTTTTTCATTTCAGAGAGGCATATATTTATATTTTGGTAACACCTCCACCAGAACCTGAGCCAACAGTACAAAACCAAAAATACCAATATTTCTGCAGAAAAAAATATAAAAAATCTAAAGTAGAATAAATCAAGGCCATAAATAGCCTCATATCAATTCTGGTCACGTTTTGCCACCTAATGGGTTCAGGTTAGGTTAGATTTGGCTGCCAAATACATTATAGAAAAAAAAAATTGGTTTTGAGACCTTTTGATCCTTTGGTCTTAGTAAAGAGATTCTAGCATTATAGTCAATAAAAAGAAACAAGTTGCAAAAACATATATTCAGTATGATAGCATATACATAAATACTAAAACATGCTTCATAATACAATATATTTTATGGCAACATGCATATTTAGACATTTATAAAAACTACTCAAGGTACTGATAATTGCTAAGTTGAAAAGAATGTTTTCATTTCTGGGGAGGAAAAAAAAAATGAGATCAGTGAAGGAGACCAGAAGAATTCAACTGTATTTGTCACATCTTCTCATCATTGTTGTGTTTAAATAAAAAGCTGCAGTGGGAGGCCTTCTTACAAACTACATCACTAAAAGGAACAGAAGTATTTAATCAGATGGAAAATGTGAGAAGGGATACTCCAGGCAGAGGAAAAAGAATGTGAAGGTCTCTGAAGTGTACAAGAGGATGACATAGATCAAGACCAGAAGATGGCCACATGGCTGGGGAACAGGCTTTTTGTTGGATGGGAGAAGAGGTGAAACAAAAGAACTTATCCTGAAGGTGATGGGATCCAGGGAACGGTACAGTGAAATTTGTGGCTTCCAAGGGACGGATCATCAAGGTACATGTGTTATTAATGCATCTTTGGGCGGCAAATTCTTTTGACACACATTCTCATTTTAGATCTTCCAAAAATTACTCTGAAGTAGAGCAGGGCAGGCACTATGTCTATATTTTAAGAGGAGAAAATTCAGTTTGTAAAGATCACATAACCTTCTCTGAGTTATAAAGAGGGAACAAGCAAATTCAGATCTTCTGATATGATCCACACAATAGCCTGTTTTCTCTCCCAACAGTTGTCAGCCCAACAGGAGGGCAAAGAAATAATTAGGGATGTTTTTGAGATAATTTTCTTGATTGCCAAGAAAGATGTTTTATTTTTTCCCCCACAAAAAGTGACAGAAAAGATTCAGTTGTTGAAAAGTTTGGATAGGAAACTCTTGAAATAAGTAAGCTCTTTCTGCAGAGTTTCCCCTGGTGGAAAGATGATGGAAGTAGAGTAGGAAGAGGACCCTGGGTATGATCTACTCTTATCTCAAAGGCCAAAGCCAGGCTCAGGTAGAAGACGTCATGGGGCCAAGTTGTATTTAGAACGTGGATGTCTTTATTACAAGTTCAGTGTCCAATTTTCCTCCTTTGTCAGTAGAAGGAGGTTTCAGGTAAAGACCAAAGACTTAAATTTGTGGACTTATGCTAGATAAGAAAATTACAACAGAGACATGTGAAGAAAATGTGGCATCAAGAATAGGAATGAGGACCCCTACCTCAATTAAGAGATTTAAAATTAGGGATTCATAAAATAGATCATGTGTGTGCATAAAGATAAACAGAAGCTCTGAGTGTGGGTGGAGAGCAGATCCAAATTCAACAAGAGCCTGAAATATGTTCTCCTGGGCCTTATTTACAAGAAAAATAACTTGGAATGCTTCTCCCTCTTTAAGACTTGAAAATATCTGAAGTATAGACTATACATGTTGAGGATAAAGTGTATGCCTTTATAATTGATTATATTGAATAGTTTTACATCTGTCATGAGCAACTGACAAATTATAAGGCTTTAATCTTAGCTGCCAGTTCTCCCTTTAAGAGCCGAGTGAGTTTAATTAACACCCAAATGGTCAGTTCAGTGCATCATATTGAAAATGTCCTTACCACGTGCCAATTCTCAGCTCCAGGCCAGCACCCATGTGCTTACTCTCCTGCTCTTTCTGGAGTCATTTCTGCTTCCCAGCCTTTGTACTTCCTCCTTTTCAAGCCTGCCTGCAGTGCTGGGCAAAGAATCTCAGTTCTGTCCCCTGTGTTGCCTTTAAGGACAGCCTCACACACTCTTTTGTTCACTTTGAAGACACAGGGAACAAAAATGCCAGAAAATGATCCCCAAATTTCCCTTACCATAAAAGCAAATTTTCAGAAAAAAAATATGCTAGTTTCTTTCCTTGAGTCAGCTGTCACTTCAGTGTCATATTCTAACATCCATGAATGTCAGCGAGACCAGAAATCTTGTTCATTTGGAGACCTGAAAAAACAATTTAAGTCACATATCCTTAACAATGAAGAGATATTAAGCCTTTCCTCTGGGGAGTATTATAAATAATATTCTTTTGTTTATTCAGTTGTACAAAAACATATTCAAGCCATGAAGTTTTAATATCTTCATCGAGCAAAGGTTATTGCAAACGCGCAATATTGAGTTTCTATATGAAACAAACACACTTCTACGTGTACTCTATTTCTTAACCTCAGAGATCTCTCATCTCCGGCAAGACTTAGTGTTTCTTTCTTCTTCTTCTTCTTCTTTTTGTTTTTTTACCCAGATTGATTATCTTTTTTTGAATTGCCAATATATTAATTTGCTCACTTTTAAAAAAACTGTTGCTTAAAAATCCAGGAAGATGGAGATTCTTCATGCCACACATTTTGAACTGGGTTTGAGATGTAAATGTCCTGTACATGTGATGTTCTGGATTTGTCTGTATGATTTTCATACAATTTCATTTTACGATTTTGTGAAATCCTCTACCAAAAGGAACTGAGTATAAGGACCCTGACTCTGTGGAAATTGTTATCACAACAGCAAGGGAAGAAAGAATGTGGGAAGACTTGAGTTTGAGGAACTCTTTCTTTCAATTTTCTTCTTTTTTAGCACAGTGGTATGTTATGGGGAAGAGCAAATCTCAAGATGCCCAGGTGTAGTTTGGAATCAGTCCCTAGGTATTTTTATCTTTTGACCTAAGGTCATTCCAGATGTTTGTATTGGAGTGTATCTGCTTGTTCCACAGTGACAGCGCCAGTGTGCACTGGGGCAGGAGGGGCTGATGCTGGGAAGGCAGAGGGGATGCCAAGCAAGTGGTGGAGGAAGAAGTCATTCCCACGACTTGTGCAGCTGAGAATGAGGGTGAGGTGGGTTCCTCCAGGTCCTGACACCTGTGCTTTGGTTTCCACAGGCAGACCTAAGGCCCAGGCTTTAAAAATAGAGTATGAAGTGAAACAACCAAACCCTGAATGTCCACAGGGATGCCCTTCAGCTAAATTAAAGGGTAGAGTGACTTCTCTGGGACTGTAGCCATCTGGAATCTCACATTCTGGGCCTTCCACAAGTTACCCGGGGGCTAGCAAGTGAGAAGCAGCAAAGCCCCTCCTGGTAGACAGAAAAATGCCCCTCCTCAAAGATGCCCACGTCCTAAGCCTGGGAAGCTGGGAATATGGTACTTGACATGGCAAAGAGGACTTTGCCGATAAAATTAAATGAAGAATCTTAAGATGGGGAGAGGATTCTGAATTTTCTAAAGGAGCCCAATTTAGTGACAACGTTCTTATAACAAGGGAAACAGGAGGATCAGAGGAAGCAGGTGGTGTGACCATGGAAGCAGAGGAACAGGTGTGATGGTAGAGCAGGTCAGTGTAATATCATTGCTGGGAGGGCCACAAGTCAGGGAATGTGGGTGACCTCTAGAAGCTGGAAAGGGCAAGAGACCTAGTCTCCCTCAGAATTCCCAGAAGGAATGCCATGCCGACACCTTGATTTCAGGAATTCTGACCCCCAGATAATAAGATAATATATATAAGATAATAACTGCATGTTGTTTTGAACCACTAAAGGTGTAGTAATTTGTTACAGAAGCCATAGAAAACTCACACACCCCGCTTCTCAGGATTTTTATTCTGAAGACCCCTCTCTTTGAACACGAGGGCTGAAAATTTTCAGTGAGTGCAAAGATTGGTGTTTTTTTCCCCTAACATTTCAGGATCCCTTTCCCTGAAATGGGTTGTTCTTCAAGGAATACATTGCACGTTGAAACCACTACACACCACGGATAAGCCTTACACCTCTGTCAGACCCCGATTAAGATAATTGACTTGATTCCCAAAATAACTAATAGCTAGGAAATGACCCTAAAAATCTTCACACTAACCTTTTACAATTATCTTCCCTTTTATATCCCTAATATGAACTTGCTCCCCCAACTATCGGAGCACATTTGCAAAATCTGGACAGCAGAAGTGCTTGCCCACTCCTCCCTCCCGTCAGCTGCAGTGGGGGACAGTCTGTGAGAGGGAGACAGGAGAAAAACCATCCATTCTGGCTTCATGCTTAACTATCGGCATTTTGGCTCAAAGCCAAAGCATTCAGCTTATAATAATAACTGGCAGCAATCCAGAACCTTTTAGAAAATAAGAAAGAAAGGCAGAAAGAACTTAAGAAAAGAAGAGAGAACAAGAAATCCAAGTGGGAAGAAGAGACTCAGGAAAAGAAGGCCAGCAAAATCATATTGCTGATTTTTCTTAAAAAAAAAAAAAAAAAAGAAAAGAAAAACAACCACATACAACATATTTTCAAAAACCATCTGTTTTAATCATACTCCACGGCCTGTAATTAAATTTAAGTGAACATCTTACCTTTCCTGCTTTCTGAAATCAGAATGTAAACATATTCAGCTATATGGTAGATGTCATAAAAATAAAACAACGAAGCAAAAGCAAACACACACACACACACACACACACACACACATCCCAAAATCATTTGCGCAGGAGCTTTTGTTGGTGTGAGTCATAAACCAGGGTCATATGTACAACCCTGGTCTTACTAAGCTCAGAAAGATGTTGTGGGGATATGAAAGCAGGGGCTGTGGGCAGGGGAAGGATGGCTTGAGCAGTGGTCGGGGACCTGGGGCTGCAGGAAGCATGTAGGCATGAATAAAGCATCTCTCTCTGCCAGACACCCTGCTAGGCATGAGAAATACACACAGTCAAATAACCCTCGAAACTACTGCAGGAGACAAAGAGTGTCAACTCCATTTTTCATCTGAGGACAGTGAAACTTGAAGGGAAGAATGGCTTCCTTGTGTCACATTTCCAACAAATAAAGCAGCCAGTCTGAGCCCAGAATAAAGCCCAGAACTTTCACCTGATCTTTCAGTCTATGTTTTGCACAGTCTTTCAGCCTCACTCTGGTTTTCAGGCTGTTCAAGAAATATCTTCCCCGGGCCACCTTGGGGAAATGGCACCATGAGATACTGTGCTCTATTGAGAGGGACCAAGGACCTTCAAACTCAAAGTCCCTGTGACTTATAGGGTTGAGCATAAAAATAAAATATCTACCTCCCTTCCCCCTGGAAGCCCTAAAAACTGCCAACAGTCTCACAGTTTTCTCAGCTGGCTGATGTCGTCTGGCAGTGTAGGAGTTTGGCTAAAAGGAGCAAGTTATTTCATCCGGAGAAATGAAGTTAAACTTGCACTGGTGGGGAAGAAAAAGAAGGAAACGAAAAAAGAGAGAGGTGGGGAAAAGCAGTGCCATGGAAATCTAATTGTAATAAAGGCAAAATTAATAACAAACACCAATGGATTCTTGCCCGAGGATTGGTCATTTCATTCACATAAAGGATATCAAAGTAAAGCATTTTATCCTCCCACGTGAAATCATCTTTCGCTCCCGAGATTGTTGTAGCTGGGCTAGAGTATGTAGCCCAGGATGTGGATGAATTGTTTCAGGGAAGGTGTGGACATTGCATCTGGGCCCTGAGAAAAGATGATGGATGATAAGAAACCACGGTAGGAAGCTGACTTGGACTTGGTGGGCAGTGGGTCATAGCCTGAAGATGCCTGCTCGGGGAGATGGGGACGTAAATACCAGTCTGTTGTACCACAAACGCCTGGAGTGGATTTGAGAAGGTCCTGCTGTTCCTCATCTTCCATGTGAAAGACAGGTGTCCACCCTGAAAATAAGAACTGTTAGTCTGAAACCCTAAGGTAAGTGTGGAGAGCACATGCTCGAGGTGAGCATGACTTTACCGAGTACCACCTCTGAAGTGGGTACCTTATGCATATCACTTGAAGCTTCATTTTCCAAATTACCCAGAGCAAATACTAATTATCTAAATGTAAACTGAGGCCCCCAAACAGTAGATGACTTATCCAATTTCAAAGAGGTGATATTCTTAGACTCAGAGCTGCGATTTGAACCCAGAACTGAGTCTAAGACATCTGTTTTTCGGAACTATAAACCTTGCCTCAAAATTGGAAGATAGGGTTTTTTCCACCCTAAGTTGTAGATATGAAAACTAAAGCGCATCGAAGACCAGCCAGCTTCAGAGAAGGAAGGAGGTATTTGCTGTCGCATTGACTCAGGTAAAGATAGCAGGCCCAGAGATTAACCAAGTTCCCATCCTGCCAGCAGCTCATTCAGTGTCCAAGCTCCAGGCAAGTCTCTCCCCCTTTAGGGCCTGGTCTCCTTCTCTGTTCAGTGCAGCACTTGGCATAGAGCTACTTGAAAGTGTTGGTACTCAAAGTGTGTGGTACCTGGGACCTGTAGCATCAGCATCACCTGGGACCTTCTGAGAACTGCAGAATCCCAGGTCCCAGCTCAGCACTACCGGAGCAGAATCTGCATTTTAACATCCCTGGATAGTTCGTGTACACATTAAAGTTTGAAAAGCTCTGTCCTAAGAGTCCTTCCACTTTCAGTGTTCTAAGGCTTGATTTTATGTCAAAGGTGCCGACAAAGGCTAATGTAGGAAGGAGAAAGGGCAGGATAGGAAGATGACAAGAAAAGGAAGAGGGGGGATGCTGAGAAGCAGTGAAGAAAGACAGATGAGGGAGCGAAGGATGGAAATTCCAGATGTTACAAATTCAGAGACAGAATACAAACAAAAGATGGGGGAGGGGCAGAAAGATGAGCAAGAGAGAGAGATGCAGGCACATCTAAAGTTAAAGAGAAAGGCAAGGGGAGAGAAGAAAGAAGAAAAGTAAAGAGGGAGGGACATGCTTACCCAGGGTTCAGGCACCAACCAGCTGATATCAGGATGGGAACCTGGCAGTTCTGAGTGGCTGGGTGATGCTGGTGGAGAGAGAAGTGCTAGACAATGTGCTGGGCTGGTGGTCAAGCACAGGCGGCCTCCCCAAACTGTCCTCCAGTGTCCAGCACGGCGGCTTTTATGATCCTAACAGCTCATTTGTGTGGCAGATTAATCACTCAAGTCAGTTCTGTTGTTAATGAGAAAAATTACCATTACCCATTCCTTCCACACACACACACACCCTTTTCTTGGATGTGCCCAGTTATAAATTAGCCATTTTCATTATTCATTTTTCCTGGATGACTCATGCTTCAGGAACTTGACATCAGCCCGAGTCTGGAGAGTTCGATTTCTGTGGTCATCTGCTCTCTTGCATTCCGACATGAGTTAACTGTTAAGAAAGGATGGGAGCAGCTGGAATAAGGATCAGCGATGACTCCACAAATCACTCTGGAGAGCAGCTCACCAGATTCCTGGTTCATCTTCCGAAAGCAGCCCAGGGTGGACAGGAAGCACAGATAAGAATTGATGCTATTTCTCTTCTGGTTTTAGAGGGCAGCTCTACAGGTGAGGGAATGGCCATCATGAAACCTGGAAATAAGCTGGTAGAGGGTTAATAGACTTCTGGCTTATTCATTCTTGAACCAGGTAATTTCATCTTCTGTCTAGCTTCAAACCCTGGGAGGACATCAGGACACAGGGAAGGACAGGGCTCAGGTCAGTGCTTCTCTTTGCTGCTTTTAGTTATGAACTCGGGCAGATTTTTGATACACCATTTCCTCAGGTGTCAAATAGGAAAGTGATGCTCACCAATGACGTTGTTGCAAGGATGAGGAATGATCTGAATTTTAACTGAATTAAAAAAAAAAAAGACTTGCTAAACTGAGTTTTAAAATGGAGTAAACAATTATCGGGGTATTAAAATGTCCTAAATCATCATTAAAAATGTTGGGATTAGTTTTGCCGTATAGAAGTCGAATACGCCTTGTGTCCTAATGCAAAATTCTGGGGTACGGGATTAGCTTGTGTAAAATATTAAAATATAAGGATACAAATAACTTAGAGATAAACTTCAAAAAGTATAGTTACTTTAATTTTTTAAAACAGTGAATAATCCAGAAAACCTGACAATCTGAAGTGTACTCCATGAGGTTTTCACTTTTGCTTGGGGTCTGATGTTGGGTTGTAAAGAGACTCAGGGCATAGACTTTAGTTAAAGATCCATATCTGATGCTAGTTGCAAAGACAGCTAGTTGTGAAGACAAAGGGTATTGAGAAAGGGGGATGATGAGGATACCCTTCCCCACATGAATCCCACCTTCCTGTATCTAAACTCTCCATTTGTTCCCATATTGTTATGGACCGGATGTCCAAAACTCCAAAATTCATGTTGAAACACTACCTCCCAACGTGATGTCATCTAGAGGTGAGGCCTTTGGGAGGTGATGAGGTCTTGAGGGTGGAGTTCTCATAAAAAGGGATTTGTTCTTATCAAAGGGCCTTGGGAGCTTCCTTGCCCAAGTGAAGATACAAGAAGCAACCATCTGCTACTCAGAAGAGGGTCCCGCCAGCATCCAGCCATACTGCCACCCTGATCTCAGACTTCCAGCCTCCAGAACCCCAGAGGGACCAAGACACATACAGAAGCTCACCTCTGTGTCCCACCCTCCTGATCTTTGCAATTTTATTTCCCACCTTCTAGTACTTTCATCTTTTCCTACTTGGCAAACTTCAATCCATCCATCAAGATCCAGCATAAACATCACCTTCTCTGATTGCGGTCAGCTCCCTTCCATTCACACCACATGAATAGGGCTCCCCTGGGGCCAGGGACTAGGTTAGGAGCTGGAGAAAGGCAAAAACCCCTTCCGGCAGGTCTCTAAGGGCTCCAGGCCAGTGTGAACTCCTCTATGCACTCAGGGAAATCCAGAGTCATCCCCTGGGTTCTCTCTGTTAGCGCAGATCCCTTTGAAGAGAAAGTATGTCTCCTATTTTTTTCCTCCAGGGTCAGTATATTGTCTGGCACATGGTCTGTACTTACTAATATTTGTGGAATTAAATACTGTATTAATGATCTTTAAATTAGTTGTGCATCTTCAATCGAGTTGGCTTTGCTTGTGTTTGTTCGTTTCCTTATCTGGTTTTGTTGGTACCAGGGTGGCTAAGCCAGATGTCAGTTACAGATACCATTTTGGGGGAAAAGGACCACCACCTCCCTGGCAACATTATGAATCCAAATACTGTGGTGTGCATAAAAATTTACAATGAACAGGAACAAATTGGTCAGCTGCCTATATCTTTCAAGATAATATAAATGAGTTGGTTTGGGGGAGGATCCCGCAAAGGAGGCTCAACTCCCCACCTCTTGGATATCCTAGTTCATTCCGGTCCAAAAGCCAAATGCTAGGCTTGGTGCTCTGACCATAAATTGAGAGCTCTTCCCCTGAAAGCTGTGATTCCAGCGGTGTCTGGTGCATGTTGCATAGTGTGAGATCCCAGATAGATCACGTTTTCACACTTACCCATCTGCCGCCGCCTGCTTCTCAAAGAAACACTCAGTCATACTCTTTAAAGAGCCCCGGCTGCCGCAGGAATGTATTTTGAAAATGAAGGAAGAACAAAAAGATGAATGAGCCCCCTCTCCAGGCCCCTCCAGGCAGGGTCAGAGGCAGAGGCAAGGCCATGAGCTTTGGTCCCACAGCTGCCCTTTCTTCGCCTCCATGCCATGCTCCCTCCCTGGGGATAATTTGGAAAGAACACTTTGTGTCCGCCTGTTGCAGTGAAGCTATTCAGATACTCTGAGAAAGCAGCCTGAGTGACTTGGGTGCCTCACACGAATTATCATTTTTTTAATTTGTTTCCATTTGGTTTCAGTAATTATGCTTTTGACTTTGCAATACATTCATCGTTGTCACTGTGCTGTTTTGTTCTCCACAATAGAGGAGTAGTTCAGAGATGTTCTAGGAGGGGACCTCGGTTCCCAAGGAAGAGAAGGGGTGACACACAGCTCGCAGAAGGTAATGGGCAGGGAAATGCAAGGAATTCAAGGATCCAGCATTGATATCTCTCAACATTTGTACAGAAAACAGGAAACACTGTTACTTCTGGGAGAACAGGAGGCAGCTCTTTTATACTTTCTGCTGAAATTAGCTTTTATCCTCCATCAAAATCCACAGACTGTTTTTTTCTTATTCTTTTCATTTCTTTCCTTTTTTTCACTCTCCTTTTTTAGTTCATTCAATGCTAAAACAGAGAAAACTAGAGTGCTCACTAAACAACCAACACATCAGGACTCTCTACCACTCCTGTGTTTTTGTCACCCGTTTGGTTGACAGGGGATATTAGAAAGTGTGCTTAAGACACAGAGGTGGGTTCCAACCCTTGTTGGACCTTCTGCAGAGAAGCCGTGTGACCTAGGGCAAGTCGACTGCCCTTTCACAACTTCATTTGGTTTGTTCATTAGTAAAATGGAGGTAATAAAACTGACTTCCTAGGATTGTTGAGCTGATTAATGAGACATCAGTAGATTATGTTTAGCATAGTGCCTCTCACAGGGTAACCCTGGAGAAAGTGGATCTTGTTTTCATCCATATTCTCTCCACTTCAACACAAATAAAAAGGCATCCTGGCTATAGCTTTGACAATCTAGCTAATTAAATATCATGGGAGGGGAGCGGTTAGCATCACAACCTCCTTACCCACCTCGTTCCTCTCTTCTGGGCTGGGAGAGAACTAGCAGAAGATGGGCCATACTCTTTCAGACACCTGGATTCCTATTAGGCTCACAGGCAAAGTCCTCCAAGCCAGGTGTGGCCACTGTCTGTGTCATCTCAGACCATCCCTTCCCAGCCACGCCCTGCTCTGTTTCCCTGACTTGACTGCCCAGTTTCCTGCACAGTTGGTCTACAGGGAGACACTGTTGGAAGACCAGAGTGTAAGAACAGGGGAGAAACAAGAGTATATCTCCCCTTACCCTTCTCTGAGCATCTCCAGCAGTTGTTGTGTCTTTTGCTGGCTCTGGTTCCAGTGGATAACCTTCCCTCCATGGTCCCCCCTCCCCTGGGCCATCCCTGCTGTGGGCACCCCTTGATCCAGATGGAATTTCTCCACTCTCTGTCACACGTGTTACCCATTCCCCTATTAAACAACATGATTCTGAGATACCTAGATGGAGTTCACTTTTCTTGACTAGACCTTGAATTCTATTGGAATAGTTTGCACTTGAACATGAAATTGTCATCAGCAAAGGAGACTCTGCAGATGAGCCTCTTCTCCCTACCTCTCCCCTAAGCCACATGAGCAGTTTTTAGCCCAGATGATTGCTTCTTTGTATTTTCAGCTGGGTCTACTCCTTAGCTTAGTAGTTACTACCTGTTGAGAAGCCTCCTTAAAATTTTAGTGAAATTCAAGACAGATCCAACTGTGGGTACGTGACCCAGTTGGTCTAAGGAGAGTCAGTTCTGGATCTTTTTCTGAAACCAACATGACTGGATACGCTGATTTATCCATGGGTTCTGTGTCTCCAGCAGAGCCTATCACTCCTCTGTACCCCTTGTGAAACTTCCCCCTCATGTGCTGATGTTGGAAATACCAGCACTCAGCAGTGGCACTCACATTGAGTAGTGAGGTTGAGTAGTTAATACCAGGGCACAGAGTGGGAGATAAAGCATTAGACAGACTAGAATGTTGGTCCAACTCTTATTGGCTGCAACTTGCTGTTTGGACAAGTCATTCTCCAGTTCAGAAAGAACAGATTGTTGGAGCCAGAGGAAAGGAAGAAACTTAGGATGCCCAAGACGTACTGTAGGTTGGTCACCTGCCTTTGTTTTGCTGTTGAATCACAATTTCGGGATTATGTTTGTGACTCACATTTTCTTAGAGCCACATTTCATTACCATCTTGTCCCACTGCAGAAATCACAGAATGTGACCAGGACTTGGGAGAAATCCTTTCTAAGTATTTTTTGACTTAATAACAACCCTAGGCATTCTTATAGTACACATGATTATATGGTGTTTATAAAGGTGGAGCCTGTCGCTCACAACTGTGAGAGGGAAGGAGATGAACCCAGGGATGCCTACCTTAGAATCCCAGCTTCTTCTTGCCGGACCAGCTTCTTGCTGGTGTCCAGACTCATCTCACAAGCAAGAATACTGCCTGGTTCTTAGAAAGCATTCAGCCAGCATTTGCAAAACATGGATAAAACTATTCAGGGGAAACTCACTCCGAGACCTCATTGTTCCTCATTGCTTTCTCACTGGGGAACTGAGACAGACTCAGTTTGCAGGGCTCTTTTTTTTAAAACAATATTTAGGGCAGGTGGTACCCCACTGAAAGGCTAGCAGAACAGTTAAGCATACTGACTCTGACTCAAAGGCCCAACACTATAGCTTAGGGCAAATCAAGTAACCTCCATAAAATGTAGTTTCCTACAATGTAAAATGGACCTAGTGAGACCTATTCAGATTTGCCAGGGACACTTAATGAAAACAATAAAGTGCTTGCTATAATAAATATAGTAAATGTGAAATGAGCTGTCTCTCTTATTAGTATTTTATAGGATACATATTACTAATAGGAGAATAGTCACAGATATCACCCTTTTCAAATTACACACACACAAAGGGTCTAATGACTAGACTCCCCAATTTCCTCCTTCCGACAGGAAGTTTCTTTCCAGTTGAGAGGAGGGATAGGTGGGTTTACATTTTAAGGCCTGAGAGATCTGAAAGAGAAGGGAAGGCAGAAAAAGAGCCACGTGGATAAGGGACAGAAGACAAGATGGTTCTGTGTGTTTATTGTGGGGAGATGTGTTTAAGAAGAGTGACCATGCAGGACCGGGAAGCGGGGCAAGGAACATGCTCGTAACTGTTTCTATGGACTGTCACCACATCCCTGTCAATAGACTGCAGGAAAATGGAGTTGAGAATTGGAATCCTTTTACTTACTTCTGTTTCGTAAACTTTTTGGACATAAAAAACTCCATGGTCAAACTATGTGTGCCCAGTTATAACCCCATCAGGTTTTTGTTTTTTTTTTTTTTTTTTGCGGTACGCGGGCCTCTCACTGCTGTGGCCTCTCCCGTTGCGGGGCACAGGCTCCGGACGCGCAGGTTCAGCAGCCATGGCTCACGGGCCCAGCCGCTCCACGCCATGTGGGATCTTCCCAGACCGGGACACAAACCCGCGTCCCCTGCATCGGCAGGAGGACTCTCAACCACTGCGCCACCAGGGAAGCCCAACCCCATCAGTTTTGCGAATAGAGCATGTCTAGTAACAATAGACACTCGTGGTTTTGTGCCTTGGGACGGAGAACTCCTTATCTCAAAGGCCAGCAGTTTTTCACCCATCTTTTGTCCCACTGATATAAAGAGAAATCCTTCCCAGGCTACAGATTAATAGCAATTATCTCATTCAGTCTAAAAACAAAAAACAAACAAACAAACAAGAAAGCCCTTCTAACTCAAGCCCCCACCCCCAACTGTAGTTCTTCATTGAGTGGTCCTCACCTGGCTGGGCTACTAACAGCTAGTCGACTTCAGGGATGGGATAGTAAAGTAGAATTTTAAGGAAACACATCTTAGTAAACAACATCTGGACAAAGCAAAGAAGAAACGGGAGTGTAGTCGGGCATCACCCGTGCAGTGACAGATTGCATCTTTAATAAGCAGGAGCTTAATTAGAAAAGTAATTTGTAAGAGACATTAACGGAATGTGAGTATTCAACTTTGACCAACACACTTGCATTGAAGTCTAGGCTCTGTCACATATTGAGGCGTATGTTTCAAATCTGAGGATGATGCCACCCAGTCCGTGAGCTCTCAGTGTGGACTCAAAACTGTACTGGTTGAAGAATAATACCGAATATTTGCAAGCACTTTAAAATTTACATCTGCTCACTTCCCTTCCCCCAGCAGAGAGCTAATCAAGAGATGAAGAAAGACCCTGGGGGCTGAGGGAGGGGAGAGTGCCCCTTACCCACAGTCACGGTATATGCAGTTAGGAGACAAATCACAGCCTTACCCGAAGGATTTCCTCAGTGTTGCCAAAAGAGGATACCTGAGATAAGTTGTCAGTCAAGGGACAAGGTGAATTACAGACATCAAGGAAATGGAACAAACACCCAGGCTGAAGTGCTACAACAAGAAATAACAAGAAACCAAGGGGGAGGGGACAAGGGAGAGGGATGGACTGGGAATTTGGGGTTGGTAGATGCAAACTATAACATTTAGAATGGACAAACAACAAGGTCCTGCTGTACAGCACAGGAAACTCTACCCAATCTCCTGGGATAAACCATAATGGAAGAGACTATATTAACAAGAACGTATATATGTGTAAAACTGAGTCACTTTGCTGTACAGCAGAGATTCACACAACATTGTAAATCAACTATACTTCAATTTAAAAAAAAAAGAGAGAGAGATTTTTTGGGGAAAAAAAGAAAAGTAGCAAGAAACTACAGGTCAGGACAGGAAGCTCCATCCAAACAATTGTTTTGAACCCTGGTTGCACAGTAGAGTATAATTTTTAAAAACACTGATAGCAGTACTCCATCCCAGACCAATCTGATGGTCATTGAGACCAGACTTTGTTTATTTAAGTTCCCAGATGATTCTACTGTGCATCCAAGGTTGAAAACCATCAAATGAAAGTATCTGAGCATAGCATGGTGTGGACACAGGAAAGCAGCTGTGGAATTGGTCAGATCTAGATTAATGTCCCATATTTGTAAAAAACACATTTTTTTGTTAATTTTTGCTTATCATACAAGGAAGGAGGCTTTAAGCAATTTTGTCTGAGCCTTATTTTCCCCATCTGTAATATTGAAATAATAATGCTGCCTGCTTAAAGTTTTTACTAGTACTAAAATTCTGATACCCACTATGCCACTCAATCTGCCCTCTAGTAGAAAATTACTGTGTCAATTTCATAAATACTTATTAAACACTAAATATGTGCTCAGATATTCCCAGATGAATAAGACAGAAATGGCATTTATCCTCCAGAACAGGGACTTTCAAAGTTAACATCCATCAGAATCACCTTGACAAAAAACTGCTGGTACCCACCCCAGAATGTCTCCTTCTGTAGGTCTGGGGTGTGACCTGATTATTATCTTTCCAAAGACATTTCCTAGTGATTCTGATGCTGCCGGTGAGAGCGGACCCCGCTTTGAGAAACATTGTCCTGGGAAATGACAAACGATTAGCAAGAGCAGGCAGTTGAAAAATGGGATAAGTGCTATGAATAGAGAGTGTCTGGGTGGCTGATGGGAGCCTAAGGAGAAAAAAGGAGGTGACTTGAACTTCTTCCAGGGAGTGAGGACATCAGGGAAAATTTCCTGGGAAGAGGTAAGGATGAGAAAGAGTTAAGGGATAGAAGAGATAGGAGAGTCTCTAGGTGGAGGGAATCGGAGAAGTTAGAGCATACTTGGAACACAGGGGGACCCAGAGAAGGTGGGTGAGTTTGGGGCATGGATTGTGGGGGGCAAGGGTACTGAGGGCAGACAGGTAAGGGGCAAAAATGGGGAGGGACTTTGATGCTTAAAAGTCATTTATGCCAAGGGCAGTAGAAGGTCATTGAAAAGCACAGATGGTCAGGATTGCTATGAAAAGATCTCCGTGGCTGCCCCCGCTGGGGTGGAGAAAATATTGGGATGGAAATTGAGACTGGAAGGTCTCCACTCTGGGAGGGTGCTTGGGCTGGGGCTTGACTCAGACGATTTCTTGTTATTAAATGGAACTGGCCTAGGGTAAAAGATAAAGACTCTGGTCCACCAGACAAGGAAACTTGGATATCCAAAGGGGAGCTCCTTCTGAGTATTGGGACCTCAAAATCTTCATGGATAAGTTCTGAGAGGTTTGAGAGAAAAGCCAGGGAGGAAACCTGGAGAAAGCACATATTTCCACCTGGAAGGTGGCTGTGTGAGTTTCCTGCAGCTGCTGTAACAAATTCCCACAAACTTAGTGGCTTAAAAACTGTACATGTTTCTTACAGTTCTGGAGGTCAGAAGTCCTAAAATCATGGTGTCACAAGGCTGCATCTCTTCTGGAGGCTGTAGGGAATAATCCATTCCCTTGTCCTTTCCAAATTTCAGAGGCTTACTGGGTAACCCAGGATAATCTCCCTGTCTGAGGTTCTTAATTTAATCACATCTGCAAAGTCCTTCTTGTGACACAAGGTAACATTTATTTATAAGTTTTAGGAATTAGGAGATGGACATGTTTGGGGGCCTTTATTCTGCATATCACAGTGGCAAAATGGTACATGGGTGACTGCTTGAGGGCACAATTTGCAACACAATGGAAGACAAGAAGGGTCAGAATGCTAAAGATTAAGAAAGAAAATTATAAAATGAAATGAAATCCCTTCCATGAGCCAGTTTCGTATATTTCTTTTTAAAATAACTTAGTAGGACAGATTTAAGTCAAAGTCTTCTCTGTAATGACTGATGGAATTATTTTATTTCTTCTTCATTTATTGAATGTTTTAAAGCCCACCTTTCCTTCCCTCCCCCCTTTCCTCCCTTCCTCCCTTCCTTCCTTTTCTGATGCCTTTTCTGTGGGCTCCGATTTCAAAACTTTAGAAATAATACAACAGTAGCTGTGTGACAGCTCTGAGATAACAAACTCATTTTCCAATCATACAAATGTTTTTAAAACTCCCTGAATCATCCCAAATTTTACTTGCATTAAAAAAAAGGAACATAAAATTATTGACTTTGTCTTTTCATTTCTTCTCCACACTGTTCTCTTATTTTTGAAGTTCACTTTCATGTAGCTTGAAAGGACTTATTTTTCCATTGGAAATTATTTCCTATATTCACTAAATAATACAATTTTTAAAATATCTGTATTTTAAGTCTGAAAACAACTATCTTTATACAGTATTTTGATGAATCCCCATGGTTAAGTTTCATGTAAAGTGTTTTTCCACTTCTGAAATAATTTTTCTAAAGAAAAGACAGTACTTCCCCCCCCCTCTAATCCAGAAGTACTTTTTGATATGTGATAAGAGTGTGGCACTGGAATAAATCAGGTTATTTTAAGTTCTGTAAATTTTGAGGTAAATATGCACACACTTGCATATGTAAAATGTTATTCCCTTTTATCCAGATGCCTCTGATGCCAAAATAGTATTATATCCATTTGTGAACAGTTTAGGAATATCAGTTCTTTGCAAGCTAATGGGAAAGGATATCTATCTTTGGAAGCATAGGATTATTTGAACAGTTGTGAGTTTCTCACTTAAGATGCACACACAGAGGAAGTGAATTCCACACTTAGCCATGTTATAGGTAAAGAATGAAGGCTATAAAGACATTTATCTCCCATACAGTGTCTCAAACAATGTACCAGCCCCAGAATCTCACCAAAAAACAAATAGAAAATCGTAATGGATGTAATCTAGAAAGAAGATATATGACGTGAAAAACAAAATATGAGATTCAGCAAAAGACAAAAATTAATAGCGGACAAAGAAATACGTAATAAATAATAATTATTGACAGTAAGGAAATGATTCTACAGTGGAAGCTTTCATAGCTACAAATTTAAGACTGATAGGCAAAAAAAAAGGAAATAAAAATAATGTCTGAATACCACAAGGTTTTATTTTTATTTAAAATAAATTTATTTTTCCTTAAAGTTTTTACCTGAAAATGGTTCATTTGCCCAGTTTGGGGGTCAAGGTTTTCTAACCTGAGTGTGCCTTTGCTGAATAGTTTTCTACATGTTGTTTCTGACAAATCACATCTACTTCACATCACTAGTGTTTTTTTCTTTTTCTTTTAATTTCTTTTAATTAGAGAGAGAAATAATTAATTTGACAAGAAATCAGAGTGTTGGATCTTCCTAGTATTTTATAAATGTTTTCATTCTTTTACATTTATCTTATCTACATGTAATTAGACAGCATTTTTATGTTACTCACCTTTTTCCAATCATTCAGTGTGGTTTTCATGGAAACAACTCTTTCCTTTTGCTCTTAGGTTCCGTTGACTTGTGTAATATTAATTAAACCACGTGGTTTATACCTGGTGTAATCAGTTTTGAGGAGAAACAAAAGTGGCACTTCTATGGGAGCAGAAGAGCAGAGGCACACAAGGCAGCAGCTTTGTCCCATGGTAGTGGCCTCCAACCTGCATTTTACAGAGAAAATGCAGAGAACCAGTTAACCTGGCAGGTCAGTTAAGTATAGGTCAGCTGAGAAAGCCTCTGCTGTCCAACTGTAGCAATTACTATGAAATTGTAATTTTATGTGTTTAATAAGAAACTGAAGCTAAATTTCTGGTAAAAGGTAACATAGGAATAGTGAAGAGTAAATGAAAGTAAAAGGAGATTAAAGTCTGTGTCTTCCTCAGGTACATGGAGAACACAAAGATAAATGTAGGCTTTTAAAAAAAATTTATTGGAGTAGAGTTGATTTATAATGCTGTGTTAGTTTCAGGTATACAGCAAAGTGAGTCAGTTATACATGTATCCACTCTTTCTTAGGTTATTTTCCCATATAGGTCATTATAAATGTAGACTTTTTCAGAAGGAAAAGTTAAATGTGAGTGTTAATATACGAAAGTAGCCATAAAATTTATTAAATGAATCTCTAACTTCTATATGAAAAGAGTAGAAGTGTCTTTCTAATTCAAGACTGAAAAAGATAAAAGCCTAATAACAGAATAATATGGAAAAAAGCAAAATAATATGATTTCTTTGTGTTCAAGTATATATTAAGTACAATAAATAAATATAGGTTAGACTCATCTGTTAAAAAAGAGACTAAGATTTAATTTTTTATTTAATTCAACTGTGCTTACATTTATGTGTCATAATGGCCTTGTGGTTATATAAGAAACAATCACAGTTTTAAGAAATGCTTACTGAATATGCATACAGAAATGAAATATGTGTGACTTTGCTTTCAATTATTTCAGTTCAGACAAACAAAGAGGTTAGATGAAGTAAATATGGTAAAATCTTAGTAATTGTTGAATCTAGGTGAAGAGAGCATCGAAAGTCCATTGTACTATAACTTACTATTAATACACTTGATATTTTTATTAAGAATCTTGAGGGATTCAGCTAAAGTGGTGTTCAGAAGGAAATACAAAGCTGAAAAGCATTTATTAGAAAAGAAGAAAGTTTGAAAAAAAACAAGTGTTCAACTCCACCAGATTTTTTGGTCACCATTTAAAATTATAATTTGGTAAGTTTTAAGAAAATGCATACAACTGTAACACTTCACCGAAATTATGATATTGAACATGCAAGATTCAATATTTAAAGAATGTTACTTATCTCTCATTTAACCTATAAATTTATAATTTAATGCAATCCAATCAAAAGCCCAGTAGCATTCTTCAGAATATATGACAAATTGAGTTAAAAATTTCACATGAATAATAAATGTGCAAAATAGACAATATAAATTCACAAATTTTAAAAAATGTGGTTACATTTTCTCCACCAAATACCAAGATATATTATATGTTATGGAACTTAAAATGACAGAGTATTGTCCAACAAATGATAAATAGATCATTGAATTATGATGAGTTCAATCATGAGTACAGAAGCAGACCGTTGCTTATATGAGAACTTAGCATGTCTGGAGGAGATATGACTATCAGTGGGTGTGACAGAAACTCTGCCAGATATTTGCCAAATCATTTCATTGTTTTCCTGGGCACAAGGGAACTGACATTCCCAATCTCTCCTTGCGTCTAGGAATGAGTCAGTGGAATATAAATGGAAGTGATATACAGCATTTCCAGATATGGCCCCTAAAATGTCCCAAGTGATTAGTCACATTTTCTCCACTCTTCATGGTTGTAAGTGCAGGACTCCAAGATGGTAGAAGTTTAAGATGGAATGAACCCGATCTCTGTGACCTTCCATGGAGGGGGAGATTCCAGGCGGAGCAAGAAGCTGATCTGCATTGAGCTGTGTAAGTCAAAGAGAAACAAGGATTGTTACAACAGTTAGAATTTAATCCCTAATTACTACAGTACAGGAAACAACTAACTAATGTGTGGCATGGAGGAAATGCTCATCCATTATAAAGGAAAAACAAAACAAAACAAAACTGCAATATAACTAGTATGCTGCTTCCTAGCAGAGAAAAATATTCAAGGAGGAATAAATACCCAATAATTTAAAAATAACTTTTAAAAGTATAATAAGAGAATAGCCTGTGACTGTGGAATGAAGAGGGCTTCCTTAAGCAAAGCACACAATGGAATAAAACAAGAATCTTAAAGAAAAAAATGACATTTAAATATATCAAAATCCTAAAAAGAAATCTCAGATCAAAAATATCAATGAACACAATACAAGACATAACACTAGGCACTAGGAGAGAAGACACTCACAATATATAAAACAGTATTATTATTCAAAATATATAAAGGATGTCTAAAAATTAATGTTGAAAACTCATGTTGAAAATCATGAAAAGGAAAATAAGTGAAAATTATCAGAAGAGGAAATTCAATGGCCCATGCGTTGAGAAAAAGATGCTCAGCTTCTCCAGCTATCAGGAAATACAAATTAAACAAGAATTAATAGCATTTATCACATGTTACATTGGCAAAGATTAAATGATTTGATAATCCAAATGTTGGAGAACTCATCCACCACTGATAGGACTCAGACTGCTGGAGACCCCTTGGAGCACAATTTAGCATTACCTGGGACAGCTGGGCATGCCCAGCTACCGAGCAATACCAGTTGTAATTGCTTCCCTAGACCAACATTTGCACATGTGCCCAGAAGAACCATGCAATATATCCAATGCATCACAGTTTGCAAGAGCAAAGGGATTGGAGATTACCTTAAAGTCTATCAACATGGGAATGGTTAAATAAAACATGGTATCTACATCTGGCGGAATAGCTCTTAAAGACACAAACTAGATAGATGGATTTCCTCCTTAATACATATCAAAAAATATAATATTTTGTGAAAAAAACATGTTGCAGAACACAATATCTAGCACTCTCCAATCTATTAATGCATGGTTAATTAATTATACAGATCGTATACATTAATTTTTTCTTTGGATTGCATGTAAATGTAAAAGTATAATAATGGGATTACAAAAGCACACACTATTGTTGGAGTTCTAACGGATAACAGATGGTACACTGAAATCAGGGGAATTTGAGAGGAGTTTAGTCTGGGATAATCTATATTTCTGGTCATTTTTTTTTAAATTTGTTTTCCTTTTTTATGGGACAATTTGTAAAAGTCTGGTCAGCTTTGGTGAAATTATCCAAGTATAGTACAAGAGTTGGGTCTGGTAAGAGCAGGAAACTTGGGCCACCCCTAGGCCTGAATGGGTCCATGTAGGTAGTAGTTGCTGGAGAGGAGGTTGTATGGAGGGGAACACAGCCAGGCCATGGCAACCCTGCAGGGATGGAGCTAAGGGAACAAAAACTCCAAATTTAGTACTTTTCTCCAGAAACCTTGATAAAATTCCTGTCTACACTTCCTTTGTCTCTTTTCCTTCTTTCCCAAGTCTGTACAATATGGATGGTTCATTGTTCTGATTTGTGATGAAATTTTTATTTTGGAATCTGAAAAAATAAATACTTCCTGCTGTTTCATTCTAATCCAGTATTCCTGTATTACATTGCATTGAAGGACTGGGAGACAGAAACGTAGGTTCTTCTTATCTTGTGTCTGCTTCTTATTAGACATGAGAAACTGAGCAAGTCATATCCCCATTCTGGACCTCAGTTTTCTCATCTCTAAAATAGGGATGATAATAGTGACAGCAAAGGGTTCTTGAGAAGGCCACGTGAGATAAGATGATCCTCTGCCACCTGAAGTAGTGTTTCTCAGACTTAAAGGTGCATATGAATCACCTGGGGAGCTCGTTAAAAATCAACATTCTGGTTCACTGCACATAGGCTAGGGCCTGAGATTATAGTGCGCATGATGTTGGCGCAATGATCATACCTCTCATGGCAAGACATTGGACATTGAGATGAAAGTGCTGCATCCCCAAACAAGTTTACGGAATCCTAATGGTAAACAGGTATCTTTACTGCTGGACTTTCCAGTAGCTCCGATCTACTCGCTGTTCACAAGGACCCCTCAGGAGACTGATAGTGTTCACAGAAGAATCTGAGACAGGGTGGTCAACAGAATAGATCCCTAGCATGGGACTTATAGACACCCATGATTCAAAGCCTTCCTACCTGGCCAGACTTAGATAAGTCAAAGCAGAGAGTAAAATATGCTGCATGCAGTGAATAGATTTCACCGTTTAATAATCAAGCCCTTAATTAAAAATAAGTAATTCATAAGAGCAATTAATATTAGGTGCCTAAGTAGGTTTGTTCAATGCTCTTGGCATTTAAATAGAGGATGAAGATTAGAATTTTTTTCTTCTCCCAAAAAATATTTCTTTAAGAAACGAGTCTTGAGCAAATACATTTTTTTACTTAGTTTGAAGACAAATATAATCCCTACACTGGAGGCTACTATAATGCTAGGCTACTTGTAAACACATCCTTGGACAGGGCACTTTTAAGGATTTACTTATTCAGTCAACAAATATTTATTTATAGTCTACTAAGCCCCAGCCACTGTGTTGCACATGAGTTATACTGTGGCAAAGAACAGCCATGGAGCATATCACTGCCCTCAAGAAACTTACATTCTAGGCGGCCAGACACTCACATATGATATAAGTAAGCAGGGAGTTCAGTGAAAAAATAAAACAGGGTGATAGAACATTAAGTCACTGGGGAGGTTGCTTGACTAGGAGGGCCTTCCAGAGGAGGTGTTCTTTATGAGGAGACCTGTAAGATGAGATGTGGGAGCTTTCCAGCCTGGGAAAAGGTGCCAAGGCTAAATACAGTTCAGTTGGCTAGAGTACTAGGAAACAAAGAGGTAAGTGGCATTGCATGAAGTTGGGAGAAGTACATAAGCAGAGACTAATTTCTGTATCCTGTATTGTGCATCATAATGAGGGCTTTGGATTTTAAACTTACTTCCATGGGAAGCCATTGGAGTGTTCGCTTTAAAAAAAAAATGATTGACAGATTTAAAAATGTATCCTGTTTCTCTGACGGGCTAGTCAGGAAGTGACCAGTTGGTAGACTACTACAGTAAGCACAGCAAGAGATCATGGTGGCTTGAACCACCAGCCAGTATCCTGACATTGGAGTTGGGGATTGGTGTGGGGATTGGAGATGTAAGTGTGGTACAGGAGTTGGACTGGGGTGGGTTATTGAGAGAATAGAAAGAGCAAGGGACTCCTACCTTCTGATATTAACACTGGAGTGAGGAAGAGTAGGGAGGGGAAGGCAATCCAGGAAGACTAGGAGGAAAATATGTTTAGGATGAACAGGGATTCATCTTGAACAAAGTATTTTTGAGGTTCCTATCATATACCCAAGTGGAGAGGTCAAATGTCTAAGAGCTCGTTGAAGTCTGAGAGCCTTTGGTTTATACAAGCTATTTAGAGCCATGAAAAAGAATGAGAAAATCTGGAGAGAGATTAGAGAGAGAAGGAAGAGGATCCAGACCCCACGTGGTGTGAGGGTTCACCATATCTGGAGGTTGGGAAGGAGTATCCTGTGTGCAGGAGGAGTACTGGGAGATGGTGGTGTCTGAGAGTTAAGTGAGGATAGAGTTTCATGAAATGCGGACAGATCAAAGCATTGACTATTCAGCCAAGGGGCTGAAAAAAGGGCAAGCAGAAGTGTGCCCAGTGCTGGGCTGCGCTGAATGGTGAGAAAGCTAAGACAGTCTCTGCCTCAAAGAACTAACCGTCTGGAGGGAACATTCGTGTCCACAGGTGATGAGTTTACATCTTCGAATTTCAACGGTGATGCATTACCAGGGGCCGTTAGCCAGTCATCTACTCATGCTCTTCTGAGAAGGTAATAGAGATTTACTTCCTTCTACTACATTTGTTTGCTTTTTGTTTGTTTGTTTTAGCTCTAACACTAGATTGTAAACTCCCCAGCGCCATCTATAGCAGCTTCAGCAGAGAAAACACTCAATGAATGTTTACTGAATAATGAATAAAATATGTGGAAACTCTCGCAAAACTTTATGTTTTTAAATACCATATGCATACAGTTATTTTATTATTCTTGTTGTGAGAATTGGTAAATTAACATCTTCATGGGACCTAGCACGATATCTGAGAAAATACCATGATAGGAAGCAGATGACAAGCACCACAAATTTCCCCACCCCCCTCCCCAAATATAAAACAGAATTTGAGGCGGGGAAGAAACGACACACTGAATTGTTCCTTCCTCGTCTACTTGTGCTTTTTCACTTGGGTTATTCCTCCTCTAGACTTCCCATCCCCTTTTCCAATGAAGGAAGATAGAGAAGAAGGAAGAGGGACATAGTCAAACATGGAATGTGGCAGGAGAAGTGAGCCAGAGAATCCACAGAACCGTGTATCATACCAAGAACTGAGGAGTGGAAGCAAAGAGGCCAAGGGAAGAGGAACTAGTAACCTTGAACCTACCTCTCCATCAAATACTGCTTCCAGTCCAGATCTGCTTGCTGGCCAGCCCATTTGTCAACACAACCTGATCGCCCTCCCAATGTGCTCACCCATTCCCCTCTCCAGGCAGCCATTGAAGTGGCTCAGGGGACCCAAAGCTTCAGGTTAAAATAATAGATTTGACTGTAGAAGGTAAATCCAGCCACTCCTAAGGCACAAAACCAAACAACCACTCCAAATAAAAGTCATCCTCCACTGCTTCAGGACATGTGAAAAATTCAACTTGAGAGCTGAAAAAAACACAACTCCAAAGACTTTGGGAACACTGCAACATTTGCCACCACCAACAGAGGGATAAGCAGACTGGACGGTCTACGTAGGGGAGGTGTCAAGATGATGACTTGTTTATTGTGTATAAAGTGACCATGGAGATGTGGATAATCAACAGCAATAACAGCAACAACAGCAACAAAGTTTACAGTTTCTATAAACCACTTTCTTGCAGGCTCCTCTATGATATACTTTGAGTAAATTATCATCATCTCCACTCTACAAATTGAAAAGCTAAGTAAGAATGAGGAATGCATGTAAAACCATGATAAGCTTCCCCTAACCAGGTCTGTCCTACCACAGCACCATCTCAGGCTCCAGGCACAGGCTTCAGCGTAAGGGTGGATGAGCATCAGTGTCTGGTGTTACTAGTTGGAGAAACAGTGTGTGGAAGACATATCTATCCTAGGAGGAAAGGGTGAATTTGAGTGGTTAAACCAAGGAAGCTTATCAGAGATTGCAATGGAAGATGTTAAACAGGGACCAGGTGCTGTGGTGAGTCTACTGTATGGCATATATACTGAGCTTGGAAAGGAATGGAAACCAGGAAGGGAGACTCATGCAAAGGCAGGCCAGTGAAATTCAAGCAGCCCAACTCCTCTGCTTAAAGACCAGGTGCACACCTTTGTTGAGAGCCTAGAGTTTGGGTCCCCTCTGCTCTGACTTTCTAGAAGTTCCAGAAGAGCTTCTAAAGCTTGTCATACTTTGGTTCCTCTGTATCTTTGCTCATGCTGTGCCCCTCACCTGGAATGCCTTGCCCTCTTATCCCTCTGGCCAACTCTTTTTCTTCTTTGCTTCCCCATTCTGCTCATGTGGCGCTCCTCCCACAAGCTGCCTGGGAACAAATGATCTCAACTATTTGGGCTACTCTTCCACCTCCATGTTGAATGGCCTCTAGGTCAGGGCCTGTCCCACCTTGGGTTGTTGCCAAGCACCTCCAGCCTCCAGGTGGTTGGTGTCCTCATCCCCTTGGTGGCCCCAGCCCAGAGCCCGGCACAAGATTCTGCTTCATGAATATTTTTGCACTAAATAATACATGAATAAATGAATGACTTTAATGATCATCAAGTTTACAGGAGCTTTCTAGACCCCAGCTAGACCCTGCTATTTTTACTATTTCTTTCACACCACTGAGATCAGAGGCGATACAGCAACATCTTTAAAATAACAGCTTTTGGTTCCAGATATAACTGGATTGAAGTCTCTATTTGACCATTAACTAGCTGAGATTTTTAGTTATTTAACTGATCTAAACCTTATTTGTAAAATGGATTACTATGAAGGGTATATGAGGCCATGGATGTCAATTATTTATCACAGAGTTGTAGTAGTAGTAGTAGTGGTAGTGCTAGTGGTAGTAGAAGTAGTAGAGCTAGTAATCAATATCATTGTCGCCATGGTAGCAGCGACAGCAGCAATAGTACTGTTAGTGATAACAATAGTAGTAGCAGTAGGAGCCATCACAGTAGTAGTATTGGTAGTAATATAAATAATAATATCAACAGCATTAAAGGTAATAGTAATAGTAGTAGTAGGAATAAGTATAGTAGTAATTATTAAGTTGATGATTCAGAAACCTTGCTTGTTTTATTATCTCCAGACATAGACAGAGCCATAGTTTTGACAACTCAGGGTGCTATCAGGAGACAATTAGTCTCATAATGGAAAAAAAAAAAAAGTAAATTTTTTAAAGGAGTTTCCATTAATGCCAATTCCCCAAAAAATCAGATCTAAAATTATGATACTGTTTGTAGAGTTTTCTACTTAAAAGTTCTAAGAAATATTAAAGCAGTACATCTGAAATGAGAAACCAAATTTCCTATTTCAGGGAGAGCCACTAGGGCTGCAGGACCGCTAGTCGGGTGAGGCAGCTGTCCAGCTTAGGATTCAGCAGATAAATGGGAAATTGGCTGTCCTGCAGGGCACGGGTTTATCCTCAAAGCTGGACCTAGAAGAATTCAGATCTCAGTGGTGTCCACAGGCTGAGCCTCTCCCTCTGGCTTTCCAACTTGGCTTGTGCAAACAGTCTCATTAATCCCCGGTCAAGTGCAAGCATGCAAACGCTCGATGAAAGAGAATGAAAGAAAGGATGGTCCTTGGATCAACAGGAACATGAAGATTTCCAGGATGCCTCCCTTCTAACTTTAACAATAGCCAGAGAGTGCTTGACAGAGCAGCTGAGGGTGACGTTTGTGGTCCTAGATGCCTGTGGCCCCACTCCCACCGGCCAGACTCTTGGTTTGGAAAGAGCCTCTGGCATACTGATCTGATGTCGTTAAGAGACCTCTGCTTTCTAATGCAGGATGCATTCAAAATTGTTTGTGACAGTCGTGCCTCCACCCTCGTAATTATTTAATCCTTCTGGAATGTGGAGAATTGGCATGAGATACTGGACTGGGAGTCCATGACAAGTCAGCTTCCTTCTCTCTTGACACAGGACATCTTCATACCTGGAGCTGCAGGAATGGGACAAAAGTCCATTGGAGAAGAGCTTGTTCATTCTAATTGGAGCTAAAATCAGACTTGACTGATGTGCTAAGTGCTGAAATTACTTGTGTCTACCTGGGAGACAATCAAGGGACAGAGACCAAACTAAATGGGCTTGTGATCCTCTTTCTCTCTGCTTCTCTTTCTCTCTTTTTTCTTAACACACTAAAACTGAAAAGTCAAATCCATTAAGCAATTCATACTTTGGTTTTCAAAAGACAGCAAACATATACTCTGAGCAAGGGAAGCAAGTCTTTTCTTGCATCTGAGTTAAGGAACACTGAGTCGTTCCATTCAGGCCCTTCAAGGTGCATCAAGTTGAAGGGTGATCTAATCAGTTTTCAAGGCAAAAGTTGTGTTCATTGTCTGCACAGTTCTATCCAATAATTATTCCGCCATTGAACACACATAGACTCTTCATTTAACCTTGATCTTACATCTGCAAAATGAAATCAAACATCCTATTCAAAGAGCAAACACAGAGAAACTGGGTGCTCCCAACACAAGACTTAACCCTGTGTAGATGCTCAAAAGTATCTGTTAAAGGAAAGAGTGCATTTTGCTAAGTGAACAAAACAATGATTCATAGAAGTGAGAGCAGAAAAGGAAGTCATAATAAATACAGTTTAGCACTCCCACTTCACTAATGAACTAGACCCACACAGGTGTATTAACTGAGCCAAGGTCATACGGGTGTATCACGGCAGAACACAAGAGTTCTCCAAAATCCTAGGCCAATGTCTATCACCTACAGGTCAATGGATAAAGTTGCTGCTAACTAAAGGGCAGTTGGAAATTCCTCTTTCTCTTTACATTTTTTCAAAAAAAATTAATAGTGGTAGTAAGAATAGAATTAAAAGAATAGCCTTCTTGACTACTTCTCATTTTCCTGCAATCTTTCAGAAACAATGATGCCAATAATACAAAAAGTGATGCTGGTCCAGTGGTGCTTGGAGTTCAGTTCATGGACTGGTAGCCTCAATATCCCTGGGTAGATTTCAGCCTGGGTAGGCCCAAGGAATTGGTATTTCAACAAGTTCTCTGGGAAATTCTGAATTATGCTACATTTTGAGGACCACTGATCTACAGACTGATGCCTGTAAAAGCACCCATAGCCCTGAAAAGCATGCTTATGATTGTGGCAAGGGTTGTTGATTGATTACTTACTCTCTTCTCCCTTGTCTATCCTCTAGTACAGAGACTTAGAAAGTCATGTTTTCTTGCAGCTAGAGGTGGTCATGAAACTGAGTTCTCCCAACTGAGATGTAAGTAGGGATCTAGGGGTGTTTGGGAAAGATATTTCTTTCCTGATCAGAAAAATGTACGTGAGGAGAAACCTCATGTCTATGTCAACTTATGTTCCTGACTTTGAATGCAATGTGTGTGGATCTGATGCTTGTTGTTCAGCAGCTATTTTGTAGCCAAGAGGAGGAAGTCAAGAGAATGACAAAGATGTCAACCTAAAACAGTGACTTTGAAATGCCAAACTATGTCAGTATATCCTTGAGAGAGAAAAAACGTGTTTCTAGTTATACATATATTATCAAAGCCACCATTTTGCTCAGTTTGCCTCCACAATAACTATGAGTAACTATTATATAACAAAATGAAGTATAAATTTCTGCATAACTTTGCATTAAAATGAAATACAATCAACTCATAGATTGAATGCTGGCCTGTAAAGAGGTACTAATTATGTAGCAAAAGGAAAAGAGGGAGAGAAGCAAAGAACGAGAAGGCATGGGCTTGTTAAGGTATCTATTTCTTTTGTAGGGTGGTCGTAGGAAGCTACTCACAATCTGAGTAGCTTAAAGCAACAGAACTGTATTCTCCCCTGGTTCTGTAGGCCAGAATTCTGAAATCAAGGTGTCAGCAGGGTTGGTTCCTTCTGAAGGCCCTAGAAGAGATGCAATTCTCTTCCTTTTGTTACAGATTGAATTTGTCCCCCCAAAAGATGTTGAATTTCTCAGTCCCAGTACCTGTAAATGTGACCTTATTTGGAAATAGGACTTTTACAGATGATCAAGTTAAAATGAGGTCTTTAGGGCAGGCCCTAATCCTATATGACTCTGTCCTTATAAAAAGGAGAAATTTGGACACAGAGATAGACATGCATAGAGGGACGACAGTGTGAAATAGGGACAATGCCATGTATAAGCCAAGGAACATGTGAGTCTACCAGAAGCTAGGAGAAGGGCATGAAACAAATACTTCCTCACTGCCCTTGGAAGGAACCAACCCTCCAGCACCCTTCTAGCTTCTAGTGGCTGCCAGCTGTCCTTGGAATTCCTTGGTCTGTAGAGCACCCCTCCCATTTCTACCTTCATCTTCACATGGCTTTCCCCTCTGTATCTCTGTGCCTCAAATCTCCCTCTCTTTTCTCAGGAAGGATTTGTCATCGGATTTAGGACTCATTCTAAATCCAAGATGAGTTGATCTGGAGATAGTTATTTACATTTGTAGGATCCTATTTATAAATAAGGTTACATTCATAGGATTGTACATATCTTTTGGGGGGATACAATTCAACCTAGTGCAAGGTGTTAATATTCTAGTAGGAAAATATAATTTAATGGTTAATAATATGATAACTCTGTAAAAGACCCATTGTATACCATCTTGTATCCTCAATAACCATGGTGTCAGAAAAGGAGAAGAGAAAAGAAAAGTGGGACAGGACAAGAAGTGGTTGACTTTGAACTGTTCCTTCAGTCCAGAAGACTTCCAAGAAAACGTTTAAGTTCTACCTTGTTAGATTCAGGAAAAAGTTTTCACATCTCTTAATCTCTCTTTCCACCTTCTGGCTTTACTTAAAGGAATAATTGGCCCTGTGATTAGAAGGATAAAAATCAGCACAGCGTGTGAATTTACCAATTATTCTTCCTTGCTATGGACATAGCCAGTTTCAGTTTTTGGTCCCATCCTAAGTATGACATCTCAGTGACAAAATAAATCAATTAAGTTGAGAGCTCCTAGAGGGTGAATAATAGACTGGGATAAAGATACCAGGGTTGAGTAAAAGCTCCACTTCTAATTAAGCAAAGGAGTATCCACAAGACCCTGCACTTACATGGCCTTTCACTCCTTCATCTGTAAAAAGCAGGGGTTGGCCTAGCTTGTGTTTCAAATTCCTTCCGCACCACGATTCTTTTCCACACACTCCCTTTGGAATTTGGACAGGAGTTGAGTGTGTTTTTTGTTTTTGTTTTATTTTCTTTAATGCATATGATCAGTATGGAGATTTATGGAGACGCTTGCTTTTTATACAGCTAAAGAGGGAAACACACACACACATTATACACAATAGCAGCAAGAGAACTTTTGCCAGCCCAACACACATTTATACAGCAATAGCAGACACAGTGACACCAGACTGCAAGTAGGAAAATTGACTCTGTCAATATTTACTGAGACAGAAATGGTAATGCAGGCTGTTTTTCCTTCCTTCACTCAACAAACATGTGTGGAGACCTCAGTCTCAGCCCTAGGTACCAGGCACTGGGGAAAGAACCATGGGTAAGACATGGCACCTTCCTCAAAGGGCCCAGGGTCCATCTGAGAGATGGACTGGATGGCAGAGCAAGGTGGCATGTGTGTTAGAATAGGGATAGGCTCCAGGTGCTGTGACAGCCCCAATCACAGCCTTGGGGACATTCAGAAATGCCTCTAAGGTGTTCTGAGCCAAATCCTGAAGGTTGTTTGGAGGGTAAGGTGTGGGTTGCCCTGTTGCTACCTCAAGTTGTGAGGCAATTCAAAATCTACAGTTTCTCGACCTTTAAGTGAATCAAGCAGGAAGCATCTCATGCTTTCCTTTCAGCTGGGTTAAACAGTTCTGGATCTCTCCCAAAGTGTATGATTATCAATTAATTCCACCAGTTATCATCTTAAACCACCACTTCCAATCAAGTCACATCATTTCTCCAAAACGCTCAAGGATACATCCTAGCCTGGAGAATGACATCACCATGTGGACTTTGCTGCTAGTCAAGACCCTTTGGTCTTTGGTTGACCTTTTCAATGCCATCTCATACCACAAATTGCAATAAAACATGATACATCATACCAAATTTAGGAGTAACTTCACTAATTTTAGGTGTAGGGAGCCACACAGGTGTTTTGGAATTCATATCAACCAGCCTGATCTGTGTGGTTATGACTGTTTATATTTAAGGAATTTGTATGGGGATGAACCCCAGGATAAGGAGCCAAAAGATTTTATATCCTCACCTTGCTCTGCCACCTATGGACCTGGGTCAGCCTCCATTCCCCTATCTGTAAACTGGAGGGGGCAATTCCTGGTCTGGCTGCTTCCTGGTAGTGAAAATCAAAGAAGTAATGTGGAGTCTTAAGTGTACAACCTTCTTCATCAAGGCCAAGAAAGTTGAGTGTAAAGTAAGAGGCTGGACTGTGATTTCGGGAGACCCGAGTTCCAGTCAAGGATCTCAAACTTCCTTTAACTCTTTGTCCCACCTGTCCCAGACTCGATTTCCCATCTAGAAACATGTGCAGTCTGGCCTAGACCTAGACCACAGATGATCTCTCAGGTCCCCCAGGATTACTGGAGAATTCTATGAGTCTATCTATTTCTTTTCCATTAAGAAGCAACACTTCCTCAGTGTAAGTGATGTGAAATATTTTGAAAGTGTGCACACACCAGAGAAATAATTTTGAATCCCACTGTTTGATCTGTGCATGCTGCTGGTCCTAGAGTTGTTGTTTCCTCATGGTCCAGGCTGGGCATGGTGCTGCAAGGCTACATTCAACGCCCAGCTGCGAGGATGGCCCCTGTTCAGAGTGAGGGTGTCTGTGTGGGTTAGTTGGCTATGATGTATACATCCCTCACTGCTCACCAGGGCAAATGGGCAGCCATGCGTGGACACATCACTGTGCTTGCCTGAGACCAGGACTTGGAGCCAGGGCTTTGGAGATGTGTGCCTGGACCCTCCGTTCTCCAGGGCCCATATCCAGCCCCTTGCTGAGCCAACTCGTGGTAGCCTCATGAAGGCTCTCCAGCCCCCACCATGGAAATTGAATTTCTCTCTGAACACAGGCATTCTCCTAGATCAAACATTTTGAGCAGACTAAACATCTCTGACAATGAGCCTGAAGTTTCATAGCAAAGCAATTTCACTTGGTAATTTGTTCAGCACTAAATGCATTTAGTTCTCCTAAGTTCATCTCTCACTAAATTATTTTCCCAGGACCATTCATTTTTAACAAAATAAGGCTAGCATGCCTACGCTATAATAGGACCTTTGCAAAACGAGTGCATATGTTACAATGGCTTATTTTCTGTCATGGAGATTTAATCAAATTCACTAAGTTGGAGGACTATAATAGAGATTTCCAATAATATATGTTAAAAGGGTTTTTATATGACATCTTGCAACTTGTGAATAAAATCAGATGGAGTGTGTGTTTGGTACTTCCACCAGATGCTGAATTAACTGACCCAAGGGAGTCCATAGAGTTCCTCTTATGCAAGCAGATCATATAAGCCAGCACGTTCTGGACTGGTTTGTTTGATCAAGTTTCTAAATAGAGGTGCATCTTATCACAGGATAGAAATATACATTTTCACTTGGGTTCTCTAAAATCTAAAAAGAATAGGAAATGAACATTGATTGCAAATGAGCTCCTTTAACGGTCCACTTCACCATTTACGGTATCAGATGCATTGTGGCTTTCTTGTTTGTTCTTATTTTTTGGCAAGCCATTATAATAACTCATTCAGGTTCAAAATACTTATCATTTTTTCCAAAGATAATCACTTATTAATTAAGTGAATAGAAAAAGGCCTGGCTCCTGCCTTTCAAATAGAAATGGCATCCATACACATTTTCCAGAAGGGCCTGTTACTTTTATACATATCATACCCCCATCATTCTTTCCCCACAGCTTGTATATTTGTGTCCTCTGCCTCTCATCGCTGTTTCTGTCTTTTCCTATACCTGAAATATTAAAGTGATGCAAGGTTATGAGGACCTTTTACCTCTCTAAGGAGCAGATAGGGACAAGGACCTCTGGAGTGACCTACTGAAAACATACAATACATGAAGAGGATGGTGTTCTCTTCTCACTTATCTTTTTAGTGCAGCCACCTTAAATTGTCTGAGACACTTTGCAATGGGGCAGAGCAGAAATTGTTGAAATAGCAAGCCCGATATTTTTAAAGTTCAACTACACATATGTCCACAAGTGCATTTAATAAGTTCATCCTGTTTTGACCTCACTGGAATTACCTCCATCTAAGTATGTAAGACCACCATATCACCTTTTGTTCTTTATTGAAGATTTTTAATTACTGACCCTTTTATTGTCATTTGAGAGATTCATAGAATCATAGCAGACAATTCAGCGTGCTGTGATTTTACCACTACTTTTTCAGTCTTTTATTAAATATTTATTGGATCTGTACTCCATGCCAGGTGCATTGCTCACCTTGTAATACATCAAAGCAGGTTGTGACTGTAAGTTACTTGAAGGTGATGATTCAATCCTTTCTTGTCGATTCCTGTGCCCACTGGGGCTGAGGCCATAAGAAGTAAACTCAAACAAGACCTGAAGACACAGTTCCCATTCTGCTTCTGGCATAACTTGTTTCAAAAAAGTGAATTAATCTCAGTGAAGTTCAGCGTTCTCACCTGTGCATGGGGATAAAAAAATAACGCATCACGGAGACAGAGGAGAAAATCAACTGGATAGCATTGATGACATTTAAAGTGATATGCAAAGCCTAATGCACCACTATAAATACTTATCACTGGGCCAGAGAAAGGTGTACACCCCCCAAAAACAGCATTTTGTGGAGCCAATAATTGGAATGAGTGATTATGCTAAAGACAAATAAGATATTAATCACCAGCACCAAAAGGCAGCCTGTTTAGAAGGGAGATGCACAGACTATGGCATTATTAAGTCCTTGATCGCAAACCCAACTCAACAGCTAAGTTCTAATTGTGTGTTGATGGTAATAGGAAACAGCTCGTGCCCTCAAAGGTTTACCATTTAGAAAAAGAGTCAGATAAGATGTTCGTCACCAACCAACCACAGGCGGGAATCATGATTCTTCCATTCTTTCATTCAATTAATATTTATTAAAGACTTAGTGTGTGTCAGGGACTGTTTTAGGCCCTAAAGAAACAGTAAAAATAAGCCAAAGCCCACACATTCATGTGCCCCGAAACAGAAAATCAACAGACACAAATAATTAATCCTAGAAATACCAGGAAAGTCACAGCTAAGAGGGCTTAAAACATGTGCACTAGTGATAGAGATTGATGATGCTTATGGAAAGTTCAGGGAAAGTTGAGGTTGAATGGTCAGGAAAGGCTTTATTGAGGAGGCAACATTTAAGCTGGAACCCACTTGATGAGAAGGAGCCAGGCATCCATGGAGAATGATAAGAAGGGGGTGGGACTGGGTACTGGGCAGAGGGGCAGCAAAGAGATGGACATGTTGGAAGAAATAATAAAAGCAGCTTAGTGGGAGCTTAGTAAATGAGCAACCAGTAGTGGAAGACGATGTTGAGGAGGCTGGGAGGAACTGCATGAGTTAGGACTCCTTTAGTAAGCAGTTAGTGTTAGTCAAATATGATGACATGCATAACTGTGCTAGGATTATTCAAAACCAGAAGCCATCTTCAGATGGGTGGACAGCTCCATGGTTGAGATATGGCTTTAGCTAGACTCTACGGGATGGGATTATGTTCCTATGGGAAGCAGTTCATTTTGCAAACCTGCCTACTCAGAATGCATCGAGTGTGTTTGAGAACCACGTTTGACTTTAGACCAAAGTAATCATCCACTTCCTTCTCCAACCCACATTGTTGTTGACCTGTAAAGATGCTTCTTCATGTGCACATAGAGTAAGTTATCAAGAATCCCAAACCGCTCACCCCTCCAACAAGGACGGAGGTGCCTGGAAAAAAGATGACAGCCGTAGCAGGAGGTCACAGACTTCAGGATCAGGCAGCCCTAGGTCAAATCCCAAGCTCTCCCCCTTGTGCTATAAACCTGTAAATCTACTCCAACTCCTGTCAGCCTTGGTGTGCTTGTTTGTGAAGTGGAGATCAAACTTTCCTATCAAGGTCAGACTTCACCTCTATCCCTTCCTTTGGCTAACCCTTCTCATATTTGAAGACTGGACCCAAAGAAACACTCTCTCTACTTTTCGCCTTTCCCTTGGCCCCTAAACTAACTGTCTTTCCCAGGCAGGGATAAGTGTCCTCTCCTGGGCCCATATTGATTCTGGGGGTTACCATTATTGTTAGGATAGCATTTACTTCATTATAGGGATATCATCCACATAACTTTTTGGTGGTTGTACAATGTCTTCTTCAGCTTGGTATTCTTTAATATAGAATAGGAACTAAATATGCTTGCTCAAGTGAACTGAACTCAACTTAGAAAATCTTTATATATACATACTTTCAAAAACTGCAATTTGTACTCAAATCAGTGATTTAGTGTAATCCAGGAATGAAAACACGGTAATTTTGAATACACGTCACAGCTCTAGTCACTTCTTTTAAATACTTTTTAAAAAATATATGTCAGTACTTTAATTATAAGAAATTTAATGTACATGAATATTTCAGTGTGCTTCATTTCATTAATAAAAGGGCACTTAGGATTAAATTGCATAACTTGTACTTTTATTTCTCTAGATTTATAGATAGCTACACTAGTTTTTCTATCGTTCAGAGTTTTTAATTCATTATGTCTGAGTGTGCAAGAAAAAAAAATCTGTAGTAAATATCTTGTTTGATTGTATCTCCTTAATTGCATGAGATAGTTCCTGCCTGGAACTCTAGGGATTTGTTGGAAAAAAGACCGATCTTCAGCATCATTATTGGATTTAATGTAGTAAGGTATTTCTCTGTCTGTGAAAAACCATCCTCAGAATAGAGTCCAACAGCCTTCAACTAGGTTTGTGGTTCTCTCAGAAGGGAGCACCTGTGCAAGTTCCCCAGTGTATTCTCACCAAGACACAAGAGTCTACCCATGGTTTCACACTGGGAAAAGGGATAAAATGAGTAAATGACTCTGGCTAAACACGGGTTCCTAAAACTGGCAATGTAAATCTGAACCTACTCAACAATGCCTCACACAGTGCCTCGGTCATAGTAAAATCTTGCCAAATATTTGTTAAAATAAACAGAAAGCACCAAAGCATTGGACCCGGGGGTCGTTCAGGGCAGAGACAAATATTCCTCCACTGCTCAAAGGCCATTGCTTCATTCAGCTAGTGCCATAGCTTATTTTCGTAAATTATAACTCAGAGGCCCTTATCAGTTATCTATTGCCAAAATAATTCCAAGTAACAGACAGCCACAAACTCCCAGGGGCATGCAATAATAAGCAGTGAATGTTTTTCAGGAGTCTATGGGTCCTGGGGGGATCTGGGCATTGGGGTGGGCTAGTTTCTCTCTCCTGGGCTTGACCATAAATCTTTGGTCAGCTGGTGGGTAGGTCACAGGCTGGCCATTCTAGGTGGTCTCAGCTAGGACAGTGTCTGTACTGCATACACTTCCTCACACTTGAGCAGGCTAGCCTGAGTTTGTTCTCCTGGTACTGATAAGGGTTTGAGGGAGCGAGAAAGCCCTCAAAGCCTTTTAAAATCTAGGCTCAGAACTGGTACATAATCATTTCTGCTATGTTCTAATGGCAAGTCACAGGCCGGTCCAGGATCAAGGGAATGGGAAACAGACTCTAACTCATGATGGGAAGAGATGAAAAATCTTGTTGCAGAGGGTGTGGAAGGAGGGAGGGGAATTGGGACTTTCCTGCAATCTATGGCGGTCACAAAGTAAAGCTTAGCTTATATACTTCACTATATCTTTCAAGGAAAACAGGGAAGTATGTGAAATATTTTAGAGAGCTTTTCATACAAATTAATGAGAGAAAGTTAAGCAACTAAGCGTGAACTACTATGTATCTAGAAAATGCAAGATGTGGAACAAGAAAGATTATTTTGTAATATAACTAACGTTATGCATTGTTTTTATATCAAATTTGAAAAGTCCTAAGGGGCACAAAGAAGATAAAAAACATCCAATTCCCATTTCTCAGAGACAATTCTGCTAACATCGTTTTTAATCATGAAAATTTCCAAACATGAAAAAAGCACCCATGTGCCCTTTGCCCAGCTTTAGAAATTAGGGACAATTTATCAGTCTTGTTTCATTCATCCTCCTCCCATTTTTTTTTTTGCTTATGTTGGAACATTCTAAAGCAAGTCTCAGATATCATGTCAGTTTACCCGAAGTGTTTCATCGTGCAATTTTCTTACAGGTGAGGGCAAAGCACACACACACACACACACACACACACACACACACACACTCATGCTCTCAATAGATCACACTTAACAAGAATTCCTTAATATCATCAAATAGCTAATTCTTGCAATATCTAATTCATGATCAATTTTCTCCCTTGTCTCAAAAATACATATTTTTTATAGTTTGTTTGAATTATTAGTTAAGCAAACATCACACATTGAATGCATATCATTATCATAATCATTATTATTTTCTTGTCACATATGATAAACACCCATTCTCATGGATCTGCAGTTGGCTGAAGGTGGACGGATCCTGCTGAGCTGAGCTGGGGTTCCGTTCATGCTATGGCAGTCAGGCAGTTCTGCTTCTCCTGGAAAACCCGTGGTCATCTGGGGGTCAACTGATCTACAGAGGGCATGCCTAATTTATCTAGATCTGAACAGAATCAAGCTCCAGAATGAGTCAATAGAAGGACTTTAGAGAAATGAAGACTGTTCCCTAGACCTCAGGCTTCTCTTTTCAAACAACCGACTGGAACAGTAGACACATGGCAGGGTTGTGATGCCAAAAACTCAGTGCTGAGTTTCACCCGGTGCTGAATCAAATCTCAGAGACAGAGTTTTAGGTGAAGTAGAAAAGAATAGCTTTATTGCTTTGCCAGGCAAAGGGGGACACAGCAGGCTCCTACCCTTGAAAACTATGTGTCCCCACCTGGGAGGATTTGATGAGGAGTTTTATAGCAACAGTTCAAGGGTGGAGGTGCTGATAAGATTAGGGTGTGTGAGTTATCTCTGCAGTCCTCTAATCTGGTCTCAGGTAGTCTTCTTGCTGAGCTTCCCTGGTACGAAGAATGCTGGTACAAATCTTCCATTTGCTGGGTTTTAATTCTAAAAGAGCTTAAAGACACTGTTATGTGTATCACTTGAGGACCCTGCCCCAAGGCTGCACTATTTTTTCTTGGCTGCCCCTCCCTTGACTTTGCATCCCTTCCCTTCCTGGATTAGCAACTGTTCGGATCTGCCCTTTGGAACACAGGGAAAGTCCTGAAGGCTGGAGTCCTTTCCCTACAAGAAACAGGGGACAGAAAGGCTTCCATGCACAGGAACCCCACAGGGTCCTGCTCGGTTTCCATTGTCGTGAGGGCAAAATGGGTGTACACATGTGACAGTGCCTGGAAATAAGTAGCTGGGCCATTCCTTCTTTTGAAGTAGGGTCCAGGAGATAGTACTGGAGTTCTGGGTTTTCCAGGCGATTGGTCTCAGCACGGGACTGTGGTGGAGGATGGGGCAGCCAATGAGGACCTCTTTCCCAGCATCTGTTATCTCAGAGGCAAGTCAGCTAGAGAAGCTCCGATTCCACCACTCCCTTCTGCAGATGGGTCTCCAGGATTCAAACCCTGGGAGATTGGAGGCTGTGTCTAAAATGGCTCTCTTCCTTGGAACAGAGCACAATTTCATTGGGGCAAGGTCCAAGCTCAAGCTGACACAAGGAATTTGCTCAAGGGAATAGCTCTGGGGTGGCTCCCTGACTTCCCCTTTCAGGCCAGATTTGCTGCTTGAGCCGATGAGATATGCTTGAGAAATTATTTGTGCCCAGGCGCAGTTTACGAGTACAATGAATAAGTAAGGCAAAGGTGCATCCTGCCAGGTCCATGCCTCCTGGCATCCTGAGGGTACAAACACCCCCCCCCACCGGGCACGTAGGTGGGGCCTCTCCTCTACACACCTTTGACAGCCGTGACGTTCTTTGTGGAGCTGCCAAATTGTTGCTGTACAATTAGTTCTGTTGGCAGGACCTGTGTCCCAGGTTTCTGTGCTTGCCTACTCTTGACGGCTTGGAGCTTTCCTTGGTGAGAATGGAGCAGCAGGAGACCTGGCTCAGGACAACTTCCCAGCTCTGGAGGGAAGTGGACCCAGGAGTGGTAGATGGGTTTCATCTTTCAATGGCAAAAACAGCTCTGCACTATAGTAATCTCCTGATCATCAGGGATTCAAAAGCTAAATTTCTTGTTGTATATTATCATCTTGTCTTAATAGGCTCACAAGAAACTCAAACAAATCTGTTTATTTGCTACAAAGTGTGATGAGTACCATTTTCCAAGACATAAGACTGTTGCCTGAGACAACATTTACCTCTAAGAACTCCCCATTGGTGGCAAGTAGTAGAGGTCATGAAACCAAGTGGGACCCTATGGGGTTCCCAGGCACAGAGGCTTTTTTGTCCCCCATTTCTTGTAGGCAAGACTCCAGCCTCCATGACCTTCCCTGAGTTCCAAAGGGCAGATCCTTGAACAGTTGCAAATCAAGGGAGGAGCATCCAGGAAACCACCTGAGGCGAGATTAAAGGGACCAAAGAAGCTCATGGAGATTAGAAGACCACCTGAGACCCTACACATACCCTAATCTTGTCAGCAGCCCTACCCTTTTGAAACTCTGCAGAAGAAAGAATGCAGGACTGTTACTGTCTTGATCCTTATCTCATACCCCTGACCATGAGCCCTGACTATAAGACCTCTCCCTATTCCCCAGGGAGGGGGGCACAGTTCTTGAGGTGCTAGCCTGCTGTGTTCCTGTCTTTGCCTAGCACAGAATAAAGTCACCCTTTCTTTCTCCTCCAAAACTCTGTCTCTCTTTCTCATTTCAGCATCAGTGTACAGGGAGCCAAGATTTTGGCAACAGTCATACATTTCTACAGACTACAATAGCAATAGGGGTGTGAGGTTTGCAACAGGGCCTTGGGGAACAGAGAGGAGGGACATCAAACCTAAAACGGAGGACACAGTAGAGGCGTCCCAGGGGAGGGAAATCCTCACTTGAATTTTAAGAACAAAGAAAAGTCCTCATAGCGAAGAAAGGCGAACATGACAGAGCAGTTCAGAGAAAGGAAACAGTATGTGTGGAGACTGTGAGGAATGGAAAGGTAATGCCATCCCCTGTTGAGAACTATGAACACTTTGTCAATGGAGTGTAAGGTGGAGGGGGAATTTCCAGTGATTATTCTGAAGGTGTAGGGTGAGGGCAGCTCATGGACTTCTTATCTTACCCCAAATTTGGACTCTTCCTCTGTGGGTAATGAGGCTACCAAACAGAGGAGAGAACTAGATTTTCTATTTAGAGTGGGTTCCCCCATTTAATAGATCAGAAAATGGAAAAGCACAGAGCTTAAATGACTGCCAATGTCAAGTTGATATTAAGTACAAAAGCCAGGATTTGAATATGGATTGCCTCAAATGGGAAAGATAATGTAAGCAGAACCTCATAGACAAGATTAAATACATCTGGGTAACCACTGAGTGGAGTAGAAGAGAAAGATCAAATTCATTCGTCAACTATAAGATAAAAAATTTAAATAATGAGCCCTATTTAAGCCTATTAAATTAACACGTAAAATGAAAAGCTTCAATGAAACTCATAATCTTGTACGTTAATGATGGCCATATACTAGGTGCCACCCTTCTGGAAAGCAATTTGGCAAAAGCATTAAGTCTTAAACATTTATTCTATGACTCTCAAGGAAATCATGTGAGATGGTGGGGGAAACCTTTGTGCATAGAAGACTCATTGCAATGTGATTTAAACCATAAAGTTGAAAACTAAATATTTTAAAATAAAGAATAGTTAAACCTTCACAGCCATAAGATGAAATAGTTTCCAGCTAATTTCGATTGTGAAGACTTAACAAAATAATATCACAACAGACTTATGTGCAATATAGGTGACAAGTGCAGGATATAAAATTAAATATGAAAGAAGTTCAAGATTGTCCCAGGATGAATTGGTACTGGAAATAAGCCATTTTAAATAATCAATTTGGAAAAGAAAAGAATAAAATTTCACAGTTAATAACAGAGCAAAATAGATTCAATTAGCAATTTATCTTGAAAAACAAAAATATCATTATGAAAATTAACTTATGTATATATGTATTTTATTGTATATAATATATATAGTTTATAATTATTTTATAATATTTATGTATTTTATGTATACATAAAATGTATTTTATGTATTTTATGTATATAATATATATAGTTTATAATTATAAACCCATGTAAATTTTTAAAGTGAACAAAGAGTTAAAGAAGGAGGATTTGTTTTCCATTTTTTAATAAAAGCAACTGATAGCATGATGAATAAGCTTTATATGGTACTTACCTTTTGTGAGAACTTCATGAAGAGGTCACTTTTTGCAAAAATATTCGAGATTTGTAGCAATTTTGCCAAGGACCTCTCTTAATACTTTTCTTATTTAAGCTTGCTCACTAGAAGCATGTGTCATTATTTATTCATTCAACAGATGTCTATGGAGTCTCTGTTGTGCGTCAGTCATTTTTCTATAAGTTGGGGTGAAGGAGTAAACAGCAACAACAGCAAATAGACTAAGCTCTTGCCTTCGGTAATATTCTAGAAAAGAAAGGAGGACATTAATTTACTGAACACACATTGATTGACCATATACTATGTTCAGACCACACTTCTAGGTGCTTGGAACGCATTAGAGAACAAGAAACCCAAAGATCTCTGTTGTCCTGAAAAGTATCTTCTAGCAGGGCTGAAACATATAAACAAATATAGCATCACATATGGGGACAAACAGAGTAAGGCAGTAATGTGATGTTGACTAGTCTTCCCCTCCCAGAATCTACACCTGACTTGACCAAAGTCTCCACCACTTCCATCAACTTTAGGACATTTTATATCTTTTGCAAGACTTGTAAATTCATTTTGCAAATGGCATGCATCCTCTTTGCTTTGAATTGGTAGATTCTTCCAGAATCTCTCAATCAGTGAGTTAGTATGAGATTGACCAACGAGAATGGTGACTGGTCGCTGTCAAGCTTGCAAATGGGAGGCATGTGTGAGTGAGGTTATACTTTGATAAGTCAGCACTCCATCAGTTAAGCATTTTCATTTTAGTGATGGTTTTGTGTTCCGGGCCACCAAGCTGGTATGGAAAATAGCATGAATACTCCTACGGGAGTCTTCTGTGTATGGGTGCATGGAACCAAGCATGTAAATCATAACTATGTACCTTGTGGATGGAAAGACTAAGGAAAACTGCACTCCATTCACTTTGGCTTTTCACCATAATGTGCCGTGTACACTGGAGATATTCAGTAACAAATAAATGAGAGAAGTTGCCTTGAGCTCCTAGGAAAGCTCTCCAAAACCCATTGTTTTCCCTCAGGGATTCAGACAGGCTGACCTTCTAATTTCCTAACAGGGAGTTCCAAATGGTAAAAATGGTCCCTATTTCCAAAATATGATAATATATAAGTTCCATCTTCAAAAGTCATCCTGTTCAATTAATGAGGAAGGACTAAATCAAACTGCTTCTCTTTCCTGTGGTTTCAATACATCTATATAGGATGGGTACATTGTTTTGCATCTTCCAGTTGGTGATTTAGACATTTCCATTAAGCTTTAGAGGGTTGTTTTGCAACTTCCTATTATTTTTAAAGGTATGTATGTCTCTTACAAGGATTGAGAGGGGTGTCAACATTACATGATGTCTTAATTAGAGTCCTAAATATTAAGGAAAATTAGAATACCCCCAAACTTTGTCACTTTCATGTTTAAATACATTCTAAAATGTACAATTTCATACAACTGTAAGTATTTTTCTTTAACATTAGTTAAAATCTTTAGACATTTGTAGCAATTTTGCCAAGGCCCTCTCTTAATACTTTTCTTATTTAATAGGAACTTTAGACAAGTTCCTATTGCCCCGAAAATAAAGCCCGTTTAGTACGGAACCTGTGCCGTGCTTTCAGGTGGCACTTTCAGGATCATCTCCACAGAATGGCAGCACTCTATGCTTTAGCCAAAACCAACTACTATTACCGTCTGGTCTCTGGAAGTGTCCAGAAGCCCCACCCCTCCATCTGTGTGCACTCCTTTCTTCTCATAATTCTCATCTCCCAGCTCCACACTTTCTTCATGGTCCCATTCAAATGCCACTTCTTTGAGGTCAGTTTCCTTATCCTTTGCCATCTAAAATTTCAACTGGGGCCCTCCTCTCTGCTCCCAGGGCATTTTGTGTGAATTAAGACAGGCTATTCCATGGACTAGTGAATAAACCGACACTTTCAAACCCAAGCATCAAACCTGACTTGCTATGGGACCTTGAGTAACTCTACTTAAACCCTCTGTACTTCAACTTCCTCACCTGTAAAAGACAGGCAATAGTAGCTCATAGCTCACTGGATTGTTGGTGCTAATATCAAACACGCTGATATGTGTGAAGTGCTTAATACAATTCTTGGCACCAAATAAGTCCTATGAAATTGCTTGATTTTAAAAATAAACAAGGTGCTAACCTACAGAATTTCAAATGGATTTTTCCCTCTCTTTGCATATATATATATATATATATATATATATATATATATATATATATATATATATATATACACACACACACACACACACACAAAGAAGGAGTCAGTAATCCTCAGTGGAGGTCCTGCTTTTGAACGTGGCTCCCATAGTCACAGGGATGCTAATAACCGATATGTACATAGGTGTGAAATGCTGTTACAATTACTGAGAGCAGCCACGGGCATGGTGGTCCCATCACGGTGTTTCCTAAGACACACTTGTGCTCAAAGATAGATGGAAACCCTTTTCTACTTGGACCCTAATCAACAAATGGCTTTTCTCGTCAACATGTGTAGATAAAAACCACAGCACTGCATCAACCCAGGAGTGCTAGAGCTTCCCTTCAGTGAGAGCCCTGCTAGGGGGCAGGGTTGATATTCCAAGAGAAAATTCAGGGCTCTCATTTTTCAGGGGGAAGAAAAACCTCATTCTTGATCTATCAATACATACCCAACATCCAGTGGGGTATGATTTTTACATGATAACTTCGGCAACTAAATGTATCGACACCCTGACATTACATAGCAAAAGTCAGATCAATTTACCAATGTCAGCAGTGGCAGGAGACAAGAGGTGGTGACTATAAAAGATGACTGTTTGATAATACTGTGTTCAGGACTTCACATACATTCTTTGGAAAGTGTAGAGATGGTTGAGCTGTTCATTGTGACTCTGAAACAATGTAGAAGTAATGCCAACAAAACGTTTGAGCAGAGGCTGCAGGAAAGACTGACCAAGGACAAGGAAGAAAGAGGAGAGATTTGAGGAGAGAGAAGAGAGAACTACCACAAGGCCCATCAAATAAAGCACTGAATGCAAATCACTAACAAAAGGCATTCACTACACCTTGGTCAGTTTCCTGACCAAGGAACACTACACCTTGGAAGAGAAGTGGTGTGCCCTTGAGCCCGTCCATACTCATGAATACCATTGCACAGCACGCACGCTTCTCCTCCCATCTGATATAAATATGCTGTGAATACTCCAAAGAAGACAATTTCCTTTTATTTGGCCTCTACAGTGATCTTCAGGAAGCCCCAGTGGCAGAACTTTCACAGCCTCTGTTCATGCCTCTTGAAACCTGTATTTAATCATAGACTAAGCATTGCTTTCCTGGGAGGTCAATCGTTAGACTAACGATCGCACATGAGAAGAATCAGTGCATGCCTTGTTTTTGCAGTGAAATATATGAAAAACTAAATAAAATACATTAATATTTTATTAACGACCATTAAGAGCTACTAGAATAGATTATATTATGCTAGTAATAAAAGTGATCATAACATCACTACAACAATAGTAAAAACAATTGCTTTCATACATTGCTGGGTTTCTCCACGTCAGGCACTGTGATGACGACTTTATAACCAACATAGGGGGAAGGTGTCTGTACAAGACGGCTCCCCTTTTTTTCTCTGTTCAATGCCTTTTAGACACTCTTGACATTTCGAGAGGAATTTCTGGCCTTCTGGTACCCTCTTTCCTGCAGTAGAACTAGGCTATTCACTTCACATGCCTTTGCTGCAGCCAGGACCCAGACTTGGCATTTTGCCTCCAGATATGCCCCTGGCAGGCTGTGATGGTTAATTTTATGTATCAAGTTGATTGGATCACGGGATGCCCAGATATTTGCCTAAACATTTTTTTTTTGGGGGGGGGGTGTCTGTAAGGGTGCTTCCAGATGAAATTAGAATTAGCATCAGTGGACTCAGTAAAGCCGATTGCCCTCCCCTGTATGGTTGGACATCATCCTATCTGTTGAGGGCCTGAATAGAACACAAAGGCAGAGGAAGGAAGAATTCTGCCTTCTCTTGCCTTATTGTTTGGCTAGGACATTGATCTTTTCTAGCCCTTAGTACTCCTGGCTCTCAAACCTTTGGACTCACAGTGAACTATACTACCAGGTTTCCTGGGTCTCCAGCTTGCAGATGGAAGACTGTGAGACTTCTCAGCCTCCATAATTGTGTAACCCAATTCCTTCTAATAAATATCTTCCTGTACATACAAGAGAACCTGGTGGCTCCATTTCTCTGGGGAACCCTGGCTAATACAGATGCCGAAATGGGAAGTAAGAGACACACAGAAGGAACAATTACACCCACTGCATTTTTGCCAGCAAGGCTGCCAGCCAAGACTAGGCTTTCAGAGAAGACAGCTGTTGGTGTCTCGGTGGCTTCACTAGCAAGTCTAGCAGAACTGGGTTCCTGGCCAACATGCAGCACCACCATCAGAGCCTGCAGTGACCTTTGCCCATCAGGTCAGTTCTGGAAACTTAATATGAAACCCGGTTCTGTAGATTTCCCAACCATTCTGCAAGATACTCATCAGCCAGTCTCTTGTCTGTATTTTTTTAATGATGCCAAATGCACGTAACATAAAATTTCAATTTACCATTTTAACCATTTTTAAGCCTACAGTTCAGTGGCACTAAGTACATAGATGTTGTTGTGCAACCACCACCACCATCATCTTCAGAACTATTTTCATCCTGCAAAACTGGAACTCTGTCCCCATTAACCACTAACTCCCTATTCCCCCCTCTCCACAGCGCCTCACAGCCACGAGCCTACTTTCTGTCTCTATAAATTTGACCACTCCAGGTATGTCATGTAAATGGAATCATACAGTATTCTTCATTTTGTAACTGGATTATCTTACTTAGCATAATATCCTCAAGGTTCATCCATGTTGTAGCATGTGTCAGAATTTCCAAATGGCAGAATAATATTCTGAGGTATAGCTCTACCACATTTTATTTATCCATCCAGCCATTGATGAATGTATAAATAAAACTACATTTTGCTTCCATAGTGTGTATGTACAACAGCGCTCATGCCTACAAATGTAGAAAATATTCTTAATGGTCAATTTTATGTGTCAATTTGACTGAGCCACTGGGTGCCCAGTTATTGGATCAAACATTGTTCTGGATGTTTCTGTGAGGGTGTTTGTGGATGAGATTAACGTTGAAATTGGTAGACTATTTATTGCTAGACTAATACTAATTAGATAACATATAGTTACATATAATTATGATTTTATTCTATTATTTATATAATAAAATATCTATGGTTTCTCTTGCTCTGGAGAACTCTAACTTATATGGCATCCCAGTCTGTGGTTTGATCATAGTGCTTGTGTCAGCCTCACAAAGTCTTAAGGTAAAAAAAAATAATAAAATAAAAAAATAAAATTTGAAGTGCACAGCAAAAAAAAAAAAAAAGAACCACTGAGGTAGAGGAATCGGAGACAGAAACCTGGAAGAATAGCTCCTTGCAGAGTGATGTTGCCAAGATTCTGGTGAGTAGCTCTCCTTAAAAACTCTTGCCTGGGTGTGTTTGCTGGCTAGAGCTGCCATAACAAAGTCCCACAGACTGGGTGGTATAAACATGAGGAATTTCTTCTCACAGCTCTGGAGGCCAGAAGTCTGAGATCAAGGTGTCATCAGGGTTGGTTCCTCCTGAGAGCTGGGAGGGAGACTCTGTTCTGTGTCTCTCCTAACTTCTGGTGGTCTGCTGGCAGCCTTAAGCAACCTTTAGCTTGTAGAAACGCTACCCTGATGTCTACCTCCGTCTTCATGTGGCGTTCTCCCTGTCCTTCTCTGTGTCCAGATTTCTCCCTTTTATAAGGACACCTGACATATCGGATTTGGGCTCACCCTACCTCGATATGACTTCATCATAACTTAACTAATTACAACTGTGATGATGCTATTTCCAAACAAGGTCACATTCTGAGGTACTGATGGTTAGGATTTCAGCATATGGATTTATAGGGGATACAACTCAACCAAAAACACCTTGGTGAATGTTGTTTGTTTCCGAGCATGTGATACTCAGCTATCTGAGCAAACTCACACCCATTTGTACATAAGGAATCTTCCCCCAAAGTGCCAGTTGCAGACGTGACCTCAGCAAGGCCCAGCGGTAACACAAGTCCTTTCTCCCCATCCCCTCTCCTGGCCTGGGGGTGGAGGCAATGCTGCACATGCATTATTGATAGACCCCGAGCTTGCCAAGCTTTCTGGCTGTGGGTGTGAGTGTGTGTGACAGAAAGAAAGGAGGCAGACAAAAGGCGTGGACAAGAATGGCACCTCTCGCTGCTAGGGGTTCTGCTTTCATTAAGAACATGTTCTGCCTGTTTTCCAAGGGCACCCTTGACTGTGGCTGTGAAGCAGTGGAGGGTGGAGGTGGCTTTGAACTCCAGCAGATACACACAAAGCAAAGTGTTCAAGTCCCTGGTAATCTGCTTTCAAAGGCCCAGTTCAACAGTGTCCTTCACACCCCCTCCCTGGCCCTGCCTCACCTCAGCGCTGCTTGGAGGCGGGGCGACCTCATATTCCTGTCTCTCTCTCCCTGCCCTCCCACCCCCTCCTGCTTCCCCTTAATGCTTGCAGGTCCTCCTGGAAGACCCAGCCACTTACAGTTGTTCAGTGATTAAATATTTATAATCAGGGCAATGAGTGAGGTGTTGAATAATAAATGCTAAGGTTGAAGCAGCCTTAGATAATTTCTGCAGATTTCTTCATCCATGGCCTCTTTGATTTGAAGGCACATACACACACAAAAAAATCCTTTAATTAACTTTTTTTTGGGTACAGCTGTGACAGTCGATAGGCCTTTATCTCTGTTTTGTTCATGAGCCACTGCCCAGCCATAGGGCCTTTCTGCTGTCAACCCCCCAGCCCCCCAGGCATGGAGATACCACGTGGTGAAGTGGATCTTGTCTCATTCGTTTCTGAACACTCCAGGGGGTATGCATTTTTTTTAAAACTCAAATCCCTAGACCACAGATTTACTGTAACCATTCTTGGTTGTGGAATAAAGTCACTGAGGCTCACAAACAACAGGAAGAGATGTCCCTTTTCATGGACCCGCCTCTAATGTTTTAGGAACAATTGCATTTAATTCCACCACCACTCTCTGGGGAAGATACTGGTATTATTCTGAGTTTGTAGTTGAGGAAGCCAAGGCACAAAGAGTTTAAGTCATTTGCTCAAGGCCCAGAGCTGGTAGATGTCGGATCTCGGATGGAGGCAGGCACCGTTCCAGGAAAGAGGGACAAAGAGATGGATCAGAAACAGCCTTTGCCCTGGTGGAAATCTCAGAGCCAGAGGGAAGAGATGTCTGAGTACATAGGAAAAGAGTGAACCACTGTGAGGAAGGTAAATGGAAGAAAAGTGAGCAGAAGAGCAAGTGATTGGTTCTGTATGGATGGGTCTGGGCAGCTTCACAGAGAAGACATGTGAGATGAAAGTAAAACTGCAGGGAAATTTGCCTGAGGATGACCTTTGGGAAAAACCAACTCTTCCACCTTTTTTTTTTTTTTTTTCGGTACGCGGGCCTCTCACTGTTGTGGCCTCTCCCGTTGTGGAGCACAGGCTCCGGACGCGCAGGCTCAGCGGCCATGGCTCACGGGCCCAGCCGCTCCGCGGCATGTGGGATCTTCCCGGACCGGGGCACGAACCCGCGTCCCCTGCATCGGCAGGCGGACTCTCAACCACTGCGCCACCAGGGAAGCCCTCTTCCATCTTTTGAGTGGTTCCAACCTGTCCGCTTGAAATCCTTTCAGAGAGAACCTGAAATAAATAGTAAATAGTGTTGCAATCAAACCATCTTTTCCTTTTTGAATCAGGATTCTAGTCCTGAATTCAAAAAGCACAGAATCAGAGAGTATTTCAAGATAGTTTTACATGGTCATTGTGACTAGTAGAAAACTCTTATTACCTGATCGATTGTTTGTGTCTCACCCAAAATTCATATGTTGAATCCAAATCCCTAATGTGATGGTATAAGAGATGGGGACTTGAATTAGGTCATGAGGTCAGAGCTCTCGTGAATAGGATCTGGGCCTTTATAAGAGCCCCCTAAGAGCTCCCTTGCCTTTTCCACCATGGGAGGACACAGTGAAAGATGGTACAAATGAGGAAGAGGGTCCTCACCAGATATCGAATCTTCAAGCACTTTGATCTTAGACTTCCAGCCTCCAGAACTGTGAGAAATAAATTTATGTTGTTTATAAACCACTCAGTAATACTTTGTTACATCAAAGGAGCTAAGACATTCCTCAGTCTATATAGTGATAATATCAGAAATCACCTAAATTTTTTTTCAAGATTAAGGACATTCTCTCTACAGAAAAGAATGCTGGAAAAAAAAATCATCTCTTCTCTAATGCAAAAGGAAAATTATATTCATAACCAGAGCCAAAGGCTTAGAGACACATATTTTCATATCTGCTTTTATGTCTATTCTGATTTTAAATAAGCCCTTTTTTCATAGCATGAAACAGTAGCACAGAGCCAGGTTTCACCATGTTTGTAAATGGGTCCATAACCTACCGTATGCTGTATTCTGTCAAGTTTTCAACAATCTCATGTTTTTCTCTTTTCTTATATCCTTTGAGGGACATCGGCAAATCCTTTGGGAAGCTGGGATGTTACCTTGGGTAATTGATAGGGAGGCAACCTGCTGGGGGAGAGACTTCCATATCCTCAACAGTTTACTTATTGTTGGGACAGGAAGTTATTCCTTTCGGCATTAAGAAACTTCTCTCCTGGCTCTCTTAATGCAGAACATTGAAAAGTTAAATTCTTGAGTGTCATCGTTGGTATTCTAAATAGAGGGAGATCATAAATTCACACGTAAGCCCTGTTTATCGAGTGCTTCTTCAGGCAAAGCACCTTCTCAGAAGTGTCTGATCCATTATACCATTCAATTTCTCCACAAAATTTCATAGATGAGAGATCTGGATCTCAGAAAAAGTTCAGTGACAAGCCCAAAGTCACAAGGATGTAAATTTATCCTCAGGCTTCTTGAGTCCCTGATTCTAACTAAAATCCTCCTTCCACCAATATGTACTTATGTAAACATAAGACATAATAATGAGAACTTGGATATATTTCTTCTTAAGAGTCAAGGTATGGAAAGTCTTATTTCTCTAGAGCAGTATTTTCCTAAACTTATCTCTATAGAATGTTAGTTTTGCTATGAATTTGTGAAAAAAAGCCTCCTCTTAGACAAGTTTGGGAGATTCTGGTTTAAACAACGTTAAGTCAATTTCTTTGCTGTGGACATTCAGAAAGCTTTTAATACACTGTTGTGCACTGTGGATTGCCAGGTTGTTAAATTTGTTGAACAAATATGTATTATGTGCAGGGCAGTGTTGGGGGCCCTGGGAAAAAAATGGTAACTACACCCCACAAAATTTCTATCAGAATGGAGCAATGTTGATCAAGTAATTAACACATCGGCTCACTTCTCTTGCTATTCTAATTGCCTTTTACTTCTCCCTCAATGATTTTCTGTCCCAAAACATCTATAGGCATTCAGATCTATTATTATTATTATTATTTTACAGATACTGAGATTTTAACCTCTTTGAGGCCATGTGACTACTTCTTATACCTATTCAACTCGTAAGTACCTATCCCAGGAGCTTACAGAGTAGACTATACATTAAATTTATTTGATGGAACTTTACAATAGCAGTTAAGAGCACAGGTTTAAATCCTGTTGTTTCCACTTGCTAGCCATATCAGGTACATTAGTTAATGTTTTTCAGTCTTCATTTCCACCTCTGTAAAATATGGATAAATACAAACATTTAACAGGGCTATTGGGAGTGCCTCGTGCGTGCCTGGTACACACTAAGTGATGGCCACTTAATGAGGCCTCCTTGAACTCCCTGCTCAAAATTGCAATTTCCTTCAACCCCCATGCCCAGCACTTCCTAACGCCCAATGCAGCTCCATTTTTTATCACAATTCTTCTCACCTTCTACCATACTGTATGCTTTATTTCATTATTATGTCTGTTCGTTGTGCATCTCCCCCATTAGCACATTAGCCCCAAGAAGCAGAGAACTCCGTTTTGTTCATTGATGTATCCCATGGATCAAGATAAAAGCTGGGCATATGGAAGGTGCTGCATTAATCTGGACAAAGGCTAATTGTTTTTCAAACAAGGAATGAGCAATTGCCTCACAGGGGCAGCCTTCTGGGTCTCCAGGGTGAATGAGCAAAGACCAGAGTAGAGAAGAGCTGTAAGTATTTCCAAGTCTCCAGAACCGCCTAGAGTTAGGAACTAATAATACTTACCTGCCCCTCTACTATAGGTAGATATTATTGAGACTGCATTATGGTTGAGAAAACTAAGAATCAGAAAGAAAGGCTAAATAATGTGCCCAAGTCTATGGAATGAGTTCCAGGCCTTGGACTTTAAAAGCCATGCAGTGCCATGCTGTCCTGAGTGTTGATGAAATGGTAGCAGTAAGCAGATGTGGGAGAGAAGAGTGAAGACGGATGATGACAAGGGACCCACCTATGTGATCAGTGGGAAAATGTTTTAAAAGCAGCACTAGGTTGCCTCTGATGGTGGCTGCATGCTTCCTTTTATCAGGCTCTTGGTATTTGGCTGTGTTCGTTAACCTGTAGGAGATAGTAAACCCAAGACATCACACGTGAAAAATCAATACTCACGTCAAAACTCTTTTGCTAGGGAAGAGCCATCCTTTTCAAGCACAGTTTGCTGGCTACAAAGTAGTATTTCTAAAGCCTTATTCTTGGCCTGGGATGCCCAGAGCAATCGCCCACCCTGCTGGCTCACTGCGAGTGGGGAAGGGCTCTCTGTTACCACATTCTTTGTTTTATCCTCTTCCCAATGAGGGAAAGAGAGTAATTGCTAAGTCACTAAAGTCTGCAGAGATTTATCACCAGGTGCCAATGCTTGCTGATAGTTCAAGACATCCTGACCCTAACAGAGGCCATGACAAAGCATTAAGCAGGAAGCCCGGGAAGGTAAGGATGAGTGCAGGGCGGGGGAGCTGGCACCAGGTAAAGATGAAAAATGCCTCTCTGGGAGATTAATCTTTCCTGCAGTCCACTGTTAAAGTAATAAAAGGTTTATGATTCATTTCTTCCTTGATAATGGAGGAGACAATTAGTAATTACTGGATTTATGGTATTTGTTGTGTTAACTCAACCAGTAAAGTATCCAGCAAACTTGTGCGTTGAAGCACCCTTGTTGTAGAAAAACGCGATGAAAGCTTTAAAAGAGAAAGCAGCTGCGTCATGCATCACATATGTTTATTTACAGACAGGAGGAGGATTGGACAATGAAGATCTGGGGCCTAAAGATTCTTAGCCTTTTCACCCCTCTTTCCTCACGTTATTCCTTCCAGAATTAATTCAAAGAAATAAAATCCAGCCTGCAAGGCTACAACTTTGCTTTAATTTGCTTTCTCAGGAAGATCTGTGCCCTCTTCCAGAGCACCATGGGTTACCCCTCTAGGTCACTGGAACGTGAATTTTACATGTACTTGTGTCATTGTTTGATTGATGCATCTCCCACCTTAGGCTAAAAGGAACCTGAAGTCAGTGACTATCCCCCTGACACTTCCTGCCTCCCCTGAGCACAGTGTAAGGCACATCGCTGGTGACCGGGGAATTTTGTGGAGTAAAATGGATGTCTTTAAAAGACTCAGCCCGTAAAGGTTCCACAGCTTCAGAAATGTTCAGGGTGAATGCTTTAATTCAGTAAGTATGACCATGGGTGTGTAGCTTAGGGAAAACTCTCTAAATGCTTGACAATAGAATTATTTAGGCAGATCACAGTGGCTATCAGGCCACATTAAAATTACAATATACAAATACTGTAGAAATACAGTAACATTCTTGCAAATGATATTAAATGGTTAAAGTAGATTATAAAAATCTATACTTGGAATAGGTATGCACAGGCATTAAAACCAAATGCTAGGGGCTTCCCTGGTGGCGCAGTGGTTGAGAGTCCGCCTGCCAATGCAGGGGACACGGATTCGTGCCCCGGTCCGGGAAGATTCCACATGCCGCGGAGCGGCTGGGCCCGTGAGCCATAGCTGCTGAGCCTGCGCGTCCGGAGCCTGCGCTCGCAACTGCAGAGGCCACAACAGTGAGAGGCCTGCGTACTGCAAAAAAAAACAAAACAAACAAATGCTAGCCCAAGTGCTTACAGTATAGTATATGCTTTATAAATATTTGTGGAATAAATGTAAAAAATACAGAAAAATGAACACTGGTATTAAGACAGCAAGAGTACATATGTGTATGAGTTTAATTAACATTTATATTTTAAAGCTATGTCAATTAAAATAAATGCTTAAATGAGTGACATTTAGCTGGATATTTCATTATCTGTCTCCCATTTTGTTTTACAACTGTAGTTAACTATTGGGTCCCCTTATTGAGAAGGTTAACTTATATAATTTGGAAGAAGGAAACTGACAATTCTTGGCCCTTGCTATGTACTTTGGTTCCTGTGACTTCACAGTTTAGTCATCTCACTCTCCCCAGCGGAGAAGGTCATTTTAAGCATAATCTCACTCCTTGTTTTCCTCTCAATGTTGAAGCACAGTGGGTCTCAAGAGTCCACTAAGTTTTGGGAAGAATAACCCCACATTCAGAATTTCAGTTCCCTCCCTCAAGAACCAAGTGAGAAACAAACTCAATTTACAGTCAAGTAATTTTCCCAAGGTCAAACCATCATGATGACACCCTTAGGGCATATACATTTTTGCTTCCATTGAACCTGAAGATTCCTCAAGTCACACTTTGAATGGTTGGAGCACTGCATGTTTGAAAGTAAAAATTGTGACCTTTATTTTTGAAAACTCATGAGTGGGACAGAGGGAGATAAACAAGGAAAATAAGCTGATTTATTGAATGTCAAACTGACCCAAGAATAGAGTGGTACATTCCCCATCCTGATTTACGTGGTTAAAAATGGCTGTTTAAACAATCAACTTCCACTGGCCTTGGCTAGGGTCCTCTGAGGCCCATGAACTTGGCTGTTAAAGTCATTATGCACCAACTGTGGCCCATAGGCTAAGTCCTGTTGGGCAACAATAGAGAAACACATTAACAAACATGTCTGTCAAAATGCTACAGTTTTTACAGAGTATTGAGTAGAGTTCCCTGTACTATACAGTAGGTCCTTATAGTGGGAAGCAGCTGCATCTCACAGGGAGACCAGCTCGGTGCTTTGTGACCACCTAGGGGACGGGATAGGGAAGGTGGGAGGGAGATGCAAAAGGGAGGGGATATGGAGATATATGTATACATATAGATGATTCACTTTGTTATACAGCAGAAACTAACAGAACATTGTAAAGCAATTATACTCCAATAAAGATGTTTAAAAAATAGTTATCTATTTTATACATAGCAGTGTGTCTATGTCAATCCCGATCTCCCAATTTATTCCTCCCCTCCTTTCCCTCCTGGTAACCATAAGATTGTTTTCTATATCTGTGACTCTATTTCTGTTTTGTAAATAAGTTCATTTGCACCATTTTTTTAGATTCCACATATAATTAATATTATATAATACTTGTCTTTCTCTGTAATGACCTATATGGGAAAAGAATCTAAAAAACAGTAGATATATGTAGCAGAGAGAATTTTAAATCTCATTTTTCAAGGAAGAAAATAAAGATCACAGAAAAAGTTCAAATTTGAGCACCCGTTAAGCTAATGAAAACAAGAATGCATTTCATTATCCCCAGACCAGCTTCAGTGACGCTGCTTAGCTTGGCACAGGTAGACTGAATCTTGGTGTTTTAGTAACCTTTAATTATGAGTCTGAGTCATTGGAATGTTTCCTGAATAAAGGAAAAAAAGAAATGGATTTGATTGCTCCTAGCTCAGGCAACAAGAAAGTGGACGTTAAGGGAACCAGAGCTTGAGCACATCTGTGACTTTGTTTTAGTTCTTGCAACACTGTTGGGAGGTAGATGTAAGAAGATGGAGAACCAGAGGGAGTTAGTCTGGCTTTACACAGTTCCATGCCTAGCAAATGGCAAAGATGTATTTTGACCCAGATCTGTCTGCCTTCACACTCTGTGTCTTTCTCTTCCAGCTCCAAAAGTGAGCTCTTGAATGCATTTCAGCTCTCTCTATGATGCAGTCTTTTCTGCTCTGTCCTGGAAGTCCTAGCAGTGCTATGGGCTTCCAGATTCCTCTATCCTGATGTTTCAGACTCCAGGTTGCCCAGCTACCTGCCTTTCAAGTGGAGTGAAGCTCAGCTCAACCTAGTATGGTTGTCTCAAATTCTCAGTTGACTGTAACAGAGGTCACGAAAGCGCTTTTTCAAGTGAAAGTCACTTTAAATGAAAGTTCATTCATTTTAAATGAAGTGATGGGTAAGAACATGAGAATTGGTGTTCAGAACCCTTCTTATGCCCTTTTCCATGTTTTTTTCCTAAGTTCTTTAGACCCCCTTGAGTTTCAATTACCCCCTCTAAAATGATTAAAAAGCTTGGGATGTGGAAAAAAGGGAAGCCTTGTGCACTGTTGGTGGAAATGTAAATTGGTACAGCCACCATGGAAAACAGTGTGGAAGTTCCTCAGAAAGTTAAAAAATAGAACTACTGTATGATACAGCAGTTCCACTTCTTGGTATTTATCCAAAGGAAATGAAATCACTGTCTCAAAAAGATATCTGCACCCTCATGTTTATTGCAGCATTATTTACAATAGCCAAGAAATGGAAACAACCTAAGTACCATCAACAGATGAATGGATAAAGTTGTGACATATATATAAAATATTATTATATATTATAATAATATATATAACATAATACATATAATATATATTATATATACATATATTTATATATATATATACACACATATATAAATAACATAATTCAGCCATAAAAAAAGGGAATCCTGCTATTCATGCAACATAGATGGACCTTGACAGCATTGTGCTATGTGAAATAAGTCAGACAGAAATACAAACACTGTATGATCTCATTTACATGTGTTACTAAAAAAATCAAACAAACAAAAATAAACAACAAAAAAAAACCCTAACTCATAGATACAGAGAATAGACTGGTGGTTGCCGGAAGTGAAAGTGGGGATGGAGGGCAAAATAGGTGAAGCTGGTCAAAAGGTACTGAAAAAAGAAAGCATGGAAAGTGATTTAAATGGTTCCTTGCCCATAGTTTCTACTTTTTCATCTACTATTAGAGATGACTTTAGACCTTAGGCTACCAAATCTTTACTTTTCTGCGCCTCAGAGGCCTGATTTTAATGAAATGCTTTTTTGGTTTTTTGCACAAAAATTGCTCTAGTGGATTAACACATATCTGTGTCTTTAATATTGTTCAGTTGAAGAAACACAGCCCAAAATGTACAGGTGATTTTGCCAAATGTCGTTCCAAAGAGTCTGAAACAGACGTGGATCCAGACATCCCAAGGTCCTCCAGCCCAACTAGGACCCCTGGGGGCTTAGGGAACCCCCTCTAGACCAGACGTGTCTGCCCCCTGCTCTCACAGGCCTTTGGGGGCATTGTTTATGCCGTCTCACCCCAGGCCCCAGACTATCCTTTTTGCTTTGCTGGTGTAAATACCATTCCCAGCAAAGTACAGTCAAGTCTGGAGAAGCTGCAGAGGGGAAAAGTTAAAAGCCAGTTCTTTCCTCCTTTGAAATTTTATGTGCTGAAATGTGAAATACACTGTCAGAAAAGTAACACTTTTATGGGGCCTCCAGCAACAGAACATCCTAGAAAGAGTCCAGGAGCAGGTAACGGTGAACGCCCTGCCAGTAGGCTCCCACACCTTCCCTGGAAGTCTACACATCTCTTCTCAAGTTCAGAAACACGCCCGCCCCTTGGGGAGAGGGTCACACTAGCTACTTTCTCATTCAGACTTGGGGACCATGAGAACTCAAAGCATACAACGTGTTGGCAGAGAACCTGGAAATGGGCTCCAGGAAGTCCGTGTCAGGTTGCCTCCTCTGACTTTATAAAAATAACTCTCTCCCCTGAGCCTCGTATGTGAGCAAAGTAGTTCAAGTGATGGATTTTCGTGTCAGCTTTTTAAATCCAAATGAGAAAAACATCCCCAGTCTGATTTGGGGTGTGTGTGTGTGTGTGTGTGTGTGTGTGTGTGTGTGTGTGACAAGGAAGAACAGTGGCAATGATGCAAATGCCAAGTGGGGAGTAGAAACTGATGGAGCAGACATGACCCTCTTGGCTGTGGTCTCCCCTGTCATTCGACAATTTAACAGACAAGGACTTGCTCCAATCACAAAAGTGGAAAATGATGAAATCAGGAATAAAATTAAATTACAATTTACAAACTGAGTTGTATATGACCCAAAGCTCTGTGCCCTAATCACTATGCCATCATTGTATCTTTTGAATCATAACATTTTAGTGCTACAGGGGGCCCATCACAAAAGCTGTCTGGTCCAACTCTGCAAAAATTCCCTTTCCAGTATCCCTGTACCTAAAGTCTCCCTGGAGTCCCTGCAGGGGTGGAGACACCACCTGTGACCCTATAAGGTAGCTGACTGTTAACACATCCATCCTTATTCTGGACCCAGACCCACCTCCCCATTCTATCATTCTGAGTCACAGGGTAAGTATATATCTCTTAGCCACAAAGGCAACAGACGTTTGATTCATTCATCCACTAACTACTTATTGGGCTCCTGCCCTGTGCCAGACTCTGGGTGTGGCTCTAGAGACTTAGTCCCAGACAGAAAGAAACAGTCCCTGCCTTTATGGATTTCAGTGGTTCAGTATTTCAAGATACATCTCTTACTCCGAACATGGACTCAAGTCTGCTGGACAAGGCCGGGATCTATTATCAGAGAAAGGAAGCCTGTAGGGTGAGGGCTGGTCTCCAAGTTAAGGAAAAAGCTCAGTTGTAGGAATGTTCAGTCAAAGTTGCCCACTGGCTGAACTAGAATTTTTTTGAAAATTACCAACTTAAATGAGGCTTGACTGCAACGCTACAGAGAACCCAGTGGGCTGGGTTCACAAGGAAATTATATGAGGCCACTTTTTAGGGAGAGGAGGAGAAGTGGAGGCTGGCAGCCGGGTCAGCTTTGGCAGCATCATTTCTACTCATCGGGACGCTCTCTTCGTTGCCTACACTCCATTCCCTCCAGTGCTGGGTTTGCTTTTCCCATCCTCTCCTGGACTCCTGTGGGAAGATCGAGGTAAGTGGCAGTGCATCTGCAATCTTAGCTGTCTTCAAGACACTTAGTCTTGACCCCACCAGCATCCCCCAAAGTCCATAAACTAACCTTCTCTTGAAGCCCTGCTAATCTGCAGAGACTTTTACCTCCATCCAGAGGTTCTACATAAAGGGGAAGAAGTCTCTGCTCAGATGATCCTGCAGCAGATCCTCTCCCCAGTGGGTGGAGAGCTTGTCCATCCACTGCTGATGCCCCTTGGGACAAGAAGGGATTAATCCAATTACGCAATTAGACTTAATTAAACAATTAACCAATTAAGAGCAGAAGGGAGTCCCTGCTTACGACAGAGGAATAGCCTTTCTACTGTTACGGAGAGATGAGAGAAAATAAATATTTCCTTTGAGCCTGGGGAAGCACAGGGGAGTTTTCCCAGAATCCACAGATGTAACACCTTGGGAGGCAGAATAGGAGATGGCCAACTGCCTCTACTGGTCCAGTCAACAAATATTGCTTAAGTACCTATTATATGTCAAGCAATGTACCAACCACTATTCTGGCTCTCTCAGATTTTAAAGTCTAGCAGAGAAGCTATGCATTAAGCAAATAGTCACATAATTAATCAATTGATTGGCTACAAGTGAGATCAAGATTTTGATGTATAATGAATGGATGCTGTGTGCATGTTGTTATCAAGGAGGGCTTCCTGGAGGAATAAAGAACTGAATACCTGAATAGGAATAATCAGTAATTATCATTCTTTGATTTACTTGTGGGTAAATCAAAGAATGCATGAGAGTCCAAGGTGAGACCAAAGGTAGACTATGTTGGCCTCAGTGGGATAGCCCAGAGGCCCCCATCTGGTCAACTAGAAAAAATGTCCAGAGAAGAGGCATGAGGAGTACAGGTCTGCCATGCCAACTGGAGAGGACAGGCCTGTCCTCATCTTCCAGGAATTAGCACCACATGGTAGGAAGGACACTACCTTCTCAAGCCAGCACACTTGAGTCTGATTCCTAATTCCTCCACATTTCAGTTGTGAGACCTCAATTAATTTAAGCCAAATTCTCTCATTTTCATTGTCTGTAAGATGACCATAGTTACTTCTTTCCCAGAAGCTTGTTGAGAAGATTAAATCAGTCAATGTATGTAAAAGCTAGTTTTGTACTGTCCACTGAAAGGGCCTGGAAATAGTGAGACCCAGTAGCAGTGAGCACTCCTAGAACCCAGATTTTGGTTTCTAGGTATCATCCTCCAACAAAGGAAATCAGTCTGGAGAAATGGTTGATTCAAGGACTGGTGCAAGGAAAGTGCATGATGAGCCCAGATCATCTTGTGGTCCCTAAAAAAATAAGGACATGTTCAAGAAAAGACGGGGACTTCTTAAATGGACATAGGAACCAACATGAACTTTGTCCTAATGGCCAAACTAGAACAATTTAAACAATAGGATATATAATGATAGCGATGGACTCTAACCCATAGGACAAAACCAGAACCCATGAATCCATACTGATATAAATATTTGAATAAATAAATACATGGAGGGGAAGGGAAAATTCTTCCTTATAAAGGAATCCCAATTTAGAAATATACAAAAAATAATGTAAATTTTTTAAAAATCACCTTTGTCAAACACTGTAGTAAAAAGTGTTTCACTCAAATCCTCAATGTATGCTAAAGTAGTGGGTGAAAGAATGATGAGAGACAGGATATTTACATAGTCTCAAAATCTGATGCCATGAGACCTTCACTGATTGTAATAGAATAAAATTAGTGACTTTTTTAGTAGAGAGATCTGGCAGATGCCACTTGAGCCCAGTGACCAAAGTGATCAGAAGTGAGACACATTTATCTCAGGGACACTTGGTACTGAGAAGAGAACTAAATCACTTTTCTCGTGTTTCTGCAAGAAATGTATAACTTGAATCTAATGAGGAAACATCAGACAAACCTAATTTGAGACAAAACCAAATCTACAAAATAACTGATCAGGACTCTTCAAAAGTGTCAAGGTCACGATAAACAGGGAAAGACTGAGGGAAGATGGCTGCAGATTACAAAGATAAAAGGACATGGCAAGCAAATGCAGTCTGTGATCTAGAATTGGATTCTAGAACAGAGGAAAAGGGAGATGGACAGTCTTTGAATGAGATCTGTAGATTCCTTAATAGTAGTATGTGAATATTGATTTGCTGTCTTTGGTCACTGTCTTGTAGGTGCGAATATTTGGGGTAGTTGGGTAAAAGGTGTATGAGAATTGTGTACTCTCTTTTGCAACCCATGTATAAATCTAAATTCTCTCAAAATGAAATCTTTAACATTTTTAATTAAAAAGGGAAACAAACTAGCTTCGTATTCATCATATGAAAAGGTGCTCAGCAAATGGCATTTATCATTATTATTAACAGGAAGGATTGATTTCTGGGGGAATCTTCAACCTACTGTCCCTGAGAAAGAAACCTTGGCCTCTGAAGGGCAGAGCCAGGAGGCAAAGTTGTTTTTGTAACTGCTGCAAACTTCAAGGCTGTTGAGTGACTGGGGAGAAGAAAAAATGTTCTGGATTCTGGAAAGAATGGCCCCCTTTCTTTTCACAGAGAAGAAAAAAGTACAAACAACAAAATTCAGAGAGACAATAAGTCTTCTTCAGCCTGTTGCTATCAGCCAAGCCATTGTTAAGGCCTGAGAGCTCAGGGCCACAGCCTGAAAAGAGATGCAACCTCCTTCCTTCCTGGTCGATGCACTTAGAATCCCATTGTCTCTGGAAGAAATAAAACCCAGGGCCGAGAGAGGGCAGAGCCTGCTGCACACCTGTGTGGGGCAAGTTCAGAAGAGGAGCACCTCCACCCTGGAACTGACGTAGGGCCTGGAGCCAGCAAAGGCAGGAGGTGCCACTCCCCTCCTGTGACCTCAAGTTGACCTTCCTTTTGTTAAAAACAAAGTGGGCTCCAAGGATGTCATCCTGATGTGATCATATATTTGATCCTGGGAAAGTAGGGAGGCAGATGTTTCAGGGGCCACCTTGGAATTAGGCTCCTGCCCTGCCTCAAACAATTGATTGTCTCCTGGCAGCTCTCAGAATAAGAATAAATTCGAAAGTACTTAGGAGGCTCACAGGGCTTCTGATCCAGCCTCAGTGCCTATCTCTTCCCCCTTGAATATTATGCTCCAGGAATAAGAAACTGCTTACAGATTTATGTGCACATCTTAAAATCCCATGCCCCTGTGACATTTCAGTTCAGAAACCACCTCTTCCTAGAAGTCTCTCTCAATACCTCATTTCAACCACTCTGAAGAGTATAAATCATTCCCTGCTCTGTGGGTACTTCCCTACTTCCTGTGGTACACGCACCTCAGCATTATGATTCATTTGAATGTCTGTCCACTCCAGACTGTGAGGTCCTTGAAGGAAAGGACCTAGATCAATTCTGCCCCTGTGTCCCCAGTATTTAGAATAGTAGTAGAGACTACAAGTGTTTTCTAATTTCAACTGAGAAGTGCTTGAGTATTGAATGCATTGGAATTTAATGAACAGTCTTTTCTGGTGCACACATTAGTTGTTAAAATTTATGTATTGATCAAGTATAAATTCAAATTTCCCTATTTCCCAAATGATGAAGTATTTGAAATGAAATGTTTATAAAATTTAATGAAAATATGACACATTATTTTAAAATGCCTAATAAAGAGGAAATATTTCACATTTAAAGATATCATTCATTACTGTCCATAAAAATACATCTGCTCAAATTGATTTCTCACTTTCTGTGAATAGCTTGTTAAAAGTAATTGACTGCAGTTTGATGTAATATTCTTACATCACAGGGTGAATAGGACTGACATTACTGATTTTTATTCTTGCAGGATATTTGGTTCTTTCCAAAATAGTCACTGAGTCATGTGGTCCACATCGAGGGTCCCTTGATAATCAGTCCTGTCCAAAATGTTCATGGAGACATTTGGTCCATGATTTGTTAAATAATGCAAACATTTAACTTCATTAAAATTTGCTATGGCAGGCTTCTAATGCATTGTCCATTCTGTGATAGCCATTCAGTACCAATGTACAAACATTCCAAGTTTCCGGTGGAAATCTTGGAGCTTATGGTCTCCTGCCTCTGCCACAGTTTTCAGAGACGTACACTCTCTCAACCTAATCCATTAGGTCATCCACCTTTTCTTCTGCATTCTCCACAAGGTATTCAAAAGTTTCATTTACATCTTCCAAACTCACAAATCGAAGTCCAAACAACATGGATACACACTTACGGGTACTGCCATCTGTTGTCATATACTTGCCTGTTAGACCCAAAGAAGATATTTTTCACCACAGTGATTGTGAAAAATGAAACAAGCATATGTGTGTTTTCCTTTGCAGCCCTAAATATGAATCTCCATGAAATTCTGATGTAAAATAATATTTTACCCGAAGAATTTTCTGTAGTCAACTTTATTTTGAGTGTAAAGCAAAATAAATATACTGTCAGATATGCAAGGTCTCAGAACAAAAATAAATCTCAACCTAATCAACACCAAAAGAGCTTCAAATTATGATCAACAAAATTAGTTAATTAAAACAGAAATCCATAGGCAACAGAAATACATGCAAGTTCTCTGAATGGGTACAATTTAACTCACATACCCTCTATTATGAAAAGAAGTTTAGAAAGATACACTAGAGTCAACTAATAATTTATTAATGTGATTATGGAATTTAACACACATGTCAAAAATAATTCTGGAAAGAGTCACTATGCAATTTAAAACAATTTCCCATCTCATTAAATAGTGTTTCCATCTACCCACTTATTCATGGCAGAGATCAGGAAGCCATCCTTACCAGCCTTATTCAAATATTTACCAAGTCTTGTTTAAATTAGGTCCTAATTACCTTCCTTATCCATTAATTTCTTTCTACCCCGACTGTCACCTCACCTGGCCACCATCATGTGTTTGGTGGACTTTTACATCTTCCCCACAAGTCCCTCTGCCTGGGGTCTCTCCAACCACCATTCCCTGTAGCTGGATTGATTTTTCTAAGGCAGATATATAAGTCCCTCCTATAAACTCTTCAGTGGTTTCAGCTGGCTCTTGGAGAAAGGTCCACATTTTTGCAGCACCAACCCTTTGCTTCCCAATCCTGCATTCATCCATTCATTCATCTGTCTGCTCACTCTTTGATGAATTAAACTTCTGCATATGTGATACTGCCTGTTCACCAGAGACTACACCAAGCACTGAGGCTTATATGAGAAAACACTAAATAATAGCTCCTGCCCTTGACGATATACAGTCTCGGGGCGGGGGTGGGGGGGCAGACCAGCAGGGACATGAGCTAATAATTTAATAAATGCTATAATGTGTGTTTACGCATTTGGCCACAGTAGTGTGAGGAGAGGGTTGTCTGGGAAGTTTTCTCTGTGGAGATGGGCAATGGCAAAAAGTTTGGAGAACAAGGAACCCTGTGCACTCAGAGAAGGGGATGGGGTGAATTCGAGAAGCAGGTGGGCACCAGATTGAAGGAGACACCAAATACCATTCTAGAAGGTTGGGCATTTTTTTGTAGTCAACAGTGATCCAGCAGAAGTTTTGTCATCAGGGGAACCTTCATAATCAATTTACCTCTGATCAACCCATTCTTTCAAAGTCCTTTTTGTCACTTGCTTGCTAAACCCTCTTTGGAGAGACTGATATATGTCTCTTTTCCTAAAATGACTGAGTATTTAAGCCCTGTTGACTTTCAACATATTTGGAAGCTGCTTGCCACAAAATTGAGGGTTGAAATAGTCCAGAGATGGTAGAAGAAGCTGGGAGAGGAGCTGTCCCAAAGTCACCTTGTCATTATATTCTATGCAAAGTGATTGGGAGGGTCCAGTAGAAATCCAAGCACTAAATTAGACTAGAAAAGGGATTTTAGTGCTTGTTTTTACAGCGACTGTGACTGCATATGCCTTGATTGACCTAACATGTCACCGGCTAGCACCACTGCCACGGAGAAGAGGGGACACTGCTGCAGTGTTTGATAACTGATTTAATACGAGTCAGACATCCCTCTGTTGCCCTGGGTTCATTATGCTCTATCACCTTAATAAACGTCCTCGTCCTCTGCCTATTCAGCCGTGGCTTGGTTCTCTGACTTGAATTGTTTGGGACAGCAGGGTCTCTCGTGAGTGACTTGTCGAGTTATATCATGGTACCTGACCTACTTTATACAGGTCTCAGACTGCTGTGCAAGCAGCGCGAGCCCCATACATGTCCTCTGGACCTTTGGGAGAGACACCGTAGACTCAGAGTCCCAGACGGGATTCTCAGAATCGGCTCTCCTAACCCTACCCTTTCCCCACCTTTTATACACAGCGCCCAGCAGCTCCATCATTGAAGACTGGCCAGCTGGCTGACACTCATGCATGCATCCCTGATAATGGGCAACTTCCATCCATTCACTCAACAAATATTTATTGGTCACTGGTTCTGGGTCAAACCTTGCCTTAGGTATTGGCAGTATAACAGGACAAGATAGGCATTGTCTCTGCCAGTCCAAGCAACACTCTAGGTAGTTAATGCACGATTGTGTAAGCTCAGCTGTAAAGAGACAGCGTGGAGGATGATGGCAATATGGCAGAGGGATTATACTTAGGCAGAGATGTTAGAGGATGATTTCTGGAGAAGAGATTCTAAAGTAAGGAGCTGGAGGATAGGGAAGTCCCTGGAGGTCCAGTGATTAGGACTCCACCCTCTCACTGCTGAGGACCTGGGTTCAGTCCCTGGTCTAAGAGCTAAGATCCCACAAGCCACACGGCACAGCCAAAAAAGAAAAAAAATAAAGAGCTGGAGGAGGGGGATAAATTTGTCTTAAGCAAGGGGTTGGTGGGGGAGGGATTTGCGGCAGAGGAAACTAAGTGCAAATTCCAAGTGAACAAGGAAATCTTGAAGGATTGTAAGACTAGGATCCGAAAGCAAGGGAGTTGTGTGTTCTGTACCCTGTAGGGTCCTATGGGCCATATTAAGAAACTTTGTCTTTGCACTTAGAACAATGGGAAGAGTTTTAAGCAAGAGGATGACATGACGAGAATGGCCTTTGACGATTTTTTTGCCAACTAAAAAGAAATCTTCTGATCGAATTGTTACTATAGGCAATTTTTGTTTTCCTGTGTTGCACAGAACACCACAGTGGCTGGGGCCAGGCACCATTAAATGTAAATCCTAACTTGATCTCTTACTAGGTGAATCATCTGAGGCAAGTTTCCTATCATTTCAGAGTCTCTTTTTTCTTACTAATCCATTTACTAATTTACCTTTATCTGACTGAGCAGATAATCACGCAGGGTGGATCAGAATTTGCACAGCCGGTGTTTTCAAAAGTTCCTCTGGGAAAGTTCATTTTGATTCAAACACAAACAGTTCCTAAATACCTACTGTTCCCAGAGCTCCAGAGATTGGAAAATAAATAACATATCAGCTCTGCCCCCCGGGACCTCACTGAGAGAGGTCACACATGGGAGGCTAATGGTCCAGATCCACCAAGCAGAGGTGTTCTGTTTGGCTGGCTCAGAGCAAGACAGTGAATTGGAAATAGGGCATGTGCTATCTAGATCCTCAGAGGTTCCACCACTCCCCATATCCATAACTACGATTCATCACCTTTCTGGCCCAGGGAGGTGTTTGAATCTGTGACCCTGGACAGGTAGTATTCACATAGAAGGAAGCACAAGTTGCTGTGTGAGCAGAAAAAAGAGAAAGGGAGAAAGTGCAGTAAAAACAAACAAAACATATGTCCATGCCACTCTCTCACTTTGTCACAGCTTACCCTTCCCCCTCTAGAGGGGTGCGATAAGGAGGGTGGGAGGGAGGGAGACGCAAGAGAAAAGAGATATGGGAACATATGTATATGTATAACTGATTCACTTTGTTATAAAGCAGAAACTAACACACCATTGTAAAGCAATCATACTCCAATAACAAAACAAACAAAAAACAAAAACAACAACATACAAACAAACAAAAAAAAAACCACATAGCAGAAAGGCACCAAAAGTATGTGGTCCTCCAAATGTGCGACTGTCCTAAGAGTCACAGCCTTGAGACACCCAAGCCTGGCCTAGGTCTGTTGAGGAACACACTGCTATATATAAAATAGGTAACGAACAAGGACCTACTGTACAGCACAGGGAACTCTACTCAGTACTCTGTAATGACCTATATGGGCAAAGAATCTAAAAAAGAATGGATATGTGTACATGTATAACTGATTCACTTTGCTGTACACCTGAAAGTAACACAACATTGTAAATCAACTCTACTCCAATAAAATTTAAAAAAACAAAGAAAAAGAGAACGTGAACACCCATGGTAACTTTACAGCTCAGACCAGGAGAGGAAACTTGTGGATGTAAAAGAGGACAAAATATAAGCATGCCAAGTTCAAGGTGCAGGTGCCTTTACACTTGGTTTTCCTCCGTCGGCCCCTCTGCCTAGTTCTCTGGGCTTCTGCTTAGGCTGCACTTGGCCTGGGTAGCCCTCCATGACCCTGCAGATGGGGTGAAGGGCCTGCCCTCTCTGCTCACCCAGCAGGTGGGACCGTTGTGTATGCATTTCCCATGGCCTGTTTACGCCTCTGTCTTCCTGGGCAGCCCTGCCATTCCTCCCGGAGGGCAGGGACAAAGTTGTTTCTGTTGCCATTGTTTCCTTTACTGCTTAGCAGGGTAAGACTTACTATTATGTGTGCAGAACAGGTAAGAGATAATATTGAGGGAAAGAAGGATGCAGGACATACGTGTGATGTGGTGCTACCCCTTTCTAGAATAAAATCTGAAAATAGCTCTAACAAGATAATCTTGAATGAGCTTAAAATCGGATTTGTTAATTGGTTTGTTCAACAAATTTTTACTGATCAAGGTTTGCAGTTTGGGAATACACTGTGGGAATATAAAATTATCTCAATCAGGCCAGCCTAATGGGATGCACAGAAAGCGGAGAGGGCAAGGGAGGAGAATATTATAGGAAGAATTTCCATAGGAGGTGACCATACAGCTGAATCTCTTAATAATCACAGAAACCGTATATTGACAGCTTTTCTAAAGACGAAAATCAACATAATTTATAGTACAATGTAAAGAGGTGAGCTAATCACACATGTGCAAGTAATCCCTTTGCAAGACAAGTACTCTGCAGGGCTATGATCCTACAATATTTCTGCAAAAGAGAACTTTAGAAAACAGCATGCCCTCAAATCACTTTGGGAGCTTGTTAAAAATGCAGATGCCTGGGCTCCACCTGTAGAGCTTCTTAGGCAGAGTATCTGGGGAAGGCCCAGGACCTACATCCAGGTGTTCATCAGAACACACGTCTGGAAACACAGCCTTCATGACTATGAAGTCAAGCTTCCTCCTTGCACAAAGGAGTAAACTCTGGCTTAGGTACTTACTCCATTCAGGCTGCTGCCATGAAAATATCATAGACCAGGAGGTTTATAAACAACAGAAATTTATTCCTCACAGTTCTGGAGGCTGGAAGTCCAAGATCAAGGTGCCAGCATGGTCAGGTTCTGGTGAGAGCTCTCTTCCTGGTTACCGACTTCTGACTTCTCCTTGTATCCTCACACGACAGAGGCAGAGAGGGACAGCAAAGCTCTCTCGTGACTCTGATAAGAGCACTAATCCCAACATAGGGACTCTACTCTTGTGACCTCATCTAATCCTAGTTACCTCCCAAAGGCCCTACCATGACA